>NC_134460.1:62235290-62883207 GCF_047948215.1 Lycorma delicatula | reverse complement strand
TATATTTTTTTTTTTGTCACTGATTAGAATAAAAGCTTATAAAAAAGAAGAAATCTTACTTTTAACTAATTATTCTAATTTACTATTAACATTATGTATGTTACTTGGAATTATTATTTTCTAATCGGTTTCTCTTTACAGTTCTGTAGTTTCTTATTAGTAAAAACTATTGAAATTACAAACAGTATTAGGCCGTTTTTTAACATTTATATTACACATCTAAATAAAAGCGTCTATAGTTAAAACTTTGAAAGTTGGATTTTGAAATTGTTAGAGAATATAGTATGAATAAAAATCTGTGTGTTTGGAATTCTTAATTTTCCATATTTATATATTTATCCTTGAGCTTATGATAAAATATATTTTAAAAAATACACTCTGCAATATTATTTATAATTGACAAAATTATTTTCTATCACCTGAAAACAGTAAAAATACTCTATTTTGGGATTACAGATGATCAAATTACATTAGTCATTGGGCATGTTTTCCCTCAGATATTAATATATTTTAAAATATATAAACCATTTAGCGTTATTTGTTACCACTACTTTGTAAGAGACCTTTATCAAACACAATTTTCCTAGAGACTAGAATTTGAGTAAATCAAAATAATTGTAAATAACACAAATAAACATATTTTTTTAACCAAATAAATGTGTTTCTTAATAACTTCACGCCGATTGCCGTTATTAGCAGTACCATATGTAGAAGTAATAATGAAGTACATTTTGATTTTGGAAAGATCTTTTGGTAGCATATTTTATTGTAAAAGGACTTGTAGAAAACCGGGATGGCTTAGGAGCATACTGTACTCCCCTTTGATTAGTCTTTTGTCTCTCCTTTGAATGAGATGAGTCGATGAAGTAACCTGATACCTCTCTCAAACCCATTTTACTTACAATGGAACAGTGTAACGAACTTATTATGCGTTTACTTTATTTGGATAAGTATTTTAAAATGTATGATTCTTTAGTCCAAACTGTATGGTTGGATATTGAACACCGAACAGCGTTCTTTGTTGGTAGAAATTAAAGTCTCAATGTGATTACTTATTTGGTGAAATATTTAAAAAAAAACCGTGAAATCTTTAAAAATTAAATCCAAAGGCACATTATACGTGCCTTTGAAAATACAAAAGCGTTACATGACTCGGTACTCAAGCCTCACATCTTCTGACATACAATACGTCACACTTTGTATTAGACATCAGCTGAAAAAGGTGCTTTTTGATATTTAATAATTTTGTGACGGTTCAAGAAATAACGAATATGATTTTCAATACTGTATAATGTTTGCTGAGTCAATTCTCGTTGTTTTTACTGAAAAAAATCATCACTGTCACATGTGATCCACTTTCATTTTTCCGGTGTGTCAATAAATAGAATTTTTTTTAATGGACAGAGAAAAATCCTCTTCGTTTTCATTCCATTATATTGTGTCTGCGTAAATGTTTGGAGTTTTATAGTTACTTCGGGAGTACACTGTCGTGTATATATATAGGCCCAAGCTCATATATTTTGTCTATCTTTTAGAGATTGTAATTTATTTTGTAGTTATTTTATATACAAAATGATATATTTGTTAAAATAAAAATTACGTTTTATTATTAAATTCTGAAAAAATTATTGTTATATATAAAAAAATAAATAGAATCACTGTTTGTGCGTTCGTAAGTATACTTACTAACGTAACATGTGCTGGAGAAATTCGTATGATTTTGACATCTCATGACGTAACAAATTTGTAATGTTAAATAAACTGGCGCCACAATTTTGTTTTACTTTTGAAATTAATGGAATTGCACTATTTCTACTCGCTTAAAAAAATTATATAGTTATTAAGTTTATTTTTATAGTGACTATGTATGTATACGTTTTGCACTATTTATATAATACTGTTATATAGTTATTTGACTGGATTGTTTCATTCTCATGGTTTCAGAAAGAAACTCAGAGTATATTCGAACCTAAATTATAAAACATTCAAGCAATTTTACGTATTAGTATATCTAAAAGAAAGAAAAACTATTGAAGAAAATGAATTATAATATTTAGTTTTTTTACGATTATAATTTATAATACTTTTATAAAGAATTTTTAATTCAGATAAAATATTTTTATTTATAATAAAATATTTTTATATTAATTCCTTAAATATAAATTTATATATTTAAAGAATTGAATTATGTTCATTGAATTTAGTTACCTTTTTATAATTGTTATTTTTTTTTAATATCCAACGCTGCTTTAAGTTTAAGTTATTTTTCTGCTGAATTTCAGTTTTTTTTTTCTTAGATAAAACTGTATATTTTGCCTACGTAAAGAATTCACTATACATTTACTATACTATAAGAAACGATTTTATTTTATTTAATACATAAGTTATAAGCAAGGAATTTCTACCCGTAGGCGAATTGAATCGATATTTAAGCCTTACATGCCTAACTCCATTATTACAACCATCCATCTGCAGCTGAACGACTTTGTGAAGAAATTGTGAGCAGATATTTTACATACATAGTATGAATCGTCTGGATGTGTTTTGTATTGCTCTAGATTTGTATATATATAGATATGGAAATGAATTGTTAGATTTTAAGTGGTATTACATAAAATTTACTCGAAAATATTTTCATTAAATGTCCACTTCACAAAAGATAAATTGATATGTTATTTAGAGTAATTTATATAAATACACTATACAATCATTTTACATGAAAGTTATCTTGCATTATTTTTTTCTAAAATTGTCAAGGTAGTTTATATACTGATTTCGAATATTTGCTAAATATTTTAATTTTGGGTATCAGATTTTAATAAGAGATAAATATTAAAAATCAAGAAACACAGACTGCCAAAAAAAAAGTAAAGAACATTGCTCTTTAATATAGAGTAATTAAGAGCGTCGTGGTGACAGTTTTGTATATAGTATAACTTTTTTTTAAATTATTTAATCATATATATATATATATATATATGCACACACATATTTATATAGCCTATGACATTCCCGGTAAACGTAAGGATTCCAACGCGGGTTCATATATATAGATCGGTTCAGTCGTTGAGCTGTTACAGTGGATCAAATATACGTACATACACCTTAAATACATTACACTACTTTTTGGGCAGTCGTATAAAAAGTGGATTATCACTTGAAATGATCTGAAAAATGATGTGAGTTGTTTAAAATAATTTTATTAGTTGAAAAAAGAATTAACAAAATTTAATAATAATAAAGTATTTAGCGTCCTACTGTGTAGTTTTGCTGTGGTTAAAGAACTACTATTATTGTTTTTTTTTTTTAAATATTATATTGCGTTTTTTGTTACGTTACCGATGATTCAATTATGCCATACATTTTCAACGTCATGTTCGACGAAGCATTCTCTACATATCTCTTAATTGAATCAAGCACATATTGTTCTAGTTTAAACTTAATTAAAAGTTTTAATTATGAATTATAAACCATTCTTATAATATATATATTAATTATAAAAACACCAAAATAAATTAAATATTAAACTTATGAATAAATTACCTTAACTTTTATGCTCAAAGAGAAGTTGTTTAACAGAATGTTGTAGTATATTTAAGTAAAATTTTAAAAATTCATATCAATTTGCTGTTAAAGCAAATATATGGTATTTTTATTGTGTATAAGATAAGTAAAAAGAAGAAAAAAAAATTAATCTATAGAATGCACCATTTCATAGAATCGAAGGAAAAATAAAGCATAGTTGTAGATTGTAGATCATTATTTTATGAGCGAAATAATTAAAATAACTATTCAAATTTCAGAAGTAGCTCTTTAAATTTTCCAAGTGTAAATCTTTCATAGTATTACAATTTCATAAATAACAGAAAAATGTACTGTATGTTTAATGTGTGGGTTTACGGGCGCGCGCCTCTGTAAAACAAGATATTCTGACTGAGTCGTAATCAACGCCCAGCAAAAACTACTGGAAATAAATTGATGAAAATTTGTACCTGCGTTCTTCATAGGGGGTGCGTAAATCTAGATTAATTTCTAGATTTTTTGAAATTTCATGTTTAAAGAGTAAGAATGGAGTAATATTAATGGTACTATTTTTTATTATTTTTTTTTAATTTCTCGGTAACAAATGAAGATACCAACTTGATTTTTTGTGTATGTAACTTCATGTGAATATTTAAAAACTAACTTCTAGATTTTTGAAATTTGATCTTCAAAGGGATGAAGAAATGTAAAAAATTTCGAAAGATTACTGCAAATTTTCTCCATTTTCGAACATACTAGAATAGATATTTACTCGATTTGTGTATGCAAATACTCTTCAGATAAATATCTAAAAACAGTTTTTAGATATTTAAAAAATAATAGAAAGTAATTTTTTAAATTTCGATCTTTAAAGGGATGCGACGGTGTACGGCTCAGCCAACTGCCAACACAGCCACTGCAACTGTTACTGTATGTGCGATGCGACTGGCTGCTCCTCCCGTCGGTTACTTGGCTAATTAACATAAAATAAAAAAAAAGAGAAACGAAGTACGGTCACTTCATAGTGGTGTTTGTTCGCGAGTAACGCTAAGAAAAAAAAATTATATCCGTACGAAGGACGGGTAAGATAGAAGCCGAATATTTTTCAATACTTTTTTTTCAAATTACTCATAGTTTTGGGTGGTGTGCTAACCAAACTGTTCTTAATAGATTATTATTCACTGTTAGTTTTTGTAAACTGAATAGTTTTTTTATTTATCATTATCATTTTCACAAGCATAAGTTTAATGATCACAGGGGGTCCAGGGTTAGAGCCCCTTGGCTAGATCAGCGGGGCTGGCTAGTATGTGTGTGTGTGTGTGTGTGTATATATATACATATATATACACACACATTTTGTATATTTTCGCCGAATGGCTTCGATGACACGTAATTCATAACCTTGCGGGGCCCGAAAAAGGCCCATTTTTTAGTGTTAGCTCCAGAAGAGCTGGGTTCCGGAAGCTGCTCTCCGGCGAAGTCGGGGAGTTGTGGCTCGTCCATTGAAGTCTGACCGGGCTTTTCCTCAGCGGTAGTTGAGTCCCCACTACAGCGTGGCAGTGGTGGCCTACAGAGCCCTGCAGTGTCGGGCCGGCGTCGGTCGTCCTTCGCCGGCGCGGCCGAAGCGGTTTTCCCCGAGCGATCCCACGCTGAGCCGGCTCCTGCTGCTGAACCCGGCGAGCTGGAGCTGAATCGGGAAGGTAGCGTCCGCGTCCAGCGGCTACCTCGGCGGGCCGGCCAGGCCTGTTGCTCCGGCGGAGATGTTGGCATCCGCCGGGAGGTCCAACACTGAGCCGGCCGGATAACTTTTGTCTTCTTCTTGGTCTACTGCAGGCGGTGATCGACGATGAATTGAATTCATTATCGTGGTGCACGCTCTTTTATTGGAGCCTGAGAGTGGTGGGGCTACAGCGCCGCTATGGTGGGATAACTCCGCGGCGGTAATGATGCTGTATCAGCGCGTCCGTATACTGTGCGCTTGTTCGTATCTGAATTGCCATTGTGTTCGTCCGCCGATATTGAATTAGGCATATATGTGGTAACAATATATATGTATGTAATATTAATAGTAATAATAGGCTGGTAATATACAACGACGGGTAATATATTATCAACCGTTCTTATAACAGTAAAAACTTAATTTTGTTATACATCAGCTAATAGTATTCTGCGTTAATCTAGGTAAATGACATCATAATTTATACAATAACTTATTAGATATATTACGTTATTCTGTGAAATAAAGATTGAATTAACCGTTCATGTGATATTTATTTTATTACTTAAATACACATTTTCTTCCACCAGCTGAATTAACCAGATTTAGTTATTTACTTAGGATAACATTATTTGGAGGATTATGTCATAATATGGAATTCATCTTCTGTATCACCTTAAAATTTTAGAAACATGAGAAATTTGATAAATTTCATACCCAAGATAGTAAATCTCACAGTAATCTAAATCTTATAAAATTTCA
Source organism: Lycorma delicatula (assembly GCF_047948215.1). NCBI lineage: Eukaryota > Metazoa > Arthropoda > Insecta > Hemiptera > Fulgoridae > Lycorma > Lycorma delicatula. Next base: position 62,877,206 of record NC_134460.1, on the reverse strand, counting down.
ACGTTTATATTGCACAATTACGTTTGTAATGTTTTTTATTTTTCTGAAATGCAACTTGCAAATGATTTAATAGTAATATAAATCCGACCCCGAATTCAAAATTTCTATATAAATTGTTTAAAAATGTCTTTTATTAAATTTGTTCTTCTGAAATATAGAAAACTTATCTCCTTATGAAACGAATTACAAGAATCGTTTTCTTTGTAAAACGGTTGATGATCTTATTCAAGATTGGGGAAAAACTTAATTTTAATATTATTGACAATTTTATAAACTATTTTTTTTCATTATTTTTTTTTTATTGCATCGCTAAATTTCAGTAATATATTTTTGATCTTCGGTGAGAACTCTCGTAAATATGTTGAACATAACTTAAGAAAATATTTTATTTACGATTAAGATTATTCTCAATTTAGAAAGTTTTCGGACATACGTTTTTATGATTTTTCCTTATTTCAAGCTCTAGAATCAGTTCCCAAATTATTTATTTTTCCTTCTATATGTAAGGAGGGAAAGGTGGGTTCTCTTTCCATTCTGCATATATATATATATATATATATATGTATACATACATAAAGAGTGTCCCACGAAGAAAGGGAGAAACTTTCAGAACATGTTCTACTGACAAAAATAATGAAAAAAATTCATAGTAACATAGATCTGGAAAGCTTTGTTTTCGAGTTGCGGCTAACAAATGATTTCGCCCGGCTTTCAGCTCTTCTTCGAAAAGATAATAATTTTTGGAACCCAAATTAATGAGTAAGGTTGGTGGTTTATTATGTAATTTTAGCTGAAAACTAGGATAAACAGGTTCCAGAACTGTAACTCCACTAGTTTTATGATATCCTAGTAAAACACAAAATTGTGTCTGGAAAAACAAGTTTTTTTTAGATTTGTAGTACAATAGCTTTGTGAAATGCGGAAAATTTAGTAACAAAACTTGTAGAAAAATTAATTCTGAGAAAATTAATGTAAATACAGCCAATAAAACTACATGTGGTGCATATTAAATCAGATACTTTCTTCGCGATGTTTACTATCTAACCAATTCCTTGATGATGGTAGTGAGTGTAACTTCGTAGGGTTTAATTTCACTTGCTTTTAGAGGTTTGGGTGACCGATATGTTGTTGCATATTCGGTTAAACGAGAAAAGCATATGATAAACTATTCCCTAGTGTGCCAGGCATGGAGGCTCTTCTGTTCTTGAAATGAGTATACCAATTTTTTTAATAAATTATATCTAATGTTAAATCATCATAAACTACGTTATGTATGACATCTGAAAATCAAAAGAAATAAGAGAACATTGTAAGTTTAATACAAATTTTGACAACGGAGAAAAAAAAGCAAACGTCAATCGAAATATTAGCTAAATTTCTTAATTATGTACGTGTGAAATGCTAAGATATCATGAGACAAACATGTCGGAGACTCATACTACCAAAAACTTTAACAATAAAGATCATAATCATCTGCAATTGCATAATAATATTCAATACAATTTTCTTTGTTTGAGGGATCGTTGTTTTGTAGAATAACTGTAATCTTTATCTGAAGAAATGTATTTATTTCGAACAAACGTTTCCTTTTAACTCCCATCATTAATTGATAAAGGAATTCTAACGTAAGGATAATGGTTTTCATTTGCTTATTAAAAAAACAGAAAAGAGGTCATAAAGTTAGTTATTAATTTTTAAATACTTTCAGAATTGTATTGACCAGTAAATCAATAGTTTTTACTTAAAAATGTGTTATTACATCAAAAATCAAATGCCGTTAAATAACTGTAACTTGAGTTTTTTTCATTAGTACTTGTTTCATATATTATTTTTTTACACCTATTAATATATTGTAATATGCGTTTAATTTTAATTTCTAAGAAATTTTAAAATGTTACATTAAATGACTTAATTTGTTAAAATTATTAAATAAATAACAGTATATCATAAAAAAATTGCTTCAGCAGCAAACCTTACGATTTTTTCTCTATTTGGAAATATGAAATAACTGCGGTATTCGCGGTTGTGTGAAAACTGTTTTAGATCGTTATTTACTGGAATAATTTACCGTTATTTACTGAAAATATACTGTAAGCAAATAAATAGTATATTTTTCTTTTTAAAGAGAATTCTACCGTGGAAATTTTAACAACAAAGACTGAAAATGTGCAAATTTATACAAATTTTTATACTTTTTGATTGTTATTTTTTTCGACATGAGTTATTACAAATATAAACACAATTTAATTTAAAAGTTAATTTTCGAAAACGTTTTTTATTAATGCTCTGCTAATTTTTAATTATTCTTATTGAAGCATCTTTCTGAAATAGTCTTTGTCAGCAAGATAATAAAATCGCAAAGTAGAACTTACTCATCGTTTACAAAAAAAAAAATGGTACACATTTTTACTTTAAAAAAATTATTTCCAGTAAATAACGAGAAAGCTAAAGAAAAGAAAAAATATTAATCATAAATTGCGTTTAAATAAATAGATGTTGGTCGACCTTCGTGGTTGAGTCGGTAGTGTCTTGGTATTTCGTGCGGAGGTCCCGGGTTCGAATTTCGGTCAGGCACGTGATCTTTCATACGCTTCCAGTTTTCTTCGTGCTAATGACTGTAGTTGTTTGACGCCCGCCCTTTCATAACGGAAAAAATAAATTAATAATAAAGAGATATTTAAATACATGAATCGGCTGTTATGAAAATTATTTAAACATATATTTATAAAAAAAATCTGATGTGGACACCACATGACTTCCTTGTACGCCTATTAAATTACATATACACATTTTTCTAAAAAGAAAACTACATAAAATTTTATTTGATTAGTACTTCTGATATTTTTTCATTTTTTTTTTGTTATTGAATTTTGTAGTTACCATAATTTTTTTAACACTCAGAGTTTAATAATCTGTATAAATAAAAATACAAATGTTCGTTTGTTCAAAATATTAAATCTTCGAAAGTTCTTCACCGATTGCTTTGAAATTTTGACACAACGATGTATTCGAATATACGTGTGTTTATATATATATATATATATATATATATATAATTTGTTTACATCAAAAATTAATTTAAATGTCAGGAAAAGATTTTTGAAAGTGTATGTTTGGAGTGTCGCTTTATATGGAAGTGAAACTTGGACAATCGGAGTATCTGAGAAGAAAAGATTAGAAGCTTTTGAAATGTGGTGCTATAGGAGAATGTTAAAAATCAGATGGGTGGATAAAGTGACAAATGAAGAGGTATTGCGGCAAATAGATGAAGAAAGAAGCATTTGGAAAAATATAGTTAAAAGAAGAGACAGACTTATAGGCCACATACTAAGGCATCCTGGAATAGTCGCTTTAATATTGGAAGGACAGGTAGAAGGGAAACATTGTGTAGGCAGGCCACGTTTGGAGTATGTAAAACAAATTGTTGGGGATGTAGGATGTAGAGGGTATACTGAAATGAAACGACTAGCACTAGATAGGGAATCTTGGAGAGCTGCATCAAACCAGTCAAATGACTGAAGACAAAAAAAAAATATATATATATATAAGATGTCACACCTGTGTTAGGTAAAAACATGTTTTTTTTTAAAAAACAGCATTATCTGTTGGATATAAAAGCACACATTGAATTCCATTTCAATGTTTCCGATATGTGTGTCTGCTGTAGACTAAAAAACCACTGGACCGATTTACGCGCCAGGAAAATGGGAGAAAGGAAAAAATCGAAAAAGGTAAAAGGGAAAAAGGTAAAGAGAGATGAAGGAGAAAATGAAAAAAAGAAAAAACGGAAAAGGGAATGGAAAGGGGGGATAAAAGGGGGCCTAGGGAAATGCAAAATATAAACGGGAAAAGGATAATAGGGAAAGCAGGAAAAGAAAGGAAAAAAGGGAAAAGTTAAATTTTGTGTAATGTTCATTTTGTTAATGTTTTATCAAACTTGTGTTCATTTCATCTATATGTATATATATATACTCAAATCTAGCAATAGCGAACCATGCCGAGTCTGGAGTCTGGTAGCTATTAATAAATCAATATATTTAAATTAAATAAAAAGTTTAAAACAAAGGAGATGAAGTCTGATTTGAACCGATGTGCCTTCCCCTTGTAAGATCCAAATATTTCATTAATTAAAATTTCATTTGGCTATAACTCTGGAACCAATGAAAATAAGTACCACTTATGATATATCGTTGAAAAGTTCTCAATGAGGGCTTATTACTACAGTTAAGTAAATGTCCAATGTCCAAAAAAATGAAAAAATATCAGAAGTTATTTATTTTTATTTACTATTTTATTTATTATACTTTCATTTTTTTTAAATGTGTATACGTAATTTAATAGGCGTACAAGGTACTGCCCACATTAGATCTTTTAAATGTTGTATTTAATTCCATTTATTTAACTTTGGTGTTTGAATTTGTATTTACTTATATTAATTCATGTGTATATTAATGATTGTTTAACAGTTCATTTATTTATTTTTTCTTAAACGGTTTACAAGCTTTTACTGTTTGTTATTTTATTTCTATAAGGTGTTATGTAGTTCATCCTTTGTGTTGAATAACCTGAAGACTGCAAAAAGCTCTTTAAACATCAACGTTATTCTTATTATTATTGTTTCTTTACACTCTTTTTGCCAGGTTTTTTTTTATTTTCATATCTTACAGGATTTTTTTTGATATTCAGATAATAATTTATGAATCACTAGTGTACATATCGACCATATATTTTCCCAATTTTCCATTATATTATTAATTTTTCTGTAGCCTGGTATTTAACCTTCATTCAGAATATTATAAACCTGATTGTTTTTATTTCAAATAATGTTAGATTAGCGCCTTTTTTTACAATCCTTCTTCTATTTAAAAATAATTCGTGAATTCAGTTTGAAAAATTAACACATTTTAACCATTTTCAAAACTTTTAGCTAAGATTTTTATTTTGGAGAGATCAAAGAGTGCTTGATATTGTCTTGAGTTTTATGTATTTTATTTTATTATAACATGCACTGTACGTTTTATTTTATATGGATAATTTCACTTATTTTATTACCTCGATTACAGAAGTAAAAACTTTTTTGCCCATAAATTTAATAGGGATTATCGAAAAATAAGTAATAAAAAATATAAGTAAAAAATTGGGATATATCATTTCTGAAAAGGAAAGAAAGATACTATTGGTTTAGTATCTTCCACATGAGTTTAGATAATAATATTTTAAAAATATTGCCTGCTAAATTTTCATTGTGTGAAAATAATATAAATACTTTTATTTATTTTATTATATTGTCTATTTTCATCAATATCATTTTATGTAACTATTTTTTAAAATATTAATATTAATTAAACATTTATGTATTTTATTTAAAAAACATTTTATTTTATGGTTCTGCTCTGATCAAACAATGCTTAATCAATCTTTCCAGCTAAAATCTGAGATGGTTCTTTCGATATCTGTAAAGCAGTACGCCTCACATTTTTGAAGTTATTTTTACAATTATAATTGTATACCGATGTGCAACTTATATGATTATTTTTTTTTATTTGATTATTTTCGTTAACCACCGGGTTGGTTTAGTCGTAAACTCATCATCGCAAATCAGCTGATTTCAAAGTCGAGAGTTCTAAGGTTCAAATCGTAGTAAAGGTAGAACTTTTATTCGGATTTGAACACTAGATTGTGGATACCGGTGTTCTTTGGTGGTTGGGTTTCAATTAACCAGACATCTCAGGAATGGTCGAACTGAGACTGAATAAGACTACACATCATTTACATTCATACATATCCTCATTCATCTGCTGAAGTAATACTCTCGCTCTCTTTTAAGTACACTTTTTAATGTAACATAAAGTCTCAACTTTACGGTTAAAGATTTTACCACATATTAAATCGATAATTTTAAGGAACAGTGTATAATTTTTTTGGTTATCCTTTCATTCCCAAGTATATTTTGTTCTCAAGTCATTTTTATCTTCTATTATTCTTATTTAACATATTTTTTTTTTTTATACAGTAGTGAAGTTTGAACACTAGAGTTTCAGATTCAGAACAGTTGATATAGTTTTCCTGTTTGAAAGCTTTTATTCTAAATTAATCTACAAATAGTCATTTACTTTAGTAAATTAATATATTTGACGTATTTTGAATACTAATATAATTAGATTTAATTAGATTAGATTTGATAATGAAGTAGTGTAGGATCTTCTGATCCTATACCACCATTTTGCGTTTTAATTTCACACTTTTCAATAGGTAGAAAACGCCTGAAGAAATATTTGAAGTATTGATATTTGTAATGTATAGAAGAAAATAGATTTGATGATTATGACAAAAATAATAGCAGTTTCGAATTAAATGTTAACGAGAAAAATAATTGTTCCACCGAATTTAGAACGGAAGTAATAAAAATGTTGAAGAATAATAAATATGATGGAAGAGATCCTACAATTCATTAATAAAGAAAAAGGTGATAGAGTGCAATAGAATATTATAACCAATGTTTAAGGTAAAAAGTATTTATATAAATAATTCTATGTGAGGGAATAATGATAAATGAATAAATAAGTAACGAAAAAGTAGACGTTGTATGGAGTGGAAAAAATGAAATGGATGGTACAGAAAGATTTAAATGATGGAAAGGGGAAAATTAAAAATATTTTATGAAAATAAATACTTGTATATTTAATAAATTGTACTGTATGGTTTTTGTTTAATATACATGATATTACGATGTGTACTTAAACCCTAATGGATTAATAATGTTTAAGGGGGGAGGGTTATTCTTTTGTTCTACCGAAAAAGAGTAGAGCGAGTACTGAACTGAGTAGTGTATATTTTACGAATGAAGCGCAAGTTCAAGGTCATTCTCTCTCGCACACAGACACACACACAAACGCCCAACCAGCTACAACGAACAAAAAACGAATATGAAACGAACATAAATGATCATAACACGAACGTAATACATCGTAAACTATCATAAACGAACATGAAACCCCGTAAACTATAATCAAATAAATATGAAACAGCGTAAACGACCATTAAACAAACATGAAACGAACATAAACGAAGTGAGAATAACGTAAACAATCATGAAACGAACATAAACGAAGTGAGAATAACGTAAACAATCATGAAACGAACATGATACAAAAATAAACGAATATGATACAGACATAAATGTACACGATACAAACATAAAACAATGGTATAGTTGTTTTAACCTCGAACGTGGTCTTTAAATGATTTCTTTTAATTATGTTGTATTAAAAAAAAAATAATTGATAATTATTAAAATATTATATTTTAAGTAAAACGAAAAGATTTTGTAATCATCGATATAGTTGAACTAGATCCACACCGTATTTTCTGGATTGCTTGCACTACTACTGTGCCTAGCAGGACATAAATAAATATTTTATCAATTTTTGGTGAGAGGTACTTTTGTGGCAAAATTTGTTTAAAAATCGTAAGATATGCATGCATACATGAAATGAACTTAAAATAAAGTGGTTTTATGTTTGCTAAAGTTAGAGAAAATTGACCCTCCCCACCAGGAGATATTAACCCTAAAATTTTACTAACAAGTTGCCCCTTACATACATATCTCTGAACAGAATTTCATCGAAATCGATTTATTCAAATCAAAAGTTAATATGCTTCAAACACACCAACACGGTACATATGTACGTCCCTTTTTTCTTGGACAGGGGATTAAGAAAAAAAGGAATCCAGAAAGCCTTTTCTCTTTCAAATTCGTTCAGTTGTTAGTAGTTGGTTCCTTTCATATTTTTAACATAACAAAACTAGATATCTCAAAATTAAAAAGTAATCAATATTCAAGTCAGGTGTTCAACATTCAGAGTACTAATGAAAATAATTAAAAGTACTAAAAAAGCAAAACCGTATCTGAAAACAGTGTTAAACTGTTTGATGAAAATATTTATATAATATTATCATTGAAAAAACGGACAACAAAGTTGAACTTTCCCACCACGTGCCTTTTTTCTGATGTATGTCTTGCACACACATCTTAATTTAAAATATTTATCATTTTATTTAAATATAAAACTTTTTCGTTTATTTAATTTAATGACATTTGGTGACATTAACTATTGTTTACAAGGTGTTTTAAAGTAGTTTTATTTCCATAAGTGTCGGGAGGTAGCAACGTCGATGTAAATGACCGACGTCAAAGCTGGAATATAAAAATGGTGAGGTAATTAAAAAGGAAAATAGAACCTACTTTCATATTCGAATGCTTATTAAATACTTGACGATGGTGAATAAAGCTATATCAATTTTTTTCTTTTTAAAAGCTAGGTAGCACAAAGTTATTCGATTGTATAGTTTTTATTGTAAATGCTGAATCTAATTTTGATTACGACAATCTATTGAAACCGATATTGGGTATGTAATGCATGCGTTAAAATGCATATCTAGGTTACCATCGACTAATTTAGGTTAGGATGCCGAACCCACCGGGTTTGACTAGTGGTGAACGCGTCTTCCCAAATCAGCTGATTTGGAAGTCGAGAGTTTCAGCATTCCTAGTAAATTAAGTTATTTTTACACAGATTTGAATACTAGATCGTGGATACCGGAGTTCTTTGATGGTTGGGTTTCAATTAACCATACATCTCAGGAATGGTCGAACTGAGACTGTACAAGACACTCAAATATATCATCTTCATTCATCCTCTGAAGTATTATCTGAAAGGTAATTACTGGAGGCTAAACAGGAAAAAGAAAGAAAGGTTAGGATGCCGGCCTCCGCGGCGGGAGTGGTAGCACTCGACCTTTCATCCGGTGGTCCCGAGTTCGAATCTCGATCATGCATCGCATTTTCTTACACGCTACAAATCATTCATCTCATTTTCCGAAGCAATTCCTAACGGTAGACCCGTAGGTTTCAAAAAAGAGAAAGATTTAAGTGGAGGTGAGATGGGGTGGAATTCTACGGTCTTGTGTCGTGGGTGAAGGGGTGAGTAGGAAGAGTTGTGAGAGGTTAAGGTCACGAGGTCGGTGTTGGGGAATGGGGGGAACGTGTGTTTGTGTTGTGTGCGCGCGCGCGCAATAGAGAGAATGACCGTTGTGATGTATGAACGTACATCTTTTTATATTATCTGTATTGTAATGAAAAATAATATCAAACATCTATATATTTTAAATTAAATAGAAATGAAAACTTTATATTTTTTTAATATTTTTATTTGTAGTCACATCAACAATTAAAGTCATTAGCGACTTATAAGTGTATTGTAACTGTACCGGTAAATTTGTAGTCTTGAACAAACTCAGTTGACTACTCCTGAGACGTGTGATTAATTGAAACCCAACCACCAAAGAACAACCAACTAGGTTGGTCTACTCGTGAACGCGTCTTCGCAAATCAGCTAATTTCGAAGTTGAGAGTTCCACCATTCAAATCCTAGTAAAGGCAGTTACTTTTATATGGATTTGAATACTAGATCGTGGATACCGGTGTTCCACACATCTCAGAAATGGTCGACCCGAGACTGTACAAGACTACACTCATACATATCATTCTCAGAAGTAATACCTGACGGTGCTTCCCGGAGGCTAAACAGGAAAAAACCACCAAAGAACACCGGTATCCACGATTCAAATCCGAATGAAAATAACTATCTTTATTAGGATTTGAACCTGAGAACGTCGATTTTGAAATCAGCTGATTTACGGACGAGTTTACCACTAGACCAACCCGGTGGGTTGCACGTATTTGTAATGTACGCTGTCCTATTAAAAAAAATCATTATATCAAAATAAAACAATAGTTATTATTTGTAAAAGGTTCAAGAAAAAATTATTTCTGAACGTAATATAATCAATATAATTTTTCCTTTGTTCGTTTAATAGTTATATAAAATCTGGAAAAAATGAAATTTCTCCAATGTGATTCGTGGCTTTAACTGCTTATTTACTATTACGTGTCAACTAATCATTAAATGGCTATCGGTCCTGAGGCAGAACTCGTGTGCCACACCCGTTGCTAAGATCTTTAATTTCCTCTATGCCTGTACTATCCATTTTCATCTCTATACAAACGTAAATTTCAAACAAATCACTACATAAACCAATACTTCAATACCCTTCTTACCAAACAATAATTGTTTCTTTCACCTAAACTTATCCGTAAACATTGCTTTTTCGTTTTCATTTCAACAGTTCTTCACTCCTTCCTTAAATATAGAAGTTTACTTATTTTGTTTAATGTTTCGTTCCTCTGTACTTTTGTTTTTAACACTTACATTCATGTTATATTCTGTTATGTCTTATAATTTTGAAGTAATTTATTCAGCATAATATTTATTTACTATAATCACAAGAAATTAATTTTTCAGATAAAACTTACAGTTTTCAATCTTGAATAAAAAAAGTCCTTATTTTGATCAAATCTTCAACATTGATATTAGGTTAGGGATCTGTAATACAAATAATCTTTGATCAAATCACATGGTTTACGCATCCTTTATATCTTAGCTAATTTTTTAATTTAGTTATAATTTATTAGTTAATCTAATCTTTAGCATTTTAATAATTCTAAAAGCTTATGTTATTTAAATATTTTAATTCGAACACATAATTTTTTATAGTTTCTAAGTTAATTTTATACCATAAAAATCTTATAAAACTTCTGTTATTTATCTATTATTTTCTTTATTTTGAATAATATATTATTATTTAGTAATAAAAATGTAAATATTATTTACATTTCAGTTGTCATGGCTAATATTTTTCCCCTGTTAAAAAAAAAAAATGAAATAATAAAATATTAAATATAGATTTGAAATTTATGATTGCCATTCTCATTTTATCCGATAAAGTTTGTTTGTTTGTTTGTCTGTCTCTCTGTTTGGAACAACTGCTTTCAAATTTTCAGGATACATTCATGTTATCCCAGGGAAGGTTTTAAGCCATGGATCAAGGCCTTAGCCCTGTGGGGGTGAAGCCTGTGGGTGATAACATCGTGTTATCACGATGTTAACAAAAATAAGTTGTAAAGTTTTCCTTCTCAAAGGTTTGTGCAGTTTAATTACCATTGTTAATACCATTTGGTATGTTGTAATTCAGTTTCTACAAAGTTTGAATACTTTTAACAGTTATTTATCAGAATTATTCTCACAACCATGAGGATAACGAACACTACGGGCGTCCTAGCTAGATGGGAATGGCAAGCGAAGCGAGCTTTGTGGCTAGACGGGAATGGGAGCCCTGGAGCCGGCCCTGGGAAGCCCAGGATCGGCCCCGGAGGTACAGGGGATGGAGTCCCGAGCTACATGGTCGAGTGAGCGAAGCCAGCCCTGACGGCTAGTTCATGAAAAAATATAGGCTGTATATTTTAATTAATTCTGTAATGTGTAATTTATTTTTACAGCCAGATATAGATTTTTGAAGATTTGTTTTTTGCTATTATAATTTTAATACTTTTATTTTAATGAAAATTATGTCGATTTCAAGAATAATTTTAAGAATGCGGTCTTCAAAGTTCGAAATTTTGGAATTAAGATTTTTTATTTTTTTTATTTTTTAAAGACTTTTAAATTCGGTTTTATTGTTCTTTGCCAGTCTTCGTGAATTATTCTGTATTAAAAGAAGAAAAGATAATTTTTTAATTACTTATTCAAAAAATATAAATTGCTACTTATAAATATAAATTGCTACCTATAAATATAAATGTTTACTTATATAAAAATATAAATATAAATTATTTTATAAAAATATAAAATATAAAAATATAAATACAATATATATATATATATATATATATATATATATAATATACTTAGCGTGTTCAATGTAATCATTTTAAAATTTCTTTACATACACAATATTATAAAATAGTGATAAAGATAAAAAAAAAACAATAATGATTATTGTTTCATGGTGGTAGAAATTTAAAAGAAAGATCAAGGATCATAAAATTAAACGGATATTAAATTTGGAAAAATATAAGCTTTGCCTGATCTGCTTTAAGAAAAAGAATTTAGAGAATAAATTAATTCTCTTCGCTTTATAGAATACAATTCGCACAACAGATATTTGGTTCTCTTAAAACAATTTCCCAAAACAAAAAACTGTATGCTTTTATGCGTGACACACAAAATCTCTTATAAATTATCCGAATAAATGTTATTAAAGTAGCGTCTGAAAAATAATAAAATATATAGGAATAATTTCATATTTTATTACTTATTTTTATTATGCTCTTATAAGTTCAAACCTACAACTGTATAAAATAAAAATCAATAACTTTTTTATTTATTTAATAACTATAAAAACTTCTCCAAACTCCCAAGGGAAAACCCAGTTGTATAATGAAATATCTAATATTAAAATATATATGGAAATTAACATAAATTCTATTAGTGTATATTAAACATTAAAAATAATAAATTTTATTTTAATATAATTTTGCAGTAACACTCACGTTAAATTATCTATTTTCTTCATCTTTTTTTTAACTTCAGTTTTTAAACATTTAATCTAAGTTTTATAAATAAGTTTGAACAGGTTTGAAATAAGTTTGCCCTGAGGTAGATAATCCCCACGTTCGGAACACAACGTCTACGTTCCACGTCCAGGGCGGCAACAGCTGTACTTATGTACAATACATATAGCTGGCTAACGGGGCTCCGAGTAATTTCCTCGGATATGCTTTTCTTTTGACCTGTTTCCACCTTCAGATCAACATATGGATTGGAATTTACGGCTACCTGCAGGATATGTACTACTAATGATTTGGAAATGGACTCACACCATTTTTAGAGCTGGAGATGTGGCGGCTGGGGTCAATGTTATTGCAGGTGTAACAGAGACCCTTCAGTTGTCCACATGCCCCCTGCGATGGCAAGCATGTAGCAATGGTGCCCATGTATGTCGGTGCATGGGAGCTCTGAAAGCTACGGTGAGTAGGAGCCTGGAGTCAGTGCAGAGACTGCGCATCCGCTCTCTGCCAGGACATATGCCGGTTTCACCGGAGTACCGGATTAGACCTCCAAGGTTGGTAGCCCTGGAGTGGGGCTGTACCCCGGTGGCTAGCCTTGCTACAGAAGGGATAAACAACATGAGTAATCTCGAACAACAATCAATCGTGGCAGAGGGTTCACGAAAACACCCTCGTTTAGAACCGGCTGTTTCGCCCGAAGCGAAACGTCGTAAAAGTGCAGAATCTCGAAGAATAGAAGTTGAGGCCAGAAAAAGCTTGCAAAAAGCTTTTTTCAAGAGTAACATTCCGAAGCCGAAATATTTGATAATCACAAAGGAAGACGGTAATTTCTCGAAGGTGAAATTAGTCCCTTCCTCATTGCTCGAGAAATAAAGAAATATGCTGGTGGCCCTGTTAAAGAAATTAGAAAAACCTTCACAGGACTTCATGTGGAAACTGTAAATGATATTCAATCGCAAAAGATCCTAGGGTTGAGAAAAATAGGAGAATTGGCTGTACGTGTTGATCCCCATGGCACACAATAGCGGAATAAGATATGCAATTGGCGCTTTCCGCACAAGTCCGGCGACTAGTCTAATGTCTGAAGTCGGAACACTGTCACTACATTATAGAAGAGAGATCCGTTTGCTAAGATAGATAACAAATATATGGGCTTTTCCTGCCCATATAAATAACAAACTTCTTAATAATCTTCCTTTGGCTGCATTATACGAACATCGTGCTACCTATTCCAGACCAACCGGAATTAGGTACCACGAATTAAGAAGAAAATACGAAATTGCTATTCCGGAGACTCTAGCAATTTCCACAAGAGAACAACCGCCATGGCTCTTGCCAGCGGTAAATACAAGGTTGGATCTCTGTCAGGGAGAAATAAAAAATAAACCAGCAGTGATCATCCAACAGGAATTTTTGGTAACCGTCAGTAGTTATGAAGAATATATTAGAATTTATACTGACGGTTCTAAAACCGAACATGGTGTTGGATGCTCCATATATGTAAATGGAGAAGCCCATTCTTGGAAACTGCCAGATATGGCCAGTGTTTATACGGCAGAATTTCAGTAAGTTCTGCCGTATAAAGAGCTTGCTGAATGGACTGCCATTCAGCAAGCTCTTTGCTACACAGAACACTATTGCGAAGAGAGAGTGCTAATATGTTCGGATTCTCTAAGTGCACTTGTTGCAATTCGGAACAAAACATTAAGGATGTCCTAATTTCAAACATCCTGTCTATTTTGTATGTTCTAAATCAACGAGGACAGCGATGCGTATTTTAAGCTGCCAGAAAGGCAACAGTCTGCGATTATTTGGATGCATTTCCTGTAAGAGTGGCAGATGTTAAAAACTGTCTAACTAATGTAGTTAAAACCAAGTGGAATACTGAATGGAGGAGTTTAAATACAAAATTAAACTCAGTGAAAACTTCTCTATATAAATGGAAAAGCGACTTTAAGTTGACTCGCCGTGAACAAGTAGCTGTGACCAGACTTAGAATCGGTCACAGGCGATTGACAAATTCATATTTGTTAACCGGCGAAGACAGACCAATGTGCGGTGTTTGTAATAAAACACTTACAATTAAGCATCTAATAGAAGAGTGTATAATATATTAGGGCCTCAGAAAGAGGTTCCGTCTAAGAAGTGACCACACTGCTGATCTGGATAATGGAAATGAAGAAAAGATAGTTGCATTTTTACACGCCAGTGGACTTTTTAGAAGTCTGTAAAAGTTGAAAAAATGTTTAAAGCTGTGTTAAAGAATCTCTAAGTGGAATTCATTATTTATATGGGAGTCTCGAAGCGTGGCACGTGTAGTGACGGGAGGTAGCCCTCTTGCATAGGCCATCCTGGCTCGTCTGCATTCAAGAGCAATGAGTCGGGGTGTGTCCAATGATGGCATGGGGGACCCTCAAGGGTAAACTGAGCGCGTGGGGCTATGTGTAAGCGCAATGGATGTCTGTAGCCTGTTTATAAGGAATCAACTGCCACGGCATCCTGGCGCGACTAATATACTGCTTCACGGCGGTTCTTGTCGCCCCGAGGGTGCTTAAACAAATTAATAAACGAGACAGGTAGAATAATGATATGGTATGGTATTGTATAGACATATATTTTTTAATTTCATGTTCATTGAGATTTTTATCTCAATTTTTAATATCGGGGCCCTTTACACCCCGTAAGTGTTGTGTTTGTCTTTGTTGTTTTTGTCTTAATGTATTTTGTGAAGTTTGTGCTTTTAAATAAAATGTAAGGGCCCTTTACACCCACAGGTGTACACCCAGATGGTGATACCAATTTCTTTTAAAGAATGTGACGAGGGCTAATGACCCTAGCAGTTGATGCCCTCAAAAACAAGCAAAAAAAAAAAAAAAAAAAAAAATATTCAATCAGTAATTTTTCAAGCAGCTTATCTTCAAATAAATCAAAATTGTAATCAAAATAAAATATTTAGCAAGAGAATTTGTTTTAAGAATTTCCTCTTCGGTTTTATCTTTGCAACGGTCAGGTTTACAGCTCTTATTTTCCTTCCATAATCCATAATAAGTAAGGTAAATACTATGTTTTTGAATTAGTTTTTACAATTGAAACTGATGTTGGTTATTCTAAAAAAGTATTATATATAAAAGATCATCGTCACAGCTCATGTATAAATTAAAAACTCATTTATTAGTTTTAAAATATTAACTACCAGACTTTTTTTAAGAATTACACGACCATAATTTATTGAAATAAATAAAAGAGGTACACTGATGAGCATCTTCGTACGAAAACAGACAACTTTTTAAACCAGCGTTTTTCTTCGAATAGACTTGTTTTTTTTTTATAAATTTATCAATCGTTGCTTTAATTTCCAATATATTAAATATTCGTTTACAAAATATTATTTCAAAGTAAATAAAGGAAAAACTTAGTATAAAAAAACTTGTATAGGGAATAATTTTTAAAAGTCATTGAATGATACATTAATTAACTAATTGACCGTATTCTAATGTTACTTTTTTAAACTTTTTTAATTTTATTTTTGTGACAGAGTAAAGCAGTGTTCTATTTTAACCTAACCTTTTGGCATTTCATCTGATTGTGTATTTACGATGCAATTACGATCAGACGCTTTTGCAATATTTATAAAATTTTATAGTAAGGTTACTTGCAATCAGGAAAAATTGCTTATCTTTAATGGATTTTCATAAAATCTTTCATTTTAAAACGACGGCATGTACTAACTTTTTGAAAGTGCGTGTGTTATTAGTCCTTATTTGCTGAATTACCACGTTCCGCCCTTTTTTCACATGTAATTCTATAAATAATGAATTTTTTATACGTATAGATTATATAATTTCGTTTAAAAAAAAATGTAATAAAACAGAAAAAAAAATTGGGAATACATTGGAAGAATCTTTTCGACAGACATTGTTATGGTGTTTTGAAAACAGTACTTACAATCTTTTGAATATATAAAATACTTTTTGATACCGGTAATCTGATCACAGCCAATTCCGTTTTTAATTTTTTTTAGATTTATATTTATTATTGATTAATTTTCGAAGTAGGAATAAGCTTTTGTTGTGTAAAATGATCTAATATTTATAGAACAAATGGTAAAATACCTTTAGATTTTGGTAACCCTGGATTGTTTGTATATTTCATGTATGTTTCCTCCCAAAACCGGTTGTAGATAACGTGATACTAGATGAACATTTTAAAATGGCAGGAATTTTCAAGAATAACAAGCATTCTGTAATAAGAAAAGTGTAGAATTAATTGTTTTCCTGTTGCCTTGTTAACTGAGTCGATTATACTGTTGCTTAAAAAGGACTGAGCTCCATCTTAATGCACCACAAGTTACAGTCTTTCATTAAATACACTACAAGAATTGGTTGTTTAATTACTCATTATTCTTATCAAACACAATAGAGCAATAGTATTTGTACCAAGGATGTTTTTATAGCCTGGAATAGACAGTGTAAAGCGATATGTTTATACAATTATTAATACTTTTATATGGGGATCGCTGTATTATTTGAATTAGCTATTCTGAAGCAGATTAAACTGTTCTGAAGTTTATAGTAAATAAATAAATAAAGATAGGTTGTTTATTTATTTATCTACTACGATAGTTTATTTTCTTTACAAAATAAACGTCTGTTATTGAAACGTCTTATGTCCTACAATGAAGAAAAAATATAAAAATAATCACTACATAAATGTGTTACCCATCTTGAAACCGACTTTACATATATTTACCTTTTAATCTGTTAACCGAAATACATTACTTTTGTATTATTTGAACAGAATTTTATGATCTTTTTTACGAACTTTAATTGTGTTTGACCATTTAATTTTATTCTTTTGTTTACTGTAATATCCATCGATGTAAATTATTTTAAAGTTAATTTTTCAGTATTCTGTTTTTTATACAGATTAAATTTCTAATTAAATAATCTGAATTTGATAAATATTTTTTCTTTAATAATTTTAATTTGTGTTATAAGTCGTAAATGCAATCCTTTTTTTACTAAAATCACGATATAATTTTATAAAACACAGACCAATAAATTAACTTTAGTTAAGAATTTCTTTCTAAGCTGGATGAATTCGGTCTAAAGTCAGTTTGATTCTTATCGTTTTTCTGAATCTTATTCACGTCAGATAAGTCGCCTCTTTAATAATGGTTCATTATAAAGTGATTTATATACTAATCTTAGGTTACTTTTATGCTTGAAATAATGCTTTTCTTCTCCTACTTTCCTTTTACTAAGCGTTAAATTCTGATCGTAAATTCTACTTTAGTTTAGCTAATCGTTGTAGGCTGTACTTCTCTACTATCAACTTTTACTTCAACGAGGACCACCTACAATTGTCAGTACTTTCTCCCTTGTTCCCTTGTTAAATAACTTTACCACTTTAAGTACGTCAGGAGATCTCATGAATAGAAATTTCAGATTCTAAAATTATTTCTTAATAATATATTTAACCCTCTTGAATATTGGTTCTGTTATTAAAAACTATTTCTGCTGGAATGATAGTTTTTATTTTACCTTATTTTCACGATGGAATTCTAACATATTTTCACGATCAATAAATTAATTCCCCAATTTAGAATAAATATTTAAAAAAATAAACAGAAAATTTTTTTTTTTATTTTTATTTTTAAACTATGTTATTTTAAAAATAAACATTAAATTATTGAGGTGTTAAATTAATATATTCTTTGATACAACTTTTAATCACTATACCATCAAAACATTTAAATTAATAATAACATGATATCGGTAGTGAATTTCTTATACAAATTCGTAGTCACTCTTATCATAGGGAGATAAAGGTTTCTAGGAGAAAAACGATTAACCAAGAATTGTCAAATAAATTTTGTCATGACAGTTCTTCGAAGTGTAATAATTAACCAGCGATGCTTAATAAGCTTACTAAGAATAATTTACTGGTTTTTTTAATTTGTGGTTTTCAGTTACTTTCTTTTTTTATCAGACTTCTTACTAAGTACATTGGTAAAGTAATTCGTAAAGTACTAATACACAATATTTGCTCATTATTAAAAGTACATATCGACGTTTCGTCAGATTTATTATTTTGCACATTACAGAAAGAAAAAAATAAATATTCAAAAGAATTAAAACGTTGATACTATGCATTAAAACTACATACATTAAATATAAACGAAGAAATATATAATATTATTAATGAATTCTGACTAATTTAGCAATTATCTAGAAAAAGTAGCCTGTTAGGAATTTTCATCAAATTTTAGTACCTATTTTAACTGCAATAAATTCATTTGGGTTGTAATGAAAACATGGCAATAAAAAACAAAAATATAAATAAAAATTGTACAATTTCAAATCATTTGCCTTGCTGAGGTTTGGGTAATTACCTAAACTAATAAATAGTTAAATTGATTATTTAATTGTAAATTGATTAAATTAGTACGTAGCAAAAATGTAACCAAGAGTTTTAGTAAATAATTTTAAGAAGTTTTATCTTATAAGGAGCTACTTCTTTAGGTTAGTAAGTAAAGAATTTTGCTGTCTGTGTGTAACTGGTACTTATGAACTACCTTTTTTTATAAATAAACGTTATTCAAATAATAATATAGTATTTTAAGATAAGACCTTATTCTTCATATGAATAATAATCAGGCCACATCTGTCTCAAATCTGGAAATCTGATTTTTGTGGAATTGATGATATGTGAATTGTCATGTAATCAAAATTTTAATTATAATGATTAAAATAAATAAATTAGAAGATGAAAGATTAATCGTAAAAACTTTAAACAGGTTATGACTTTTCAGAAATCCAATAAATTCAATATTAATTTAACCGTATATATATATATATATATATATATATATATTGTTACCACATGTATGCCTAATTTAATATCGGCGGACGAACACGGTAGCAACTCAGATGTGAGCAGGCGCATAGTATATTTACGCGTCGATACAGCGTCACTATCGCTGCGCAGATGACCGCGCAGTTCTCCCACCGTAGCGGCGCTGCGGCCCCATCACTCTCAGGCTCCAGTAAAAGAGCGTACACGAGAGTAAATTTTAAATTCATCGTTGACCACCACCTGGAGAAGATCAAGATGAAAAAGATTGAAGAAAACAGAAGAAGTTCCCTGGCCGCCTTAACGTGGAACCAACCAGCGGATACCAACATTTCCGCCAGAGCAGCAAGCCTAGGGAGCCTCTGGACGCGGATACTATCTTCCCGCCCGCCGGGCTTCAATCGCCCTGCCCGGTGGACTCAGCAGCAGTAGCCGGCCCAGCGTGGGATCGCTCGGGGAGAATTCCCTCGGCCGCGCCGGCGAAGGACGACCGACGCCAATCTGACACTGCGTAGCTCTGGAGGCCACCACTGCCACGCTGTAGTGGGTACCCAACTGCCGCTGAGGGAAACCCCGCTTTGACTTCAATAGATGAGCCGCAACACCCCGACTTCGCCGGAAACCAGCTTTTTGACCCAACAGCTCTTCTCAGAGCTAACGCAAAAAACGGCCAATTTCAGGGCCACCACAAGGTTATGAATTACGAGCCGTCGAAGCTATTCCACAATAGCCCTTCTCACGGCTATCATAAGGTTAGTAATTACAATGAGCTGTCAAAGCCAATCGACGACAAAATCAACCCTCTTCAGGGCTACCATAAGGTGCCACGTGCCATCGAAGCTATTCGGCTACATCATAAACAAAAATATTTTTCTGAAATTTTTAACAAATAATTAATTACATGTAGAATAAAGGTTTCTCAAAGCTGAAATAAAAACTCTTCTTATTTATGTAAAAAGGTTTTTTACATAAATGTTTTCTTCACAAAAATACAGAAAATAATTAGAATCTTTCCATTAAGTGACAACATCTCTAAATCTATTTAGGAAGTCTAATCGCCAACCCAAAATAACAGTAATTTTTACTCCCCCATTCTCCAGTCATATTTTTATAATAATATGAAATACCTACGATATTGTGGAGTTGAGATCGTGATTTACACTTTTGGCTGTTAATTTTAAAGAAAATAAAATTTATTATATTTGACTCCATTAATACTGAATAAAATTGCAATTATTCATATTTTACAATAAAAGGTTTCACATCGGGCTTTCTAAATAATATAATCTTGATCTTTCTCATAAAAACTTCTAATTATTGTGAAATTTGTGTGGCTTTTCGGTTAATATACTCATATTAGAATAATTAGTATTAGTCTTATAATACTGTAATATTTTTAATCATAAAAGCGATAAATGGTGCTAAAGTAAATTAATAGTTACAGTTAGTAATTGCCACTATTGAACGTAGTTAAACTCATGATTCAGTAATTTGCGACTATAATTACATTTGTCGTAAAAAGTGCTG
Source organism: Lycorma delicatula (assembly GCF_047948215.1). NCBI lineage: Eukaryota > Metazoa > Arthropoda > Insecta > Hemiptera > Fulgoridae > Lycorma > Lycorma delicatula. The sequence continues at coordinate 62,856,355 of NC_134460.1, read as the reverse complement.
TCTATTAATAAAAATAATTCTCCTTTTATAATCAAAAGGTGTTTCAGAATTAAAATGTAATTTATTATTTATTATCAGTCTGATTCATTATTTGGCATAATTATATAAAAATTTAGATGCGACTAAAAATTCTGTGATTGATTATTAGTTTCTGTGTAATTATTCATGTGATCTAAAAAAAAGATTTTTATCTTTCAACTTTGAACATTTATATCCGTAATGAAGTGTAAATTTTATTATAAACGAACTACATTATTGCAATGTTGCCGAATTTGTTGCAAAATGAACCTCTTGTAAAACATTATTGAACTTGTAAACCTGTTAGAAGACGACGCATGAGGTTAATACGACTAAAAGCTCTTATTATTAAAATTAAACTTTACAGAATATTTTATTTTCAGTTTTTAATAAGTTTATTGTGTCGTAGACTTTCATTATTTTTGTACGTATATTAGCGCCTTCCGGCAATTTTTACAAAATAATTAATTATCTCTTTATGATTCTGTTATAGGTTATATACTTTCTTAAACTTTAATCAATTTAACAATTTTAAAATTTAATTAAATTAAATAAATTTTTTATAGAAAAATATCTTCGTTGTTATATTAATTTTCTGCTTTTATTTTAACCGCCTTAAGGCAACTGCCACAAAATTATTAAAAAAAAGTCGATCTCCGTAGCGGAGTGGTAGTGTCTCGGGCTTTCATCCGGGAGTCTCGGTTTCTAATCCCTGTGAGACTTGCCGTTTTTTACGCTACAAAATTCCATTTCTATATTCCCAAGTTCTAGCTTTTGAAAACATTTGCGGTGAATTAATTCATCAGCAGAAGAAAAGATATATTTTTTCAATTTATATTATATTAGTTTTGGTTGAACCGTCACAAAAGTTATTTTGCGTTAATTTAGAATAGAACTTTAAGATAATACTCGTATTGGATAAAAAACAATCTTGGTAATGATTTGCAATGGTAATATCACTTATACAAAAGGAACATAGGTAGCGCTTTCAAAGAAAAATTACGTCACTCGCTTCCTCCAAAAATCGATTGTGATAAATAAAAGTACCCAGTCACTCTAGCGAATATTTTTTTCCAGTGAAAAGATAAATATATTTTGTCGACCGGAAACCACTATATTTAGACAAATCAAGTAATTGAATGATTTTGATGAAACTTGAATACCTAAAATTTAAACCGATTCCAATGCTTAATTTTTTAACCGAAGGTGCGAATTGATGTATCGGACCATTCATAATCCGTAATTAACTTACGAATAGGCATTAAACGGTGTTGAATTTTATTACAATCAAAGACCACTAGTATTTTTATCAGTATTTATTAGTCATTAGAATTTATTAGTCATAAAAATGTATACACACTATTCAAAAAGCAAGTTTTACTTGCGTCAATACGAGATTTTTACCTATACTAAAATAATTTTCTTCTCGAGAATGAATGTTATTTGTGAATTTTTCTACGCTTATAATACAATATTTTAAAACGGTTAAAATTAATTTAAAGCTCGGAAAGAAATACTATTGTATATTTAATATTTTTAAGCTCAAAAAAGCGGACGATATGTTTAATCGAATTCCTTTTGATAGCCATTTCTTCTGGAAATTCAAGATAACATTCAGTTAGCAATTACAAAATGGAAAATACGATAAACGCAAATATCGGTAACAAGAAAATATGCCATGTTTTTGATACTTTCTTGTCAAAAAAATATCGGTATACGGAGTTTTCAGTTATTACTGTTTTAAAGAAACTGTAGGTGTTATCATCAAAATGAACAGCTGAGAAGGTGTAATTTGCCGAATATTTTTATACAGATGTTTCATCATCATCATGACCATCTGGCGTTCTACCTTAAGCAGGTCACTTGCTATATCTGTCCCAAGCCCACCTCTCCGTCCTCTATAGTTGTAGTTTCCATCTTCACTTTACTTATTAACTTCATCCCTCTTCTTTGTCACCTTCTTCTTCCTTCTTCAACTACTGACCCATCCAATGCGGTTGTCAAGGTTACACTTGCACATATTCTAACAGTTGCATTTTCTTTTGTGTACTTCCGCATAAGTGTGTTTACTCTCAGCTAGGATTGCCAATCATCAGCAAACCTTATGTTTACCTTACTTTTCGTCCTCCTATGCCTATTCCTTCCTTCTCGTTCTTCTATTGTATTCCTTATTATATTTCAATTTAAATGTGGACAACGTCAGTGACAATTGTCACACCCATTTTCTTACTTACTTGATTTTTTCTATTTGTCTTTTTATAATTTTTTATCTTCTTCCTTTCGAAATATTTTGGTACAGATATTTTTATTCATATAATTAGTTGAGGCTTACAGTATAATGAAAAAAACTCAATAAAAATGGTGTCGTTTAAAAATAAAAACATCACTACAACTGTATATTCCATTTTATTTACTAACCGTGCAATTATAAACATACCCGCACGCGTGCGTATACCGTACATACAAATACACCCTCAGATCTAAAACTGTGTGAGGATGTGTTTGTATGTAAGGTAAACACATATATTTTATGTGTATGTACATATACATAAAATCTATACGTTTATATACACGGACACTGTTTAGAATTCACATCGGATATTCCTTATTTTTAGATAAAATCAGATCATAACAAATTTCAAGAAAGTTGAATTTTTATTTATCTCATCATTGTATTTTACTCCTCCCTTTCAGATACAAATCGTGTTTGAAATCTGTTTTATTTTGCCATAAATTATTTTTAAAACGATTTCTTCAAAAGTTAATTATTTATTTTCTATAGAAAATAAAATAAGACTACTCTCAGTAATACAAAAAAAAGAATATTTCAGTTAGAATGTTTTTAATTTTTACCATATTATGGATTTATTCCTATTAAAACATATGTCTTTTTTTTTAATTGGTTAAAGTTTAATCTAAAAAAGAATGAAACTAAACTGAAAAAAGACAGAAAAAAGTATTAATAGTCGCCCATATCACATAAAATTAACAAGTAGCCAATTTGATTGGTGCATTGCATTCGTAGAGGAGCAAACTGTGGCTTCGTAATTACTAAACACTGGATTTGTCAGTAGTTAGAGAGAGAGAATGTCTATGGGGTAGGAGTGAGTGAATGAGAGGAGCTGAGAGATGTACAATTTCAGAAGCGTGGTATTGCCGTACTACCCTCTCCACATTTGCCGTCATTCGCCTATCACACCCATTTTTAGGCCATTATCGGTCACGCCAAGCAATCTATAGCATTAAATTAATTTTTATTAACACGATTTGTTTCATGCAGTAGCAATAATTGTTCATTAAGAACTGTTTACTATGTCGATCTAACCCTTTTATTACACTATACAATACAATCCTGTATTCGTTGAACGGATGATAAAATCTTATTAAAACTCTTCCTGTTCGGACTTAATACAATTTTTTTCTTCCTTCATTTGTTTTATTCTCTCAAATTTCTGTTAATGTAATCATTTTCTGATTTTTTTTTTTTTTAGGTTACAAAGATTTAACATTTTTTTATACCTTTGCTTTGTGCTTTCTTTACTTTTTTATTTTAATTTTCACGGCAGTTAGATTTTTTAAATTGTAATGTTATCGCATCGTTTTATATATTTAATTTTCTTTTATAGTTATTGTTGCAATTATTACAATAAAAACTGTTTTGAAAACTCACATGCGTGTAGTTAAAAAAATGTCTACTTTTAAACACTGTATTTTTTAACAAATTGTTTGAATATAATTTTGATGACTCAAACGATTTCTACGTGTCTTAAGGCAAGCCCTTTTTCTAGTTCATTAAGTAAGCTTAAATAATAATTATCGCTTAGCTCTAATCAAATACTGCGTCTACCGAAAATTTTTTTTTTCTAATAGGTTGTTTTATATTATAGAAATTACTTGTTTTTAACGGCTTGAACAAAAGGAATACTACCAATTCGACCTGTATATATTTTATTTATCTAGTTTTTTCTTGTTTAACCTCCGGGACCACCGTTAGGTATTGCTTTAGAGGATGAGATGAATGATTTGTAGCGTGTATGAAAAATGCCATGCTTGACCGGCATTCGAACTCGGTACCTCCGGATGAAAGGCCGAGACGCTACCACTCGCGCCACGGAGGCCAGCATTTATCTAGTTCTTAACGTACTGAAGCCTTACTCTTAACGAAATGCATAAGTATTTTTATTTTTTTGAAGAAGCTTCTTCGAAACGAATGGTGTTCCATTAATAAATTTTTTCCACATAACTCAAATTCATTTAGTCGCCCTTCTGTTTGAACTTTATTTTCTTTCTGTTCCCGAACTTTCTAGGTATTTCTTCTTTGTTCGTCGACGAAGGAATCCGAATAATACTAGACTTGTTTAAGTTACTTGTTCCAGTAAATTACGTATCCGGTTTTTTCTGGCTTCTTCATTTCTCGCTTTATACCTTTTGATTTTCCTTACTGTACTCCTTAAATATGTTATTTCTGTTCGTTGTAGGTTGTTCCATCTCTATTGTTTAGTGTAAATGCATCGATGCATCTGTTACTTAAAAGTAGGTAGTATTTTATTACACTTTAAAAGCAAAAACTTCGTTACCGAACATCAAAACTGAGTAGTTTTCTTATCCTTCCATGTAATCTCTATTTAATCCTTTTAATTTATGATTTTAAAATAATGAAAATATTTCAGCTTATGATTGACAGAAATACTTTTCGATGATTTACGGTAATATTATTTACGATAATATTTAAAAACTTTTCCTGACATGTCTTATGTAATTAAACCTTTAGTTTTTCAATGTACTTTTAAAACTTTTTGTTTTTGATAGCCAAACAGTGGTTTTTATGTAAAGTATAAATAGTTTCTTCTCCTTTTAGAAAGACAAAAGACTGGATTAATTTAGTTTAACCCTATTATTTTAATAAGGATTTCGTTTTATATTGTTGTAGAATGTTGTGTGAATAAAATTAAAAATAAGTTTGATAATAATTGATTGTAACTTACTTAATAATTATTTATGGTTTTTTTTTTAATTTATGAAAATATGCGTAATTTTTTTTGTCTTTATAATTAAAATTTTTTATGTATTTCCACAATATTTTTAATTAATCGAAGAAATAACTTTTCATATATAATTTTTCCTTTTCTAATTGTTATCCAGACATATTCTTTGTAAACATCTTTTTTTTTATAGAAACAACGCAATTTTTTGTTTATTTAAATTTTAAATACAACTTAAATATGTAAAGTAAACAAACTTAAAAAGAATGAAACTGACTTCTAAAAAAGTCGATTATTAAAATAATAAATAAAATTTAATCCACTTATTACTAAAAGTAATTATCCATTACTGAAATGTTACATTACTGTCTTTTTTTACATTTTTAAGTCAGCTAATTTTTTAAGTGTTATTGTATAAATAAATAGTTTAAACAGTTTAAATTTTTGTATGTGTTTAATTCTTGTTATTATGTACCGAATAAAATTTAAAAGAATTAAAATCCACGTCATTTCACTCTTTAATTATTCGTATAATAAATATTTAAAATATAAATTATTTAATTTTAGGTTGTCGAGAAATTGCCAGAATTAACGGCTATATCACCAAGAAATACACGGAAAAGCGGGTAGTATAAGGGTATTAATTCTGCTTGCGAAAGTCGCCTTCCTCCAATTTTAATTAAGTTTTTTTTTTAAGTAAAACTTAACTTTAAGCTGGTTACCAATGATTCTCTATATTGTAACATTGTTAATACTTTTTTTTGTCACGTTTATTTGAAGTCACGTGATCATTTATTTTATTTTATTCCTGATATTTTTTATTTTATTTTTTAACTCTTTATTTTTTTTATTTATTTGAAGTCTCGTGATCATTGTTTGTTACAGTCTAAAGATATCTTCCAATTTCAATTTTTATATATGCATACTTTTTTAAATTGATCCTGGTACCAAAATGATGAATGAGTACGGGTATTAATAATAAGGTAATAATTTATATTTAGTATATCTGCTTAATTTGATAAATTTTTCTGAGAATTTGAGTTTATTTATATTGTAAGTTTTGTGGAATACTATAAATTTTTCGATCCAATTCTTAATTTACCTCTAAATATGTTTGTCATCTTTAAACAATAGAATATTAATCTTGACAAATGATCATAATAATAAAACAAAATTCTGTTTTTACATTGAATCTTATACGAGGATAAAAATATCTTCAATTAGATTGATGAAAACCTACACCATTCTCAGATCCATGCCTTTTTTTTAAATATTTGAACTAAGTAACATAAAAAAAATCTGTAAACAGAATTATGGTATTTTTATGATTTCTTTAGCAAATTAGTTACTGGATATTTATGGCTAATTTACTACAAAATGTCAGTTAATCGTATAATGAACACCTAACGAGTATAATAATGATGTAAAATTGTGATGTAAAAATGTATTTATCTTATTAAACGTATATAAAAATTATATATAATCGTAAATAAATACGACGTTGCTAGGATGAATGAAGTTTTTTAATGTTGGATAATTAGAAGTACAACGAAGAAAAAGAGAATAAATTGTAACTGGCATTAAAATGTTGTACTAATATCTTTAATAATTAGGAGATATTAAAAATAAACGGAAAAAACGTAAATATAAAAAGAAACCCTTTTTTGTATTGTTTGTTAAGGATGACTAAATTAATGATTACTTAGTCGTTACTATTGATTAATAAATTATTGTGATTAATGATTACCTAATGATGCCTGAAAATAAGGTACTAAGTTTAAAGAAAAATTATATGACTTATTAAATTATACGCTTAGTTGAAATTATGTTTTTTTAAAACAAATAAAAAATTATGTTTGTCTATCATAAATAGAATCAGATGTGAAGACACTAGAAATAAATTAAATGTAGAAAATATTAAGGGTAGAACTACAGAGTACAAAAATAATTGGAAAGAAAATCTGTTAAAAATGAATAGAAGGAGTTCCTTTATCTGATACAATGAAAAGGAAAATAAATAATAGAAAACCTACGTTCAAAAGATCAACGACCCTAATCCGTTTATGAAAGAAGATAAATATTGCAAGAATTGTAAGCATTGTATAAAATATATTTTGTAATATTAATATATATATATAACTATATATATATATATAAGCTGATCACGATAGAGAAAATAGACACATATTTTAGAAAAATAAAAAACATATGCTGACCTCCGTGGCTAAGTAGGTAGCGTCTTGGCTTTTCGTACCGAGGTCGCGGGTTCAAATTCCGGTCAGGCACGCTATCAATAATCATCTTTTCATTTACTACCAATTTACGCCGGCTTAATGACCATAGCTGATGATGCCCGTTCTTTCATAATAGAATTGATTTTAATTACCATACTCTTGGAAAAATAAGTATAATTAATTACATCAACAAAGTTTAAATACTGAACAAGTAAAGTTCGAATATGATATTTTTATTTTATATTCCTAATGTGTTCTTTGCAATCTTTTCAACTAGTTAAAAATAAGACCCCCCCCAAAAAAAAAACTGATTGTGTTAAATACTTAGGCCATTTCAGTCATCTGTTAACATGAAATTTGGACTAAGTAAACGTAAATGGGTATAAAATTCAAAAATATTGATTATTAGGATACAAATAAAAATCGCCTTTATCGCTTAAATTATTTATGTTTAAGATGATTCTGAAGCCTGTTCGGACTTTGTATCCTACTGTAGAAAGCTTCAAACGTATTGAATATTTTATTTAGGGTTTCTTTGATATGAAAGCTGCACATTCCTTGGTATTAGGCATTATGTTCTTGGCAAAAATCTAAGCTCCGTATAGTCAAGTAGTAGACAGCTGAATATAATAGGAGGTATCAGTAACCCATGCAAACATTGAAATTATTTGGTTTTCAATCTTTTTGACAATGACAGAATGCTGGATTTCCAATATAAATCGTGTTAGCATTCTGAACCAGGTTGATCTATATATATATATATATATATATATATATATTTTTTTTTTTTTTTATTAAATTGAAAGTTGTGTATTCTTTAAAAAAAAAATACATATTTCAGGTAATAGAAAATAATTAAATGAGGGAATTTTACTATTCCTAATGTTTACCTTGCAATCTGTTCAACTAATGAACAATAAGCAACCCCTTCATGGCCCAGTGAAATGAGAATGATATGACATGTAAATGAGGTGTAGCCTTGTAGACTCAGTCCGACCATTCCTGAGACGTGTGGTTAATCGAAACCCAACCACCAAAGTACACCGATATCCACTGTCAAATGCGTATAAAAACAACTTACCTTTACTAGAATTTGAACCTCAGAACCTTTGACTTCGAAAAACAACTGATTTGCGACGAGTTAACCGCTAGACCATTACAAAAAGCTAGAGAGCTTTTTGTAAAGCAAGAGAGCATTACAAAAAGCTAGAAGAAAAAAAGCAAAGGTTTAGAATTAGAGGTGGTCAGGAATATGACATGGCAGTCCACTCATATGTTCAAACAAGAAGATTGCTAAACAGGTCCATCAAATAGTCGAAGAGGGATCATTGGATGAGATTGTGTGAGGACTTAGACAAGGATCCCTGGGTTCAAGCCTACAAAATAGTAATGAAGAAATTCGGCAGGCGTCTACCAACACTCAGTAAACGTCAAGCAGAGGTTCAGTTTAAAGAACTTTTTCCATGTGAAGAAGAAATTGGAGTTATTTTACCAGAGTTTGAACCTAGACGATTTACGCCTGCCGAGTTGGCTTGTGCAATTGAACAGCTAGGTAATAAGAAGAGCCCTGGCATCGATGACATACCAGCAGCCTTACTGAAAGGCTTAATAAAGAAGTTGCCTTGGGAAATGACGGACTTGGCCAGTTATGGGCTTGAAAGGGATTCTTTTCCCAGATGTTGGAGGGAGGCCAGAGTGGTCTTCCTTCCAAAAAGTAATGATGAACAAGGTCAAGTGAAGTATAGACCACTTAGTCTATTGAACAATCTGGGAAAGGCGGTTGAAAAAATATTGGCCGCCAGAATTACTAGAGAAGTTGAAGAAGGGATTAGCCCAAATCAATTTGGTTTTTGGAGAGGACGCTCCACCGTATTAGCTGCCAAAAAGGTAATAAGTTGGGCCCTTGAGGTAAAAAGTGGTACCTGGAGAACTAGAAGAATTCCGCTTCTTGTCTCCTTAGATGTTAGAAATGCTTTCGGCACAGTAAAGTGGAGTCAGATTCATAGGGCATTACAGGCAAAAAACATCAGCCCGTACTTGAGAAGACAGGTGGCGAAATACCTTTCAGAAAGGACTTGTACAGTGAACTCACAAGAAGGAGAATTGATATTCAATATATACGGTGGAGTTCCCCAAGGTTCGGTTCTGCGTCCTCTTTTGTGGGTCCTCAAAATGATGATATTCTACAATTGGACTATCCGCCTTGTGTGGAAACAACAGCCTATGCGGATGATTTGGCAGTCCTTGTACAGGGCAAGATGGGATTGGAGGTACAGGAGAAGGCCAATATGGCGCTTGCAAAGATACATGAATGGTTGCAAGAAAAGGGACTTATGTTATCAATTAATAAATGTAAGTTCATCACGTTTACTGGTAGAAGAGTTATAGAACGTCTGAACATTGTTGTGAATGGACAGGAAATAATGGAGACAAGCTGCCTGAAATATCTTGGAATTCTCTTTCAGAGAAATTGTGCCTTTTCTGAACATATTAATAGTATATGCAATAAAGCGGACAACATGATAAAAGGGTTAAATATGATCATGTCAACAAAGAAGGCTCCTAGAGCGTCCAAAAGAAAGGTGACAGCATCGGCAGTTGTATCATCTTTATTGTATGCAGTGCCTGTATGGTGGACTTCATTACGAATCAAGAAAAACAAAAATAGACTTGTGAGAACGCATAGGAGGCTGTTGCTGGGAGTGGTTTCCGCTTACAGAACAGTCTCCTATGAGGCACTTTGCGTTTTGGCAGCAGTACCTCCAATCGACTTAATGGCCCATTACAGGGTAGAGATATCGCAAGGACTGGAAACTCAGGAGGCTAAGCATAGGCTGATAACTAGGTGGAAAGAAAGGTGGAGAGAGGTAGGACCTGCTGGCAGGAGAAAACAGCTAATCCCTGACCTTGAGAGTTGGATCAATAGGAAACACGGGGAGGTGGAATTCTTTTTGTCGCAGTACTTTACGGGCCACGGTAATTTTAATTATTACCTTCACAGAGTTGGGAGAAGACAAGCGCCGGCCTGTATGTACTGCGGCATTGAGGACGATGCAGACCATACCTTCAAGGAATGTATCAGATGGATACAAAATAGACGGGACACAAATTTATCAACGATGAGACCTGAGGAGATTACGAGTAACATGCTACATAGTGAAGAAAATTGGAAAAGAATTGAAGGAACTATCAGGAATATCTTAACAGTAAAAAACGAAGACGAGAGGAAACTGGGCTTCTGAGTGAATAGATTAGGGTAGGGTGGATAGCCCCAGTGGTGAGGGCTGGCATGCTTAGGTGTGTCAGTTCCAAGGATCCACTGGGGACTCCGAGGGAGAATAGGTCTATACAAGTGTAAAAGACCCATCGATGCGTCACGACTTTCCAAGGTATGGCGCAGCGATACAGAAGGGCAAATGAGACTCAAAAGACCTGAAAGGTGGGCCGACCTGCCTTGCCGGACATACAGCCGGTTTGTGGGGAGGCCCATTAGAGTATAACAGGCACTCCCCTGGGTGGCGTAATACCAACCAGTCGGACCGGCCCAGGGGAGCAGAGTCAAAAAAAAAAAAAAAAAACCACCAAAGTACACCGATATCCACTGTCAAATGCGTATAAAAGCAACTTACCTTTACTAGAATTTGAACCTCAGAACCTTGGACTTCGAAAAACAACTGATTTGCGACGAGTTAACCGCGCTAGACCAGCCCGGTGAGCTGAACATGATATTGAATTATAAAATAATACATTTAATTTAAATTATTCGAATTTATGTTTAAAAATATATATGCCTTATTTTATAAATTCTGTAACTATTATATTTTATACAAGTGACAAAAGTAATAAAACTCTACAATTTTAGTATTTTTAATTAAATTATTGGAAGTTTAATGCAGTGAGATATAACGAAGCAGAAATTTGTGTATAAGTAATAACATGGAAGCTAAGTGCAACGAAGAGCAAAGAGTGCAAAAAATTAATCATCTATATTAAAAAATTTAAACAAACTATTAAGCAATAGTTTTTAATTTTAGCAGATTCCCTAAATACTAAACCGATAAATCACAATAAAATATTTTTGAAAAGCTTGGGCGAAAAATTGTAAAAGAGTACTTTTAGTTATAAGATTGATTACATAGTCTAATTATAAATTAATAGATATCATGATAATTGTGATAAATTAATATAATTAATATTCAGTATTTATAACTAAAAAATATTCTTAGTTGAACCATATAAAATAACTAGTTGTATGGTTATTGAAATAAATTTTTAAATAGAGAACGACCAAAAAATGTTCACAAATAAAAATCTAACATACTAAATGTGCTTTTAAAATGTTAATCATTATTAATAGGTACAGAGGGAAATAGTGAAAAAAGAATAAAAATAAAAAATTTACTTTAAATAAAGAAAAGAAACATGAAAGAAAAAGTAAATGATAAACAAAAAGTTAATAATAATAAGTAATATTGTTTATTTATTTAATATAATTGTTTGTATTTATATATAAACTTTCCTATAATTGCCACATTTTTTTATATTTATATTTACATTTCCTAATTCTCCCTTTATCTGCTGACGATGACATTTTAATATTGCAGAAAGGCGTATTTATTTTTATATTAAATGTTTGTTTAATTAATTTTGACCGGTTTATATTAAAGAAAACAATAATAGTATAAACTAAAACAGTGCCTCTAATTAGGAAAATTAAAAATATTACTTAGAAAAAAATGAAATTATATTTAGCAAAATATCGTACTATGTTTTATTCATTATTTTAATTTTATATAGTTATCTATCTTATTATACATTAATGTAATGTAATTCTCTTAAGTATTATATGCTGGATCAGATGCTTGAACTTAATGTTAAGAAATCCCTTAATATTACTGTATCTTTTATCCTTTAGAGTTTTATGTTACAAGATGTGCTCGTATAGTAAAGTAACTTCACTTACGTTGTCTAAACTGTAACAGATATAGAATGGACTAAGTTATAGTAAATCTAACCGCTATTCTCGACCGAGTTTTAGTAAACAAGCTTCCTGCAAAACCCGTTCTCTAAAAGGAATAAATGAAAACGATTTCGGTAGTGGCGGGACTTTGAGAAATATACTTTGGCAGGCTGGGTTACGCGAAGCCATTTCCCAAGCCCTATTCGTCTTCCACTCCAACTCACCCTACTTTCCTACTGCTGCTCACGCGCAACTTCAGAAATACCCTCTTTGGAAGCTTTGATTAATTTACCAACATTTTTGTTAGAAGATATATACCACTGTTTCGCCTTCAAAACTGCCAAGGCACTCTAGATAGAATACAAAAAAAGTAGGTTTGTCTCTAGAATACTGATTTACAGTAAATATAACAGTTTTTCATAGTTAAATATTTTACGGTATTTTAGTTGTTTTAATTGTTCCTGTACTGACAATTTTTTGTTTTAATTTAGGTTGTTTTCTTATTTTACTTATTATTATTTATTAACGCTGTTTAAAAATAGGGTTGATGTTTATTATTTCTTTAACGTTTTAATTTCTAATAACGTATAAGTATATTACAATTACATTATTTGTAAAAATTGAAGCAATTTTTTTTTTAAGATAATACCAGTTAGTACGATAATTAGTATATAATATTAATTACCGAATCCCTAAAATTGTAATGTTTAATTCGTATGATATGTGTTTTTTCTAAAAAATATGAACGTAAAAATTTTATTATATTCTGTACAATGTAATTGTGAATTCTTTTTTGTTGTTTAAGCGGTTGATTGCTATCGATTTTGATGGGTTCCAAATTTTGTTGCTATCTTTTTAAGAATTAGCTTAGTATTTTCCTTTTTTTGACGGTATTTCAAGATTATATTACGATTTTAACACATCACCCCGCTCTGATTAAGTGATTTAAACATTTCAATCGAAACTGTTGAATTACATCAAGATGACCGTTCTTCGAAGTCGTATCCCGTGTATTCAGGCCGGATTTAATACATTATATATTTGGACGTTATGTTTTAAACAGAGCTATTATTCATTAATTGCTGCTTAAAGTAGCTGTTTCCTGCTAATTTTTTTTTTGTATCATAAATCTATATTTCATTCATATGAGTTGATTATCCAGATGTTTGATCAATAATGATCATAATATTTTGTAATGATTTTTTTTTTGTTATTTCGGTGACAAATTAGATTTTATTAACATCAAATGAATTAAGATTTATGAGATGATGTACAGCGAATGACTTGTTTAATATGTTTGATGTATGTATAGTGTCGTTAATTATGTATGTTGAACATGTATTAATGATTCTTAGAAATAAAAAATAATCATGAACTAATGTTATCATCCAAGATCTTATAACTAAATATAGAACTAAAACTATGCATAGATAAGACCAGATCAAAGACAAGCTTTGTTTTTCTGAAGTAGATTTATGATATTACGGACAAAGGGACTTTGGCAAAGGTGTAATTATGGAGCCGAATGTTGTTAACTACGATTGAAGATGAAGGTTTGCTCTCTGTATTCCTGTCTGCAGACCATAACTCTTCCTGTTACTGGATCGAGACAACTAAGCGTTCGCGAAGCTCTACGCGCCACCACCCGCTAAACAAACTGTACTCATGAGAAAGTATGTTGCGTTAGATTTTATTTTAGTTGCAACTTGTTACAATTTAAGAAGGAGTTTCTAGGTAGTGCTGCTTTCACCAAGAGTAATGGTTTTCAATATTTACTTCTTGTTCATAAGATATCAGTAAAGGTTTTAAATTTTTAGATTAAATCACTGCTGCATTTTGGTGTGTTTTATATGTTGATTTACAGTACATTCATCTTGGCGATAAAAAAAATGTGAAACTCCTTTAGTTCTCTTATTTTCATTAGAATTCCTCTTGGCATGATATGATTGTTATCCTTGTTCTTTGCTTTTTTTCACAAGTTGACATATATGTGTACATGTTTTTTTTTTTAAACAGCTTACTTTTTATTTGTAAAAAAAGATATTACTTAATCCTTGTAAAGAATCTGAAGATTTGAAAATATTAAAGTAACGAAAAAATAATTAAAGCAGTCGAGTTAAAATTTTGGGAAAGATTTGGTCCTCCTTTTTATAATATAATTTATTCTATTAACTTTTATTACATACAGATACATGGAATAAGGTTAGATTACATTATTAAATGAATTTTATTCAAGCTAATATTTCTTAATTAATTTTTTTTTTTGTAATATTTGCAGCCATACAATTTACTTATTTAATTACGAGTTGAAATTATCTTTGTGTTAAAATTAAAATACTTTTCAATTGTTAGTTCCATACAGAAATTTTCCATCTCTTATTATTAGCAATAATTAGTTATACATGGATATAATGAAAAACATCATAGAGATGTTTTATATTAAAATACTTTCAATTGAGTACTTGTTTTATTTTATTACACGAGTAACTTTTGTCTCGTGTGAGATCACATACAAATGTTATAATTTACGTATTTAAAAGACTGATAAATATATATATATATTATACATTTATAATTATCATTAATTTTATATATGAAATTTTTATTTAAATTTATGAATACTGATTCATTCATATTAAATTGAACTAGCTGACTGGTTTTTTAACTTTTATTATATTTCTTATTTAAACTGAGAACTAAATGAATTTTAGCAGACTTTTTTCCTATATTTAAATATTTATTAATGTTCTGAAGAAAATGCTGAGGTTTTTTATAAGATAAATCTTTTTATAATCGGTACAATAGTAAAAGTTTAATTAAATGCAAAGTCTTATAGCATTAAAGATTTTTCTAAATAATTTTGAGCAATAATTTTGTTTTAAAAGAATAATAAAATAGAAATAAGAAAATAGTGTCCCATATACTTGTACAAGACGTCTTAAAAAAAGAGATCTACTCTCCTTGGCCTCGACGAATAATCATCCAATCTTTCTTTCACTTTTTCTTTATATCCCTCTGATAGTACAACGAAGTAAGGAATGCTATGTACTGTGCTCTGTTTCTCGTTCCTGCCATTTACGAGCAGTCGCGAGACAACTTTGGTCGCCTAGAAATCCAGCCGAGTAGAGAGCAGTGTGGGACACGTCGAAATTAAATTTCATCCCTTGTTTTGTTTTGTCGGCAATATCGGCTGCGGAATCGATATTAAGTACTGGGCAACTGAACACGTATAATATTATTAAAATCCTCTCCTTCCATCTTCCGTAAGGATATAACCCACACCAATAAAACTCATCCTCACTCCTTCTTTCTTCCCTAGATCAGCCCTAAAATTATTCTTGTTAACATTCCTCTTGCGTATTCCTTAACCCTTTTACTATTTTCCAGTTTATCACAGTAATATGAACATTGTGTTATATAAATTCTTGCGACCAATTTAATACTACAATTTATTCTTCTATACTTGTAATATTATTTATATAAACTATATAACAATATTTATCATCCTTGATATTAAATAGTTTTAGGAACTATTAAATAATGTTAATTTTTTTTTTAATTTTAATCATTTAATTCTTAAATAATTATATTTATTTTTCTCTTAATGGAGTTTAGTCAAGAAAACTAATATAAGTAGAATAAAAGGTAAACAATCTTATTTTTTTCTTAATTATGTTACTCAAGTTGGCATATTTCATAGGTCAAATCCCAGACAGTTCACATTTAAATGATAGGCGCGGTCATTATTCTGCTAATACTTCAAAGCTAAATTTCTAATAAATGATTTCTTTATTAAAACTAAAAACTAACTATTAATAATTGAAATCATTAAACCAACATAACTGAAATAACAGTGATTGATTTTCTTCATTATCAGCCAAAAAACAGATTTTTAATTTTAATTCATCTATATTAATAATCTCGTTTTTATACTACTTGATACAGAATATTCAACGTGGCATCGTGTCTTAAATGTTAATCTGTTATTGCTTCTGTCAGTAAATACTTTACTTGTCTCAAAATGACTATCATTTGATCCGTATGCTCAATATTACTGAGAATAAGTTTGAGATTCTAAAGTCATCCATTTAGACAAGTGACGAGAGCTATCGACGAAGCGTCAGCGAAATTATAATATTCCTCTGCAAGAAAGAATCTCTGAGCTCAAAAACTCTGATGATTCTGTCAGCTCAGTTGTTCCCAGAATTATTGGTGTGCAACGAAAGCTTGTGAAATCTGGTTCTTGCGGTAAAGGTGTTGTTCATAATGCTTTTACAGTGTAATTTATTGTCTGCTAGCTTTTATTCCTTATTAAATATGTTAATGTTAGCAAAGAATATATATTATAATTATATGTAGTGATTGATGTTACGACTGTGATGTTGAAGGAAAAAAGGGAAAAGAAGGAAATATATGGTAAAGTACATGCAAAGATTAATGTTCAATTGTCAGATATAATGAAGCAAATTTTACCACTAACTAAAAAAATTGATAATAAATTACAAAGATATGGAAAGTTAAATTGATCACTATTATGATTCCATTGAATCACAGAACGTAGTTTTAAGCAATATTGGTGCTAAGTTAGACAGTGCCATGGGAAGAATCAGTAAACTTGATAACGGATATTATTTTTGAGCAATTTTTTACTTGCTTTTGTTTAATTCACAATGTTTTTTTTCTTGTTTGTCCTCAAATCTCACATCCTTAATTTAACATACTTCTTGACATTACCGATTGATGAAATGTTGCACAATTACAAGGTTGGGTGACAAAACAATATTCCACCGTTAGTTTCGCAGACATCCTCCCGTACGGATGGAAATTAAGGGGTGTAAAAAATTTCAAAATCTGCAAAACGGCTATGTGGGGTTTTGGGGGACGTAGATGACAAATCCGTTAACCATTTGACGTAAAAAAATTACAAAAAATTAGTACGGAAGTTTTTATGGTTTTGAATTTGACATTTCGTCATCAAGGTACAGATGTTTGATATATTATAAATATATTATAAATTTCAATATATGATGTTATCTTTTGAAATCCAAATTAACCTATTAATTAATTTCATGCAATGTATGATAATAAGTACGACTGATAAAGTATTTACTATCAGCAGCAATAACAGATTAAAATTTAATACACGAAGCCGTGTTGAGTATTCTGTATCAGGAAGTACAGAAACGAGATTTTTGTGTATTTTTACGGGCATCGACTGCTAAGGCCCTCGTCACGTTCTTAGAAAGAAGTTAGTATCACCATCAGGAGCGTCATGTGTAAGGGTGTAAAGGGCCCTTACATTTTATTTAAAAGCACAAACTACACAAAAACATTATGACACAAACAACAAAGACAAACACAACACTTACGGGGTGTAAAGGACATTAAAATTTGAGATAAGGTTCTCAAAATACCATGAAATTAAAAATACAACTTATCAATACCATTTCCTTCTACCTGTCTCATTTATAGTTTGTTTAAGCACCCTCGGGGCGACCAGAACCGCCGTTGAGCAGTATATCAGTCGCGCCAGGGTGCCGTGGCAGTTGACTCCTTATAAATAGGCTATAGGCATGCACCACGCCCACCCACAGCCTCGCGCCCTCAGTTTACCCTTGAGGGTCCCACATGCCATCATTGGACACACCCCGACTCACTGCTCTTGAATGCAGACGAGCCAGGAATGCCTAGGCAAGAAGGCTACCTCCCGACACTACACGCCACGCTTCGAGAATTCCACGTTTAAATGAATCTACCTCTTAGAGATTCTTTAACACAGCTTTGAAATTTTTCACTTTTATAGACTTCTAAGAAGTCCATTGGCGAGTAAAAATGCAACTATCTTTTCTTCATTTCTATTATCCAGATCAGCAGTAATATCATTTCTAAGACGGAACCTCTTTCTGAGGTCCTCATATATAGTACACTCTTCTATTAGATGCTTGACTGTGTCAGTGTTTTATTACAAACACCGCACATTGGTCCCTCTTCGCCGGCCATATCTGGCAGTTTCCAAGAATGGGCTTCTCCATTTACATATATGGAGCATCCAACACCATGTTCGGTTTTAGAACCGTTAGTATAAATTCTAATATATTCTTCATAACTACTGACGGTTACCAAAAATTCCTGTTGGATGATCACTGCTGGTTTCTTTTTTATTTCTCCCTGACAGAGATCCAACCTTGTATTTACCGCTGGCAAGAGCCATGGCGGTTGTTCTCATGTGGAAATTGCTAGAGTCTCCGGAATAGCAATTTCGTATTTTCTTCTTAATTCGTGGTACCTAATTCCGGTTGTTCTGAAATAGGTTGCACGATGTTCGTTTAATGCAGCCATAGGATGATTATTAAGAATTTTGTTATTTATATGGGCCGGAAAAGCCTATATATTTGCTATCTATCTTAGCAAAAGGATCTCTCTTTATAATGTAGTGGCAGTATTCCGACTTCAGACATTAGACTAGTCGCCGGACTTGTGCGGAAAGCGCCTGTTGCATATCTTATTCCGCTATTGTGAATAACGTCTAACTTTCTTAAGTGCGACTTCCTAGCGGATGAATATGCAATGCATCCGTGTTCTAGTTTTGATTGAACCAATCCCTTATACAATCTCAATAATATCTCTTTATCTGACCCCCAATTAATGTTCGATAAACATTTAATAATGTTTAGGGCTTTTTTTCATCTAACACTCAAGTCCTGTATGTGTAGTCCCCACGTAAGGGATTTATCCAATACTAGTCCTAAAAATCTCACGTTGTCTTTATATTGTATTGGATCATTGCTAATTCTCAACATAGGACTTTGATGAGGAATTCTCTTCCTACAAAAGTGTACACAGCACGTTTTTTCTGGTGAGAATTGGAATCCGTTATTCCTTGCAACTTCATTTAGAGCATTGATCGCTCGTTGCAATTTGTACCTCACAATAGCAGTCTTGTTGCTGGCATACACAATTGCCAAATCATCAACATAGACGCTTTTGCTGATTTCTACTGGAATGGCTAATATCAAATTATTAATGGCGATCATAAACAAGATACCGCTCAACGGCGAACCTTGTGGTATGCCATTTTCCAACATTTTTATAGATGAATATTCGTTGTTGACACGTACTTGGAAGGTACGGTCATTCATATAGTTGCTCAATAAGATTGGCAGTTTTCCACGAATGCCCCATTCATGTATCTGGAGCATTATACCATGACGCCAGGTCATATCGAAAGCCTTCTGGAGATCAAAGAAGACTCCGACACAATGTTTCCTTGTAATAAAGCTGTTATATATAACGTTCTCTAAGTTAATCATTTTATCAGTGGTAGAATGTTATTGACGAAAACCTGCTTGATATGGTGATATCAGGTTTTCTTTTTCTAAAATCCAAACGAGTCGATTATTGATCATTTTTTCGAATATTTTTTCCATAACGCATGTCAAGGAGATAAGACGATAGCTATTGGGATCTGTTAAATTTTAATTTTTCTTTGGTACTGGAACATGAGCTTTTTTCCACTGCTGCGGGTAATATTTTCTTACTTTATCGTTTTGTCCATCTACAGTTCCTTCTACTACAGAATTCATTAAATCTGTAGTTTTTATATGCAGCTCACTTTATAATCCATTTTACAGGATTCCACCACAAAATTTATCTCCTCAAATTTTTAAAACCTCTTTTTACTACCTTTTAATAAGGTTTTTTCTTAAAACCTCAACTTAAAACTTTTAATTTCAGAGTTCATCAGTCCAGCGAATTTAGAAATTTTCCTTTGACATTACATTACAAAAGTCTTCTTTTTTTTCTTTACTTGACCACCCTACAGTTCACGCTTTTGTAGAGCATTAAGCTCAATTACACATATAAATAGTTTAATTTCATTTTAATTACTAAGTCGTTTTTGTTTTGCTTTATAACTGCTTAATCGCTTTGCTTACCAACATTGTTAAATATCCATATAACTAAAAAGTTTTACAAATTACATCCTAGCATCAAATATATCATTTATATAAATTAATTTTTTTATGAAAAATTTACAAAAAAAGGAAAATGTCCCAGCTAAGAGTTACTTAAAAGACCAGGTTTCAGAATACAACCCACCAGCTTGGTCTAGTGGTGAACGCGTCTTCTCAAATCAGCTGATTTGGAAGTCGAGAGTTCCAGCGTTCAAATCCTAGTAAAGTCAGTTATTTTTACACGGATTTGAATACTAGATCGTGGATGCCGGTGTTCTTTGGTGGCGTTGGGTTTCAATTAACCACACATCTCAGGAGTGGTCTAAATGAGATTGTACAAGACTACGTTTCATTTACAGTCATACATATAATCATCATTCATCCTCTGAAGTATTATCTGAAAGGTAATTACCTGAGGCTAAACAGGAAAAAGAAAGAAAGGTTTCAGAATGCAGAGCTGTCGAGCCTTTGTCTGTCAGTAAATAAGATTCATGTGGACCAATCTTTACTTTCCCGGCGAACAAACTTAAAATAGCTATAGTAAAGGGGAAAGTGTGGTAATTATGTCGAAAATTGGGTATCAGAATTTTTTTTGTAGAACTTTACGTTTTAGGGTCCAATAGTTCATCTAGATCCAAACAACGTATGTGTGTCGCACTGCTTATAGCCTTATATCTTAGGATTGTCAGAACCGATTTTCTTCAAACTTGGTTCAAATGATTTTTTTTGTAAACATTGTTCATATCAACTTTTTAAAAAATTCATTAACGGGGTGGGGAAATATCTCGAAAATCTAATTTCTTCAGAGGAACTTTAAAGAAAGGTTTATGAAAGAAATTTTTTTTGAACAATATATACATTATTATAAGGGCAAATATATGTTTTTTTAATTATTTTACTCTATTATCCTCTGGTTTAATTAATTTTCATAAATGTTTTTGGAAGTTTATTTGTATTTCATATATAGAGCTAACAAGAAATTTTTGCAATTTTTTTAAATTATACAACTCGAACCTAAAAGGCAGAAAGGTTTTTCATAAATTTCCTTTTTATTGTTTTAACCTTTATCGAAGGGGGTGTTTAAAGAATTTAAAGAAAACTTTATATAAGCAAATTTTTTTAAGCTTAACCTATATACATATATGAATATTTTTAAAAAAAGTTTCTTAAAAAATCTACCACCTCTAAAAATATATATTTTATATATATTCTTTTTTTGTTTTTTTGGCTCTAACTCTTTTAATTTTAACTATTAAAAAAAAAATTAGCATGCAATATTTTATTATTTTTTTGTAAATTAAAAGTTGTTTATGATTAAAAACGTGCAATTTTAATCATCGATTATAATAATAAGGTAACCTTTTTCTACAGTTATATCAGACCGATTTTAAAGATTTTGGTGTCGTTTGAAATCTCTTCTTGAGTATCATTGGAACCTTTTGACTTAGGACCTTTTCCAATTAATTCCGCAACACAGAAACTAGAGAGAAATGATATCAAAACGTAAATTCCTTGAACTTTGTTAAAGTATTTTTTTTAAAGTGGTACGGTCTTACCACGCCATGTTTGCAGCAGTAGCTCCAGTCAACGCTGCTGTTCGTACAATGCTGTTTCAGCCATCAGTGATATTCCTATCTGAATATCACCTAAGAACGGTCAAAAGTGTCTTTTACAAAACCTATATGATGAATTAGTTTATCAAATCTCTAATGAAATTATTAATTACCAGTATGTGAAATTATTAATTACCTACATGTTAATTTACTACATTCACAGTTCACAGTATCTACTGTTTCTTATTTTTTTTTTTTTTTTTTTTTTTTTAGGAAATATATATATTTTTCATTTAGAATATACTGAAGTAAAAATTATATATAGAAAACACAATCGTAAACTTTGTAATTGTCGGATTCGAAAATTATGAAGAAAAACGTTTTTTATTTACTCTCTTAAGATGTATTTTAGAAAATTTTATTAAGGGAAAATTTTTTAGAAATTTATGCATATTAAATGTTAATCGTAACTTCTGCTTTTCTTAGCAAAATAGTTTGTTTATAATTTAATTTTCTAAGATTTTACATTAGAGCAAATTTTTAAGAGATAAAATTGAATTAAGATTGATAGTATTTTTGAAGATCTTAAGTGGAAGCTCTTTTCATTTTGTCAGTGTTTAATGTTATTTACTTGCCTGGGACTCATTAAAAAAAAAATTTCTGCAAGAGGACAAGAATTTAAGTAAAATTAGCCTTCGACGTGCCCCAAGGCCTGTCTTGGCTGCTCTCGTCCCTTTGGGGCTCGTTTCAACCTTGTCTGAATTCATTTAAGCGTTTGTTCATTAAAACACTCTCAAAATAAAATCTAAGGTAGCAAAGTCAAACTTAACATTTTTTTCTTGCATTGAATTATATCCTTATGGTTGAAAACAAGTTTGCTCTGAATAATTCGTTCAAACCCAATCAGATGCCTAACTTTTACAAAAAAACTCAACCCAAAATCTCATAGATCTCTGAGATCTCAACTCTGACGACATACTTAGGAATATAATGCAGATAAAAAAGAAAAAAGTAACTTAAAATTAAAAATAACTTAGAAGTACAAAATCGTGCCAAATAAATCAAATCTTTCATGATTTTGTACTTCTAACTTATTTTTAATTTTATTGTTAGAGTGACGTGGGTTTAGTTTCTTACTGTTTGGTTAGTTATTTATTATCAAAATAGGGTTTCTCTTTGTTCTGGGTTAATTATTTTATTTATGAATCTTATTAGTGATGTATTATTGATTTTGAGCACTGGTATTTTTTAATGCCTTTTGAAATAATTTTTTTTTTTAAATAATTTTATAAATTTTATCACAGTCTCTTTTAGGTTAAAAACTGTTATCGAATAGTATTTGAAAGAATTTACATAATTTTTATGAAGTAAATATTTAAGTAAACGTACAATGTTATTATACATGATCAGCTGTTAATGACAATAAGCACAATTTTAATTATAATAAATAAATTACTGAAAATTACAAAATAGTTTAAATTGGTTATTTATAATTTTAGATGATAGATTGTGAAATCTTCTTTAATAATAATTATTATTAAATAAGATATCTTAATCTAAAAAAATAAGTGAAGTTTATTTTTGAATTTTTAGTTTTTATGTACCTGAAAATATGAAAAAATAAAACGTTTGTTTTATCATATGTGACTACAAATTTTTTAGTTGCTAACGTAGAATTAATTTTAAGGTATTATAAAAATGATGTAAAAAATTAAGTAGACCTTTGTTTTTAAATGTAAGAAATTTATTTATATTTTATTAATGGAAACATATTATTCATTTCTCGTTTAAAGGGCACTCCACTCAAACTTAATTTCCTGTATTTTATTATACAAAGTATTTAGCTTCAAATATAACGATCACTAGAATACAGTTTAATAGTAACCAGTTACCTAACCAAATCGTTAAAGCTAGCCTATTTCAGTCAACTCATATTGCAGAAAAAGCCACTTTTTATTTTATATAGAATTTACCTTTTACGCTATATTAAACTTTAATTTATTAAATGAAATAAAAGAAAGTGATTTGTGAAAAAATGTCTCTGCTGATTATTTTTATTGTTTTGAAAGAAATTTGAAAATATTACCAAATCAAGGACAAAATTACGATACACTTTAAAAAAAAAGAAGTAAAAGAAAACATATGACTGTGAAAAGAAGAGAAAGTAGTCAGTCTTCTTAAGAGTTTTAGGAGGTTAAAAAAAAATTCAAGAAGAATGGTAACAATTTTTCTTAATAAATTCAAACAATTTGGCGGTCCCACCAAAGGACATTGAAAAATGCGTTTGACGCCAACAGCAGTGATGCTTTGTGTGAAGAAAACCACAATTCGTCTTGTTCAAGCGTTGAGTTCTTTTCGTATTCGCAACTTATAACTTGTTTATAAAAAAAATCTGTTTATATATTTTTTTAAATTTGAAAGAAAAAACCATTTAAGAACTTTTTGTAAAACAGATAAGTAGATGGTAAAGGGGAATTAAAATTAATTGAAAATAATAAAGTTAAAAAAGTTAACCTAAAATACGATTAAATAAATGTAATTTATATATATAATAAAAATATTATAAATTAAAGGAATTGTTACACAAAAAATAAGCTAGTAAAACAGTAACGTTTAATTTTATGCTCAATCTATAATCCAAAAATGATTTTTAAATATCGAAAAGTCTTTTTTTTTTCGAACTGTTCTTAACAGTTTATCGTTTTCGGTCTATTTCAATAACAGTTTAATATAACATTTATATTATTACGTATGTTACTTTTAATGCTATGTTTATTTTTATGTTTTATTATTATTCTTTTATTTTTAATGATGTGTTTATTTTTATTTATTGTTATTTTTATCGTTATTGTTGTAATTTTTAGTAATTTCAATTTAAATCCATTTTGATATAATTTATTTAGAAATAGTTTGTGATGTTTAAATTTTTCATTTTTGGGTAAATAATTTTTAGATATTAATTTTTTTAACAAGGGATGTATCCATTGTATAATATTTTATTATGATATAACCAAAATATATATATATATATATTTACATATTTCCATTGTGAGTTGGTACAATATAGACATATGTTCTTCTTATGTATTTATTTGGTTCTCTTTTTTTATATTACTATGCATTTGTAAAGGGTGGAATAAGTACCACCCTTTCTTACATTAATTTTACTTATATTTGTAGTTTGTAATCTAAAAAATCCTTATAGCGTTGTGTAGGTTTTTTATACATTCTAATAACAATTGTGAAGGTTTAAATATCCTTTCAACCGTGTTATTTCATCGGTTGACTTCATGCATAAAAAAAAAATTCATTCTCAAATTCTTTTTATATCAGTGGATTGCAACAACGCTGTTAATATTTTTATACAACTTTGAAGTTTGTATTTTTTAATACAAATATCAGAAAATTGTCTGATACCACCGGTGCAAGATAGATTATTTTAATTTTCGTTTTAATTGCTTATAAATTAATTATGTAAAATAATTTTTAAAGATTTAAAATTTTTTTGTAGATTTTAAAAAAGGTTTTGAAATTATTCCCTCGTTTAACAACACTGAAGTGGCCTACTCGTAACGTTTTTATAAAAAATAACGATAATTTCTGTTATGATAATGTTTAAATATGTCGGGAGCGAACAAGCACGTTCAAAAAATGGGAAGAATTTAACTGGAAGTCACAGAGGAAATAGCTTAAGAAGTACTACTAGAAGCAAACGAAACTGGTTGTTCCTGAAACTGTCCGACTTGTAAAGGAACGAAGAAATGTGAAAGGCATTATCGGTCAGTCCTCAGTCCATTACCAGAGATGGTCAACTGAAAACCAAAGAACGTGTCGTCTTGATAAAAATCAATACATCCAACAAACCTGCAAAAAACAATTGAGGAGCTACACGGGAATAATGAATTGAGGTCCACGTTCAAATAAATAAGGGAACTTACGAACACCTTCAAACCAATATCTCAAGTTACAGAAGACGCTGATGGTATACTTCTTACCAAATACCAGGAGATTGGAAGAAGATGAAAATAGTATTGCAACCTGTTTCGTGATGAGCAAGCAGAGCTCATAGAGATGGAATATCCGAGAGAGAATCAGAAATTCTCAGAGGGGAAGTGCGGAAAGCAATAAAGAAATTGAAAGACAAGTCATCAGATTCAGATAGCATCATAGCGGAAATGATCAAAGCAAGGATGAACTTAGTGTTATGACTATGCATCAAATCTGAAAATTCATATCGTTAACCGAAAAATGGCCAAGTTGACAATCTCGGTGTTCATACCTCTACATAAAAAAACGTCTCACACAGCGCTGCAAAAATTACAGAACTACTTCTCCGATTTCAGATGCGAGTAAAGTTTTGTGTATATACTCCATGAAAATCTATGATAGTACCTGGACAGAGAAATTCCTGCCGAGCAAGCCGGATTTGTCAAAGAAAAGAGTACGCTTTAGCAGATTCTAAATATTAGGCAACTGATAGAGAAAGCAGAGAGTGCATTACTTCTCTTGTAATATGCGTTTTAGATTACTCCAAGCCTTCGACTCGGTCAGTTGAAAGATTTGTGGCGACGAGTATTGAAGAAAATGGCCGTTCCTGATTATCTTGTTACTCTCACTCGTAACTTATATGTAAAGAACAGCGTGATGGTTAGACTGTAAAATGACACGACGGAGCCTTTTTACCCGTACGACACGGATATACTCTGTCTCCGATTTTATTCAACATTTTGACAAATGTATCTTGTGGAAGAGCCTGACAAACTGGCATGACGGTGTTCAAACAGAAGCCCGACGTATAACCAACTTAAAGTTTGCTTAGACCATGTACGCAGGCTTTGGAGATGAAATTAAGATCTGCGACCGAGTTCAGCGAGAAAGTGAGTAATTAGGGATGAAATTAAACGTCGATAAAACAAAAGTTATGATCGTAATCAGTGATTCGCTGTGTGATTTCGAAAGATGGAACGTTTTGTATATTTAGGATCAACAATAGATAAAGATGGGAGCTCGTCGGCTGAAATACGAAGAAGAATAATCTTGGCAAAGGAGGCGCTCACAAAGTTGACAGTTATTGGAAAGAATAAGGCAAACACAAGGAATACAAAGCTGAACTGCTTCAGGCACTAGTTTTCTTCCCAGTAGTCATTTACGGCGTTGAAATCTGGATCATCAAGGTGTAAGACTGGAGAAGAATTTATGCATTCGAAATGTGGGTCTACAGAAGAGTGCTTCGCGTCATGGAAAAAGGACAAACAACTCAATTATAAACGAACTGGGTATACGGAGAAGGGTATTCGCAATATGATTTCAGTGCGTCCTCCGCTTTTTCTTCCATGCAGACCGTAGGCGCGGTGAAAATCTTGGGAAGCTAGTCATTCAGGGAAAATCTAGAGTAGCCGATCACGTGGAAGACCGCCAAAAAATAAGCTGAACCAAATTAAAGAGACGACTGAAGAAACGCTAGGAACGTTCATTGATTGGTAGAAGGTCGTGAACTATGGCGGTAAACTGTCAGTGGGATAAGAATTGGGTCACCACCATTTCTCAAACATGAGAGGAAGGATCTCTGATGAATGTGTAAATAAATGAATTTACCATTTTATTTCTTCTTAGCATTTCTACCATGTTTATACAGTTCATAAAAATATACATATTTTTATGATGGATGGTGATCAGTGAGCAGAGTATTAATACTTGTCAATAGCTCTGAGAAACACAGTAACTTTTAAAAAGACACCTACCTTGTTTTGTTTTTTTTTATTTTTGTTTCCAATACATCATAATTAATGACATTTTATTTAAAACTTTTTAAAAAAGTATTTTTTTTTATTGAAAACATTCTTTGACTAACAAAGTTTGTTAAAGAAAAATAACCTGACACATTCTTGGAATGTCACTTTGAAAGAACAGAACAGGCCTCGTAGTATTCTTTGATTAAAAATAGTTTTACACTTCACATGTAGCTTAACACGTGCATGTGTGTTCATCTATTTTACTTGTATTTCAAGGCGAGTTTAACTTTTATAGAACTGTTTCTTTTTCATTTCTATCTCTTTGGTACATATAAATTTCTGTATTGTACTGTTATTAAAAAAAATTAAAGGTTTATCAAATTTTATCTATTTATTTTTATAAAGTAGAGATAAAACTTTTAATTAAAATTGAAGTCTATAAATTCGACTGTAACCTAGTTTAAAATTTCAATTAATGTAATATTACCAAAATATATCATCGCAATGCTTTGTTATTTTTAATCAATTTGATAAAAGAAGGAGATTCTGATTTCAGTATTTATATATGATTTTGCTTTATTTTATTTTAATGTGTATTGAACCGTTACTATTCACCAAATGGACCGATTTCTATTTTTATTTGGTTTATTACATAAAACATTCGTATGATGTTTCCGTAGTAAGATTTTTCCACCTAACTTAAACGGAAGTTAAATAAAATATTTTCTACATAAACAATTTAAAGATATTTTTCTTTTTTTTTGATACCGTCATAGCTCTAATAATGAGTTTATATATTGTAATGTCGTATATACTTTCAGATCTATGAATAAGTATTTTGTTTTACAAAAAACTATTAGTATGGAAGAAAACTCTTTTATCTCACGCTTGGTAGCAATCTCTCTTTGCACGGTTTCTCTACATTCCTTTTCTGATTTTTTTACACACAGCATTTGTATTTACAGGTTTCTTGTCTTTTCGTTTTTTATTCTTCGTATGCCTAACGTTTTTTTTTTAAAAATCAGCAATTTGTTGTTAGATTCAAATTAACGATAAATCCTAACGTAATGATCTATTATTGTAACAAGCTACAAGTAGTGTACCTTATTTACACCAGCATTATAGTAAAACGGATGTAACTGTCTGCGGGGCCTCGAACCATTTTAATCGGATAAAGAAAATAGACATGTCAAAAAAAAAAGAGATTGAAAATAGACATACCTTAAATATTGCATCCTGGAATGTGCGTTCGTTCCAGGATGTAACAAAGGATCTGACAACGATGCAGTTAGAATATGGGAGAGACGGCTAGAGATAGGAAAAATTGGAGGCAAATCGTGGAAGATGTCAATGTCCACGCCGGGCTGTAGTGCCAGGATAAGAAGAAGTTATGCTATTAGAAAATTAAAAGCTGACAGAAAATCTCGTAGTATCCTTTTTTTTTTATCATCTTTATCAGTAAGGGACCTGTCTGCAGGCAGCTTATGTCACCGTTGTCGCCAACCATTACTATCCCAAGCCTTCTCCATCCTCTCCTTGTATTTTGAAATCTTCACCTCATTTATTAACTTCCATCTCCTTCCTCGCTTCTTTTCTCCTTCTAATGCAGTTTTCAAGATTCAACTTTCTGTTACCTCATAAGTGGTCTTTTTATTACTTCCTTGTATGAAGTAAAGGAAGTATTGTGATCACGAAAAATGTCGGTTTTCAGATTTCAACGGAAATATCCATTTTGACCATCCCTGAATCCATTTTGACTAGTTTCGGCATGACGTCCCGCACAATTCAAAAACGATTAGCCGTAGGATGTTTTGAAATTTTGAATTTAGAACTGTCGTAACACCTAGTTCTGCACCTTCCTTTACGATTGCAATCGACAGAACCAAAAGTGTCCAATAAGCCCAAAATCCAAAACAATTTGGGTTTTGGACTTTTACTTAACTGCAGTAATAAGCCCTCATTGAGAGCATTTCAACAACATATCATAAGTGGTTCTTATTTTCATTAGTTTCAGAGTTATAGTCAAATAAAATTTTTATTAACGAAATAATTGGTTCTTAGGAAGGGGAAGGCATATCGGTTCAAATCAGATTTCATCTCTTTTTTTTAACTTTTTTTTTTTTTAATTTAAGTATATTGATTTATTAAGAACCTCTGATTGTAATAAAAAAAGTTTTACAATAAATAATAATTCAATAATTAAAATTCTTTTTTAAATATGAAAAAAATTAGAAGTTATTAATGGAATAAAATTTGATGTACCTTTCATTTTTAAAAATATGTGTATATGTATTTTAATAGGGGTACAAGGAAGTCATGTGGTGTTCACATCAGATTGTTTAACCCTTTACATTATTTCCTAATCTTCCATTTTATTTGCCCTTCTTACTTCTTCATCCTGTTAAGTAATACGATTTAAAATCCTGTCGGTTAAAGGAAACAACAAAGATTCAATAGAACTGATGATGATTCTTAAGATTAATCATATTGCTTACAAATATAATTAATACCACTGAGTGACAAAAAATGTTTGAAATGCATACATACTTATATTTTGATATCCAGTTGCAATTCCAATACTCATAATCATGTTCTAAACAGTATTTGTGAAGGAATAGAAAAATTGAATTGCCGTTACTGTAGAAAAATGTTTTTCAATTTAATTTTTAAGATGTATTTTATAAATAAGCAAAATTATGACCAGAAAATAGGTACATTTTATAGTAATTTCTAGTTTGACACCTCCAAACATTTTGATGTTGGAAGAAAGACATCACATAATTTCTTGTTTGTTTTAAATATTTATTTCAAATATATGTATAAAACTTTTAATACTTATTATGTTTATATATTGTTAACAATAATATTTTACTTTTTTCAGGTAACGGAAGATTTACAATTTTTTTAACTCTAGTAGGCGTTTCTTTTTTGTAAGTAATACATTTTTTTTCATAATCTTGTATGTAAATTTAAGAGAAGAATTTTGTCTGTAAATTTCATAAATTCCACTACCGTATTTAAGAGTATTTTCTTTTAAGAATAACAATTTTATATACATTACCTTAGGACATCGTGGCTTAAAAATAAAATAAATATTTTATAGCGTATACAGTTTATGCAAAAGTTAAATATATTTAAACTCATATTGTAATTTTAAAAACAAACTCGTCTAACTTTTCAAAGAAAATTTGATTTAATTTTCTCAATTTTATCTTGACTATAAATTTTGAATAATTTACTGCAACTTTTATAAAATAAAAAAAACTTAGCTCAAAAATAAGTAGCTTATTGTTGCATTTTAATTACGATGCAGTTCTATAATAAGATACTTAAGTAGGTTAAAAAAAAAATGCAGATCTCTATTTATGGTTTACTAAAACTTTTTTCATAAAATTAAAATTTTTTAACATTATTAAAAACTTACTAATTGATTTACTAATGTAACATCTGCCTAGACTTTTACCATGAGCAGTAATTTCTTACTGCCTACACAATAAGTATTTTTAAAAAAAATTAGTTATATTTTTTTTTTTGATAGTTTTTGTTACAGTATCTATTACTTTTTAATAATCTCTTTGTATACTCACAAAATGCTCGGAAAAAAGATAAAGGCGGTCCTTTATTAGAGTATGAAGAATAGCGTCATAAAGATTCATTCTTTCTGAAGCTGAAATAATTCATTTTTGTTTCGTGCAACTTGCGATCGTGTTGTGTAGTTGAGTTCATTATAGAACGATTTATAATCATAACAAAATTGAAATTATACACACATGAGGGTGTATGTTTTAAATTAGTGATAGTCATTAGTCGTTCTTTAGATTTTTCTATTCTTCTTTAATATTGGCTTAAAAATTCTGTCCCTTCCTTCTTATCAAAGTAAAGATTCCTTCCTCTCTTATTTTCAATATTTCTTTTAATACTCGTTTTCTCTTTTACGTATTTATAGTAACAGTATATAAAGAATTCATGGTTTACGAAAATCAGAAATTTACTTGTTACTTTTTTATTTCTGTATCAGTATATTTTGTTCAGAGAATTTTACAACAAAGAATATACTCGTACCATTTGAGCAAATATTTTCGTTATTTTTAATACTTTCTTACATTTTTTTTTTTTGACTTATCGTTTAACATTATTCTGTGGCAAATTTATGTGTATATATATAGGCTAGCGTTTCTTTCTATTTATAATGGTTTGTGATAAATAATTTTTAAGTTTCTTTATTTAAAA
The DNA here is from genome assembly GCF_047948215.1 of Lycorma delicatula. Classification (NCBI taxonomy): domain Eukaryota; kingdom Metazoa; phylum Arthropoda; class Insecta; order Hemiptera; family Fulgoridae; genus Lycorma; species Lycorma delicatula. The sequence goes on along the minus strand of NC_134460.1, from coordinate 62,824,694 downwards.
AAGCTTTCAAATAATATTTTTAATTATTTAAGAAGAATTAAATTTGTTTGTATACGGTTATAAATCTTCCATACATATTTTATAAGATTATAAGTTTAAATAAGTTTTATAGTTTTTATAAGTTTTTTAAGATTAAAATTCTAATGGAAAAGTAACCGGAGAAACGGCAGTAAATAATCAAAATATTATTTTATTTATGAAGTTAATGTTTATTACTACGTTTACAGGCGCATATAAATTAAGTAAAATGAAAAGAATGTTATTTGTTCAATGTTCTTCTGGAAAAATAAAGAAATTATGTTCATTTATCAAAGACAAACATTGATCATGTACATTATACTTACTTTCTGTACATAAATGTGCTTTTTGTATGATTAATCATTTATACAGAATAATAGTGTAGTAATTTATTTTATTGAAGTAAATTTTTAATTTGATGGTTTTTATAATAGGTGACTTAAAATTGCTCTAACCCCAGAATGTGGCACTACATATTATGTTACACACATTCATTTTCAGAATATTTTTTCTACATCAGAAATTTAAAGTAGTAAAAAATATATATATGTTTTTTATACTTTTAACTATTTTAAAAATAAATAGTTTACAAAAAAAAAATTATTTAATAACTAGATATGCTATTTAATATTAAGTTTTCATTAATACAAATAAAGATACTTGCATCCACAATGCGGATTCGTCCCCGCTATATCATTACATGCATTTCCCGTCACGATCAGAGGTTGTTTAGCCGGTCAAGGCTTGCTTTGCTCGGCCTTCCTATCTACCTTGTGGGCTCTGTTCCCTGAATTCTCTTGTGATAATTAAATTCATGCTTTAGAAATATAACGATAAAACGATTCAATCCTGTTCAATTTATAAAAAATATCAGTGTATCGTAATTTTCTTTAGAGCAACAGTTTGATTAGTACAGGACCCACTAATTGGTTTTTAGATTTTCCGTTGCGGCTTCGCTTGCAAAATATATAATCTTTTAGGTATTGATATGCCGGTTACACATTGCAAAAATCAGGTTGATATTTACATTTGTTACCGAGAAATTAAAAAAAAATATTAAATTTTAATGTTACCCTACTTTAACTTTTTAAAGCCTTAATTTAAAAACGAAATTTCTTACCGCACACTTACAGCATTGGAACATGTATATAAATTTTCTTAAATTTATCTTCAATAGTCTTTGCTGGACGATGAATATGAATCACTCGCCATGTTCTTTTATATATAATTTATAGATGTTGTTTAAAAATAAATATAAAAGCAAACGATGAAGTAAAAACGAGAGTAGGAATATATATATTATTAATAAACAAAAAAAAGTAGCATTACTAAAAAAACTTTCTACCGTAGTATATTAAAGGTAGAAAAATCATAAAAGTTAACAAAAAAAATAAAAAAACCTGCAGATGTGGCCATTTCAGATAAAGAATCTACAATATTATGGTTCCTAAAAGATCTTTAGAGTATTTTTTCTCTTTAAAATTTGACTTTCTACAGATAAGTTTTACTAATATTACTCGTATACGAGGTTTTTTGGTTAATGTATTTTTATTTCATTCATTATTTTATTTTTATTTAATTAAATTTTTTGCATGGTGTGTGTGTGTGTGTTTGTGTGTGTGTAATTTAATATAAATTTTCGTTTTCGTGAAGTAACGAAACTTAGTGATTTTATGGTTACATTTTTCCTTTAGTTTCTAAATATTTGTATTAAAATATAATAAATATTTCTGCATGACAGATAAAGAAAATTTACCGTCATAAAATAATCATATACATGTATTCATATATATATATATGTGTGTGTGTATAGAAATATAAATAAAACGATAGAAAATAGATGAAATCAATTTTAAAACGTTTGAAAGCGAAGCAGAGTTCTTAAAGCTTTGTGGGGAAAAAGTTAGTTTCTTTTTTGAAAGTGTAGCAATATAGAAATGGACCTCTTTCCGTTCTTCTGTGAAGTTGATCTTTAGAGTATTTTTTCTCTTTAAAATTTGACTTTCTACAGATAAGTTTTACTAATATTACTCGTATACGAGGTTTTTTGGTTAATGTATTTTTATTTCATTCATTATTTTATTTTTATTTAATTAAATTTTTTGCATGGTGTGTGTGTGTGTGTTTGTGTGTGTGTAATTTAATATAAATTTTCGTTTTCGTGAAGTAACGAAACTTAGTGATTTTATGGTTACATTTTTCCTTTAGTTTCTAAATATTTGTATTAAAATATAATAAATATTTCTGCATGACAGATAAAGAAAATTTACCGTCATAAAATAATCATATACATGTATTCATATATATATATATGTGTGTGTGTATAGAAATATAAATAAAACGATAGAAAATAGATGAAATCAATTTTAAAACGTTTGAAAGCGAAGCAGAGTTCTTAAAGCTTTGTGGGGAAAAAGTTAGTTTCTTTTTTGAAAGTGTAGCAATATAGAAATGGACCTCTTTCCGTTCTTCTGTGAAGTTGTTTCAATATACACTACAACTCTGGGTACCATGTGCAAAAGTTGCAGGATTCTCGAAAGTTAACATCAAACACATACGTTTTATGATGGAAGTGACGTTTCATATAACCCGTTTTTCTATCTACTGCACAATTTCCTTTTTTCTTATTTTTTTATACTACTGTATTTTTAGATTATCCCAGATTACATTTAAATTTAAAGACATCGTTTGTAATCACTTCATATTCTGTTTTCTCTGTAACTTAGAAATTAAAATATATAATATTTCACAAACAAAATAAAAATGACAAATTTAAATGACACGAAATTTAAACCGCTAATTTTAACAAGAAATGTAAATAAATGAACAAACTAACAGAAATAAAATATATTATTTACAACTCAAATACAAACACCATTTCCTACACCATCTGTGATAACATTGAAGACAACACTGAATAGTAATTAGCAATGTAATGCTAAAAGGATTTTCAGGAAATTAATTCCATGGTATTAGGAAACAAGTCCTGTGTATTTCAATACACTTTAAAAGTGAAAAATGTTATTTTTATAATGAAATTCGCGTAATTAAATGTTTATTCTAATAATAATAAATTGATTTTTTTTTTATTAGTTTATATATGTAATCTCAAATTCCCTCTTCTATACTTTGTGAATAAGATCACTTCCCGATATCATAAAACATCAGTTCAATGTAACAATGAAAGATATTTTTGCTGAAGTTAAAAAATGACTCATTGCTTGAAAAGTTATTTTTCTATCCATAAAGATTCATTACATTTTTGTATGCGTATCTTTGCATACCAAATAACAACAGCTTATACAGGTATATAGTAAAACACAATTTAACTACATCTTTAAATCTGCATTGGTGTTTTTTTTTATTTATTTTGCAGTTCTTGAAACAAGTGAATTTATACATACATTTAGTAAGAAAAAATGTTATTGATTACTTTAAAAAAAATTTGTGTGTGTGCATTTCAAAGAAAAAATGTATATAACTTTATTTTTTGTAAACAACCATTTCCTATTTGTGATGTACATTTTTTAGAAAAAAATGAAGAAATGGTGTATTAAAATATATATTTTTTTTATTCGTTTAAAAGTAAACATAAATTAACTGCAAAAATAAATAAAGAATCATGAATTTAATAAAATTTCGATTTGAGTAAAATAAACGAAAAATAGATCACTTAAATTTTATTGAATTAATTCTAGTTTAGTCGTTTATATAAATTATTCTCTTTCATACGTCGAAACAGAAAATAACATAAATAAAATAAAATTTAGTGATAAAGAGTTTAATATTGCATACGATTTAATTTTAAAATGTTCGATTTTATTTGCCTTTTATGACAGTTACAGGATCATCTGTTAATATTTGATAGTTTATTTGATCAGTTTTATTATGATAAACTTATTTGTGAATTTTCACATTGAGTCCAAGCGAAACCGCATATGTTGTGTTATTTCACTGTTTCTCTCATTTATTAAATAATTTCTGCACTTGTTAACAAGCTGTGTCATTTGTATATCTATTATACTCATAATTATTACTCTCTTATCACATGAATTTGTTAAAATAGCGCAATATTATTTTATTATAAAAGGACTTAATTAAATAAAAAATTGACTCATGGCTCATTAGAAAATTGCAGTGTTTACTGTAAAATTTAGATAAGAAGTTTTCTGAGCCATGAATCATTTTTTTAAATTTAAGTCCTTTAATGGAATTTAATCGACAGTAGACCAAAATACATGGATAGTATTTATAGCTTGCCTAAATATAACAACGTACTTGTGATCTATGTGTGCATATAACAGACTATTCGTTTTAAATTATATTGAAAAAATATCCCAGTTTTGACTTGTTTTTAATATATCTAATAAGTAACGTCTTCTAGTTAAAAAAATTAAAAAAAGTTATAAATTGATGAAAGAAAGACCGTATAAATATTTAAAATAATATGATGGCAAATTTACATTATTTTTATTATTTAAATATATAACGTATGGAGAAAATGTAGGTTTGTATAAGCTGACTTTATAAGAAACAGGAAAAACGAGTTATTTATTCATATATTTACAGTTCCTGAAATATGATAGATAATATTAATTCTACTGATGATTATGTTTTTAGATACTCTATATACTAATTTTATCATTTACAAATCAAACTGTTCACGTGAAATTTTAATTTATAATTAAAATTCAGACCGTTGATATTACCTGGTTTTTTTTTTAACTTATTACTATATACTATCTATGTGAAATACAGATATTTTAATTATAAATTTATCTCTTTAATTAAGCCTTTTTATATATAATTCAGTTTTTCATTGAAAGATTTTGATAGGATAAAAAATTATTTTCTTTTTTATTCTCGTTAAATCATGTGTAACTATAATCGAGGGCGTATTAAAAGTAAAACAAACATTTTTTTCGTTACAATTCACCATTTTACTCATACATCGTATCTCTCCCTTCTATTTACAAATCTGTTATCCGTATCCCGTCCGATGCAAATTTTGATTTTCATGCCAAACAGTAATTTATATGATTTATTTATTTAATAAAACTTAACCTGTGATTTACTTTAGTATTTTATTCAGATGCACATAAAGCGAGTTATGCAGTTTTGTTTGTTCTTTGATGTCTTGTTAAACCGAAGAAAATTGACCAATAATTGCAATTCTTTCTTTTTTATTAATATAATCATTTATTTACTAATTGAACCTTGTTAATTCTTCAGTTTGTTGTTTCTTTCATGTTGCTGCAGATCATTATCAAATACTATTTTGTATAAAAGTCTTAAGTTCATGCATTCATTTTTAACGCTAGATATTTGAAAAAGTAAAAGCTTAATTAGCACGAAAAACATTTTTAGATTTACAAGGAAATTAGTACATTATATCCGCGTAATATATGGTCACTAATAGAAAGATATCGTTTATAAGAATTCCCAATTTATTCTGTTTAAATGATTTTGGTCCTTTCAAAGTTTCTTCTTTTTCTAGTCATACAATTTCGATCTATGTACGTAAAATTAAAGACAGATGGAAGATGCTTTTGTGTTTAGTCAATTTTCCGGTAAATCTTCTCCATTTTTCTTAACCAGAAAACAATTAGATTTTTATGAGTTTGCCCAAGTATATATACTGATCATAAATATTTTCCTTTACCATCGACAGCGTCGCTGATTTCCAAAAATAAATAAAATATGTTAAAGATCAGATTTGTAATCCAGTTTCTCTTTCTTGGCGGGCATCTTCTCATCGAAGCTACAGCTTCGATGTTGACTTGTCGGTCACCTATAATTAATGAATGGAACTGTTATCGGATCTAGCGGGTAAGTTTAATTTCAAATCTGTTAATTACATCAAATCTGTTATCGATAAAATCATTTCTGGTAAATTCTCAAATAGAAATCCATTAATTAAATCCAAATGATGAGAGTAATTTCATGCCGATTTCTTTCTTGAAAAACGGTCAGAAATTAGAATGGACAATAGATTTTTCTAGGGGTACCATTTGCATTACATAACTAAACTGTTTTCCTGATATGATGTCTTTTAGCCAGGGTATAAGTCTGATTTTATAAAGGACTATTATAGAGAACAGAACAGGGTAGTGGTTAATGCAGTTCAGGAATCAAACCAATGCGGTGATGAATTTGCGTTTATTGAGAAGTGGTAGTATACTAAAGGAGACGGTAGAATTGACGGTGGTGAATATAACGGTGCAGATCAAAACAAACTTGTTTGTTTTACATCGAGGTTCAGATCACAGCACAGTATTCGTGCGCTCTCAACCGTGCTGGGATCCAATGCTTAAAGTACTCTCTTAGATTATAGACTGAAACAAGTTTTGAAGTATGCACCACTCCTCAAACCACGCAGTAAGACGCTTTCCACGATGCTACACTGTAAATACTCTTCTCTTTGCTGTCCTATATAGAATTCTCAACGTTCATCTTGATGCTCCTTAAGAAATAAATGATAGATCGTATAGGCTATGATTTTATTGTTTTACTCACGCTAGATTTTTTCTCACTAGTTTTGGATAATTTTTAATTGATTAGCACTACATAAAATAACTTTTAATTATTTTAATATGACTGAACAAAACTAAACTTCACTATCTCTCCATAAATGTTGAACTTAATTTTCAGGTATTTTCATTAACCAAAAAATTTTGCCGTATATCCTTTGATCTATTTTGTGAAATAAGTTACCATTTTTCATAAAAACGATTCAAGTATTTATCATGAAAAAAGAGATTTTTAGCTTTTTGTGATGATTATTCACCTTACTTCGTAATTATTGGAGTTATCTTATCCTATAACATATCTCCAAAAGAAAAAAAGAAAATTAAAGAAATTCTGAAGCACCACTATATATTATTTGCTATATAAATGTACCTTATCGCTTAAATGAATTAGTTTAATGTATAAATATGATAGGTTTGTTTAACGGAATATGTAAATTACCTAATGAATTATTATATTTTATTATTTTTATTGTTGATATTTATGAACAGTACTAAATAGTTTTGTTATTTACATAATTAATTATATTGTACAATTGACCGTTAATTTTTAAATTTATATTTTAACATTATTTCTTACCTGTGGGTATTTTAAAATAAATTTAAATTAACAAATAAATAAACGATTATGTTACTAAATGAGTGCTAAAATATGTAAGAAAAAAGTTAGCTACAAAGTTGTTATTACACTTACCTGCGTTTGTTATTTATTCTTATGTCGTCAAAAAATAATGATACAAAAACAAAGTTTAAGAAATTCAAAAAATCGATTTCATAAACTTTGATCGGCTTCCACATTTCCAATACTGCCGTCAAAAGTATTTTTCTTTTTAGATCACTTTCACTACTACTATTCTTAAGAAGACGTAAAAAAATTACGTTAAAAAATATGCAGTAAATAAAAAAGATAACTATTTTCTATATTTAGTGAAGGGAAAAAATTTGGGAGCAAACCGTTTTTTTTTAAATGGTAAGGTAAGCACTACACATGTAGCTTAATATAAAGTGGAGTTATGTTTGCAAAATTTTGAGAAAATTTGGCTCCAAATAGATTATCTACTCCACCCCTTGGAGATATTGACCCAAAACTTTTACCAAAAAATTGCCCCATGTACACTAGTTTGTTACAAATTTCATCAAAATCGGTTTATCCAGTCAAAAGTTACTAAGCTTCAAACACGCTAACACGTACGTACTTACAAACATTATTTCCTACTGTTCTTTTGTTTTTGGGGTTCCTGAGTCATAAAACATCAAAAAATGTAAAAAATCCACATCCCATTTTTTAACTGATTACCACACCTTGATTACTACTGACTGGTTACCTTCTTGTAGCGTATCTCTGGGAGCTACGCTACCCAGAGCTATGCTGCCAGGAAAGTTAAAGCGTGAGCTACAGTGTTTTACTGCTTACAGTTTAAAATTTAATTCCTCTGCCTGTAATAAAGTTGAAAATTAATTTTTATCCAATAAAATTATTTGTAGTTATTTCATTATTTATTAGTAAATAAAAAAATTTAAATTTAAATCGTAAAAAAAAAATAAGTTAATATTTTATCTTCTTTTCTTGTAGAAGAGATATTCTGTATTATAAGACTTGAAATAGAATTGTTGTCTAATAGGACTTGCTAAATTAAAAAAATACAAACGCACAAATAAACATTATATATTAAACATAAATAAAATTTTGTTTGAGTCAAATTTATTCCTAAGTTCATAGAAGTTACTATTTTGCCATAAATAGACTTATTGTGGGTGATGAAAAAATGTATCTGTCATCTGCAGGTATAAGCAACAATAAACTGAATTTGGTCTCTTAGTGTTAGTCAGCTGGAAATAAAAATGGAGGTTGAAATTCTTTATAGTTACGTACCACTTGAATATAAAGCTTTTGCCTGAATAAATATTATTTTTGTGATAAATAGGTAGAATTAAGTTTGTATCGGTAAAACTCCGAAATAGTACTAATAAAAAAGTTACATTTCATAAAAAGAAAGATTATAATAAATATTTTTAAAAAAATTAAAGCAATATTATTTAAATTTACGGAATCTAATTGTTGCCTTTTAATCGGATTTAAGACCAAATGCGATATAATCCGGGTAACTTGCGCGCATTTGGTAGTATTTAATGCCTATGTCAGGGAAAATGGGATGAGAAAACTTTTGCCTTTATTTTTACTTTGGCCCAATTACACATGATATTTTCTTAATTGTAATAAAATGGTAATTTTTTTATTTCCTTTTTTAGATTTTCGTTTTTTTTTAAAGTACTTGTAAACGTTTTTTTTTATTATTAAAATTTTTAATAACTTTATTTCAATCAATTTGCATTTAATCTGTATTTTTCTGATCTATTTTCTTTCTTTAAATTTGTACCTGATAAATTTTAACTTTGTAATTGATAAATTATTAAATCTGTTGATAAATATACGTGGTACTTCAAAAATTCGGTGTTAAAAGATTATATCGCTTGGCGCTCTATCATCTTCCGAGCTTTGAGTTAATATTAGGGAGTTCGCACTCTTAAGCGTCATGTTTTAGAAGGGTATGAATCTCCTTATTCGTTGTTTACAACATTTTCTTCAGCTTATGGAGGAACATTTCTTCCTTTCATCCTTGCTGTTTACTGTTATATAGCTCTCACATTTGCTCTACCTAATGTTATTTTGCACTAAAAAATATCTCTTTGAAATAGAAAAAGATATTCTGTAAAAAAAAAGTAAATTATTCTGTAAAAAAAAAATATATATATATTTTAGTATACTCTGTGCAAACTACAAAAAAAAATGCAACTCGTAATTTTCTCGTAATTACTCGTAATTTTCTCGGGAGTAAAGAAATAAATTGCAAATTCAGTGACGAAAATTAGTGTTGTATTCCAAATCATATTTACCTTACTGAATTGGCGATTATGTAGGTGAATATTCAGTTGATAAAAATCTTAAACCTTATCTATTGAAGTCTATATTTTAGAGGAATCCAATATTGCTTTATTAGGATTGCTTTAACCTCCGCAAAGGATTACATTAATTTTGTGTGCATGTATCTACTGAATCTGAATATATATATATATATATATATATATATATACAATATGTACAATATTTTCTTGCAAACGTAATAGTATTTTCAATTAAATTTTTGTTATACAAACTTTTTTTTGTGTAAATTTATTTTTCAGTTTACGGGTTATGAATGAATGATATTTACCAAACCCGATTTTATTTTTTACTTGCACTGTGCATGTGTTTTGAATCTCATTACTAAAAGATTGTAAAGAGAACCCTTTGGACACCACTCTTTTTTTTTTTTTTAATGCTGTTAAAATAATCTTCTGTTGATGAGTAATGTTTGGCGTTTTTTTTCTCGATAACAACGTATCTTATTAGTGTATCCATTAAGAAAATTAAAATTTTACATTCTTAAATCGCATATCATAATTATTTTTTTTTGTCAAATAATTTGAAATATGGTTCCTTACAATACAAATTAAGATTTATCCATCATTTTTTTTAATACTTTACGTATTTTCTTGTCATTTGCCATGATGAATTGGCACTTTATATTTTCATAAATGGATGGAATATTTTTATTTTTTTTAACACTTTTGGTAATGAAACCCTGTATTTTAAATGCATTTTGGTATATAAAAGAGGTAAATTTAATGTTTTCAGACAATTGTTTTAATCTCTGTTTTATACAGAAGTGGGTTCAAACCCGGTAACTCTTGGTATGTTTTATGCAGTATAAAATGTGATGAATTATGTCGTGAATTTAACATATAACATGAAAAGTCGTGAAAAGTGTTATTAGATTCTGATATACATAAAGACGTTTTTCGTTGGTTAAAACGATTTATATACATTATACAGTATTTAACTTTTTAAATAATATTCATTAAAATTAATTTTACTCAAAATGATAGATGCAGGGTTCATTTTGCACTATTGAATCAATTTTCTTATCAGTCAAAAAAAATTTAAAGGTATTAAGATATTTTTTCATGTAACTTAAGATTATTTTCTTACAATAAGATATTCACAATTTATGTTACGTTATCGACATTAGACCTATAAAGCAATTTAAATTTATATTATTAAGAAAATATAATATTTTTTTTAAACTAATTACTAAATTAAGTTGACTAAAATACGTAATTATGCTATTTTATAATTTTTCCTATTTTGGAATAACTACAGCGTATATCACCATAAGTTTTTTTATTAAACTTTTTGTTGGTTCTTTATTCCTCAATACTTTGACGATAATGTATACATTTATGATGTACACTTGACTCTTTATGTGACCCACCGTGAACCAACAACGAACCGTAGGTCAAGATTATTTCCATGTCATAAGTTTTCAATATTTCAACACATTATAATATGTCGTTAAGAAGAGATTATGTCGTTATAACCAGAGAAATCGATTACCAAATTTTTTGGATTTTTCACTTTTCGATAGTTTTCAGGATGTAACAAAAAATAATCATTTCCTTTTAACTTTTACATTTTAACATTTAATATTTCTTTTTTTTTATACTTTATTTTTTTATATTTCATTAATTCTTATTCAAATTATCATGAATTTTAACAATAAATAAAAAGAAAACAGTCTATTGTTTATTTTATTGACGTAATTTGTGTCATTTACTTATATTATATCGTGTTTTATCATATATAACACTCGATGTGCAAAAAAAACTTCTATGGATTGGACCAAAGTTACCGATTACTAATTAGAAAGTTCTTGGTTCAACATTCCATTCTGAACTTTTTCATCCAGGAAGAGCTGTCTTATTATAATAAATTTACTTTACCTATAATGCTATAAAACAAAACGTTAAATAATAATTTCAACAGCATTCTCACTAGTAAAAATATTGAGGCTCAACTTAAGCCTAAAATTTTCAACTGCCAGTATTATTGTTAGATATATTGTTTAAAAAGTAGCGTAATGAAGTCAATTTATCCAAAACGCAAAACATTGAAAAGAGTTGTGCTCAGCCGTTTCTTATTTAATGATCTTCTGCCGCAATAAGATTCTGCCCAATACTTAGTGTTATAGTGAGAAAAACTACCAAACATGTCACTATTTAATTTTAAACACTCAATAAGAGATATATTTTGTTATAACGACTTCGATACAGTTGATTTAAGCTATCTCAAATTTAAATATATATGGCTCTGCATAATTTTCAATTATTATGTATAATTAATGATTGCAGTAAAAGCAATATCGATTGCTGATAAATACCTTGAATCTAAAATCATACTCTGATCTGTATCGTAGGTCATCGATGACCTACGCATACGATGCGACCTACGCATACGATGCGACCTACGCATACCCTACATCAGTGCTTTATACATTAAATTACACTGACACGTTTAGAAACAAGTTAATAAATTACCTCTACACACGAGTTAGCCGTTTGTCTCACGGTACACGCTCTCTTGACAATCTTCTATTACGACAACTCAACCAACGATTGAGCAAAGATACCTAATATAAAATTATAATAATATTCATTCGTAAAAATCAATAGGTTCAATTGAAAAAGCTGACAATAGAGTTGTTATACTTTCTTGTCATTGGTTATTTATTCTTATAAAGTGGAAAAAAAAGATGTATAAAAAAAAATTTAATTCAAAAAATCGTTAGTTCTAAACTCTGATCGGCTTCCCAACCAAAGTATTGGTATAATGCCCCCAAGTATTTTTTCGAGCTGCTTGAAGTACTGTGCTTATAAAAACATTTTTAAAAATCAGATTAAATACACGATATCTTTTTTCGATTTTATGGGAAGGGGAGAATTTGGGGGCAAATGTTTATTTTTAAATTGTAAGATAAGCACTTCCGAATCTATTAAGCTTAATATAAAGTGGGGCTGTTTGCGAAAATTTGAAAAAATTGATTCCAAAGAAATATCTACCCCATCTCATGGAGATATTAACCCCAAATTTTTACCATCAAATTGCCCCATTTACACGCGGTTTTGTGACAAATTTCAGCAAATTCGGTTTATCCAGATAAAAGTTATTTAGCTTTAAACATGCCAGCACACGTACGTGCGAACATTGCCCCCAACTTCATTTTTTGAGTCCGGGGTCATGAAACGTCGAGAGATACAAACAAAAAACAATTCCTCATTTTTTGACTGATTACCATACTTTCTTTCTTACAGAATATTTCTAGAACTATAATCCCAGGATAGGAATACACACGCGCGCGCGCTGGAGGCTTGATGGTGGATAACCTCCGTGCACCTTATCCGCACTAATGTTATAATACTATTATAAGGAACTTTTGGAGGCCACCGGGGCGTCCTGCATGAATGAAGGGACAGCCACGTACTGTGCGAGAGGACATGAATCGATCTTCGACTTAGTTTTAGTTGACGGCAGGTTGAATATTAATACAATTGATTTCGCAGTCCTCAATGAGGAAATCGGCAGCGACCATAAGGCCATTTCAGTCACTATTGGAGATCACCCTACAGGAACAAGACAGATACACATCAACCACCGATTGACCGACTTCCAGATCCACTGCGTAATCAGAAACGCGGCAAATAAAGCATGAACTGCGCACAAATAGACCCGGTGATATTTCAAGACATCATTAAGGAAGAAATGGACAAGATACCGCAAAACAACATTAGAAACCGGTATACTGGTGGTCACCGGAAATAGAAGACCAAAGGAAGATAATGCAACGGTGTAAAAGAATTGCACAACGTTTACGAGCTAGAAACGGCATGATAGAGGAAGGCAATCTAGCTGTAGAAAACTACAGACAAGCCAGAAAGAAATTGAACTTTTTTATAAAGCAAGCGAAAAGAAGTAAATGGCTGGAACTGTGCCATGAACTTAATGCTGACCCTTGGGGCAAGGCATTTAAAATCATCACTAAACGTCTGGGCAGGCATGTGCCGACGTTGAGTAATGAAACGTCGGCACAACTAGTAAGAACATTATTCCCCAGAGCGGAAAATCCTAACAGATCAGTGATTGGTTGCGAAGGCAGCAGGTTTACTCAGCAAGAGGTAATGGAGGCTATCGGCAAACTGAAGAATAAAAAAAGCCCAGGGCCTGATGGCATAACAGTTGCCAACATTAAAGATCTTGCAAAAATAATACCCTGGGAAATGGTGGACATTGCCAGCTTTGGCCTACAAAACAGGTGTTTTCCTGACTGCTGGAAGGCAGCCAGGACGGTCTTTCTCCCCAAGGCAGGACCAGCCAATGAAACAGGAGGTTATAGACCAATTACGCTAATTAACAATATGGGGAACGTCGTAGAAAGACTTATTGAAACCAGGCTTAGGAAAGAAATTGAGGAGAGGCAATGCTTACACCCAGAACAGTACGGGTTTAGGAGAGGATGCTCTACTATAAGTGCTATTGAAAGAGTTAAAAACTGGGCTTTAACAACTAGAAGTGGATCCTGGAGAGTCAGGAAAATTCCCCTCATGATTATGCTCGATATCAAAAACGCTTTCGGCACAGTACCGTGGATAGCTATAATAGAGGCCCTACAAAATATGCACATAAGTGACTATCTGATTAATCAGATTAATCATTACCTCCATCTTAGGTTTATCGAAGTTAAAACGCTTGAAGGTAAAGCTATATATCAGGTGTTTGGAGGCGTTCCTCAGGGATCCGTGCTTGGACCTACCCTGTGGAACGTCTTCTATGACGGGATTTGTAGATTAAATTACCCGGAAGGGGTATCAGTAGTCGGCTATGCGGACGACATAGCGGTTCTAGTGGAAGATAGAAATGTAGATATCGTAGAGGACAAAACCAATCGAGCGCTATGTCTAATTGACGAGTGGCTGGAAAGAAATCAATTGCAGATTTCCCTTAGGAAATCTTGTTGCATGGTTCTTGGTGGTAGAAGACCCATCAGAAACATAAATATAAACATCAGAGGAGAAAGAGTCATCGAAGTCAACGAAACAAAATACCTTGGTGTTTTGCTAGACAAAAGCTTAAAATTTAGTAAACATGTCGATATGATTTGCAACAGGGTTACCCCCACCATTAAGGCCTTGAGGGGGCTTTTTCAAAATCATGGCACAACTAAGATGGAAATCAGGAGGCGGCCACCATATCGGCGTTATTGTATGCGGCCTCGGTATGGAGAAATGCAATAAATACACAGAGAAATAAAACTAAACTAAAAAGTGTTCATAGACTCGCTCTGCTTAGGGTGGCTGCAGGCTACAGAACAGTGTCGTATGATGCGTTGTGTATAATAACAGAAGTTCCCCCTATAGATTTGCAAATTAGAGAGAGGACATTAAGAGCCACGGGACTTCCCAGAGGTGAGACCATAGAGCTAATACAGCAAGAGTGGCAGAGTGCGTGGGCGCACTCAAGAGTTGTGGATTGGACGAGAAGGCTAATCCCCAACATAAATACATGGGTTGATAAGAAACTGGGTGACGTGAACTTCTATAGCACGCAACTATTGACAGGCCATGGTTGTTTTGATCAATATTTATTCAGAATTGGGAAGAGGGCCACCCCACTATGCGTTTATTGTCAGGAGATCGACAATGTAGAACCCACCATCTTCGCATGCCCCAGATGGGCTGATAATAGAAGGGACATTTTAATTAATAGTCTGACCCCTGACAATTTAATTAATTGGATGGTTTATAGTCAGGAAAATTGGGACTGGTTCAAGAAGTTCGCGGGGGAAATTCTCCGTATTAAAGAAGACGAAGACAGAAGACGGGGGTCGTAGTTAAAGTAGAGAAGGGAGGACAGTCCCTCCGTGGAGGGCCCACATGCTGAGGTATGCGGGTTCCTGAGAAGGGAGGGAACTCCTGGGGAACTGTGGGGTTAAGTTAAGACCGAGTCCCGGCCGTCGGGGTCGGCCCTGCGGGTGCCTTGGTGCTTAGTGGGGTCGGTGCCGCCGGTTTGAGGCATAGCAAAAGATAAAGACTGAGACCCGGTTCCCTGCCGAGGGGCTGAGGGACGGTGTTGCCGGACCTTGACCATGAGGTGGGGGATTAGAAGCATGGCAAATGGAAAATAAAATATCCGAGACCGGGGAGGCTAACCTGCCGTGCCGGACGTGTTGCCGGTGGGTGGGGGACCCCTTCTTTGAGTATATGGACACTCTCCCCAACTTCGTATACTAAAATGGATATCCGGTATTTAGGGAAAAAACAATGTTATACTCATTGATAGCGATTAATAATTTTAAACATATATATAGTTCTGAATTAATTTATAAATGTAAAAAGTATTACAATTTTTATTATGGTTGTAATCTCGAAATAAGTGATAATGAAGATTCATTATTTATATTTTAATTAGGGGAACTAAAGAAAATTAGTTATGTTACACAATTTAAAAAATAGATAAGTTTTTATAAATTAACGAATTTTATTTATAAATGAACCGGTAAGAGCTAATAATTGTACATTAATTTAATCATATCACATACAAATTTTAATATTAGTTCTGGCGGTAATAAAATATATTGAATTTTTACTTTTCTATTTTATTATTTTTTTTTTATGAAGGATATGGTACAGCGGAATAAAAACTACGAGAGGAATTGTAGGGTTGGTAGTGGAATAAAATAACTTTTCCACAGGAATTAATAAATATCGTCCCAAGAGAAACTTCACTATTACCTTTTAATCACTATAAAATTAAATTGAACGGAAAGCAAATCCAATTTAGGTATAAGAGGTATTAAATTATTCACCTATATTTACTAAATCTTTTTCTGATATTCATTTAATAAAAATGTACACGAACTTCATAATTACTGTACATTATTATTGAAAATAATTATAGGGATATTTAAAACCATATTTTTAAAACTTTTTTCATGACTAAATATTTAAAATTTTACTAAAATCTCTACTTTTGTTAAATAATTAGCCGATTATATCTGAGACAGTTTGATTTTATAATTATGTATTCATTTAGTTGAAATTTATTTAATTAACGCTCTGGCAATTATATTTCGCATATATACATTTTTTAATTTTATTTGTCAGTGGTTTTTAGTCTCCGTTCAGTTATAATAAGAGATAAAATAATACTATGTACATGTTATTAATAATGTTGTCATTATATAAATATACATTTGTATATACCAATGCACAACAAAATATACTAGGTTAAGTCAAGTGTTATCCGCAATGTAGTTGTTCTGATAGGATCTCATGGTCTGGATTGGGTAGTGATTACGAATTATTGAAAAAAAATAAAAATTCTACAGCACATCAACATTAAAGTTAATTAAATTTATAATGAGTAATAAAATTGAATTAGAAATAAATACTCAATAAATAAACAATAAAATACATTGATACTAGAACTTATGTTTTTTGAAGTTATCCATTTACTACAGCAATGGTACACCAGTACAACAATTAAACACATATATTATCTCTTGTATAGAATACATAGAATTAACCCAAAATGAACTGTTTTCTACTGTAAGTCTTTAAAATATAGTTAAACACATTCTTTTTACTGTTTACAAACACAAAACAAAACAGAATTACATAAAATTGTCCATAACAAAAAAAAACAATGTTCACAACACAGAGAGAAGCACATCAAGAAGAAGAAAACACAGCTGACTAACTGAACAGTAGTTATAAATTTACATCATTTTTCAACATAGTCTCCTTGCATTTCAACGCACTTGGTCCATCATTGCACAAGCTTTCTCATGCCCTCATAAAAAAAGGTTTTCGGTTGAGCTGCGTGCTAGGAATGCAACGCTTCTTACCGTTTCGTCCGAGGTAAATTGACGGCCCCTTAATGCTTCTTTGAGTGGACCAAACAAATGGTAGTCAGAAGAGGCAAGATCAGGACTATATGGAGGATGAGCCAGTACTTCAAAGTTGAGTTTCTCCAAATGTTTTTTGGCATATGACCAAGCGCGTTTGTTTATGCAACTGTGTGAGTTTTTTCGGGCCCCATCTTGCACAGACTTTATGAAACCCAAGTCTCTTGTGGATTATTTCGTAGGCAGAACCGCGACTAATTTGCAGACGATGTGCCACTTTATCAATAGTTACTCGTCTGTCTAAGAAAACCACGTCACGTGCACGCTCAATGTTTCCTCATTTGTGGCGGTAAACGGTCGTCCGGCTCCTTCGTCGTGCGTAACACTTGGGCGACCATTTTTGTATTTTTCAATCCATTCGTAGACACTCCGTTGCGGCAACACACTGTTACCGTACCGTACCGAAAGTCTTCGATGAATTTCGGCCCCTGATACACCTTCCGACCTCAAGAATCGGATCACTGAACGTTGCTTTTCTTTGGTGCAAACAGAAAGCGGAGCAGCCATGTTTAACGGCAGGGCAGCGATAATGGAACTAATCTAGCAGCATCAAACCTGCACAGACATAACAACAATTTAACCATGCATTCGTCATCTACGCAACACGACAGTACTACCAACATAAACAGAAATATAGCTAAATTGCGGATAATAATTGACTTACCCTGGTATATAAAATAGTGGTGGGGCGAAAATATCCAAGATAGTTTTTTTTAATAAACTTTATTTTTCAAAAAATTCAGAAATATTTTTTGTTGATGTGAAAAATTTGCACTGTGAAACATTTACATTAATTTAAATTATATTTGTATAAGTTAGAAATATGGTTTAAATGTTGTTAATTACTTGGCAACGATTACACACAATCAGGAGGAAGTTCAAAATTTCACTTAAAAGCATTTTTTAATTAGGAGCCATTTTGAGAAAAATATTATAAAACAAAATCGTCATCTTTTAAAAGAGTTAAAATTTGAACAAATGAAATTTTTATCATGTACAGCCCAGTGGAAATAGGATACAGTGAATGATTATATGACTATATATATCATTCTCGTAAAGAAGGCACCTAGCTAAATTTGTTAATTACGGTCCTGTCAATCCGTAATTACATATTTACCAAAATAGACACCAATAAAAAACGCGCGCGCAAAATATGTGTGTGTGTGTGTGTGTGTGTGTGTGTGTGTGTGTGTGTGTGTGTGTGTGTGTGTGTGTGTGTGTGTGTGTGTGTGTGTGTGTGTGTGTGTGTGTGTGTGTGTGCGTGTGCGATATTGTACTAAAAATAGTGAGTAGCCCCTAAAATTGTGTAATGCAACAGGCACAACAAAGTTGGTTGGTTGTGCAACTGACTGACAGGTGTATCATTACACCAAAAATAGACCAGAATATTATTAGTTATTAATTGCGCATTGGCTTGTTCTAGATCAATTACGTATATACCTCAGATATGATACTTTTTAATTTTTTATAGATTGCAATGCGTTGTAAATTCTCTGAATTGATAACTAATATAACACTTTTTTGTAAATTATTTTTACAAATGGCACACTTTAACTTACTTAGTTTTTTATTGATTTTTTTCTAACTGCTTTAACGTATTTATTTTTATTAAAAACACAATAATGAGTTTTTCATTTGCTAATACGAGGTACCAGTAAATATGAAACGTTTTGATCATTACCATTAATTATTTGACTTTTTAATTTCCTTAGGGAATTTAAATGAAAATATTTGTCAGTTATTTGGTTTATAAATTATGCTCGTGAAATTTCCAGAAAAAGACAGTGTTGAACAAAAAAGTACAATTACCTTCTCTTAACTTTTTTTTGTTTAATTTATAGTTGAATTTCAAAATTTTAAATACATTTAGTTTTACGTTGGCCTGTACTAAGTTATCTCTTTGTTTACGTTTGATATTCAATGACAGAGTCATTAAAAATTTCGTCTTGAATAAAACACGTTCACATTGTGTTATTTCGTTTTCTCACACATTTGATTATTCTTATTCTATTGGATCAAGTTGGTTAAAGAATGTTGCTGACTAATAGTCAGCAGTTATGAGTTGTCCTCAAAATGCAACATATTTCATATTATTATTTTAGTGTTCGTGTAATTTTTAATAACTTCGTTTATGTTAAAAAAATTATTTAAAAAACATATATAAAAATGTTAACTAATTAATTAAATTTATTTATAATACTAGTTATCATTTATAATGAGATATAAAACAAATTGTGAAAGACGGCTCTCTGTCGGCCGACGGATCTGCCTGTTCAATAATATTCCCTGATAACGAGGTAATATATAAGCTTAGCGCCTATTCCACTGTGTTCTTTTGCGAGACCTACGCAATATACTCTGCCTTGAGACCCTGTTACTGAGTCTGTTATTGAACCCGTAATGGCGACAGCTTTCTGATAATAACAAACTCTGTAACTGCACTTGAGAGCTTGAGCTGTAAACCATCTGAACCCATCGAATAGTGTGTGATACCCTCTCAAGAATATACAAATAAATGGTATTCGTATGGGTCCGTGCCATTGCGACATCCTCAGAAACGAATGGGCTGAAGAGGTGGCCAAGAAAGCGGCAATAAATGGCCTTCGATTAAAATTAACAAGTGAGAGCGACTTCATGAATACCGTCCGTGTCGAACTACGTACTCTGTGGAATAAGTTCTAGCTGCTGAGTCCTCCCACGGCCTTACATGGCATTCGGGAGAACAACTTCGAGAAACATTTTATCCCAAAACAACAGAAGAGACCAAGTCATCCTAACTCGGCTGAGGATTGGATACACAAATATATAAATCATAAATATAATGAAGCTAACCCGCGCCCATCTATTTGGCTCTCCTCAGCAGAACTGAGGCGTGCAATGTAAAATGGTCCGTAAACCACTTCCTCATAGATTTTCCAGTGATTGGGTCTATTCGACGACAGCTAAACCTGGGTTCAGATGTGAAGGATTTACTCAACCGGAAAAAGTACATCAAAAGACTCTTTCGGTTTCTGTGTGATAGTGGGATGAAGAACTTAGTTTAGCGGTTTTCCTTACGTAAGATCCCTCATGGAATACTGTACGCAATGAAAATAGTCAGTCTAAAGGTGATAATCAATATTTTTTATTCACGTTCCAATTTGTTATCCAGTGTTTGATGTTTATTATTTAATTATTAATGGCCATGCAGCTGACTAATATCGTTGATGTGGCTATAAAAAAACGACAGGGGAAAAAATTATGAAAGAAATATGAGATTCTTTGTCATCCAGCACTCCCGTTTAGTCCCCTTTAAGTTTATGAAAATAAAATTGTTGTTATATCCGAACCTTTTTTTTTCCATTGTATTCTATATTACAGAAAAACAAGATAAAATAAATTCGATATCGTTACAGAGGTTCAAAATTTCTTGCCATCCAAGGCTTGTACATACTTTTAGTTAACCAAAGTTGAAATATTTCAACATTTTTAAGCGTTCTTTTCCAAAACGTCTCTTAACTTTATAAACGAGTTAGAAACACAATGATTTCTGAATGTATAAAACTAATTTTTTTTTTTTTTTACAGCTTAAATATTTAACGGAGGTACTATCGTTGTATTATATCTGTATAAGATATTTGCTTGCCGCGTAACAACAGTGGTGCAGATTTTATGAAACATTTATGGAGATCGCAATCACACATTTAATGTTGATTAGGAATGAAATCTATTGTATATTGATACATAAAATATTTATTGGGAGTGAATACTCCCTTTATTAGTATTTTTATTTTACTTTAAGTCATTTATACGCAAAACCCAAACGTTAATGGTATTTTCATACCGTTAGTAAAAATTTAAAACACGAATCTGACTTCTTGCTGAAACAGTTTTATTTATATTTTAATTGCTCGTTATTTAATTTACCAAAAATTTCAGGTGGAAAAATTAAAGACATACAACTCGAAAAAGTTTTTTTTAAATTTTGAACAAAGAATCTCTTTGCATAAAATCGTATTTTTATGTACCTGGTATTATAAATGGTTTTGAGGGAATAATATTTATTACATATAAAATGCTGGAAGTACGTGATTACCATCCGGATTCTTGTCGCCAGTATTGTATTATAGTATAAGTTGTAATGCTAAAAAAATAGGTTGCAGACTATGTTTAAACTTAAAAGTAAATAATGATAAATCGGACTGATACTCACTGACTTTTTTTACGTAAACATAAATATTATAATTAATAAAGTTAATAGTGAATTAATTATAGCAGTTATATATACTGTTCTTTTCATATCTTACTTTTCTAACTACGTCTGTGTTAAAAGTATATTAAACAAGAAAGAAAGATCATAACTAAAATAAAGTTTGATTGTGAATTTTTTTTTATTCCTTTATGGTTTAAGAAAACCGATCACGTAGAAAGTTCAGCCATTGTTTTTGTATGATCTCTTAGGTTTTTTGACTAAAACTATTCTGGTGGAAAGAAAATAAATCATTTTCAATAGATCAGCACGTTTTGGGTGAGTTGGAAAAAAGTTGGATTTTTAAATAAATGTCGAATTATTTAATTTTTTATAAAAATTTTTCTTACCCTTGAAATCTGACCAATGAAATTTTTGTTAAATTTTACTTGTGCTTTCAAGTAGACCACACCATCATATTACGTCGGTTTTTTTTTCGTTGTATTTTGATCATTCCGAATAAGAGTGGTGATAATAAAAAAAGGCATTTTTAGAAGTAGTTTTTCACGATTTTCATTCAACTTTTAATATTTATTGTAAAAGTAGTGTTTTATTAATTGTTTTATATTATTGAAGAATAATATTATTCGTGTGTAAAGTAGTTGTAATGACAGAGTATAGGCTACTAAAAAATATTTTATATCGTATATTAATGAAAAAGTAAAACTTTAATTTATTGTATAATAGTGCTCATTACAAAAAAAAATTATAATATTAAATCAAAATATTAGTCATTGGTTAAACATTTCATTACTTAAGTACTTATTTTTCTCTAATATTACTGTACTATATATTTCAGCTAATATGATTCTAGTCGTAAACACTATATACACAAATATAGAAGTATTTTTGAACAATGCAAAGTGATTTCTCGAATTATGTCATATCTGGTGCTGATATTCGTAGACTGTAATACTGAATTCGCTTCTCACAGGTTATCTACTTTTTAAACGTAATTTTAGAAGTAATTTTGTAATATTATTTGTTACAACAAAATTCTTGTATTATTGTAAAAATTTGGTTATATGCTTTGCGTTATATGCTCTTATTATTATTATTGCTAATATGTAATTAAACAGTTGAATAATGAGCCAATGTACTTATTTTTTTTATAAAAGACAGTTTTTTGATAAATATTTACAAGCAATAAATATTTGCATACACGCATAAGGGATGCAAACACGTATAAGAAAAAATTGGCAAATTTGTAATTTGAGCCTATGACTTTCATAATCTTACATATAACCATGAAAGCTTGTTGTCAAATCCATTCTGAGATACCGTCCTAAAATTACTTTTTACCTTTTAGTGCGTTTAATTTAAGAGTGGTGTTTTAAAATTTTTTAACGTATTTTTTATTTATGTGATAGATTTTCTTTATAAAATAATGAACTATAACCGAAAAGCAGTCACCGGAATGTACCGATCACTAGTAGAAAATCCTGATTTGTTAGTATCAACTTCTAGAGTTAAATTTCTAATTTAACTTTCATTATATCAATTTTCATCATTCAAAATAAAATATTTTTACACAAGAGGTAATTAATTTTGGACACCTAATAATCTTATTCCGAGACGCCGCCCGCCAGGGCAACCCGCTTGGAGTGCTAGCTGTGGAGGCGTGCCTTAGGCACGCCTCCACAGCTAGTTTATTCCTAATGTTTACCTTGCAATTTGTTCAACTAGTGAATAATAAGCAATCTCTCCATGGCCCAATAAGATGAGGATGATCTGTATGGCATGTAAATGAGGTGCCTCATTTACATTTCTGGAATGTTTTGTACAGACTCAGACCAGCCATTCCTGAAATTTATTGTTAATTGAACCCCAACCTCCAAAGTACACTTGTATCCACTGTATAGTATTCAAATCCGTATAAAAGTAACTAATTCTTACTAGGATTTGAACCTCAGAACATTCTACTTCGAAAATCAGCTGTTGAACAGATGTTATGAAAGACAAGTTTGTCATAGTCCAGCCCGGTGGTCTAAGTGAGGGAATGACATCAAAGTAAGAAAGACTGAAAAGAGACAATAAGGTAAAAAACAAATTGCTTCTACTTATTTATATATAATTTAATAGTAGATACGTACATACATATAAATTCAAATCTGTTTTCTAAAAGGTAAACCACCCATACATATTACATTCTAGCAAACAAAATATTGTGAATATAAAACCATGAACAGATCAATTCCTGTGAACATTTTATGTTTCTGCTGTTTCAGTTGGACTCAGTTTATCTCTGCTCTTGGAAAGAATTATTCCAGTAAAATATCAATGTTTAAATATTATTGAAGTGATATTTTACGATTATTTGTTAAAATAAAAATTTATTTTGGTAATGTAATTTTATTTTATTAAAGTAAAAATCTACTTTAAAGGCAGATTAACCATATATTTATAAAACATTACTTTTTGTTTTAAAAGCGTTACATTATTTCGCAAAGAGAATATAAGAACAGAAATCATCGCCCATCTCGCGTAAACTACCTGTGCAGACATATATTGTACGTTTAATATACTTTATATTTATGTAGTCTATGACATATTATTTGTGCAAATTTCTAAATAAATTTTAACCAACTCTTCTAAAATCTATTGCTGGAATAATCTCTCATATTTAAATTTGATTTGTATTTAATAATCCATAACTTGTGAAACTTTATTGCGGGAATAATTTATTGAAAATATTTATTTGTATTTGGTATAGTTTCATTTTCCATAACGAAATTTTATTGGTTGTTTTTTAATCAATGCAAGTTATATTTTTAAAACTGAATAAAAAATGCTGTCTGTACAAGTAGTAATCTTAAACAGTGATCAAATCGATTTGATCACCAAAATTACGGATTCCTAATGCAGTTTATTCGTTGTAATTTCATGTTTTAATAATGATAAGTGAAATATATAACAAATATCTTTTTTATTAATATACTTATTTTTTACGTTATTAAAAAAAAATAATAATAATAAATATCTTCTTGTTTTATTTTGGAAAAACCAGATAATATTGGATTGTATCTTTTAAAATAATGAGTTTTGACAAGTGCACTATATTGGTTATTGAAGGACCTGAAGAGAACGTAAAATGGATGGTGAGTAGTAGAACCGTTAAGAGATGTTGGTTTTCTGGGTTGTAGTGGGTGGTTGAGTCGAGTGGAAGGGAGAACCAATAAGTGAGGTCGGTAGTCAGTAGAATACTAAGAGGCCACTTTGTCATTCTTAACTATTGGCACTGACACGGCTACCCCTACACGCTACCTGCTATTGCACGCTGCTTCGTTCAAAATAGTAAACTATATGAGGCACAATACCATGATTTCTTTGTGATATAATAAAAATGATAAACGCGAAACCTAAATGTACTATCGATACGATATAACTAACTATGTAGTATTTTTTGTTGTGAAACCAATCCTAACGTCTTCTTGCTAGTGTAGAAACATAGTTATTTCGATTTAAAATTAACATGTGCTCTCATGCAAATTTTACGCTCTGTCACCCAGTTACCAATACTAACTTATACTGTTTGAGTTATACTGTTTCTCCTTATACTACTTTACTATTTCTTCTCAATAAATTGAACCTCTATAACTTATTTTAAAATAGCAATTACAAAAAAATCAAGGTAAAATCTTATACAAAAATATCGTATTTTATTTCTTAAATGATTCTTTTAAACAATAAAATTTCCTTACATTCCTGAAAATTTTCTTCAAAAAACCATTAGTAACGTGTTTTTACTATTTTTTAACATAATATGGCTTACTTCCATGGGAAACGCGAAAACAGATTGTTAAAATGTACATCATATATTTTAATACCTAATAATTTTCTTATTTAAACTGTTTTTCTTTATTGCACTTCTTTTAAACCGATTTACCAGTTATTGGTTAGCTTTTCAAAGAATAGGTATTCCATTATCGATTAGTTAATTTCAATTATAAAAAAAATAATATAGCTGATAAGCTGATCAGGAAATTGTATATAGCAATTAAAAACAATTATTATTTAGTCTTATAATTGGGTCAAGAAAAAAAAAATAAAAAACAGATTAATTAGAATCTGTTTTTTTTTTCAACAACATTTTCAATAATATTTTTGGAATAACTGAATTTATTTTTAGAATTATTCTTCTCTTATCGTTAGATCTTAAATTCAAAAGTAGAATTAAGATTAAAAAGTCAAGATTTGAGTAATTTCTTTAATTTTTCTTCAAATGTTTTTAAAAAAATTTCAGTAATACAATTAAATTTAGGTAGATTTCATAAGAAAGCTATCTACTGTAATGGATACCATGATTCCACTTTCGGAAAATTTCGACATATCTTTGCGTTTCACATTCCCCAGACACAAAACCACCGTCAGTTCAAAAGTTTATAATTATACATAATTATAATTACATTTATAATTATATATATTTCACTTTCTTGCGGACACGATAACTGGCGTAATTTTGTGCCAATCACTTTCAAATCGATACATAAAATATAAGGCCCAAAATCTCGGTCGAGTTGGTTAATGGGTAAAATTGGACCATGAGGTTGGAAATGGGAGAGCTTTTTTGAAAAAAACAAAATATCGCTATAACTTTCTTATTAAGTAAATTATTGAATTCGTTTGAAGTTCTTACTATTCTTTGGATAAGGGCCTAAAACTTCTAAGTAAAGTTTTTCTATATCACCAACTATTAGCCCAGGGAATGGAAAAATTGGAGTTTCAAAGACAAAAAATCATACCTCCCTGTGTCTATTGACACAGTATCGAATCGGTGTAAAGTGGTCTTTACTCCTCTAAACATTACCAAAAACTTTTGTCTGAAACAATTTTTGATATTACCAACCCTTACGGCAAGGGATAACCAAAGTTTTCCTGGGATTGTAAGAAGATGGGGCTTGTCGTATGCTAAACATGTGAAACTGTTTCACATGTTTAGCCCCGGTGAAATCTACCTTCGCCTTCCAGCGTGCTGAAAGGGATTTTTCTAGTTGATATTGTTTTGTAATTAAAGGAAAGGTGGAGTAAAAAAAAAGAGAGAGCGCGCTTTTTTGAACCCAGTTACTAATAATAAAACTTAAAATCTTCTTGAATGGTGTAACACGGATAATGACCTATATTTTTCTAATAAAGAAAATCATCAAATTATTATATTAGATTTAAAAATTTAATGCGATCGGTTGTATGCATTCATTAATTAGATTTCTTTAATTATTTCTTTCTTCCTGTAATATTTTATACCAGTCGGAAGTTTACGTCCGTATATTGTCTTCATACGGTAGGATCTTTGGAAAAACTAAACGCATTAATTAACCTTTTTCAGATTGAATATTACTCTCTATTTAGACATAGAGTTGCAGAGTTTATGAGTAAGCAGAAAATCTGTATAAATCTACTGTTAAATGTTGTTGCCTTTAAACCAGCGACACAAAAGCTTGCCTCTACTAAAATCAAATACAAATACACTATAGTAACCAGAATTAAAGAATTATCATACTATCCTGAATGGCAAAGAGAAAATGCTTGTTATACTTTGAATTTTTCCATCAAATTCTGCTTGACTATCGATATAAGCATGGGTTTTCCTCAGCCTCGGCGTTCTAATTTACGTCCATGTTCTTCAATATTGTAATGTAAGCACTGTCATCTGTTGCAAATTCATCTAACGCTTACTTAGTACTGGTATGATGGAGTAAACTAACTAGACAGAGCAAAAAAAAAAATAATGAGTAGGTGGAACTAACTTATGACGTTTGACAATATTATGTTGATGTAGTAAACTGTTTTTGTTTTTTTTTTCTCTACTCCCCTGGGCCGGACCGACTTGGTGGTATTACTTTACCCAGGGGAGTGTCCGTTACTCTAATAGACCCTCCCCGCCTACCGGCTATATACCGGCATGGCAGGTCAGGCCTACCGGTGGCTCTTTTGAGATTTTTTATTCTCTATTATGTCCTCTATGGAACCACATCATACCTACAAGTCGTGATGTGATCCCCGGAACTTTCATAATACTCTCTTGTCACAGCACACCCCAAGGAGTCCTCAGCGGATCATTGAAACCAGCACACCTAAGCATGCTGGCTCTCACCGCTGAGGCTGTCCACCCAACCTAACATACTAGAAACCCATACTTCTTTCATCTTCATTCTTCTGTTTTAGTACTGTCTTTATATAATCAGCGACCTTCCTCCAGTTCTCCTTACTGCTGAGCATGAAATCCATGATTTCCTTCGGCGTTTTTCCATGAATACCCGCGTCATGTCTTAGTCTTATCCATTTATTACATACTAAAAACGTATGCTCAGAATCATCGTCCTGTTCGCAGTCTTCCCACCTTATGGGGATAACCATTGAAACACTCATGTCCCGTCAGGAACTGGGTGATCCAATAGTCAGTTTCTCCATGCCGCCTGTTTATCCATCCTGTTAATTCTGGAATTAAGGTTCTTGTCCATCCAGCCACTCCAGCCTCCGCCCATCTCTCCTGCCAGATTCTATGTATGTTTTCCCTGACTTCATTTTCTGCTCTCCCTAAAAACCTGTCAGTTCTATATCTGGCGATAAGGTCAATCGGTAACATTCCCGAGAGCACACAGAGGGCCTCGTAAGAAACAGTTCTATAGGCAGATACTACTCCCAGTAGTATCCCCCTGTGTGCTCTCTTCAACCTGTCTCTATTTCTGCTAATAGTCAGAGCACAACTTCATGCCGGCACGGCATACATCATTGTTGACACTACTGTTGTCGCTAAACTCTTCTTTTTGATGCCCGAGGAGCGCTCTGCTTTGACAAAATTATATTTAGGCATTTAGTCAGTTTCTCCGCACTCTGACAGACACTTAGTACCTGCTCAGTAAATCTGCAGTTTTTCTGTAAGATGACTCCAAGATATTTTAATACTGTTATTTCCTCAATATTATAGTCTCCAATTCGTATATCTACTGGCTGCAATACACGTTTTCCAGTGAATTTAATGTATTTACATTTTTCAATCGAAAGCTGCAATCCCCTATCAATGAGCCATCTACCAACTGTCTAATGCAGCGTTTGCCTTGTTTTTAACTTCATCGATCGTTCTGGCCTGCGCAAGGATTGCCAGATCATCTGCGTATGCTATAATTTGTACACCCTCAGGAAATGTTAGCCGAAGCACACCATCAAAGGCAATGACCCATAAAAGTGGTCCAAGGACTGAGCCCTGCGGTACTCCGGCGCTCATACTAAAGGATATCTCTTGGTCTTGCGCCTTGACTTTACAGCTGCGACTTTTGAGGAATTCCTCTACTTGCCTTTTCAAGTACGGGCTAATTCACTTTTCAACCATGGCCGCATTAATATGTTTCCATAGCATTCTTCACGTCTAAAGAGACAAGCAAAGGAATGTTTCTTGTCCGCCAAGTACCTCTTCTAGTTTCGTTAGCCCAACTAATCACCTTACTAATTGCCTGAACTGTTGACCTGCCTTTCCAAAAACCAAACTGATTAGCACTTATTTTCGCACCATCTTCCACCTCCTGCACTATGTGGCCAGCCAACATTTTTTCAACCACTTTTCCCATCGTGTTGAGGAGGCTCAACGGTCTATATGTCAATTGTCCTGTATCATTTGTGCCTTTAGGCAAAAACACAACTTTTGCCTCCTTCCAACACTCCGGGAAAGTCTTGTGAATCAGGCCGTAGCTGGCCACCTCGAGTATCTCCCAAAGTGCTTTCTTGATGAGATTCTTAATTAATGCAGCTGGTATTTGGTCCGGTCCGGGGCTATTCTTAGTCGCAAGCATGCTACCAGCACATTGCAACTAGCATGAGGCAAATCTGCTATCGCATTCAGTGGGGTTGCGCTTCTCAACAGTTTAATGCGGGAAAAGACTAGATACTTGTGTTTCAGCCCAATCCTTGGAGAGTATCGGAAGCCTTCTCTTTGCAACAATTTTAAAAGCCATGCCCCATGGGTCACTGTCTAGTTCAGCACACAACCTCGACCAGTGTATTCTCTTCTCTTTCTTTATAGCATTATTGAGAGCTCTTCTAGCCTCTTTATAGTTGCTAACTTCCTCCTGATATCTCGAGTCACCCGCGGGTCTGAGCCTTTGCATTACACGTCTCCTGGTTTGTAGCGTCTGTCTAAGGAGCGCTATTTCACCTGTCCACCAATAGACCGTGTGTTTCCTGAGGCCATTGCGCTATTCTCTATCCATCTCTTGCATAACAATATTGGTCAAAGTATCTGGCGTAAGATGTTCAGCCGCCTCTAGTCTTGTAGCCACTCTATTGGTAATTACTTCTATTTGGTACGCCGAAAATCAAATCAACGAGGGTTGTTCATTCGTCTTAAAACTGACATCGTTCAATAATATCATCGTGGCATAATGGTCGCTAGCTATATCATGCGGTATCACCTCCCAATACCACTGCTGACTCCTCCATCTATTGTCAAGTATGGTGAGGTCCAGGTTAGGGGTATGTCCCCGGGCCTCGAATGTAGGCGTCTCATCATTAACGCAATGGCAGCCAACGGTCTCCATCAAGTCTGTTAATAATTTACCTCTCTTATTCGTACATCGACCGCCAGCCGCCACCAACCTATTGTTGAAATCTCCTACCATGATCTTCTTATCCGTGTTACTAATTAGCTCTTGTATCGTATCAAGGGTGCTAGTGAATTCACTAAGTGCCACATTGGGAGATATATATACGCCAATTATCAATGTTTTGGACGTTTCTAGCGCCACTGTGCTTCTAAATTTTAATCTACTTACCATTCTATTACTGACATCTTTAATCACTACGTCACCCTCAGTGTCTGCATACCAACCAGACCTAGCTGCCTCATAAATATTTGGCTCGGTAATAACCAATATGTCAACTTTCCTCTGTACAACCAATCTAGATACCATGCTGTGTGATAGCGTGCTCCTGTTTACATTTGCTTGTAATACTCTTAATCATTTTTTTTTTATTAATATCGCATTGCCATGCACCAGTCCTATGCTCATGGCTGTTACACGTCAGACATTTCTTGGGCTCCTGACAATTCGCAATAACGTGGCCTCTGCCACCGCAATTAAAACACAATTCAGATCTGTCAGGACCTTTACAATCCTGACGACTGTGACCCGTACCCCAGCATCTGTAACATTTTTCACCATCTTCTCGGCAGTTCACCCAGCCGATACGTAAACGCTGCTCCACCATCCTACAGGCTGCCCTATAGGATGTGATCACCGTAACATTCCTGGTCTCCGCGTATCCGGGTCTTATTGAAGAGATCCTGACATCTTCCATATCACCAACTCTCGCCGTTCTAGCCGCTAAGATTTCTTCTTCAGTGGTGTCTCCTTCGATGTCTCTAATATGTACAATAGTGCGACGCCCGGCTCTTGTTTTAAGATCCACTTTTAGGTCAGCAACTTTATTTTTTAGAATACTCGTAAATTCTTCAGCACTTTTGGAACCCTGTATTCTTACCAGTACCTCCTCATTTCTTCCTTTTTTCAGTGAAATTACATCTTTAGCATCATCTTTTGCAACCGCCGTCTTCATGGCACCCAGAAGCTCAGCGTATGTTTTGCCCGCAGCTTTGACGACTAACGTTCTACTATCCTCCAAAGGAGGGGTTGACTTCTTAATACGCTTTTGTCCAGGCCTAACCTGAGAGTCTGCACCGTCCCTATGTAGAATCAGAACTTTAATAGCTTCTTCTCTTTCCCTATAGAGGTACGACAATATCTTTTTTGTATAATTTCATATACTATTGTTCGGCAGTATATATGGTAATTCATTAGTATTTCCTTTAATTCTTCTCAGAGCTTTCAGTATAGTAAGCATAGTGTTCTTCTCTTCCATGCTAGAGTCGTAGAAAATTTTTTACTTCCTCCGCTTCACTTCTGTCTCCTCTCCGAAGACAGTTTGCTCATCCCTCATAATATCTCCCGCCTTATATTTGGGGCTCCTTGTGTCGTCATCTTCATTCACGCGGATTCTGCAAACATCTCTCAGGCTACAAGTATTTCCTACTCCAGCGGGTAATTCAGAAACCATACTCAATTTAAACCTAAGTACGTTCGGCCATCTGTTATGTAGTAACTCAATAAGTTCTTCATCCTCTAGCTCTTTTGTGAGTATTTGTTCTATATCATCTTCTCTATAGTTGGACATCGTCTGTGTGGCCTGCGAGATTAAAGTCACAGGCGCCGACGGCTCGGTCAAAGCATTTAAGCCTTCATAAATCTTCTTGAGTTCCATTTCATGGGTGCCTATATACTTAGGCAAACCGGGTCCTATATGTTGCTTAAGTGCCGCCATCGTGAGTCCTAGTTGGTGAACCAGACTACCTTATGTCTCTGGCAAAGGATCCTCCTCATCTGTGGACCCTTGCCTCGCCCTCTTTTTTCCCTTAACGTGAGGCAACTTTTGTGCACTAGTGTTTTGCGTGGCTGTAGCTTCCAGCGGGAGCGATCCCCGTCTTCTCATGATGTGTCAAAAAAAAAAAAATTAACAGTTACTTGAGTAATTAATAAAACTAATTTCAAGCAGCGCTTGTCAGTCTAAGCTATGATAGTTCCCTATCCACTATTGCAATTGATAACAGCTGTAACAATACTATCTACCAAAGATAATTCCCCGAGCAGTAAACAAATTAATCTACTGACACACTACAACCCCCACTAACTTGCTACTGCAACCAGCAGACTATAGACCGTATTACCAAAGGCAATAAGGTTGATCAACTAAAAAACACTAAATAAAATGGTCAGTCCGTATCTAAAAATCATAAACCTTTAAAGACGCTTCCAGTAAATTTCCACCGACAATTGCCAATCCTCCAAATCAAAAACAAACACCGTTGAACCGATAAAACCAGAATACTAGCAGAGCGTACAAAAATACGGCCGAACACGACAGAATCTCTAACTCGACTCTTGAAGTAGTAAACTGGTGGATATAAACGTAACTGTTAATGATTTCGATGCCGATTCTTTAATATCGCGCTGTTTAGATGCTTATTTACATAATTCACCAATACAGTTATTTTGTAATTCCATTATACATTATAATTTCTACGACAATAATTTAAATAGAAAAATAATTCTATTGAGTGTCTACACTCAAAATAGAGTACAAGAAATATGTAACTGAAATTTTAATGTAATTCATTATTGTTATTTAATATTTTTAGGCTCATTGTTCTTTGTTTTTAAGTACGGCTTGTTTTTTTCTTTTAATGTTATATTATCTTTCGTAATGGTATCCATTGTTAGCCTTTTATAGTAGAAATGAAGAAGCACTATCATTTCTTTACTGTAGCATTTTCTTTGTTCCTTTTTATTTCTTTAGTTTGTAAATGAGATCTCACCTGTCTTAATTTTATTGTTATACAGATAAAATAAAAGCTAGTAGCGTTATGAAGAAATCAGAAATTATCACTTATTATATTATAATAAAATTATTTTTGTTTAAAACATTTATTTACGTTTCGTATTTTTCAGTATCCAAAATGCTTATCTACAGATTTATGATCAGACATATTTATGACAGAAATATTTTATGGTTTATCATCTGTTCAAACCAAATTACTAATTAAACGGAAATATTTTGAAATTTATTATTCATTTGCTATCTACCAGTTCCTGTTGATGGATTCTTCAGCAAAAAGAAAAAGAAATAACGTAACACATTACAATTCATAGCCTCATAAAATGTAGCAAATATGAGTGAATAACTGTTATATAAATACAGAATCATTACTTGTCTTATAATATACTTTTCTTGGACGACTGAACTTACTTTAGCAGTATGTTTTAAACCGGATAATTTTTTCAATCAATTAAAGTGACGTTGCTAGAAGTGTATGTAGGAAATAAATGGACAATTATCCATCCTCTATTTATGTTAAATATTTCTTAATTTAATGTTATATCAAAAACGGTTTGTTATAATGATTAAGACTGCCAACAAGAAGTATCAAATAAAATTTTGAACCGTTAAAAAATGTCTTCGACAAAAAATGTTTCTACAATTTTGTATGCTTTAACGTAAAATTAATATTTATGTTAAAATAACATAACTAAAAACGGGAGAAAAAGGTTTTCCGGAAAGATAAAAAGATGGCCTTTCTCATCGTCTTTAAAAAAAATGTTATAGAATAAAGTGCCTGCGATTTTCATTTAAAAGGTTTTTGTTCAGATTTGATGCTTATAATCAGTGGATTTTATGGAGAAATGTAAGACATCTAGAACAGGTTCTAATGTAGAAAAATTGATAGCGATATCCAAAATTTATCTTTACAAGTCAAATAAATTTTTATTACATTTGAATAAATTTTTCCTACAATATTTTTTTATTATTATTATTATGAAAAACGTTTATTATTAATACGTTGTCGTAATTGCCGTAGGATTTAGTTTAAAATTTAATCACGTTATAATTTATACTTCATAATACGAGGCTTATTAATAAAACGAGGGGACACTAATTTGATATCATATTGCTAATGTGTTATACCCATTTATGCAATTTTCATTCATTTATACGATAATATTACACACGAAATTCATTTCAGTTCTCTCCATGTACCAGTATGGAATTAGGTAATTATGAGCTATGAAGCTAATAGAAAATTGGTTTGTGGTAGAGCACTGGTTTCTAATCCAAGGGCTTTCGATTTAAACCAAATTTAAAAAAAAAGGAAAGGCAGATTAAATAAACAAATGATGTAATGAATGATTTTTGTAACAGAATAAATGAATGTCCAGTCTCCGCTGTGAAATGGGGTTTACGCTGAATGGAAATTTTCACTGAAGAGGTGACGAAATTATTTAGCAGCATAACTGAACCATATCATCCTTTGGGTAGCCTCCACAGTTTATTTTATTTGAAATTTTCCTATCATATTTTATTTTTCTAACTAATTTTATGTTAAAGCATTCTAAATAAGAAAAGAAAGAACGTAACTAAAAAGTTTAATCGTGATTTTTTTTTTTTTAATCCTTTATTTATCAAAACGATCACGTACAGAGTTTAGATATTATTTTTTGAATGATCTCTCTCTTAAATTTTTTGACTAAAACTATTGTGTTCAAAATAAAATAAATAATTTTCAACAAATCAGCAGGTTTTGGATGACTTAGAAAAAAAGAGGGATTTTTACAATTAAAAAATAAATGTTGAATTATTTTTTTTTGAAGATTTTTCTCACCTTCAAAAATCTAAACCAATGAATTTTTTGTTAAATTGTTTACTTGTACTTTCAATTAGACCACACCATCATAGTACGTCAACTATTTTTATTTACTCATTGTATTTTGATCATATCGAATAAGAATGGTGACAATAAAAAAAGGCTTTTAGGAATAAATCTTCACGATTTTCATTCAATTTGTAATACTTATTGTAAAGGTAGTGTCGTATTAATTGTTTCATATTTTTTTACAGAAGTTTATAATAGTAAATCAAAATATCGATAAATATTTCACACACTTTAGTACTTGTGTTTTTGTAGCATTACTGTTCTGTTTATTTCATCTAAGATAATTCTGGACGTAAACATTGTATGCACAAACATAAAGTATTTTTGAACAATACAAAGTGATTTCTCGAATTGTAATACCATATCCTGTTGATATTTGTAGATTGTAATACTGAATGTCGCTTCTAGCGGTTAACTACTTTTTAAATGTAATTTTAGAAGTAATTTCCTAATATTATTTAATACAAGATTCTTGTATTATAGTAAAGATTTGGTTACAGATTTTTTTTATTATACTACTACTATTATTATTATTATTATTATTACTTTGTAATTAAACAGTTTAATCATACGCTAATCTACTTAATTTTTGTATAAAGACTTTTTTTATGATAAATGTTTACAACCATATAATTATCAAACTTTAAGAGAAAGAATGCCTATTTTTTTTAATTTAGGATCACAAACATCGCGCTAGCGTGTAAATAATTGTGTTAGCTTAACGCACGCCAAATCATTTCTTTACAAGTACTATTAACTGCGATCAACTACAGATAGAGGATCCTTTCAAACAATTTTGAATTTAGAGACTAAAATAATTATTTTAGTAAAAGAATAAAAATAATTAAGTAAAAATAGATAAAAAAATCCCCAAAAGTACACTTCTTTTTATCAGTATTTCGATTAGTTATTAAATCATTTTGTAGGTATTTGTAATAAATTATTACCATTAGTTAAAGAGAATGATTACCCTCTGCGTTTTTCTGTATGTCTAAATTAACAAATTCAGGTTTCGAAAATAATATAACAATGGTTGAAAAATCCTGTATGTATACATGTACGTATTCTTCATATCATAATATGAGGAATAATTTAAAAAAAAAAAGAAATTTGATTTGGTTAATAATGTATTAAGGGATTGGTTCGAATAAATAAATAAATAAAAAAAATGACAAGTGAAGTTGGAATATTTTGGAGCATTTATCTTAGGAGCTGATTTTACATAATTTTTACTGTAGCATTTGTTCTTATTTTATCTTTTAAAAATATTTATAACATAAATATGATTGAAAATAATTGATATTGAAAAACAACTTTTAAAGAAATATTTGTTTATATAAATACTGCAGTCCCAATATTGTGGTTTTATAAATTAAAAAAAATATATATATATTTTATTACATCAACTTATTTTTAATTGAGAAACATTTTAAATGTAAATCTTTATTGAATGTAAAAAGTATTGAATTTTTTGTTTAAGTAGCATAAAATACTATCATTTCGAAGAGTTTTAACTACGTTTTACGACATCTACTGCACAGATTAGTTTACATAAACGCAAGCACACGCACACGCACATCAGAGAGAGAGAGAGAGAATTGTAGAAGGGTAGCTTTTAGAAGTGGATTCATTTATGTTTTAAAAAAATACTTTTTTACTGGTTTCAAGATTAAATAGAAAGAAATTTTCTGTCAGTGTTTAATTATGGTTGTAGAAGTAAACGTATTTAACTTCTCAATAGATTAGAAATTTAATGTAATTTGTTTAGCTTACTGTTATGAAAGGAAATTTAATACCATAGATATTTTATCTTTTTCTTTTCATGTTGAAATTAATAAATCGGAGGAGAATTATGTACATTTAAGACGGTGTACCGTGAACATGTAAGACAGTTTATTAATTAAATGAACTCTTCATTTTTATTGTAATTTTACAAAAATATAATTTTGTAATTTATTTTTACTCTTATTATATAAATAATAATAATAACACTACCGACTTTGTTTCATACATTGTTAATTGCGTAATAACGTGTAGATGGCTTGAAAGGTTTAATTGTCTGAAACGTCATGAATTCAATGCTAGGACACCCAGTGGTGTACCTGCGGTGCAGGTGATAACCGCCTGTGGATTGTAGAAGCTATTCCGGCATTTCCATTAAAGTCATAGGAAACCAGAGAGAAACCCAGTTTATTATCACTATAATGAAAGCAAGAACTACTTCTTACAAAAAAAAAATTATGAAACACTTACCAAAATATTTTAAATGTTAATGTTATTTGTATAAACATTGTATTAATTTTTTTTCTTTTAAAAGAAGTTATTCTTAAAATACAGAAAAACTTTTACAGGAATTTTAACTATGTAATAAAATAAGTAAAATTTTGGTAATCGGCAGTAAATTTCCAATGAGGGATTTTTGACTATTAGTCGAAGAATCTGTTCTATTCTGTGATAGAGCCAAAACATCTTGTGCATTAGAATCCTATATATGAATGTAAACGAGCTCGTGAAAACGTTTATAACAAATAAATTTTCAAATTACATAAATCCCTTAGAAAGAGAGATGTAAGTTCAACAATTTCATTTAATAATAAAACTTTTTTTAAATATTTTCCAGTTTTTATTTAATCAATGTGCGAGTATGTATGTACTTGATGTATGATGGATTTATTTATTCTGATGAATATATTGTGAAACATTTTCCTTAACTATATTTATTTAATTTATTATCGAATATTTAGCAATTTTTTTTTCTTTTTACATTGTTACAAATAGTGTGGTTGTAAAAATAAATTTATAACAGTAGTTCTTATTTCTAAGAATTAACGTTGTAATATTATACGGGTAATTCCTTTTCGTTTTCTTTTTCTAATAAATTAAACCAAGTCAAAGTCAATTTAATTTAATTTTTTTAAAAATTAAAACTGATCTAACCCAATAAATGGGTTAACACAAAAATGAAATAGAAATTGTTCTATTCTTAGAATCATAATTTCGTGCCCAAGTAATTTTTGAAGACAGCTTATATGATATACTTGACATCATACTACGCAGCAAGAAATGTTTCTTTTTTCTAGTGCTGAAAAGTTTTTCAGCAGTAATATCTATCAATTGTATACAATTTCTTTTATATAAATGTAGTTACACGATAATTTTTATCATCTATAGTTGAAACCTAAATTATTTTAAGTAAAAATAAACGTTGAAGCATCATGAAAGTATGAATGTGACTACGGCTGAAAAAACAGCCATATTATATTAAGTATTAATAATAATGTCACGGTCACCCTGTCACGTCTTATGATTTGACTATTTATACCCTGATTATTGTAACCTGCTGCACACAGATGAAGTTCATAGGAGTAAATATTCGTCAAAATTATAAAAAAGCTTTACTATTTCTGTTCTAATTTTGAAAGTCTTTCAAAACTTTTTTTATGCATGGAATAATTTTTTTTTATTATGGCTTACTCAGTAAGGAAACATAAAAAAATCAATAAAAAGTAGTTAAAAACAAGTTATTAGAGGTAAAATATTTGTCTTTTTTTAAAAAAATGGCAAGTTCAGTGAAACAGTTTATGCCAGAGTTAACGAAATTTGAAGATTAGAATTTGAAATTTCTGAGGAATGAATAACCAAGTACAACATAATTCAAAAAACGGTAACTCATATTGTAAAATTATCCATCCTTTGAAATGGAATGTGGTAAAACAATCCTACTGTCGCTTCACTTTGCTTTCAAAAATATAATGTTGTTCTATATTCCTATCCTGTGGTCAACAACCCACGCGTAGAATACTTTACCAGTGTAATCACAGCCTTACTATAGTTCGTTTCCCCTTCAAGAATACAATATGTACGTAAAATTCTGTTAGTGTTATATATTCGCCAGGACTTTTATAACTGAGAATGTACAGCTGAAAAGTGTCACTATCAGTACCTACTGAGAATAGCTGATTGTGGGAAAGCATGCATAATTATTACTTCATCATCTACGAGACAGGTTATAGTAGAGAAGTAATCTCTATTATAATCATCTAGACGCTAGATAATACTACTGAATAAAATTTTTATAATTTATGGAATACTAAAAGTAATCCACTCAATGAAATAATAATATAAAGTATAACAGACTGAAATATAAATTTAACTGTTATCCTTATTTTAAAAATTCATATAGTAGGAAAAAAACGAAGGAAGCTTTTGATAGAACATGCAAATAAAATATGAGAAAGATAAATAAAGAAAAGTGATAATAAAGCAATAAAAAGAAATAACTTAAAATAAGTTTTAAAATCATTACATTACTCTTAAAAAAGCAATGAAAACTTTAATTTCTTAATTTAATTAATGTACATAAAAGATGAATGTTGAAGCTTTGAATATGAGATGAATAAACTTATTGAACCAAAAAAACAGTAGAGAAAGGCAGAAATAAAACATACAGATGGAAGAGAATCGATGATATAAAGCGATGTACTGATAAACAAACGCTTCAAGAATGAAAAGGCATAATAGTAAATCTCAGTTTTACTTGCAATCTAAATACGTATGTACTAGCGTACTAATCATAACGTTCAGATTAACAGAATTAGAAGTGACGAGCAGTTAGGTAAGGTAGAGGAAAGCTGACCAGCGTTTAAAGCTGGTCTACAATGTTATAAAATAATAATGGAAGGTCTGCTCAGAGAGGGTTGCTGAAGTATTGTGGCATTGATTGATGCTTCAAGGTGGACGCTGGGGAAAATAGAAGTTTTTAATGAAACTACCCCGGATACGCTATTACATCCTTATTCCACCGCTCATCTATCATATCGCTCATTATGTTTTCGTCCTCAACCCTTAATATTCATGGTTTATAGCCAAATAATCTGTTTATTACATTTTACATGGGTACTTGTAAAAATATAATTTATTTTTTTTAATAAGTTAAGCTCTGCTTAAGTTACATTCTGCTATTTCTGGGAAAAATTAAAGTAGAAATTCTAAAAAGTTCCCAACGTAAAATTGGTAAATTAAATACCTTTAAAAAGTGATTTTTTCCGATCATCCATCTTCCGAAATATAATATATTCCGAAATATAAAGACTCGATTTTATAAATTCTTATAAAATCGAGGGTTGAGAAAAACACCATTTTTCGAGTTCTTAACCACAAAATATAGTTTGGAAAGCTTATTCCAAAATTCGAATAAAATAATTTTCCTTTGAAACTAAAAATATTTTTAATAATTTAATAACTGATGTTACCCTCATTATTTTTGTTTATAATAACTCATTACTGTGAACGATTGACATTTCTACGGTTGAAAATGAATCGGCCAACAACATAAAAGCTTACTAGTATATTTTAACATATTAATTGTTGAAACATAACCCAACTGAGTATAATAAATATATATGTTTATTGCTCTTATAACAACTAAAACATTAGAATGTAATTATTAAAATATCTAACTTATTCATTGATTGCAGGTAAAGAAAATTATGTTTCATAAACAATGTTTGATTAAAAATTCATACAGTTTCATTCAATTTTATTTTTATTCTGCGTACATATCTTCCAGCAAAGTTTACAAACATTTCAAACAATTTCAAAATTGATGTAGAATTGAATAAATTAAATTAACTGTGATATATGAAAACATTTTACATTTACTTTAAGTAAGGAAACATGTCCTCAGGTACATTTACATCAGAATATTACAACCATTACATAAATAGGAATCTATAAGAACCGCCGGCCCACCTAGATTTAAAATATCTTAAACCTAATAAAGTAATTATTTTTGAAAATTATAAGGTCTATGTTAAATGACGGGCAAAAGTTTGCCTAAAAAGGAGCAAACATCTAATTTAACAAGTCATTATAGGATACAACTTAGGGGATTGGGAATTAAATTAAATATTATAATAATCCAATCGGATTAAATAAAAAAATCTTGAGAATGACACACCGCAAAGTTTTCAAACGATACATTACATGCAGGGTAATAAGTTAAAACATTAATAGAAGATTTTAATCATTCAGATATTAAATTAAAAACAAAATAAAAAATTCAAAATCCATAATTTCTGATGGTGTTAAATATATTGACTATGAAATAGGTATCACTTAATAATAATTATCATTATAATGTAATTTTTGCAGTATATAAGAACTGAAAAATGCATATTCTATAGAGAGTAATTAAATGATTGTTCATTTTTCATTTATTAATTCATTCATTTTATTTAATATTTGTTTTCTCCAACCAATTTTCCAGCTACTGTCGGGTCTCTCTTTCTCTCACTCACTCTCTCTCTCTCTCTCTGTGTGTGTGTATGTGTGTGCGCGCGCGTGCACGTAGATTAGCAACTGCAATTATCGCTACCAACTTTCAAAGCCTGATATAGCTGACAGTAGTGAAATAGTGAACATAGACGTAGTGAAACGTAAGTGTAAATGGTCGACTCAGGTCGACCATTCCAGAGACTTCTGGTTAATTAAGACCTAACCACCAAAGAATGCCGGTATTCATATTCTGGTAGATTCTTTGTATTCAATAAAATTACACAATAATTTTGATTTATTAGAAACCGTATCGCTATCTACTGGATTCTTCTTGTTAATCTTTTTCCGCACAAAATGATTAATTTTATGCGGATAGTAATATAAAATTTTTATGTAAGTTTTATGTTAATTTCAAGATGAATAAAATTATTTAAAAAATAATCTATGAAATTAACGACATAAGTATAAGAGGTACTAATCAAGTTGATTCCTCTCGTAGCAATAATATTCACTACAGAGAAACACCTTTTAGTAATTAAAGATAATGTTTCAATTTGATTAAAGATATGTGCTTACACTGCTTGAATAAGTACAGTATAGCTACAAATTAAAAATATTTTACTTAACGGCAAAACACATTATCACGTTAAAAAAAAAATTATTCACTTTTCTAGCTATTTAAAATTCATAATAGGTGTCTCAAAATTCACGAAAAAAGTAATTTTAATAGAAAACACAGGTTTTTGATAAAAAATTTACAATTTTTTATCAAAAACACAGAATAGCATATCGGATAAACGGCCTCCACGGCTTAGCTGGCACATATGACTCTTTTGTCGAAATTTTCCGTGACCGTTTTGCATAAATGTGGCTGAATTTCTTAGATACAGCTCTCAATTTCCTTCTTCAAGGTTTGGGTGGTCGTGCGCTTGTTGGCACAAACCTTACACTTCAAAAAACCCCAAAGAAAAAAGTCCAATGGCATTAAGTCACATGATCTGGGCGGCCAATTCTGATCACCAAAACGGGAAATTACACGACCAGGAAATGACTCGTTCATTAATTGAATTGTTTCTCGAGCTGTATGGCATGTGGGACCGTCTTGTTGAAACCACATGTCGTCCACATCCATATCTTGTAATTTAGGCAAAAAAACTGGATTATCATGTCGCGATAGCAAACACCATTAACTATTATTGCCTGACCGGCCGCATTTTCGAAGAAGAGCGGTCTGATAATGCCTCCAACCCAAAATCCGCACCAAAAAGTCACACGTTGTGGTTGCATTTCTTTCTCAATAATCACTGGTAGATTTTTCGAACTTCTAATATTTTAAATAATCTCTTCACAGCTGATGAAGTTAAATCACTATTCCGACCATATTTTGCACGAAAATTTTGAACTGTAGCTACCAACCCTTCATTATTTTTAAAATATTTCTCAACTACGAAAATGCATTGTTCTTTCGTGTAGCGCTCCAATTTTAAAAACCCTGAATTATCAGCTTCCACGCTGTCCTTTTTTATTCGTTAACAACACATTACCGCAAAAATGGCGCAAAATTCAAATCTTGCGTGAATTTTGGGACATCATCATTTTTTATGTGTCCGTTTTTGAAATAAATTATTTATGAATTAGCTTACAACCTAGAATAGACGGGAGCTTTATTACATTATTTTTGTTCTTTTATATAACTTTTTGATAACATTTATTTAATAAGATATATATAATGTAATTTAATCAAAAATTTGTATTCATTTTTTTCTTAAATTTTTTTTAAAACAAAATTTATGTAAATCATTTCGTATTGTTTTAATAAACCGTTTTATTTATATACATATACTTTTAGATTTTTTAATCTTATCAAATTTTTATTTATCTTTCTATTGAAATTATTTTATAAATTTATACGTTTAGAATTTACGATACGAAAAAAATACTAAATTGGAGATCTTATTTCAGTTAAAAAAGTTAAGATATTAAAAGTAGAATGGTAAAAACCGGTAGAGTTTTACGTAGAAAAGAAACATTATATTATGATAAATAAACTTACAAAGTAAAAGAAATTTTTCAAAAAAAAAAATGTATTAGAGCACATTATAGCAGAAGGATGGATATAACAATAATAAAGCACAATATTTCTGAAATATAACAGGAAAATGTTGAAAAGAATGCAGATTAATAGACCTTTAAAAGAAGAGTTTTTAAGATAAATTAATAAGTAAGAAGTTTCTGGGGTATTATTTCAAAAAAATAAAATAAATAAATATATGAAAGAAAAATAAACTTTTTATGACATATATTAAAAGATATCAAAGGTAGATTAGTATAATGATATAAATTTTTTTTGTCTTCAATCATTTGACTGGTTTGATGCAACTCTCCAAGATTCCCTATCTAATGCTACTAGTTTCATTTCGGTATACCTCCTACATCCTACATTACTAAAAATTTGTTTTACATATTCCAAACGTTGCCTGCTTCCACAATTTGTCTGTCTCAACTTTTATCTATATTTTTCCAAATGCTTCTTTCTTCATCGATTTGTCGCAACACATGTTCATTTGTCACTTTATCTACCCATCTGATTTTTAACGTTTGCCTGTGCTATTCGCTATTCGCATTTTATATGGCTCCTGCTTGTCCATCTTTATTAAGTCTACTTCCTAAATAACAAAATTTTTCTACCTCCATAATTTGTTCTCTTCCTAATTTTATATTCAGTGGTCCATATTTGTTATTTCTACATGCTAGTAGATGTTTTCTACATGCTAGTTATTTCATCTTTGCCGGTTCCATGTAAAGATTAAAAAGTAACGGAGATAGGGAACATCCTTGTCGGACTCCCTTTCTTATTACGGCTTCTTTCTTATGTTCTTCAATTGTTACTGTTGCTGTTTGGTTCCTGTACATGTTAGCAATTGTTCTTCTATCTCTGTATTTGAACCCTAATTTTTTTAAAATGCTGAGCATTTTATTCCAGTCTACGTTATCGAATGCCTTTTCTAGGTCTATAAACGCCAAGTATGTTGGTTTGTTTTTCTTTAATCTTCCTTCTATTATTAATCTGAGGCCTAAAATTGCTTCCCTTGTCCCTATACTTTTCCTGAAACCAAATTGGTCTTCTCCTAACTCTTCTTCCACTCTCCTCTCAATTCTTCTGTGTAAAATTCTAGTTAAGATTTTTGATGCATGACTAGTTAAACTAATTGTTCTGTATTCTTCACATTATTCTGCCCCTGCTTTCTTTGGTATCATTACTATAACACTTTTTTTAAAGTCTGACGGAAATTCCCCTTTTTCATAAATATTACACACCATTTTGTATAATCTATCAATCGCTTCCTCACCTGCACTGCG
Organism: Lycorma delicatula; assembly: GCF_047948215.1. Lineage (NCBI taxonomy): Eukaryota > Metazoa > Arthropoda > Insecta > Hemiptera > Fulgoridae > Lycorma > Lycorma delicatula. The sequence goes on along the minus strand of NC_134460.1, from coordinate 62,780,195 downwards.
TAGTAATTATACAGGTATTCCGTCTATTCGAGGAGACTTTCTACCATTCAAATCTTTTAATGCTCTCTTAAATTTATATCTCAGTATTGTTTCTCCCCTTCCATCCTCTTCAACTTCCTCTTCTTCCTCTATAACACCAGTTTCTAATTCATTTCCTCCGTATAACTCTTCAATATATTCCACCCACCTATCGACTAGGTGGGTCTCGGGTTTCTGTAAGCCACCTACAGAAACAAAAGCACCGTCAGCCGATCGATCAGAAATGTGATTCTTCATCACGAACACGCCGAATTCATATAGCCGTTAGCAATCAGGATAAGCTGGACGAAATTTACTGAGGAACCTTAAAACATCGCCCGTAAGATCCAGATCCTCCTAAGATTAGTGTTTGTTTGGGTTATTGAAAGAAGCAGTGAGAGGGCATCGATTCTGGAACAACAACGAAATAGAAGAGTTCGTGTGTAGTTGTATGGTGTATAATGATTTTTCACTATTCTGAGAGCAAGATACAGTTTTCTTATTATTTATATTTCTGATAATATTCCCCAAAAAAGTATTTTTTTGTTGAAAATTTTACATAGTTCTTTCAAAGATAAGCTATCTATAACTTAAGTGTTATTCTGAGCAAGTGTTATTCTCTCTCACTCACTCTCTCTCTCTCTCTCTCTCTCTCTCTCTCTCTCTCTCTCTCTCTCTCTCTCTCTCTCTCTCTCTCACTCTCTCTCTCTCTCTGTGTGTGTGTGTGTGTGTGTGTGTGTGTGTGTGTGTGTGTGTGTGTGTGTGTGTGTGTGTGTGTGGTTAGGAATTCGTGCCGTGTATACATTAAAATTAATAAACACATTTCTTAGGGGAATTAATTTATCTAAAGGGAGAAGTCTTAAGATATAAGATGAAAATAGACAGTAACGAAGTCTCTCCGTCTGGCCTTCTGAAACGCTGCCAATTCCGCCGAAGATGCCGCTTCTGTCACTTCCCTCTGATAGATATTGTCTCTGGCTGGGTGCAAATCATCAGGTGTAGACTACCATGCTCCCTCATGCATGACCGACGTCAAAAAGTACATAGGTAATCAATATTCCCAGGGGGTATCACGTGGGAACGGATCAGTCAGTTTCTCTTCGATCCAATCATGGTAAGAAACCCAATCCGTTCGTCTCGTATGAAGAATACTCTTTCCTCCTTAGTACCGTCGTGCTCAATGTAAGTAGAATTTGCGAGTTGTCCGACGATGAATCATAGTTGTTTTCCACCAGAGAGTATGCAAATGATATACCCGAGGTAACAAAAAAGTCAAGCCCATCCGGGATCTTCGTCAGGTCCGTAGGCCAGTATGTCGGCTGGAATCCTGATAACACCTCCAGGTGCAGACTTTGAATACACCTCCTCAGTGATATACCCCTGCTGGTAATCAACCAGGAACCCCATAATGGGTCTTTCGCGTTCCAGTCTCTTCCGCCAATAAATCTTGGACCCAGAGTCGCAAAGAAATCAGAAAACAACTCATCAGTTACAGTATGCCGCGGAGGGCAGTACCCAGCGGATAGCCTAATAGGCCCCAACCAGTCTGTAATTTCAACCGTGGTTGCCTGAATCTGGTCATTGTAGAAGCCAGGAAGTTGATGATGCCGAAGAGAACTCCGAATCAGAATCGCGGTTCCTCCATGCGAACTCCCATCTGGGTGATTCGTCACATACACAGAATAACCTTGAAGTCTGAGGTAGTTCCGGTCAGTAAAGTGTGTTTCCGATATCAAAATGACGTCCAGGGAATTGGAAACTCCCATAACCCCTAGCTCCTCACGCCTAGAAAGTAGGCCGTTAATGTTCCATGCAGCGATTCGTAGAAATCTGAACATCAACAGATTTTGGAGAGCACCTGGGTGAGCAAGGCTATCAGACTCCCATCTGTTGAACCAGGAAGTCTATATTTGATGAAAGCCTGTCCAGTTTGTCCACACTGCCCTCACTAGCGCACCAAGCTCGCGCAGCACACGTTTAATGGAGAGATTCAGACTTTGCGTTGACTGTCCTCCACACCCCACGATCCAACGAAGGTAAGTTCTTATCATAGCTAGCGGGTTCGATTCTCCGAGGAAGTTACGAGTTTCAATTCGCCTTCTGCCTACGTTTTCTTTCCAATACTCTGCAGCCTCGGTAATTTGTCGGGTGGTCGGACAGACACAAGGAGCAGGTTTCAGGAGTGCTCCTGCACTTTCTGGGACAGTCAGCTGTCCGATGGCCCTCCCCACATTTCACGCAGCGGAAAGGCCTCATACAACTGTGCCTATATTGCCGAAACCTGATTGTGAAATACGTGAATTCACACGTTTTTAAACCATCAAAACGTTAAAACGGCTGAAATTCATATGCAGTTGGTATAACTGCTGTTTACGGTGATACTGTAATGAATGAAAGAAAGGTTTAATGGTGTGAAAGGTTTAGAAATAACAGAATTAACATACATGAACGTTTGGGGAAGCCCTCCATAATCACCAAGGACTTGTTGAAACACGTCGATGATGAAATCAAAAAAGATCGACGCTCAACGATTTCCAATCTGGCCCTTCTTTTTCCTGATGTTTCAGGAGCTGTTATAGGTTGCATTGTTCATGACCATTTAGGCTTCAGAAAGATTTGTGCGTGTTGGGTACGGCACGTCTTAACAGAACGTCTCAAAAAAATCCGAATGGAATCTGCTTTATAATTTTTGATGCGCTACACAGAAAAATGTGATGAGTTTCTTAATTCAATTGTTACCGGCGATGAAACCTGGATTTCGTATTACGCGCCAGAGAGAAAACGACAGTCAAGTGAATGGTGTCATCTTCAATCACCAACCAACAGGTGAAGCCATAGCCAGGTCAAGACGCACATTGATGGCCGCACTTTTTTGGGATCGATTTGGCATACTGCTGATTGATTTCGTACCATGTGGAACGACTATAAATGCAGAAGCTTACTGCGAAACCCTATGTAAGTTACGGCGCGCCATTCAAAATCGGCGACGTGATCGGCTGACCAACGGCGTCGTCCTGCTGCACGATAATGCACGTATACATGTTGCGGGTCCGACACGTGATTTACTGAAAACATTTGGATGGGATATTTACGATCACCCACCATGTAGTACGAACTTAGCTCCTTCTGATTATTTTTGTTTGGGAAACTAAAGACATTTTGAGTGGTAAGAAATTCGCGGGTGACGATGAACTTAGAAATGCTGTTAATCAGTGGATAAATGGACTGGCGGCAGAAGAATACGACGAGGGTATATTGAAGCTGGTGTATAGCTACGATCAATGTCTTAATTCATGTGGTGGTTATATAGAGAAGTAGTTATGCAAGGTATGTAGTTTAAGATAAATAATTAATATTTATTAAGTTTTTAGAATAAATATTTTTACAATGAAACTGTTTTTACAAAATAGTAGCATTTGACGAGAAGTTTTGTGTAGAAAGATCAAAATTAAGAAAAAACCAAGAATCATTAATATTTTGAACATAATAATAATAGAATAGATATGCGACCGCAAATTCAAACCTAAATTATTGCAATTACCTGAGTTTCTATTCTAGATACTTGTATTTCTACATTTTACTCTCCTGAGTAGGCTCTGTTCCTTAAAAAGATTCCAACTACCACGATCTCGTGCGTGTTTTGACACGCTGAAAAACTTCCTCTTTTTAACTTTGTTCGGCACCAACTGAATTGTCCGTATTTATTGCACCTATCTTTCAGTGTTATCATAAAAATCTCCAGACGTAAAAAAACCAATATAACTTGATCTACTAAATCTTCATCGATGGCATTTGAAATGTAAGAGAATTTCCTGTACAATTTCCTATCTATAGTCGACATAAATTTTTCTCCTTCACCAGATCCTCAGATTGCTTGAAACGTAACGACTATAAGGAGATCCCATATATTCATTAACATAAATACGAAAAATAGTGTAGAAGTCCAGAAGATCAATTTTTTTTTACTATCGTTCCTATTTGCTAATAAAAAAGGACATTTTGTCGAAATTCCCAACAAACGTATTAATTACTAATAGATATGAAGCTTCTACGTCATTAGATGGATACTTTTTTTTAGAAACCAAGGGAATGAAGGTAAAAAATCTCTGAATTACACTAGCTCAGGCAAATCTAAAGTAGTAGCGGATAGATTTTCCTATATAATAGCATTTATAAATAAAAATTTCAGGAATTGAACAATAATGAGATACCCGTTGATGAAAATGGAATGAAATATTTCAGTATATTTCAGCTCTTCTCGTGTTTACCTGGTTCAAATGCCCCGACAGAAAGTTTTTATCATTTACAACGAAGTTGAAATTGAAAAAGGACACTCTTAAACCAATTTTAATTGTAAGGTATAATTTTGTATGAAGTGTTGTAATTTTTATGAATACAAGAAAAAAACCCTCCTTCGTAAAAAAAACGTATTCACTGGAGAAGCAAAGCAGATAAATTAAGTAGCGATACGAAAAATTACGTTATGTAACTTATAAATAATGAAATATTACACTTTGTGCTTTGCATTTGGTTGGTGAAAAATGCAACGGTAAACCACTCCACACCTCATTTTTCCTTATAAGTCTAGCAAGGGTAGCTTCTTATTCTTGCAAATGTTTCCTGTTATCAGAAATGACTTTTACTTCGTGTCAGATCACCTAAAACCTCTTTTTCCCCTTCTATGTATACATAGAAGTGAAAAAATGTTATTACAAAAAAATCAATAATTTGATATTGTTACAAGTAAATAAAATTTTCCAAAATTCTGCGCATGAAGAATGACTTGTTTATTTTATTTTGTATAATTTTTTGAGAAAAAATATACAAAACATAAAATAAAATGAAAGAAATCAGCGGTATAATTTTCTTATTTAATATTAAAGTACGAGGGTTATTTTTTTTCAAGGTCCGATGGAACGCGAAATAAAAACCCGCGCAAAAATCGGATGAACCTTTGCGCACGTGTGTTGCGCAGCGTCTCTATTTGGTCTTCAATCACGCCGCGTCACTTCGTTTAGTTCTGAGCACATAGCTAGCACTTAAGCATGTCTACAACAATAGCATCTCCCGCCAAGTGTGAAGTGCGTGCGGTAGGTAATTCGATTTCTTCAGGCTGAGGGGTGTAATGCAGCTGAAATTCATCGATGAATAATTAATGTGTACGGTGAAACATCAACGAGTGACAATGGTGCAGGAAGTTTAAAGCAGGACGTACAGATGTATGATGCAGGCAGTCAGGGAAGCAAGCGAGTGTAAACCGATTATCTCGTTGAGCGAGTGGATGAGGTAATTCGAGAAAATCGTCGGTTCACAATTTCTGTTTTGGGTGATTCGTTTCCTGAAATTTCAAGGTCAGCTCTCTACACCACAGTGAGAGAGATTTCAGTACCGCAAACTGGGTGCGAGATGGGTTCTCTAGATGCTGTCCGACCATCGCAAAACAATGAGAATGGACGCCTCCCTAACGTTTCTCCAGCGCTACCACAATGAAGGAGAAGATTTTTTGAACAAAAATTGTCACAGGGGACGAGACATGGGCCCATTTCGAAACAATCCCAACAGTGGATGCATTCTCATTTTCCCAGTAAACCAAAGAAGTTCAAGCTGACCTTCTCCAACTTTCTGTTGGAGAAGGCTACTGTGTTCTGGGACCGGAATGGAGTTCTCTTGGTGGAATTCAAAGAACGTCGCACGACCATCACTGCAGCCTCATACTGCGTGACTCTTCAACGTCTACGAAGGGCAATTCAGAATAAGCGGAGAGGAATGTTGTCATCAGGCATTGTCTTTCTCCATGACAATGCTCGGCCACACACTGTAGCTGAAACAAAGAAGCTCCTGCAGCGTTTTCGTTGGGAAGTGTTTGATCACCCACCATACAGACTTGGCTCCATCCGATTTTGGCACAGACATCGAGCTGTAGAACAGCGTAGAAACATGGCTGAAAATACAGGCGGCTCCGTTCTATGACGAGGGTATTGGAAAGTTGGTACCACGCTACGTCAAATGTCTAAATCGGAGTGACGACTATGTAGAAAAATAGCGTAACTATGTGAGTACTTGTTACAAATAAAAAATTTTCTTATTTTCACTGTGGTTTTAAGTTCGTGACCGATCGGATCTTGAAAAAAAATAACCCTCTTTATGGATCTTTTCCACTATAGGACTGCACGACTTTAAAGTTTTGATGGAAGTCAAATATTAAAGTAATTTGAATAGGGGAAGAAATTACGGAATTTATAATCCCAGAATTATTAAAATTATTAAATAATTTTTCAACAATAAAAAAAAAAATCAAATAACAATAGATTAATTTTGTTTCTAGAGAAACGTTGTTAATAAATCCTTATTTATCTAAAAGGAGTTACAGATTATACACATACAACTGCCTTTGTCACTGGAATGAATTTTAAGGCGATTTTACAGAGGGTACCTCCGCTCCGATCCTGTTATTATGCCAAAAACACAACACGAACAAGTTAGGCGAAGTTGAGGGGAAGCGCATGCATCTCAACTTAAACGTACGTTAGGACCGGGAAGGGTATCTCCCCTAGGGAGGGTCATCTAGGCTACAGAAGAAAAATTCGGCTTGTTCTCAAGGTCCAGGGGGGTTCCCGATGGGGGCCGAGGCCCCCATCGTGGGAACCGCCCTATCAGATTAGGTAAGAGTAGGTCAGAATAGGTCAATGACACATGCCATTTTCATTCACATTTCCACAGTGTACACCAACACAGGGTCGCGAGACGGGCGAGTATCGAAAAAAAGTTACACTTAACGTGGTAGGATACACTAACACACAAGTAGGAATTCACACGTAGGGGCTTGCCTGTCAAATGACGTAGTTATCAAGCGTGTATTAGCAGGAAGGAGTGGACGTTCCCTCACAATATTAATTTATGTTTTGTTTCGAAAACCAAAAACACAACATTTTTAAAGAAAATAATAAATTTGCATTAATGTATTAATTGCATTTACAACGATAACTTTTAGAATAAGTGCTTTTCATTACTATTATTAAAAAAAAAATATGTGAAAATACATAAATGAAATAAATCTATAGTAAAATTACGAATTAAATTATAGGTAAAATTATTTCTTATTCACTAGATACAATAAAAAGCTGAACATAAAAAATTATCTCCATTTATTCAAATAGTAATAATAGTAATATTGCACTAGGCTTTATGTATATAACAAAATATCATTTTAAACAGTATGTACGAGAGTCAAATATAAGCCGAATATTTTTTTCATTCGAGAATTTTGATACGAGAACTATATGACCATTATGGTTCTACTGACGCTGTCAATAATATTTTTATTAATTTTTTTTTTTTTGGCGTCTATGATACGCCACATAAGCTTCAAGCTTATGTGGCGTGTGTGTTGTGCGTGGGATATGGAAATAGGATTTTTGTAGCTTATGAAAAAAGCCATTTCGGACCGGGATTTGAACCCAGGACCTCCGGATGGAAGGCCCAGACGCTACCATTCACGCCACGTAATCCGGCTATTATTACTTGCTTTACTTTAAGTCACAATGTTTTTTTTCAATTTTTGTTTTTCATGTTTGTCCTCAAACGTTGCACCCTTAATTTAGCATACCTCCTGACATTGCCGATTGATGAAATTTTCCACAGTATTAAGGTCGGGTGACAATAAAATATTTCACCATTACTTTTGAAAACATCTCCCCCTTACGGGATAAATTAAGTGTGCGGGTTTAAAAAATAACAAAAATCTGCAAAACGGCTATGTGGGGTTTTAAATCCAAATTAACCTACTAATTAACCTCTGCAATGGATGATAATAATTTTGTCTTCGAAAGCATGATCTCTTACGCGGCGCCCGTTACGGCGCATAGGTTCAAAATTTAAGGAGTGCCCAGCGCATAGCCTTAATTGTATGCACTGGTGTTTTTAAAACAACCTCCTACGAGGCTCCCACCGTACTGGGAAAGGCTCTCCCAATCAATTTAGTGGTGAAAGTTCGTACAGCCATGTAGAGCTTGCGAAGAGGCCGGGAGGCCGAGGTATTTGGGATGCGGTTTCGGGCCGAGTTAGTACCGGAATAGAATGGTGATCACAATGCTCCGGATCTAAATTTCGTTCAGTTGCACATCTCCCGCCTGCGGAAGAGGCTGCAGGGCCTCGCGATGGAAACATGACAGCTGGAATGGGACAACACGACTAAGGGAAGATCACGGTATAAGTTTATACGGGATCTGGGAAGATGGTATGCCTTGAGTTCGTTTTAAAGGGCAACGGGTGCCCAGTGCTCACCAACCATGTTAATTTGAACCAATATCTCTTTCGTTTCCGCCTGGCAGCTGATGAGCTGTGCGTCTGCAGGGAGGTCCAGTCAAATGAACACCTGATGTTTGACGGCCCTGTTCTTTGGGGAGGGGGCAGAGACCGGCCACCCTGGAACTTAGAAGCCAAGGGGAAAATTGGCCACCCACAAGCGGCGAGTCAATGCGGCGAGAGCCGCATTTTCGGACCGTGTGGGAGTTCCTGGACGCGGTTGCTATGTTCAACCGACATCTGTAGTTTACTTAAAGGAAAGACTCCTAACGCACTGCTGTGGGAAGCAGTGCGTTTAGTATTTACTGCATTATTTTTGGGTTAGGAAAGTTGAAAATTTCTGCCGTTTAAAATATTACTTCCTTGTACGAAGTAAAGGAAGTATTGTGATCGCGAAAAATTTCGGTTTTCTGATTTCAATGGAAACATCCATTTTGACCATCCCTGAATCCATTTTGACTAAGTTCGTCGTGAGTACGTACGTATATATCTCGAACTCAAAAACTATTAGCCGTAGTACGTTGAAATTTTTAATTTAGGTTTGGTGTAACATCTAGTTGTGCACCTCTCCTTTTGATTGCAATCGAGTGGATCAAAAGCGTACAAAAAAGCTCATTTTTGGATTTTTGATTTTTTCTTAACTGCAATAATAAGCCAGTCTTCATTGAGAACATTGTTGAAAAAAGTGGTACTTATTTTCATTTTTTCCAGAGTTATAGCCAAGTAAAATTATAATTAATTAAATATTTGGATCTTACAAGGGGGAAGGCACATCGGTTCAAATCAGACTTCATCTCCTTTTTTTAATTTTTTTTTTTTAATTTAAATATATGGATTTATTACTAATTTATTAACGTCCGATTGTAAAAAAATTTTACAATAAATTATAATTCAATAATAACAATAAAAAATGAAAAATCATCAGCAGTTATTAATGAAATAATTTTTTTTTCTTTTAAAAAAAGCGTATGTTTTATTTAATAGGCATACAACGAAATCATGTGATGTCCGCATCAGATTTTTTTTGTTACTAGTTTTATTATTATGAATCTGTCTAATTCGTTTATAAAAGTTCAGTATTATAGTATAACCCTGTAGCCGCTGATTTTAAATATTTCGTCTTTTATTCGTGGTAAAATCCCCTATCATGCGAAGAAGTTTCAATAATTTATAATATTTCCTCACCATAATTTCTTAGGCTTTTTTACATTTTTATATTAAAATGTTCGATCGGTATGAGATGTTTATGTTATTCATGTTGAAAGGAACTTTTGGTTATTCTTCGGTCAATTTAATTTCCAAACTAAATATATTAACTAGTTTTTGATTTAATCACTAATTAATTTAGCAATTATGTATTAATTTCATTTTAGTCGTGAAGATGAACAACCAATTCAAAACTGTTAATTCTGATGGTGTACTTCAACTCAACTTCTGATGTATCAAATTTTTACTGCTATATCTTTTAAAAGGTTGTCCTAGGTGTTAAGTAGGTTCACCAATATTTTCATTGAGCCTAAAAAAGAACCATTTACGTATAATAAAATATATTCGACTTTTATATAAAAAAAACAACTGTTTGAAAGGTTAAAATGTTTCACTGGAAAATTTCAGTGAAATGAATATGTTACAGTTACGATGACCTATAATGTGGATCATTGAAATGATTTTGTTTGTATTTATGCGTGTATGTTTTATTTGTATACATATGGATATTATAAATATATGTAATATGAATTTATTTGACGGAATGAAATGGGAACTGTAATTGATAGGAAACCAACCAGCCGCAGGGGGTCGCAGAGAGAGAAGAGGTGGTTCGGTAGAATGGAGAGATTTCAATACTCTCATTTAACTAGCGACACATGTTGAGTACAGTGGCGCTATGCACGATCTCTCGTCCATTTTATTAACTGAAAAAGTATTGATACAAATTGGGCACATCAAAATTGTTAGTGATTATGTTCAATGGAAAGTAGCTTGAGGCGTAACCATACATCAGTGCATTGTACCGGTATTATCAGTGGGACCATAATTGCCTCATATCTGATACTCACACTCCCTCAACGTTATCTGCTACACCTACCTCCGATGTATGCTGCTTCACCCTTTATAAATTACACACACATGCACGTGCACAAAACACACTGGTTTTCATATATGCTGTCACACATACGTACGTAGATGACACTTGCTACGGTATCACAATATCGTGAAAAATTTATTGTGACAGATATTAAAACTGTTCCCATGTATTTTATAAAATGAAATATTTCAATATTATTTATAATTAAATAAAATATATATTAAATATATTGAATTTATATTCACTTATAATTACTGTTACCTCATAAGTCATTAAATTTCTTCTTTTACAATTGACTACTCATTTCAAGGCATATAATATCAGAATCATAAATTAAAATTTGATTATGTTTTTTTTCCAAAATTCATTCCTTTTGCAACAATTTAACAATACCTCATTTTTTTACAACTAACAACTTGAATAAGGCTTTAATCATTATTATTTCAGCAAAGGCATTTACATTGTGTACCTTCTTTTTATGATTGTACCCAAAATCTTTTAAATTTTCCACAGAAATTTACCCATTACAGTAAGTATAAATAATAATTTTAGTAATTAATTATTTGTAGGAACTTTCTTAACAATAATGCTTTTGATCATTTAGTCCAATTTACATTTCCCCTTTATCAGTTACTCTTCCATAGAACATTGTCACCACGAAATTTAAATGCATGTGCTGAATTAATTTCGTTCAAAATAGAAAATTAAAAAATGTTCTTAAAACCGTTGGAATTATATAATTACGTAGCTCTTCTAAGTAAAAATCTATAGTTACTTAGTTTTAAATTCACTTGTTTTATATATTTAACTATCACCAGTAACAGAGAGTTTAATATTGAGAAAAAGTAAATTTATAAATTAACGTTCTCAAAGTACGAGTATACTTATTAAGCTCATATAAAGCTAGTAAAAAAATCTGAACGTGAATGAACATGCAAACGAATACGTGCACACACACACACACACATACACACACATATAAACACAATTACACACACACACACACATATACTAAAAATAGAAATTACGCCTTTTAAAAGTAACAGAATGAATCATGGTTTTTAAATATAAAGTAACAGATATTTCGTATTATTAATATATTACATACCACATTTGATCTCTGTATACAAACATCAAATTGACTGCTAGGGAAGTTTCAGGGCGCTTGATCTGCGAGCGTTTTAATATTAAATATAATTAATTACATTTTATGTTAGACTATAACGTCACAGAGTAAATCCAAAGCAATATCACAGCAATTGTAAACCTGTTGTCACAGCATCAGATGTTAGAGTAATACTTAAACATATTTACAACAGAATTTAAATAATTTAATAATCCAATATTCAAATAAATTTAACTCCACCTAATTCTTTTTTAAAATACTCGATCATTTTCAGCTTATAATCCGATAGTGTTTTGTAATTTTGTGATATAAATGATTCTTTAAGTATATAAGCTTAATTTTATGTTCAAATTATAAATAAGACTTAATAGTTATTTTAAACTGAATTTTTACTGTTAGACGATTCACTCTGTTGACAAAAATATTTCGTAATATATCGGTTAATTTCAGCTTTTTATAAAATTTTAGTACACGCGCTACGAGCAGAAGATGTACTTGTTTTATTTATCTTCAGCCAATGTTGATTCCGCTGTTACAAATATCGACTAGAAAGTGAGAAACGTTAAAAAAAGTGTAAAATTATACTGAGATGTATAATTCCTTAGAGCAGTTACAATTTTTTTTTGTTTACTAGAAAAATACTGATGAAATTAGCTATTTGACTTCCTTGTTTTATACATTAAAAATATTTTGACAAAAAATCATGCTCAGTAAGGTATTGTTTAGAGAACTAGATGGCAAAATTATAGACGCTCTAAGACACTTTCATCTGAATTGAAATTGTATCAAAAACACTTGATGGTGTACTTAAAGCAAAGAAATTCGCTCTGTGCACTGTGTAGTAATAATTGTGCCAGTTGTCGTAGATGAGCCGTTTTAAATGTATGCAGTTATTGGCTGAACTGTAGTGAATATTTCCAACTTTTGGGCATGCAATTTTTCATTTCCTTAAAGTTTTTTGAAAATAAATTACAAAAGAGAAAAACAATTTTTAGTCTATATCTAGCAATATATATTCTATTATTGTAAATATATATGTATTATCGCTGCTCCTTCTTTGTTATTACGTTCAGTAACCTAATTATTTTTTTCTGCTACAAACTCAAATCGCTCAGATAAACTCTTAAAGTCTATTTTACACAAATATTTTGTCTAAAAGTGTCCGTTTAACGTGTAACCATTTTACGAGTATGATCTGAATAAAGTATCTATAATCTATAAATATCTAATATCTATATAGTATTCAGCATATGTAGCATCCTTGTGAATATAATATTCGGAAACGATGCAAGTAACAGACTCACAATTATAAAGAATGCCAATTATAATAAATCAATCATTCGATATTCACTTCATCTCTACATCTATTTAAAGGGTTCACTTTCAAAGTAACAATTAATAATAAGAAAAGAAGATCTAAAAAATATCTGAACACGAGCTTGAACACCACTACAATCCCACACGCACACATACATACAGAAAAAAACACTAAAAATGGAGATTACACCACTTAAAAGTACAGAATAAAACGTGGTATTTAAAGAATAAAGTTTACATTTTCGTTTTACCACATCATTTTTCTATTTTAAATGTTATAATCTGTTTTTAGTGCATGACATGATTTATTTATGTTGAAATTAAATTAACTCGCGGCTTTACAACAAATACTTTTCGGGTAAGATATACTTATCTGTACAAACAATTATGAAGTATCAGTTTTAACCAAATAAATCCACTTAATGACCAATAGGGAATAAAATTATATCCTGCACTTTTTCGGCACATCCTGTCTTGGTTTTAATTTTAAAATAATTCACAGATTGGGATCACAAGTTTAATTTCTTTTTTCATTCAAAGCATCATCTCTTATCCTTAAAAATCTTCTTCTCCTTACAAATTTGGAACAGTTGCTAAATATTCAGAAACAACTCAAATGAAAATCTACATTTTCAGTTTTCATTAAGATCTAATCACGATCTGGGAGTAACTATATAAATTTTGTTTTCACAATTGAGCTGACTACCTGAAAATCGATAATAGTATCGTCTTCTTCCACTTCTTCTTTTGCTTCCTTGTTGTTATTTCTCCTCTTGTACTTCCACTGAAATTAAAATACATACAGTTTTAAATAATGTCTTTGTCTACAGATTATTCGTTAAATATAGAAATGTTTAAATATGCTTTTTACTATCGTAAGAAAACTTTTATTATTTTGTTTCCAATAATTTAAAAAAATATATATATACAACTAAGGAAACATTTTTTTAATTTTTAGAATATTTAATTATGTGTAATTGAAGTAAGGTGTTACATCATATGTATCGTTTCGACAAAATTCAATTTTTTATTGTATTTAAAATGTATAGGGTTAAGAGGAAATACTTTTGTTGTTAAAAACGTTCAGTGCAATATACAATATTTATTAAGTTTCCACTTTGGTCTGTAAATTTCTACAGTGGTACTAGAGATTTAATGAATGTCTACTAAGGTTTGTTTATGTGCTATGTATCACATGTATAGGATTACTATTATAGAGCATTTATTTTCATAGGTTTAATAGCAAAACATGTTTTATTGTATTTCTTCATTGCAATTAGTAACTTTTAAGTTAATTTTATTGCTACTATACAATTTTTATGTCATAATATGTTACTTACGGTAAACCAAACTAATGAGGACTTATATTCTGACAACATATCAATTTTCTGTTACTTTTTATTTAAAAATACGATAATACAGATATATATACATATATATATATATATATATATATATATACATACATCATCATTCATATTAACAGTATGTTAGTTGAAATTATAAGAAGGTGACTTCTTATCATTGGACCATGTACCTTTTGGGAAAAATCTTTGTGTTTTACTGTGTTTTTACTTTTCGTTGATGCCTTATGTTAGGTTTTGTGAAAAAAAAAGTGAAATAATAAATAAACAGAACCAAAAGTGAAATATAATCATCCTAAAATCTTTGGTCCTAGGATAGAAACTAACTTTTCTATATTTTTGAACATATGTTTTTAGAGGGTATTGATATTTTTTAAACAGCTTAAAATGTTTTAGCAACCAATAGAGAGATATAATCGATTGGTTGGCTTTTTTGGAATAAAAAATAAGTACTAAGGCTAAATTACATGTGCAAAATATCAAAGTGATTTACCGAATAATCCCTAAAGGGGCTGATGCCACTGTCCTGTGTAATAATAATATAAAATTTATCCTTTATATTAAATTTTGTCCACTTGTTATTTACATTAATATATGACTAAACATATTTTTAAAATACTATTATGTTACATTTTATGTGGGTGCTGTACGTAGATGATAGATTACTTCAAAATAACTGTAAACTTAGTTGTTTGTTACGGATATAATAACCTTATTGATATTTTTATTCAGCACTTTGTGTTTCAATCATTTTTCATAAACGGTTTTTCAACTTATTTATACTTGAGTCTATATTCTACCTTCAAGAGTACAATTACATTTAATTCTAAAATTAATTATTAATTAATGATTCTTAAATAAAAATTCTTAATTAAATCTGGTGTATATTAAAATTAACATCTTCATCAAAAACCTGACTTGTGTGACACGAAGCTGGGTAATGGATTGAAACCGAAAACCACTCAAATTTAGGTACACAACGTATGTATTAGGATTTTAAGTTTTTGGAAGGCCATAGATTTTGAATGTAATCAGAAAAAACAGTTTTTAGTAAACCTGAACCTACATCCACTTATTTTTTCTTAATATCTAAATAAACTACTTTGAAAAACGTTTTTGTTTTATAAATATTTAAAAAAATGTTTTTAATTAAAGAGAAAAAAAATATGTTTTTTTACTTTCTAGTACGAAGTACAAGAAATATTGTGATCGCATAATATTTCGGTTTCTAGATTTCAATGTTAATATCCATTTGACCATCCCTGAATCCATTTTGACTAGTTTCGGCATGACGTCTGTAAGTACGTATGTTTGTATGTATGTATGTATATACGTACATATTATGTATCTCGCATAACTTAAAACTGATTAACCGAAGGATGTTGATATTTTGGATTTAGGACTGTTGTAACATCTAGTTGTGCACCTTCCCTTTTGATTGCAATCGACTGAACCAATAGTGTTAAAGAAAACGCAAAATAAAAAAAAAATTGGTTTTTGGATTTTTTCCTACCTCAGTAATAAATAGTCATTGAGAGCTTTTCAACGATATTTCATAATTGGTACTTATTTTCATTGGTTCCAAAGTTATAACCAAATAAAATTTTAATAAATGAAATATTTGCATGTTTCAAGGGAAGGCTTATCGTTTCGAATCAGATTTCATGTCCTTTTTTAAATTAAATATATTCATTTACTAATAATTATTAACGTCTGATTATAAAAAAAATTTACAATTAATAATAATTAAATAACAATAAAAAAATAAAAAATATCAGAAGTTTTTAATGAAATAAACTTTTATGTACTTCTCATTTAAAAAAAAAAGGATTAATGTAATTTAATAGGCGTACAAAAAATTCATGTGTTGTCCACATCGGATATTTTTAATTTACCATTTAAGGTAGCATTTTTACTCAGTCCAAAGGGAACTTCTAAAAACCTATTGGAATCTTAGAATTAAACTTTTTTCATCTGTTAGTAGTTACTTTTTTGTAAAATTTTAATCTTTTTCATTAAGTAATTAAGAAGCCGGCCTCCGTGACCCGAGTGGTAGCGCCTTGACCTTTCATCCGGGGGTTCGAATCCCGGTCAGACAAGGCATTTTCACACAGGCTACAAATCATTCATCTCATCCTCTGAAGCGATACCTAACGGTGGTCTCGGAACTTAAAAAAAATGTGAAAATTAATTTAAAAAAAAAATGATTTATCTTTGTTATATTATTATTGTCAGGTTTACAGAGGTATTTTATAGAAAATGTTTTTAAAATGGGACTTAATTTTTACTGTTGTTTATGAAAAAAAATCCAGTACTTTCCTTAATGGTAAGATATTCGTAGATGTGTTTTTTAATGATAATAAAAAATTATAATTAATAAAATTACAATTCGCTAAAACCTGTTCCAAAAAGATTAGCCCATGTATATTAGATAATTAAATTAGCCCATATAAATACGTAATACAAAAACAAAACAAAACAAAAATCGCATAATTTAAAAGTAGATGAACTGTTAAAAATAGAACGGTATGAGACTATTATAAGGCAATACAAATAAGACTTTATCCGCAATAGAAGACAGTGGGAATGGTCGGGATGACACATAAAGTCCGGTGTAAAAACAGGAGTGGAGGTTGTGATAACGTTCTACGGCTACAATAGTAGGGTCAAATGCAGCGATGTAATTCAGCATTAGCTGGCCGTATCGCTGTATAGAGCCTATATATAGCTACTATCACAAATTGTTACTGTACTTTTATTAAAAACAAATGATAAAAATGTTTTCTTTTTTTTATTCTCTTTTTATCTGTACAGAAGAAAGCAAATAATCTAATATTCTTCAAACGAATTTTCAATTTATTTGTTTTTTTTTTTAGTTGTATCTAAGTAAAAATATGTAAATTGTAGGTTTTATTTTGTGAGAAGGTTTCTTCATGTTAACGTTCACATTTGTAAGGATTATTTAAAGAAAATAAGTAAATAAAAAACAGTGTAATAAAAAAGATGAAACAAAGTATTCTTGAAAGAGATTTTACATTTTTCTAAAAAAAATCAAAGAGAATTTTGTAAAATAAGAAAATTACAACAAATTTTATTGGTGGGGAAAAAGATTCTTATATAAGGTACATAGAGTAAATTATTATGTTATAAATATAATAATAAATGTATATATTTTTTTATCTATAGATGTATTAATATATTTTTGAAATTCGTGAAAAATAAATCATAACAAACGTTTCTAAAATTCAGATAATGTAGCAAGATCGCATTTTGCATAATTTTATGGTTCAAAAACAATTTTGATATCAACCTAGACAGTAATATCAATATTAAGTGTACCCAAGTCGGAAATATAGCTGTGATGAAGAGTGAATTTGTGATCGTTGATGGGGAAGGGAAATCAGAAAAAAACTTTTAACAGTCTTCAAGTGTACCTTGTCAGTTATTATTTACACATCAATGTATACAAATGTTATGTATCTCTGTTCTGTCGGCCTATTTCATGTATTTGTGTTGACATAAACTAACTTGTGTACACTGAACACACGCGCGCAAACAAATGTCTGTTGATGGAATCTAGGTGTGAATAGTACATATAGTACATAATTTTTTTAGCCCGGAATGAGAGTAAAAGCGGAAATAGAAACCTAGTGAGAAAGACAAAATAATTGAGTGATAAAAGTTCAGTGAAAATTCATCATTTACTCGATTGTGGTTTATGATTAAGAAGAGTTCATTATTAATGATTTTTTATTCAGTTATTTTCTTTAAAACATAATTTTCTATAAATAAAAAAACAATTTTTGTTTCCTTTCTTTTTTATAACAAATTATGAAATTACAGTTTTTAATTTCATTTTTTTATTATGGTCATTTGTACAAATTATCTCATCGCATAACATATAAAAATAAATTATAGCATTTATTTTGTTTTTTATTTATTCTAAGTGTTATTGAATTTATTATCTTTTAGGCAGAAAGAGAAAAGTCAACATACAGTACTACTTTCATGTATCTTTTAATTAGTTGGTTAAATAAGGATTTCTTTAAAATCCTATTAATCCGAGTAAATTGGCGTAAATTATAAACCCGCGTAACGTAAAATATTCATTACTACCTTTAATGACAATTGTCATTACAAAAAATTTTCATAGATTAAGTCGTTTTGAAAATTATACCTGGAAAAATTAAAGAGGATAGTACGTCACAAAAGCCAATCTGATTTTATGAATTTATCTTTATTTTTTAACTGGGCCTAAAAAACAAATTAACAAATGAATTAAATTTTCGTATAATTTCTGCCAATATTTCCTGATTATACTAAAATATATAAATGGATGAAAATATTGCATATAGTTTTTTCTTTCAAAATTGCACGTTAATATCTTGGATGCGGATTTCTAATATTATTATAACAAAAAAGATTCGCCCGTGAACGCTTTGTTTCCGAATTACAGTTATGAAAAATATAGAAATTTGTCGTTGATTTATGACATTTTCACCGAAACTACACCAAAAACGAAAAAGTAAGTTTTAAAATACGTTGTGACAGTTTCATTTGAATTTTCTTCTACCCACGAGTAGGTGTTTTAATTATTTCTGTGACTAGGAAAATACGGATAGTGGACACATTTTCAAGTTTACCATGAACAGAATTTTTATCGTTATTATGATCTATCTGTAACATGTCTTGACAACGCGTTATTTGGAATGATAACGTTAAATGTTAATCCCGTATTGTGCACCATGCGATTGATAGAGAAACATTTAAGAACATGATAATCTTGTACTTGCAGTACTTAATATATGGAAACCAGTATTTCTTATTCAGTATTTGTATATTTGTACTAACAGGTATCGATCAGCATCTAATAGTTCTGATTTCATCATAATTGTTTCACTAAGACATCCCTCCACAATTTAAAATGTTTTGCGATTTGATATTGCTTTTGGTTTGGAGATATTTATGTCAGTATTCTCGAAACCCACCTTACTTTTATTATTGACTTTACCATAAATTAACAGTATTTCCATCATCTCTTTAAAATTTATACAAATTTGAGTTGTCTTTCATTATATACAAATGGAAGTTAACAGTTCAAATTTTAATTAGATGTTAAACTAACTGTTAAATTGTTTTCTAAAACAACTACGTAACCTCTCACAAATTATTCTCATACAATACACAAAACTTAAATGTTGATCAGTTGATGGAGTCAATTTATAAAATAAAAGATTTATAGATAATATAATTTGTGTTAGACGTAATTGGTTTTTACATTTTTAATCATCTTAGCGTTAAATTTCTGTTTTGTTTAAATTTGACACCGTTTTTCCATTTTGCTCTGATTTTTTATGAATTAAAGTGGAATTTCTAAAACATACATTTTTGTTTTCTATTGACTTTATTTACGTTAATTTTTTTAAACTAAATTTCGTATGGATTTTCTTTGAATTCTTTATTTATATATTTGCTATCTAAGAAAATTAATTATGGCAATTCTAAAATTACAACTTGTTCGAAAATTACTAGAGGTAAAGTCCTGGGACCTGTTTTATTTTATTTTTCTGATCAATAAACATAAAATTTTTCCTAATAATTTGTGCATAAAAAATTTCAAAAATATCCTTTGCGCAAAAATCAAGAGCAAAATATTTTGCTTGCATTTTGGGAAGTATAGTAAGAACGTTTTTGTTTATATGTCCCTAGTCCGAAGTCAACTCTTAAAGTATTGCCTACAATTTTAAATCGTCTGTATATATACGTGTATTTTGTGAGAGTTGATATTATAATTTTTCATATAGACAATCCACGTCAGAATTCGGAAAATTATTGCTGAAGTTATGTAAAAAGAAATATACAAAAAACAAAGAAAATCAAAATAGAAGGTTGTATTGAACTTCTATCGGATAAGAGAACATGCAGATAAACAATATATCAAAATGATATGTAAAAAAAAAATTATTCCCGTCGAAACAAAGGTGACGAAGAAAATATTCAACGCCCGTGATATATATTCGCTGTCATAGTTTTAATATATAGTTTTTCATTTTCCTTCATTTCTTCTTCTTCTTCTTTCCATAAAATTTCTAGTAATTTTTTAATATTATCTAATTCAATATTATCTTTTAAAAAACGTTTAATATTATTATGCGGTAAGAATATTTTAAGTTTTTTTTTTTTTTTTGTAAAAATTCACGTATGATCATTCTTTTTTCTGTTTACTTTATATACAAAAGTTTTTCTACAAGATCAAACATTTATTAAAGATAAATGCAGTTACGTTTATTATCAATTATATTTATTTATGTTATGTATTTTAAAGATTTTGAGTTATTTATGAGATAGAATCTTTGTGAAATAATACATAAGTTACTTTTACAACAATGGACTCAATGGACGTTTTCCTATTATACACTAGAGAATTAGTTTTAGTTAGCTAAGTGATTAAATAATTTAGTTAATGATTGAATAAAAAAAAGTGTTAGTAATCTTTTAGAAAAAATGTAGAAAATAATTTTTTTCCCAAAATTATTGACTTTACTTGATAATGATTTACCTTAAAAATGACAATTTTAGCTTTTCGACTTGTTGTAGCAATGTAGTACGGTGTTTTTTGTGTGATTATTTAATAAACATCTTTATTTTTAAGAAAAGCAACTATGATTGATTCCTCTTTTACGTCAGTGTCTTTATGGTTTTACGAGAATAACTAATAAAAATAATGTAAATCAGTGTATTCTATTTTGTTGTATAATAAAATATTATATATCCTTCAAATTGGTAGAGGAAATTATAGTAAACTGTTTTTTAATTCTATGATAACAAAAAAATGTATAATTTTATCATTCACTTTGCGTTATAAGTTTAAATAATTATATTAAACTATTATAAATCAGCCTGTAAAAACCTATTAACTGACAATAAAATTTCCCATTTCATTTTATTATGTAATTATTACATAATAAAGTAAAATAAATATACATCTCCATTTAAATTTAACTGTTATTACCAAATGCTGGTAAAGCAAGATTGTATGAATTACTTAGGACATTCGAAACGTTTACAGCGTAATATGATTTTAATAAATTTTATTGTAACCAATAATGTAGTACATGATTGACGTATTTTTTTTACTTGCTTTTCTTTAACTCACATGTTTTTTCATGTTTGTCGTCAAATCTTGCATCCGTAACTTAACATACTTCCTGACATTGCCGATTAATGAAATTTTGCAGTTACTAAGGTCGGGTGACAATACTTTACTCCACCATTACTTTTGCTAACATCCGTCCGTACGCGGGTAAATTAAGGAGTGACAATTATGGATGTGGGTGTAAAAAATTACAAAATCTGCTAAACGGCTACGCAGGGTTTTTGAGTTGCAGATGATGACAAATCCGATAGCCGTTTGACATAAAAAAAATGACAAAAGTTTGATACCGGTGTTTTTGTGGTTTCTAAATTTAACAAAATTTCGTCTCACTCATATACGTGTATACATGTACATATATATATATATATATGAGCTGTTGACTCGGCTCCGTACCATTTACACAGCTCCTAGCAGTTTCTTGTTTGTCCTCAAATCTTGCATCCTTAATTTAATATACTTCTTGACATTGCCGATTGATTAAATTTTGCATAGTTACTAAGGGGGATGAAATGAAAGTTAAAAGTGAAAATTTATTTAATATTTTATAAATAATTTTATTAAAGTATGACAAAAACGTATAAAACAACTTTTTAAAAATTTTGTATTATTTTTTGTCTTTATTCACTTTACTGGTTTGATGGAGTTCTCTAAGATTTCCTATCTAGTTCCAGTCGTTTTATTTCGGTATACTCCCTACGATCTACTGCTCTAACAATTTTTTTTACATATTTCAAACGTTGCCTGCCTGCACAATTTTTCCATCTATCTGTCCCTTCAGTATCAAAGCGACAATTCCAGGATACCTTAAGATGTGGCCTTATATGTCTATCTTTTCTTTAACTATATTTTTCCAAATGCTTCTTTCTTCGTAAATTTGCCACAACACCTCTTCATTTGTCCTTTTATCCACCCACCTGAATTTTGACATTCTCCTACAGCACCAGATTTCAAAAGCTTTTAAAAGCTTTTCTTCTCAGATACTTCCTCCGATTGTCCAAGTTTCACTTCCCCTCCAAACATATACTTTCAAAAATGTTTTCCTGATGTTTAAATTAATTTTGGATGTATGCAAATTATATTTGCTTCGTTTTGTGTGTGTGCGTGTTGGTTGAATAAATAGAAATACTGAAATCTTTTTTGGCACTTGCATTGGAAGTCTGATATATTATAATTTTTCTACTAGTCATATTTAATCTTAGTCGTTTTATACATATAACTTACCAATCAATAACTGTGTTTATATTATTTTTCAAACATTGATGTAAAAATTAACTAAAGGGAAATTATTATAATTTTTGCTATTGACAACAGATAAGTTTTTTCCCGTAATGGTGTCCTTTAATTTCCTATTGTGGGTTTTTTTGACACCATTGAAACCAGTTCCATTTGAGTAGCATTATTTTAGTCATGGACACTAATATACAATATTACTTTATCTAAATCAGTACCTTTGAACTAAATGAATCATTCGTCTAAATCAATAACATTTGATTACATTTACAGATTAAATATTATTTAATCGGCTGGTCTTCTCGGCGCGAGTGGTAGCATCTCGGCTTTTCATCTGAAGATGCCGGGTTCGAATTCCGGTCAGGCATTGCATTTTTTAATACGCTACAAAATTCCATTTTTCTACATCCCACGCACGATATCGTGTGACAATATCAGCAAGGAAAAATTATTACTACTTTCGCTGTATCTACGTAATTTTTATTTTAATATGGCTAACCATTTGTAGAAAATATTACTTAATTCCTAAATTAAATTTTTAATTCGCGGAAGTTTATAGACTATTGCAAAGGTTTTCTAGTAATCACACGCAAAAAAATATGTAAATTTAAAAAAAAGAGAAAATTACAACAAATGTGGATGCAATTTGACAGTTTTATATGAAAAGTAAACCTAAATTAACCTCTAAATAAGAAATAAATTAAAGATGAGATGTACCCCATGGATAAGTAAATCACACTTATGCATATATTTTAAATATAAACTATATAACTCACTTTTCTGATCTCTATTATTGATTTTAATGCCATATAAAACCACACAATGTAACCCAGTAGAAAACCACTGACAGATTGGTGGTTTTCTCCTGTACCACAACAACTTGTTATGTTGTAATCGTTAGGGAAATTTCAGGATTATCAATCCAACGATATAAATCTAAGATAGAAATTAAAACAAACAATTTTTTTATATTTTATAGAAAAAATAATTAATACTAATTTTATTTGAGATCAGTTCATTGTTATAGTGGTTAGGTAAATTCTTTACCCTACTGAAATGCAGAGTTCAGCTCCTCAATGGATGAAAATTAACTAAATAATCTTTGCATTCAATTCTTATACCCAGTTGTTACATGAATCCAATATTTCATATTGATTATTTATATTGATTTCAATATTTTCAAATCCTTAAATGTGAAAAATAAGAGGGACAAGAGGCTTAAAATTCTTATTTATATACATTTTTTTGCATAAAAACAATATGAATTGAACATTTAGTTGTCAGGTAGATAAGTGTATTGATGATATATGTATGCGTATGCGTAGTAAAAGCGTTTTTAGTTATATTTCATTAGAAATAATAATGATAAAAAATATAGGTAAATAACTCTTTTTTAAATAATTAAAAACTTTTGGTTAATATAAAAAAAGATAACTTTTTATTGTTATGAATTTACGAGTATTATTTTTTTTCATGAAAATATCACAAATACAAGTCTTTTATTTTAATTTCCAGTAACATTTAAAAAAATAAATACTGCCACTTTTTTAAAATATAAATATTCCTTTTTTTACATCCTTGATTTAAACCTAATTCATTTCAATTTATTGATAAATAACAGATTAATCATAAAATTTGAATAGTATTTTTTAATTGTTTTACCAGTATCATGAATGTAATCTAAGTTTTTCAAATTGATAATTTTTCAAACATAGAAATTTACCGGCAGAATTATTATTAATAAATTTTTATTATTAAATATTATTTTATTATTAAATTTAAATGTTACAATAGAATATCTAATTCGGTAATTCTAGTAATGCTAAAATTACCGACATAGATAATGAAGAAATAATAAAAAAAATAAAATTACCGACATAGAAATGCTAAAAAATAATAGAAATTTTAGAATATTTTATAATAAAATTAATAAAGTAAACAAAAGTGGTTTTTATTTTTGAGATTCTATTGAGAAAAAAAAATCATTGTTTATTTTATTTTGAAGCTCAATTTTATTATTGTATTCAGAGAAAAAATGCATTGTCTAATTTTAAAGCTCAGTTATAAAACCATTAAATGAAAATAAATTTGTTTTTGTATTAAAACCGAGGAGGTGACAAGTGTTTTAATTAGGAGGCTGAAATTGATGGAATAATAGATTAAAAATATCAGACCTTCATCGAGAATCGAATTCAACATCAACTAATCCAAAAACCATTAAACTAATTTCAGTATTATTGGAACATTACTCCAACACTACTATACATGTAACACTATTCCAACTGACTGAGTATTTATTACTTTAAATATTGTTGTATGATAATATGCACTTGGCTGCTTCGAAATGATTCATTTTGAGTGTGTGTGTGTGTGTGTGTGTGTGTGTGTGTGTGTGTGTGCGTGCGTGTGTGTGTGTGTGTGTGGGTGTGTGTGTGTGTGTGTGTGTGTACGTGTACGTGTGGGAGTGTACTAGTTTTCTCCTATTCATAATCCTCATTTACAACATCCTATTTATTTATAATTACTTCTTTATAGTATTATCCTTATTATTTTGTTTGAAATAAATTATAAGTATCGCTTCATTATTTAACAAGATTATATTAATCGTATTTATTTCAGTATGGTTTTAATGATGTGATAATCTAGGAAATATTTTATATAGTACATGAGTATATCGAAATTCCATGTATCTTTCTATAATTTCACTACCCAAGAAAATTAATTGATATTCTTCTTCCATTAATTTAAATTTTCTATATTAATGATCTTCATTATAAATTGTAACATAATCCTATCATTACAGTCTTTTTTTAATACTAAGCTTTTACTTTGTACAACAAAAGATGAAAAATAATTTATCCATGTAGTTCATTTGTATAATACCTTACATGGCTTGTTTTAATCGTACATAAACCTTTTAAAAAACTTACGTGGAATCTTTCAGATTTCTTTTATTAAAGTAGATCATCGTTAAGATAATATATCTTGTGATTTCGAATGTAAAAAACTTCATTTAGATAATATATTCAGAATGTATGTAACAGCAATTTTATACCTTACATTTCAATGAGTGTAGGAATAATAGTAGTTAAGGAAAATATAAAAATTAAAAAACTGCTGCTCCTTTCTTTTCTAATAAGCGTAATAAGTAGTCTCGTTTATTTAAACATTACGTTTAAACCATTTTAATTATGTTTGAAAAATAAATCAACAAAATGGTAAAGACAAAGAAAAGGTTATGAAATTCAGTCGAATAAAGTAGAAAATGGATAGAACCTAACACAATGTATTTACAACAAACATTTTTATCAATTATTAAAAAGATAGGGAATTGTAATTGGGTGATAAAAATGAAATTTTTGAATGCATATTTAACTCTATATAAAACTGGGCAATTAAAAAAATATAATGAAAAAAAGAAAAATTCTAGGCTTATAGATCAATTATTAAAATCTAATAATGAAGTTTTTTCCTTTTTTTTTATTCCACGATTAGTATATTTACAATCGGGTCCTTAAGCAGAAGCGTAAGTAAATCGTTTTATAATAAGCACAGGAACTCCCGTCATAAGTAATAAGTTAGCCATAATAAGTTATTTAGGCAATAATCTTAAAGTTCATTAGTAAAGAATATATCTGCCAAAACTTTATAGTCTGTAAAAACGAACTAACAAAAAATAATAAATACATTCGAACAAAGAACAAAACAATTTTTATATACAAAAAAATGAAATACATAAGTAAACAAAAATAACGTCACTATCATTCAGTAGCCCCTATAATAACTAAATTTTAAAAAGCATTAGAACATATTTTACAAAGTAATAAAAAGCGAAGATTTTGCAGATGTATTTTTTCAGTGAATAATAAATTAAAAACTTTTCTTGATTTAAAAAACAGCAAAAAAAGTTAGAAAAATTGAATAAGTCCACTGATGATATTTTAGAAAGATACTTATTTAGGAAAAAAGTTTCTAATTTTCAATTCCGGAAAACTGGAAGAAAGAAAAAACATTACAGAATAACGTCTTGAAAATTGACAAAAAAATAAATAAAAATAATACTTTAATTAGGCGAAATTCCAAGATACTGAGGGTGACCTATCTCTACAGCCTCACCTGCTTGACTTTTAAGTTGAAAATTCAATAGCATCAATGCCCTTTATGTTGGGAAAAATCGGTCGAGTAGTTCTGGAGACCCTTTTATGGCTCCTTAGATGTCAAAAAGTAAAGATCCGGTGAAAAACCGCATATGCCCAAATTGGACCGATTTTGTAATTGGTCCCTAGAAAAGTACAGCTTTAGAAGGATACTTTCCCTTCTAAATTTCTATAGCGCTAAACGGGAAAGTAAAATTATGTAGTTGCAGCAATGTATATGTCATAACATATATATTTAATAACAATTATATATATGCGATGATTTATATAAAAAGTACATAGTAACAAGATATGTATGTATGTGTGATAAGTACTCAACTCTGAATATAAATTTCTAATTATGTTTTTCATTATTAAGATGTAAAGAATTTCACAAATAAAACAATTTATATCAACTTTTATTTAAAAAAATAAAAAATAAAAGAAAGTCTTGTTTACTTTCGAAAAATCTGAAAAATTTATACTCCTTTCATATATCTCAGCCAATTCCTGCATATCTTCCAAATCTCTATTTTCTATTCAGGAAAGTTCTTATTTTCAGACATCGAGTAGTTTCTTTTAGAAGGCAGACAGAGAAATAAAATATTTTTATCTATTTTCTTTATAAAATAAGCAGTCTAACTATAAAATCTGATTAAATATTAAAATATTATTACGGAATATGAAATATTTAACATGAGATTATCTATACACCATTCAATATAAACTGAATGGTGTAAATTTATATTTACACTATTCTGATATATTAATAATAAAATTCCATTTACTCTCTGATCTGCCATGTAGATTATGTGTATGTGTATATAATATATATGCATAAAACAAATCATATATTATATGGTTATAAATGATATCATAAAACAAGTTTTATTATATTGGACCGAAAAAATTTACTTTAAGATATTAAATCGTAAAATATGAATATTACCTTTTTATTTTTATTTTACTATTTCTATAACAGGATTTTAACTTATTTATTTATTTATGATATATTTTACTGGTTATTATTATTCAGTTTATTTTCTTCTTTAAATATATTCCTTTTTTGTATTTACAGATAATTCATTAGTAAAGTTTGATTTTTTTTTATCTGAGTAATACATTTTTTTTTTTTGGTTTTGGAAACCATTAATTCATTCCCTGTATGATAATCAATAAAAATAAAAAAATAAATAAATAAATAAAAATAAAAATGTTAAATTACCAATACCAAAAATTTCAAATTTATTGCGAAAAAATTATAGTATATTTTGAAATTAGATGAATAGTACAATAATAATTTGTTTAACTTAAATTGACAAAGGTTTAAGATTTATACATATTTTATTTTTTGTGATATCTTTTGTGGAAATCATCGGTATCAAATTAAAAACTTTTGTAAAAGTTATAAAATAAATTCGGTGTTTTTCACCACGTTTTGTAAAATTTTATTAAAAATGTTAATCTAATTAACAAAATATGTATGAGTATATATTATTAAATTAACTGAAATAATCATTAAAATATGTTTTAATATACCGGTTACAAATCTAATAATTAAATTTTATTTTGTGAGAAAAAAGATTTTAACCTTAGTGGAAAAAACTGATGCTAATATCGAAAAAAATTATTTGAATGTGTTTTATTTGACATTTTTTTTAGTTTTTTTTTAAATTTGTTTAAAACACGTGATCTCATCTAATGATATTTCAAAAAAGGTATAATTTATTTACAATTAAAAAATGAAATGGCGTAAAATAACCAGTGATACATAACATATTACTTTAGAGTAGTTAATAATATGGAGTCCAATCACGAGAGGCCGCCAAATATCTTGGAGTGTGATTGGACCATAGGCGGTCATTCACTCGTCACGTCCAGGTGGTGAGTGAGAAAGCTGGACAGACTGTCGAGATCTTGATTAAGATACTATCGAACGTTAGAGGGCCTCGAACCTCCATGAGGCATGTGGCAAACTCAATTCTTGTTTATGGTGCATCAGTGTGGAAGAGAGCTATGGCGATAGGGCGTAACAGAAAATTGTTGGAGGGAGTACAGCGCCGTATGGCTCTTAAGGTGGCGTCGGCATACGCCTCTGTCTCGACTGAGACGGTGCTGGTGGTGACTAGGATGCCGCCACTACAGCAGCTGGTGGCGGGTCGTACGCAAATTTATCAGGGTGTGTCTAAGAACAATGCCAACACAACTGTCTACAGGGATTGGCAAGCCAGGTGGGATGCATCCACGAAAGGGAGGTGGAGGCATCGTTTGATGCGCACATTGAGCCGTGGGCCGAGAGGAAGTTTGGCGAACTGGGATTCTGGTTGACATAATTCCTGACCGGCCATGGGGTCTTTCGTTCATACCTGTGTGGACGAAGAAGAGCTGAAGACCCCTTCTACTCCTACTGTTGAGAGTTAGACACGCCGGAACACGTGATATTCCAGCGCCCGCGGTGGGACGAGGAACGTCGCGACTATACTGCCGTGTCTGGGCATTTCGAGGTGGGGACCATCGTTGGAACGATGTTAGGAAGTTCGGTGGACTTCGACACTGTGACGGGGTTTGTGTCGGGAATACTGCAAGTGAAATATCGGGAAGCGAGGGGATGAGGGACAGCTCCGTACGGAACTGCCGTTCGCCCGTGCTTACACGGGTGGACGGTGGTGATGACGTGCGGGTATCTAAGCCCTTGAGCTAAAAGACTGAGTACAAGCGGGGCCGTCCCTCCGGGGGTGTCCCCGTCAGAGGCAAAGCACAAAGAACCGAGTCCCGGTTGCTGCATGATGGAGGCCGGGAACGGCATAGCCGGGACTGGCGTTTCCCTCGTCTGGCGACTAGAAGCAAAGGCACCTTCCGGAACCATGTTCATGCTTAATTGAGGGTCTGGTTCCGGGAAGTAGGGGAAAAATATATACAGAGAAGATAATATTTAAACAGAACTATTTATGTATTGGAGTATAATAATTTTACTTCCTTCCCTGCTTTGTCTAGATTTCTTGCAGAATCTTGATCATGATATATTTTAATGAATTCCTTATTCTAATTCGTATAATTTTTAATATACTAAAAATAGTAGATAATATAATACTATTGATTTTATAACAGATTTATTTTACAATAAATTCCAAATCTCACCCAAGCATAATAAAAACGTGCGCGTGCCCACGCATAACCATTTCTTCACATCCATAGACCATAAATGCTCCTAACTTTACCACAAGGGTGTAATTTATGCATTTATAATAATAAAAAAAAATTCTTAATAATGAGTAAAAGTGTCAATTTTATTTGCATCCCCTAAATAAGTAGCGAGTTATTTAAGATAAATTAGACGGCTAGAAACTAATTTCAGCCATCTTGAAAAATCCTACTACTGAATTATTATATTTTTAAATTATTATTATTTATAAATATAAAACCAGTTATTTGGATCCATCGATATTTATTTTATTGTTGTTTAAAATTGAGGACTATCAGGGGTAGATTATGTAAAAATTTATCTATCTAGTATTATAGCGACCGATATTTTTTTAATTATATGTATAATACAATATAATATATAATTTTTTTTCTTTTTATTTTTACCGACAGTTAACGTAATAACCTCCTTTTCGTTGATCTCAATTAAGCATCTACAATCTGTCTCTCAGAACATGAATAGATGTGTTGATAAGAGAAAGCTCAACAATAATTAATTACTGTACATTATGTGTTATTCTGGCGAACACTCTTTAACAACTGTTAATGGAGACAATAAAATGAACACTTCATAGCATGTGAAAAAATGCCATGCCTGATTGGGAAAATTCAAACATTTACTTCTGGATGAATGGCGCAGATCCTTCCATTCTGCTGTTGCGATCGGCAAAGTAATAATTTCAAAAAAACTTTGTCTAACTATATTAAATAGTTCCAATGAGTTGACATCATAAAGTGGTTATTGAAAAAGTTGAATATAATGAAAACATTCTTCAAATATGTAAAATATTTAATTTGTAAGATATGAAATTTCTTAAAAACCACAGTCGAATGAGTTCTTATTGTTGATTTTCCTGTTTTTATTCTTTTTTGTTCTCTTTTTCTAGGTTTTATTTTTTAACTTTTACGAAACTTTTTAACTATTATTAATTAAATTAAAAATTTGTATTTTCGTAAACTGTGCAGTAAGCTAATAAAAAAAGTGAAGTTTAAATGAACGAACTTTCTTTTTTGAAATATACACAAGTTTATACGCGCCTTTAATTGCATGCAATGGTTTTCTTAATACTATCTTTATAGTAAAAAGTATATTAGAAAGGATGATAACTACCTCAGAGACTGGGAAATGTATTTTTGAAAGTAAAACCCACAAGGGAAAAGACTACTACAGTAAATGCAGAATATCTCCACTCTTTTCATCTATCCTCTAACTTCCCTCTCTTTTTTTT
The DNA here is from genome assembly GCF_047948215.1 of Lycorma delicatula. Classification (NCBI taxonomy): domain Eukaryota; kingdom Metazoa; phylum Arthropoda; class Insecta; order Hemiptera; family Fulgoridae; genus Lycorma; species Lycorma delicatula. The sequence continues at coordinate 62,749,028 of NC_134460.1, read as the reverse complement.
TTACCCCTCCGGTGTTCCCTGAAGAACAGATAGAATGCCACCTTCTTATTATATTCCTGTACTAGTGGAAATAAACAAAAGAAAAAAAAATTTGCAAACTTTCGAATTTCAGCAACCTCTCCCTTAACTGCTTGTCTGCGGCTGTGTTAAATCCCCATTATGTCACCTCGTTTTATTTGAATTAAGTAAAACTCAGGGTAAGTAAAATAGTTTTTGTTTTTATTATATATTTTCTTTTATATTGTTTAAATTATTATTTATTTATTTATTTTGCTTCTGAAGATATTATTTAGGTGAAAAATATTTACGTGTAAAAAAGAAACTGAATTCTTTGTTGTTTTTAGTTCGTATCATTTTTTGGTAACTTGACATAGACAAAAAAAAAGTTTCAGAATTAATTGCTAGGAATATTTTAAGAGAATAGAAATGAAGTGATTTCCTCATTAAGCCAACAATGTACTTTACACATCTGTTTGCTAAATCAATAATACCGCCGTAGAAATTAGTTCTAATATTGCAAATTGTCTGCGTTCATATTAGGGATTGACTTAAACTATCATTACTGTCAGATGAAACAACTCGGTTATATGCTTCTTGTACCTTAGGCATGACATCTGGTGGAAAGATTGAGAAATATACAATCTGAAATAATAAATTAAAATATACCGTTTTCTATTGTGAACTAGTGCAAAAATATACATAAAATATATTTATATTGCACCCAACATGATAAAGAATAATTTTTCAAAAGAATTTTTTTGCGACTAAATTAATCTTAGTTTAATATGCAGTTGTGGTTCATTATCCACTCCACAATACTATTAGCAGTACTAATACAACTTCAGACACCCAGATATACTGAAAATTTATGTATTTTTAAAGAATTATGACAGACTTTAAACGTTAGTATTGCAATTGTATTATTTACTTTAATAGTCGTAATATTTAATTTTAAAATTTAGTTAAGATAAACTGTTAATTTAAAGTTTGCTAATGGGTATAATTCTGCAGGATAAAAAAAAGTAAAAAAGTTACTACTACGAGATATTTTATCTCGTCAGGAAAATTACTACCGTGATTTTTCCGTTTTAGAAAATTTGATATAAAATTCGGAAAAAATACTGATCAACAGTTCTGAAAAACTTCAATCAAAATTTATTTCCAGTTAATTATTATCCCCAAAAAAGTATGGATAGATCAAGAAATTTTCACTACCTGGTTCCATAATTTGTTTGTTGTCGAGGTGAAATCATACCTTAAATCTAAATATTTACAGAAAAAGGGCTTGTAATTATGGACAGTGCCCCAGCACATCTGTTGAATGAATTAGCTGATGCAGACATAAAATGAGTCTTGCTTCTTATAAATGCACTCTCTGATTCGCCACTGCCACTGTTGCTATATGTGTGACGTAACTAGCAGCACATGCCTCCAGTTACTTGGCTATAAACATTAAAAAAATTTAGAACGGGTAGAAATAAATAAATAAGATAAACACACACACACGCACATACAAATGTTGAAATGCCATCGAAATTTATCTGCAACGTTTCTTTTTTATTTTTTATTAGTCTAACTAAAAGCAGTTTTTTAAATTTAATTTTCAGTAAAAGTTTATTGTAACATAATTATTTTCTTAAGACTATTTTTCACCACATTTTATTTCAGTTATAAACATATATCATATTACTGAATACGATATGCATGTAAAATTCATCATTTATATTAAATAATATTAAAATATAACCAGAAATTGTTACATACTTCGTTTTTTGAGATCCTCTCAGATTTCATGAAACTAAAGGCTGAATATGGTCGGGTCCTCTCCATCGTGGAGTGTCGTCGACCTTGGGTTTGAACCGGGTTCCATCCTGGTGCCTTCAATCGGGCGTTAGCGGGATCCTCTTCGTCGGCTCTTTACTCGGATGTCACCCCGTTCTAGAGTCTTCGTTCGGGTGATTGCCGGGTCCTCTGCATCTTGGAGTGATCGCTCGGGTGTCAGCCAGGTCCTTTTCGTTCCGGTGTCTTTGCTCGGGTGTGAGCTGGGTCTTATCCATTCTGGAGTCTTCCATCGAGCTCGAGTATGAGCAGGATCCTCTTCATTCTGGTGTTTTTGCTTGGGTGTGAGCCGGGTCTTCTCCGTCCTGGAGTTTTCGCCTTCTCCGTCCTGAAGTCTTCACTCGGGAGTGAGCCGAGTCCTCGCTGACAAAACCCACTGGTAATAAACCACATTAAAATATGAAAGCTAAATATTCCGTTATCAGTTCATACAACAGATTTTTAATCATTTTTATTTCATATAAAATTACTTTTAGGATATAAGAATTCATACTATAAACAATCATTTACTATTCATCTATACTAAAAATTTAATTACTGTTTTAATGTACATCACGTTAAACCTTCACATAACTAAAAAAGAAATGTTGCAGTTATGTTTCGTTGGTATTTATCATTTCATACTGCTTTTGTATTAGATTTATTTAGATAATTTATTTAGATATGTATATATATTATTAATATTATTTATGTTTATACATATCTCTCATCACATTATCAAAATATGGACTTTTAAAAATATGACTAACATACACATATAAAATATTAAACCGATTCAGTAGCTATAACACAAAAACAAAGCCTTTTCAGATATGTATGGATGAACTTTTTTTCTTACTTCAGGCTTTAGAATTATTTCCCTTTCCTCCTGAATCTCTGTGTAATAAAATTTTTAATTTTTTTCTTCATATTTCCATTTAGTTCTATTGCATGTGTGTGTGTGTGTGTGTGTGTGTGTGTGTGTGTGCGTGTGTGTGCGCGTGTGTGTGTGTTATTTTAAAATGATAATTCGATATAAATTAAACCCAATTTTCTCCCCCAGTATATCGCCCCCCCTCCTAGGAAGGCAATTTAAGATAGCTTATGTTACTTACGGATTGAAGACCTGTTACTTCATAAAAATTTGTTATAGTTGGTTGGATCTGTGATGCTACAGATAGGAATAAACATACATTATAGATAACTACATTGCCACTCCTCCTACGGACGTAGTCAAGTAAAAAACGGCAAATACTTTGTATATTATATATATAAAAATTTTTTCTCATACCGATATTAAATATTCTTTAAGTATCACTCAAATTGATAATTCCATAACTGAAAAAATATATTAATTACACATCTATATCTTTTTTCTTTGTTTTTTTTTTTTAATTGAATATCATTTATAGATTTCACATCTGAAAAAAAATTTAAAACATTAAAATAATACTAAATATTTTGAAATTGAAATTAAAACTATGATTATAAAGATAAATAAATGTTATATTACCTTTATACGTACCTTAAAATACTTTTCCTTTCAAATTTCGTAAAATTTAAATGATTCCACCATATCTTCCAACATACATTTTAAGAAAGATTTGAAAACATTCAATTCGATTAATTGCTGCTTAACCATATGATTTAGTACCAGGAATACAAATTTTAAAAATCCTACTAATGCGAAAATAAAAATACACTTTTATAGTTAAATAGCGTGTCTCGTATTTTATAATTCATTTACAATAACGTAAAAGTAAATAATAGTAATAGTAATAAAAGTTATTGTCTGTTTCAAGTTTGTACAACCCAACGAAATTTCATATTGAATTAATCTTGTTTTTATAACTAATTTATTTATTTATTTTGTAATAATTCATGTACAGAACGCATGGAAAATGTTTTTTCAAAAATAGCATGAAAAAATTTGTTAGTGAGATTATTTTATTATCTACAAAGAAATGTAGAATTTTCATCTTTAAATATAAGCGAAGTAAAAACTAGAAACAAAATTCATAATATAAAATAAAAATATAATGTGTATATTTTACCAATATTTTTACATTAATTTTTTTTATGCTGTCCTCATGGTCATTATTTCCACAGCGTAATAATATATACATATTATACGTACATATTGTCACGTGTTCGCGCCCAATCAGGATATTGAGAGACTGACAATTTATAATGTTTATATAATTACAGTTTTTTGGTTTATAAACATAATTACAAGAAGAAAAATCAATATTGATAATAATGATAGTAATAATGTAACAGACATATAAAAACCATTTCACATGAACAATTAGGATGGCAATAATGGCAACAGTGAACAATAATATTACATGTCAATAACAAACAAATAACCATCAATGCCAATCATAATAATAAACAGAGATAACATACAAACATAACATAATAGATAACATAATCAAAACAGGAAACAATCATAATATCACACATCAAATAGAAATAATAAACCGAGATTACACACAATACAGTTAAAATAACCGTTCAGGATTTAATCCAGGTAGATAAATAGGAAACCAAAATTCAGACCCATTAACAAAAGATACAGCGTAATTGATATTCTTAACTCTTAACCACTAGAGTGTATTAACAAACAATAGTACACTAGATAAGACAAGTACAAAATTAACTGCAAATACCTTTTTGCAGTACCTTTACTGTTCCCAAATAAAACTACCTTAACAGCTTATGAATGAAATTTAGTACATTATTTCTTTCACTTATAGTTTTACAATAACACACCGATAGCATTTCTTGTTTACTGGAATTACTCGTGGTGTCACCTTAATCGTATCGAACTTCATTCAAACTGGAAATCCGCTTCTTCCCTGTCCACCCAGCAGAATTCTCTTGCTGACTGACGTCTCGCATTCTCATTTCGCAGACTTACACCGCACACTCTCCTCGCTGGACTGGTTCACAGAACTCCTTGTTGTACTGACGTCGTAACGTCCCGTCTCACAGCCTCTCCTCGCAGAACTCATTTCTAAATGGTTTACCCCGTAGTATTTATACTTCTAGCCTCTTTATCTGCCAAACCGGATTCTCTTGAAGTGTGAGAACGATCGACCGAGAGTTTCCTAACCATGACCAGGTCCGGTAATTCTCTTAACGGTACAAACAGGTGCTTATTGTGTGTCAAAAGGCAGTATTACAAAGACGATTGTTAAGCAGACCTGTTATCTTTACAAAAAAAATTCCTTTTAGTTCCCCTCTGGATTCCTTCAATTATGATATTTATAATATATATTTTTCCCGAACGTGGCGCGAGTGTGACTCTCGCTTTCGCTGCTGGTAGCGGGTGCGGGAGGAATGCTCGTCATTTGTTTTCGGAGTCGTTGATCAGAGTGCTGACGGGGAGTGCTTATCCCCCTTCCCGGTAGTGAAAACCAGGTTGGGGATCTGATGTGAGCTTGTTCTACATACGTTTTGCGCCGTTCAACTTGAGTCAATCACTTCGGCCTCGGCAGGGGTTGTTCCATTTGTAAGGGTATCGTAGCAGTTACTGCTACGTGCGAGTCCTAGGATGACCGTATAGCGGATTAGGCAGTACCTAATTCCCCGGCTTGGATTAAGTTTGTGGGAATCGGCTGACTAATTTTTTTTTAAAATCTATCCGTAATGATGTATAATATCTATTTTAACAAGTAAATTCATTTTTATTTTTTTATTTTTTTTGTTAAAGCAGATAAAAACTCCCATTTTTTGTTTACAGAAAGTGCTAAAATTATTTAATTTACTACACTATCTTTAATCTGATCAGATTGTATTTATTTTCCCAAACGCAGAGAAGAAATAAAGGAAACACAAGAAACGCGATTAACTCATTTTTGATGTTATGAAATCTTACGAATTATAAAGGACGTTAAACTTGATTCAAAAATTAGATTATTCATGTAATCTTTACTGTCTATTTATACCATTTCGTGTTGCCGGACGTATTTTTGTTGTTTTCAGTTAAATTTCAATTATTGTATTTAATATTGGTTTTATTTCGCTTTAACATACGTCATGGGCTTTTTCCATCTATCTATGCTGTGTTTTTATATTACTGTTTTTTAATTTTTTAATTAAATTTTAATTCTTTCTTTTCAATTATTGTATGTGACTATATAAATATTATATGCGTGCGCTGTTAACAATACTTCATTGTGCGACCAGGAAATGAAAAAAATATTTTAAAATCCTTACCCTTAAAGGGAACATGTGACTTCATAAAAATACAAATATGTGTTTTAACGATCGGTGTAGTGGTTAGAATGCTGGCTTCTAAATCAGTCGGTCTTTAGTATAATTCCTGGCAAGAGAGTGATATTTTTTCAGCTATCACTTCATCCACCTTATCATCCTTCTTAAGATATTATATGCATTGCTTGCCTTAAATTAAATTACAATACTAAAATCAGTTAAAAAATTAAACAAACAATAGTCTTTGGGGATTATTATTTTAATAGCCAGGGATGTTAACTTCTATGCAGATACTTCTCTTTTTAAAACCTTTTTTAGAAATATTAACTGTATTCTATGAAATACATTCTTGTTGGATAACTTCTTCACTATTTCTAGCCTTTATTTTTTCTAATTAATTCTAGATATGTAAGCTAAATATTTTAAGCTTTTATATATTTGAAATCAATAATTTCATTTTTGAATTTAATAACAAACATACCTGAAAGAGCGTTACGGCTTAATTTTTCCATATGAGGAGAGTCTACACAAGCGTTGTGGTTTATTCCATTGATTTGAATGAACGGTTTATCAGGAAACCAACATCCAAAATTTTCCACAGCACATATGTGAGATAACACAAAAGTTAAATTTTAAATCCAGACTACCATATCATCCATCTACTTTTAAAATTAACATTCTGTGTTAGGGTTATTGCTGTTATTTAATCATAAAGAAAAAATAACCCGTAACAAATGGGATAAGAAATAACCATGACAAATTAAAAATTTCCCTTCAGTAACAAAATCTGGAAAAACTAATTCATTAACACTATTACTTATAAACAAAACCAACTTCTATAAAATACTTGGTGAGCAGTTAAAACACAAAATCCATTTAATGGAGAAGGGTAATCAAACATTTAAACTTCTTAAATATTTGTATCACTTTGGAGATTAAAAATACAAGGTGAGTGCATATCCAAGGAGAAAACGAATTTCTCATACCCATAAAAACAGGCGCATTTCAACATTACAACGTGCAGTCTATTTATACACATCATTTAGTAAAACATTCATCTTGTAATCACATAGCTCCTAGTTCATTCTCAATTTATTAAAAGGAACTACTAAAACATACTGCTAGGGATTTCTGTACACAAAAATGTATTATAAACAAAATGTATTTTGCTTTAACCGTTAGTAAAATGTTCATCACAAAAGATTATAAAACTTACAAGAATTTATGAATATTTTACTATAAAATTTAAATAATTTTCTGATACAAAACATAAATAAAATGAAATGAACCCTTCCAATTAGTTTCTGTTTATTTTGGTAGTGAAAAAAGCTAATAAAAACAAAGGTAAGTAAATTAATTTGTAATAATAGAGGTTAGCATGTCTCTAACTCTTGCGTCATAATGGACTAAATTCGGAACACTTATCCAATTTATCCCCAACAATCTTCTTTCCAAACAGAACTCACTAGATTCACCAAAAAGAACTTTATTTTAAAGTTTGAATGAAATTAGGTGATACTATCTGATTTAGAGATAGATATTGAGTATTGTTGATCATCCACATATTCATCCGGAATATATTTAAAGCAGCTTAGGTTTAGTAACAGTCTTAATAGCAGCAGTTCATGATAAGAAATGAAGGGAACGTATGAAAGTATGTCATTAATGTTGAAAGCTGTCTAGAACGATGAACATTTATTTTGATACCTTAGCTGATCTTAAATTTAAATCTGGGCTTCTTGTCGTCTTACATTAGTCTCGTTACGAACCGACACGTAGTTAAATAATTACCGTCATTCCATAACAGCAATATTTTTGAGAACACTGTATTTCACGCATAATCTCTCTCATTATTATTTTACTAACTTATAATGAAACAATGCTTTTTGTTTACGAAGATATTTTGTTCAATCTCTAGATGCAGAGTACAAATATTTCAATACAGGTTGTTTCAAGTATTTAAACAGCGTTATTTTTAATGTATTACATATATGAATATATATTCTGAAAGGGTAATTTATGAAGTTTTTTTTGGTATTTAGTACACTTCGATATGTGCACCATTCATTACCCTGAACACATCCAGACACTAATCCAGCTCTTCCTACATACCCACCGGCATGTCGGGTGAGTATGTGGGATGCTGCTGGATGTCAGTATGGAGATGTTGCTGCCGCAACAATCCTCTACCGTAGGTGGTTGATATTTGCAGATTTTCTCCGAATAAAAAATGGTTTTCACATGTCCCCACCAAAAGAAATATAGTGAGGTCATGACTGGGCTACTTGGTAGTCACACAGTCGGCCCTCCTCTTCCAATTCATTTTGAAACCATGTTTAATGCAGCACGGACACGGTTGCTGTAATGCGGCGGAGCGCCGTCTAGCTGGTAGAGAATTAATCCTTTTACTTCTTCAATTTGGTTAATCTGTGGAAACACGTAAAGTTTGAGCACATTACAGAAAATATCCTCATTAATTGTGCTTTGTACAAAAATAAATGGGTCCACAATACAGTCATTCGTCAGTCCGCACTAAATATTGACTTAGGGAGAATCACAATGATGTTAGGTAATCTCATGCGATGGCTCTGATCTCCATATTCTCCAGTAGTATAAATTTACTGACCTCTAATGTGGAATTTTGCCTCATTTTAAAACCTGTCATTTTTCAGATAGTCCTCATTTTCATCAATTTTCTTAAGTATTAAAACTGCAAACTCCAATCTTTACCCTTTGTCATTGGATTTGATTTCAAGTAAATGTTGAATCTTATATGTAAGTAGTTCGAACCTATTACGCATCACTTTTTACACTGTAGATTCTCTAATCTACGCCTTAATGACTTTTTCCGGCTGCGCGTACGAGATGCTCGGATCCGTTCCACATTCATTTCAGGTACGGGAAATTACGGCCTGCCTGGTAATTTCCCCGTTAAGACAGTGCCTGTTTTCTTAAACTGATTAAACCACTAGAGTATTGTTTTATTCGTAGGCGCGGCACCGCCATATTCACGTTGATAATTACGCTGAACTGTGATAACAGATCTTATTTCAGTAAACCAAATCACACGCTGAGCATTCTGCTCCACTGTCGTTATGACTGAGAGTGAGTCTACCGGCCGGATACGCAGTGAAGGTCACACAATGATGCCAACCGCGATGAATATTTGCGATGAGAAACTTAATAATATATGCAACTTCAAATATCAAAACCGGATGCTTTTAACTGATACCATTATTTCATTACGTTTTCGGTACCAAGCAGTTCTTTTGTAAACACTCCGTATTTGAACAAGAGCCTATGATTTGCATTCTAACTAAACTAAAATAGAAAACAAATTTAGGTGCAATCTTAATCGTAAATCATTTAATTTCAATTTATATGATGGGGGTTAGCGGTAAAAAAAACATATAAAATCAAACATGGGGAATAAAAAAATACGCTACAAAATCTCCCTTATGAAAAATCAAATTAAAATTATCATTCTATTCTTAAGCAGGATTTTACGTGAAGATTGCAACACACAAAAGAAAACGCTGTTGGTAGTTCACATTACTCTAATTTATAGTAAACTAAAATTGTATTTTTAAAGGTATTTTACTATAAATCATTATTTTTCATCAATGTACAAATATGATGTGCATCATGTAGCAACGTAGAACTGTCATAGTAAACGTTGAAAATTAATATCCTTATAATGCATACAATTATTGACCATTTGTACCGATTACTCCAATTGGTATTGAGATTATAAATGTTTTACAATCGCAATACTTCTTCCCAAGACAACAATCTTAATCAAGAATCTTAGTCCTCTTTTCTGAGACAACAATGTAATTACCTGATCAGTATCATCATAAACATGCTACTTATATTCAGTAAGTCTATTTAATTTCTTCTTTTGATTGATCAACAGATTTCTGATATTGCATTATTGTTTTTTTTTTTTTCAAAATTTACGTAATGCATCTTATTCGTATAATATTAACATTTTTATACAAACTGTACATAATTTAATACATTAAATTTCTTTAAGATAGGCAGATACATTTTTATCTTAAAGTTTAAAATTGTTATCAAAAACGTTTTTTTAGAAAAATAGTATAAAAGTTATAAGGCGTTAATCCGCTTTGAGAGAAAGTGTTTGCTAATAATCTGGAGTTAAAATTGTATTGCGATAATTGAAGAGTATCAAATCGTTTCCAGGATGCAGGTTTTGAAATTTAGAATCTAAGAAATATGCCTTTATTGAGAGGTTAGTATTGTAGTATTGATAAAAATTAAGCTTCTTACTGAAATTATTAAATGATGAATGAAAAATATTTTGGCTGTAAATAAAGGATGAGTCAATTATTTTTTCTAAACAAAAAATACGGTTCCGCAAGGAACTGTCCTCCACCCTTTCGCCCTCCGATCGATTTCTTCACCTCATGCTTGAAGATCTTATTTCAGTTATCCATGCTCAAACGTAGGGCTTCTATCCTGGCTGGTACATCCGTAATAATCCGCACCCAATCCTCGAAGTTCTACCACCTTTTATTGTTGTATGAGTTAGCGGCAAGCTGTTCAACCGCAGCCCATCCTTATTTCCCGTATTTCCTGAAATGAGTCCTCCTAGTCCTAGCCTCTCCTTCGTCTCCGTCCAACTTATGCGCCTGTAAAAGATGTGGACACAGATATCTAGCTCTCCGTACATAAGCACCTCATTTATTATGCTCACATTCCCGGTACCCGTTGTGTGACCGGCTTTGCCACGTAGAACCATACCTAGGTTTCTCCTTACAGTCTGCCTTATGGTGATCTGGTCCACCTCAGTTATAGTAGGCGCGGCTCCTGTCTATTACTTTATATGTGGACATTGTGTGTTTAACCTCCGAGCATCTGAAGCAGTTTACCTCCGGCCTCATGATCTCAGCTCGGCACGACTGCCAAACACGAGTATTCTACCACTGGCTGTCAGCCACCGTGCTTCACCTGGCGATAGAACCACCGTGGCGTTTTGAGTGCAATCGAATGCCGGCTCAACTACGTAACCTTGAATTGTATTAGATGATATCTTGGATTGTATTAGAATAAAGGTAAAAAAAGTTAAATATTATATAGGGGTTATAATATTTAAAAACATGCTTTTTTTAATTGTTATGTAGCACATGTATACAACATTTTTACAGGCTAAATAATGAAAACGCGCCTTGAAATAAAGCAAAATTCCTTTAAGATAGGCTACAGATAGTTGCATAACTTAATTTTAGTTAAACTTTTTAAATTAGAACAACATTTATTTTTAATTAAAAGTATTATATATCTGTTATAAACTACTGAATATTAGTTTTATGTCATTGTAAATTAAAATATATATATATATATATATATACGTCTTTAGAAACTTGTTCAGTTTTTGTTTTTTTTTGTTTTTCTAACTAATGCGGTCTGGAGTTTAAGATTCTTTTTATTTTTTAAATATTTTCAATACGTCTTTCATAATGGTACTTGTTGACTGTATGTGAAATGCTATCATCAGGATTAATCGCTCCAGTTATTGTCAGTAGTTGCTATATAAAACCTAGATCGTATTTGGGAAGTGATCAAGTAGGTCTGTGAACGAACTTATTGGATACTGGGCTTAATCTTTCTTTAATCTAATTCGATTGAAAAATAACCACATTTTTATATCTACAAAAATCGCAGTCAAATAAATATTATGAAAATGAGGTGAGTTCCTCAAATATAATTTCTATACCAGGTTACCGGTTTTAAAAAGGTACTTCACTGTTAATCAAGCGAGATTTAAAATTATAGAAAAATTTATTATGGGAACTAAAGTTTAAAATTTTATTTATCATTTTTCACCACTCTCTTCCACTCTTTCTAAACCATACGCGCTAAAAAAATCCATCATTCTTTAACCAAATTAAGAAAGTTATTATGAACATCTTTCATCATTTCATCTGCAGATACCTTTCACGTAATTACAGATCTGTCAGTAAACAACAGAGATATTTGTCTTGTACATGGCCAAACCGTGGTTGTGACTTTTACAATCTTGAGGTCTCAATCTGCATAAAGTTATTAAATTTTTTTTATTCCGTTTTAGTTATTTTTAACGTAAAAATATATTGTCGCATGTTTGCGGCTCGATCAGGATATTGAGAGATTGACATTGAAAACGTTTATATAATTACAATTTATTCGTTTAAGAACATTAAAATAAGACAAATCAATAATAATAATAATGACAATAGTCGTAATAATAGTAATAAACAAATAGTAATCACAACCTCAACAATATTAATAATAATAATAATGATAATAAACAGTGATTGCATACAAAACAGAATTTAAAATAATCGTCAAGATTTATTTATTTATTTCTGTAAATAACCAGAATTCAGTACCATTGACAAAGTACATTACCATGACCGCTAATTTTAACACTTTTAACAACTAGTCTTGTAACAACAGTAGTACAGTAGATGAGACAAGGATAAACTTCTTTTACTGCAAGTACTTTTGCTGTTCACAAATAAAACTACCCTAACAATTTATGAATGAAATTTATTACATTATCTCTTCCACTTATAGCCTAACAGTAACTCACCGTACCGTTTCTAATTTTCATGTACTGGAATTACTTGTAACGTGACCCTAATTGTGTCGAATTTGTATACAGGCATACACAGTATTCTGAGCATTGACAGCATACACAGTAAGGCCTCGCAGTATTCTGCGAGGAGGTCATTCACTGACCTCCTCGCAGAATACTCTCGCTTCAAACCGCATTGTAACTCTATCGTAGCACTCTCGCAGACTCGCATCATAGCGTCTCGCTTAGACCGATTGCCAACTGATTTTCTCTGGAATATTTTTACTCCTCTCCTCTTTACTTTCAGGACCGGACCCAACTCGATACGTGAGAATGATCGTCCGCCCTCACACATTCTCATGAAATTCCTACCCCGGTCCGATAACTCTTCCCACGGAACATCTGTTTAGGTGTGTCAGTGGGGAGTATTACAAAAGACGATTGTTAAACGGACCTGTTATCTTTACTAAAAGGGTTTCTTTTAGCCCGTTTCTGAAGTCCTCCCATTATTATATTTTCTACTTCTTTCTTCTTAATTGATAAGAATTCGTTATCCAGGTCCGTTATACCGATCTTGTTACCATATACATATATATAAGTTAAAAGGTTTATTGAATAAGCCTAAAACCATTGTATCCGTCATATTACATGGTAGTTTGTCAATAACGTAGTTTGTCCTTTATTAAATCATAGAAAGTCAGAGATCTAGAGAAATTCTGAGCTAGGCTCAATCAACGAAAACAGGAGTTGGATCAAAGATAACGAGAAGAGTAAATAATGAGAAATAACGATCTACCTACGAACTGCAGCACTAGTGAAATAATCTCTTTAAAAAAAACCTCAAAAGGATTGGTTTCAAAGTTTCTTTAAGTAGTGGGCGTACATCCCACTCACTATCCTTCAGTAAATCTGAATACCACCCAAGGTATGAAAAGCACATTATTGATTAAAGATTTTAATCAATAATAATATTTTAAAGTATCTTATAGTCTTTATACATTTTTTGTTACTTTTAAAAAAAAATTAATTAATTTATATATTTTTGAATAAATATTTACATTTTAATAGAATTTAATTTTGTTGGTGAATACCACCAAAGTTGAGGAAAATTCATTCTAAAAGTTTTTTGTTCACCACTACGGGGTCTATTGCTAGTATATAAGGGAAATATATAAAGAGAAATTATATAGATCGGTTCAAAGTTTTGTTGTCAGATGTTTTGCGAATTTCGACGTTTCACGACTCCCTAAGTCCAAAAAAACAAAACTTTCCGAAAAATCAAGTACGTTTGTGCACGTAGATACGTACGTGTATTAGCCTGTATTTTGCTTAATATCAAGAGACTTTCTCATTATAAATTTATCAAAAATGTTCAAGAAAATTCTATATATGAGGCATCGATAATATGACATCTATGAGATAGATTATTATAGATATATAGATTATATGAGATAGATTATTACTATCAGGAACCGGACGGGAACAAATTACGGAAATTGAAAAATTAGAGAAAATTCCTGAAAAATACATTACAGTTAAAGTCAAATAGTTAACTAAAATAATAGTCTAAATCGCCGAAATATATCATTCAAAAATTGGTCATCAGAATATAATGCATCCCTTTCTCTTTGGTACTCCTTGTTTGGTAGTATTTAATAAATATGATGTATTATGAAAATACCATTCACTCAAATTCGGATTTCAAAATATATATATATATATATGTATATCGGCCTATGTATAAATTTTGTGGCTCAAAAATCTCTAAAACTACTTCAATTTCATCAATACAATTACATACAGAAAATTCATTTTCACTCCCGCTTGCAGTATGCAAACGGTTTTTTCGGGTCGTTCACACCACCCGAAAAAACGGTAATATTCATTAACCATTTTGATTGTTAAACAATCATCATTTATTCATTATATATTTGTATAATAAATGCAAAATGATTAACGATTGAGCGATATTTAAGTACTACCAAACGAGAAATACCAAAGAGAAAGGGGGATTCATTATATCTTGATGGCCAATTTTGGAATTGCATATTTCAGTGATTTAAACTATTTTTTTAGGTAATTAAAAGATTTTTAAGTTTGATTAATTTTTCTAGAAATTTTCTGTTATTCATCAATTTCCGTAATTCGCTACCCACCTGGTCCCGAACGTCACGAATTATCGATATTCTGTTCTATTATTCTGTATAATTCGAATAGATTATAAAATAATTTAGTATTGAATACTTAAGTCTTGATTTCAAGAGTTTATTTTGTAACAAAAGTTAATTATAAATATTTTATTTAAAGTTGCTTTTGTTTTTTAATTTTTAAATACGATCTAATGAATGATATTAATTTTTTAGAAATTAATAGTTATTCTCAGTTTTCAAGCCCAAATTTTTAAAAGAAATCTGGTTTATTTTTTAGATTATTTCCTTACAAATTAAAATTCGTATTTTCATACTTATAAATTAATACTGATTAATAATTTTTTAATATTAAAGACTTGCTCGTAATTGAAACTTTTTTCCGAATTAAAAGTTAAATATATAATTTACAATTAATCAACAGAAATCTCACTACATGATCAAGCAAAGTGTAACTACTTTTTTTTTATTTTTGAGTAAAATTAATCGCATTTGTTACGAATTGTAATGAAAAATTCCATTAAAATTTATGAATGAAAAAAGTCTAAAATATTTCTTTATAATGTAGAAATAAAAATTAATTGAAGAAATATAACAAATAGTAATAAAAAAAAAAACCATGATTTCAGGTTAGAATAGTTGAAATTAATAGAAATATTAATTACATACTCTACCATTTCTCTTAACGTTTTAAATTTAACTTATTCAAATTTCTTTATAAGTCACATTTTCTTTTTTTTCTTAAAATAAAAATAATAAAGTTTAATCATCAAATGGGGTTTATAAGTATAAACTTTAAGGCCACAAAAATCGGAAGCTTGTGCGTCATGAATAGAGAGGACACAAACCCACTCGGATGATCCTCATCCAAGTTGGATCGGTATACCCATTTGACAATGAATTAAAGCCTGATGTGACCGTAAATCTCTTTGCAGGAAGACAACGTAAATCTTTCACTCTGTTCCGTTTTAACCGGCAGTTAGAAGGAAATTGAAGGTACATTTTGTCTGCTTCTCTGATCCTTAACTTTACTAAAAAAAACAGAAAGAAAAACGGTAAATAATACCTAATAATAATGAAATTAGTTTATAAAAAAGGAAAATCAATGAGTGTTAAATTATAATTAACAAAAGACATTTTAGTTTCCGTTTTTCAATTTTTTTATTTTATAATGATTAGTTACATCTTTCAAGCTTTAAATAAATAGTATAATCTTTTTCTCGCTTACATCTTCAATCCTGATTATTTTTACATAAAATTTCAAAAGTTCTAAAATTTAAAATTTAAAAAAAATTTATTTCATCCTAACTTAAATTTTTTCGTTAAAATTTTAAAAGCGATATGATAAAAATATAATACACAATATATTTATAACAAAAAAAAAACCTTTTTAAATGAGTAAATTTTAGTAAAGTTGTTTAAACTTGAGTTAATTTTAGTAATCTTGTTCTGAATTCTACCGTTCAGAATTTAATTCGATTAAAAGCGAAGCTTTAAACATCAAAGCCGTTTACAGTTGTTGATTTGCAGCATTTTTAGGTACCTCTCTGCGTACAATGTGCTTGGAATAAGAAATTAATCCACTTCTTATTTCGATCTTTGGAAGTCGTGTCAAACAGTAGATTTGAATAACTTTGGACCTTACATCCGTAATCGTCGTACTTTTTTTCCAAATATTGGCGACACACTTTATACCAACTGAGAGTGATTTTTAACATATTACATCAGGTAATATGTCACTGCTTTCTGCGTGTAGCAGTTGATGGTAAAGCAGATTATCAAGAACAAGATATTACGTTTACTTTCATTTTAATATTAGGCTTTTTTTATCCGCTAATCAATTTTAACAAGTAATCTAATGTGATGATTTTTAGGCATTTCTGTTGAATATATCCTGCACGCTTTACATATTTTCCACTTCTGTCACTGTCTGTTATAGATCCCAAGCTTGTCAGCCTTGCAACCTTAGGAACCACTATGAGGTTTATTAATATTGCTCCACCATAATTTCTGAACCTATACCGCCGACTACAACACGTCTTAAATAGGTGACCAGCTGAGCTTATTCGAATGATGTTAAGCGTTGCTGATCCATACTTTCGTGTTGACGACTGATGTATAATCATCAGATTGCAATAAATCTAAATAAATAAATATTTCACTAAAATTGATCTGAAACGGAAAAATTATAAACATTTTTAATTAGGGCGTTAAATGTTACAACCTGGTTGTTTATTATATATAACAGAAATAAGTGTCATGAAAATCAAATGATGAAAATCATTTAATTTCAAAATGTAAGTTATTATGGTAAAAAGTGATAAAACTGTCTTGTTAACGATTTCGTTACATTTTATTCCTTATTAAGGAAAAATTAACAACAGAAAATTTCATCATTTTTTTTATATTTATTTTTATTTTTTTATACTTAATTCTCTTCGGATATGATAAATCAGCAAAGTATGATTAGAGTTAGTCTACGCCAAATACAGGATAATCAATATCACTCGCCTGTAAACGAAAATACAAACATTAGATTTATTTTTCAAACTGTATTCTTTTAGAAAATTTATTTCGTGTAAAGCATCTTTTTTCTTTTTATATTGTTTGCTTCCCCACTTTTCTATGTTGAGAATACACGCCATCCTTATCTCTTGGGAATAATTCTTTGTTCTTGAAATGAAGTCAATCTTTGTTCAATATGGTTTTCTTTCAAATTTTATCCTATTCCTCATATTTTTACGTATATATCTTGTCTATATACATAAGATATAAATATAAAAGTATACATTCAACAATATTTAGATATAATGAAATTTAGTTATAACAAATTTTTTAAACGTAATATTAAATTTAGTCTTTGATTATTTCATACCTTTTGTCTTAATACTATTTTTTATTTATTTTCACAGTTCTGATTTTAATTTTCTAAGAATGTCTATTTTTACCAATTTTATGCAAGAAGAGATTGAAAATGTTTTGGTAAATAAAAATTGCATGTTCATAAATGAAATATCACGCTTTTTATCAATAAAATGATCCTGAGTTAATTTCAGTTAAAGAAAACACACAAATAAAGAAAACCGAGTAATACATTTATAAAGGTGTGTTATTTTATTTAAAAAAGAAATATCACGATGCATGTTGACATGTGAACGGTTTTGATATAAATTGAGAAACTGCATTATATATCCCTAATTAGTAGAAGTAAAGGAATTCCCATATAATATTAAGGAAGGAAAAACTGCTAATATTTAACAGTCTGGTTACGTCGTTAATGTTGTAATTAGATCTATTTACTGTGATTCGTTTAAGATCAATTTTAATATCAGCCTACGGAAGATTTTCAGAGTTCGTAAATATTTATACTTTTTCTTTAGTTTACCAAACGAAAAATCATATTCTAGGTCAGTGTAAGTAAACCATTAATTCAAAGTTTATTCCTAACTGATTTAGTCATGCCTTACAAATCGGTTTATTTATAGATCGTACATCTTGCAACAGAATAGTTCTGAAATGGAATCGTTTACAATCAGAGGTTACGGATAATTAGACAGTTGATTTCCCAATAAAAACTGGTAGAAACATATTAGAATACCATTTATTCTGTTTTAAACAACCTGGGAACTGATCATTCACGCTGCCGTTAAACAATTTATTTCTGTGGGAGTAAAATGGAGAACCAAATGCCTCGCTATCTTTAAAGGTTTTTCATTAATAAACCCAGTAAGAATCTCAATAGATATCATTTTAGATTACATAGACTATTTTAAGAAGGTCACTTTCCTTTTCGGTCATAAACGATCAATTTTCTAATTGGAGACAATTTATTGGAATCTTTTAAATCTATGAGTTTTTCAAAGAAAATTCAATATTTAGATTATGATAAAAATTTAAGTTTATCGAACATAGGGAAAAGAATTTCATTTGGTAAACCAGATTCTGGCAGAAACTCTTCTTTTTATGAATGCAGTAATTAAAAAATCTTGCTACCTTTTAAGATTCATTGCATCTTGTGGCTATTAGGATTAAAGGCAGTTTGTGGATCTAATTTCAACATGCTATGAGATAGGGAAATGCCCTTTTCGACAAAATTTTCACCCATTGCCCGCGATACTAGTTACGTTGTCTATATAGACTGTGTATCATCTAGAGAAAAAGTCCCGTACAGTATATAGAGGAGGAATTTAATACACAAAACCATTCTTATGGAGTAATACTTTGACGTACTTTTTGAAATCAAATTCAAGTTATTAAAACAAGATGAATATTAACTTATCAAATTGCAAATAATACGTTCCTAAATAATATAAGAATAATAATAACAATAATAATAATAATAATAATATATGCTTTATTATTGTAAAAGAATAGTACTTCTTCAATGTGCGTAACTTTTAAATCTCTTAACCAAATTTTGTGTTTTGGAGCTTTATTTCCTTTAGCTTTAACTAGTTTTATTTAAATAATAATTAATAACAATAATAATTACTTAAATAAAACATTTCATTATTTTTTAACCAGATTTAATACTTTAAAAAACTGTAACTTTTAATTAAAACGAACCAATTTTTTTAATAATACAAATTTTTATAAAAAGTTCAAATTGATATTACTGCCGCCTTCAGTAAATTATTAAAGTATTATGACACCAGTATAAAACAATCTGATGTGAATACCACATGAATTCTTAGTACGCCTATTAAATTACATATACACATATTTTAAATGATTAGTACTTAAACTTTTATTTCATTAATAACTTCTGATATTTTTTCTTTTTTTTATTGTTATTATTGAATTATTATTCATTATATTTTTTTTTTCTTGAGGTTAATAATTATTAATAAATAAATATAATTAAATTAAAAGAAGGAGATAAATTCGGATTTGAACCGATGTGTCTTTCCCTTGTAAGATCCAAATGTTACATTAATTAAAATTTCATTTGGCTATAACTCTAAAACCAATGAAAATAAGTACCACATGATATATCGTTGAAAATTCCAAATCCAAACGTTTTGGATTTTGAGATTTTTTGGGTACATTTGATCCAGTCGATTGCAATCAAAAGAGGAGGTGCATAATTAGATGTTACAGCAGATGTACAGCAGAGGTCACGTCAAAACTTGTCAAAATGGATTCAGGGATGATCAAAATGGATATTTTCGTTGAAATCTGAAAACCGAGATTTTTCGCGATCACAGTACTTTTTTTACTTCGTACAAGGAAGTACGTAAAAAATCACTGTATTGTACACAAATTAGTTCAGTTTGATGTTAAAGATCAGTTACAGTTACGTACATTTTCCATCACCAACCGCCATAGACGGATAATATAATAAAATACTCTTATAAAAATGGTATATTCGGATTGATATTGATGATTATAATTATAGTAAAAAGAAGAAATGTATTTTTCACTTTAACTGTTCCAGTCGAGATACTTTTAATTGATAGAATATTTTTATAAAAATCCAAAACAAAAGTCAGAATATAGTTAAGTAAATCAAGTACTGCAATGCGTGTTTGAGGATGTGTGTGTGTATGTGTGTGTCACACATATGAACGCTAAAAGAAATCAGTAAAGAACTAGCTAGTTTCGAGTATAAGGACTGAATTCAGATGCTAGTATAATCTCCACCGCTGAACTGTGCCTTATTCACCATGCACGGATAAATTCCGTCTTTCAGTTTATCTATCTCTTGAACGTGTACAGTAACTGTTATGTATACTTGTAGATATGTTTGTGCGTTTTTATTATCTGTATATATTTGTATATGTGTATGTCTATTCAGGTAGTTTCTATGTGTGTGTATTTCTACGTAAATATTGAAATATTTGCTACTCCTACTGAAAGTCATTTTTTCGCTATTATTCCATGTATATTGTATAAAATACCTTTTTAATATTTAATTTTAAATGTCATTTTTTGTTATTTTTATGTTTATCTTTTCTTTTTTTTTTGTTTTGTTAGTTGAGGTTTTTATCATATAAATATTAATATATAATGTTGTATCAGTATTTTTTATTCTGTTACTTACACTGTTAATTAACTGCATTTTCAACCGTGTTTTTCATTATAAAAAAAAATTCCTTTCGGCACGCCGGAAGACTGAGGTAGATTTCACCGGTGCTAAGTAGAGGATAAAAAAAATTTCCACCTTAAAGTTAGGAAAAACTTCACATTTACTCAATACGACAATCGTTGCATTTGTTTCACATGTTTAGCATACGACAAGCCCCATTTTACAATTCCAGCAAATTTTTCGCCATCCCTTGCCGAAGTGTAAGTCATATAAAAATTTGTTTCATACAAAAGGTAATGTTTAGAGGACTAACAACCACTGCAAACCGATTCGATACTGTACCTATTAAGGGAGGTATGATTTTTTGTCTTCGAAAAATCATTTTTTCCATCCCTGGGCCAATGGTTGGTGATATCAAAAACATGGTTTACATAATTTTTAGGCCCTTATTCAAAGAATTGTTGGAACTTTAAACGAATTCGATATTTTACTTAATAAGAAAGTTAAAGCGATTTTTTTTTTCAAAAAAGCCCCCATTTCTACCCCCATGGTCCGATTTTGTCCATTAACGAACTCGAACGAGACTTTAGATTGAGTTGTTTTTAGGAAACAATTTGAAAATGACTGGCGCAAAATTACGGCAGTTATCGTGTCGACAACAAAGTGAAATACACACACACACACACACACACACACACACACACACACACATATATATATATATATATATATATATATATATATAAACGTTTGAGCTGACGGTGGTTTTGGGTCTGGGGGATTTGAAACGCGAAGACAAGAAATTTTCCGGAAGTCGAATCATGGTACCCGTTACAATAGGTAACGTAGGTAAATTTCTTATGAAATTTATCTAATACGTAATATTGATGTATTATTCTCCCATTTATTTAGAAGTAGAATACAAAGTTTGAGAATATTGATAGTAGTTAAGCCACTTAAAAAAATTAAATTTTCAATTAAAATTAGAAATGGATTTTTTCTCAATGAATTTATCAGTTACCATATGAAATTTATAGCCTATGAAATATGAAATAACTGAGTTCTGAAACAGAAAGTTGTAATTTCGCCAATACGGTAGTTAGTGAGTGTACATATATATATATATTTTTTTTTTTATTCGGCGATTAAAGCTAGAACGTAAGGAGACAGAGCTATATAGAGAAAAATTATGGTGATCTTGTCTAAAATGGGATATTGATTTTCCCAATTTTTACATTTTAGGATCCAACACGTTCAACTGGACCAAAAAACCATATTGTATATATGTACTCGTACGTTTATGTGTCGCGTCTCACTGATTTTGGCCTTATACCTCAGGATTGACCAAACTGATTTTTTTCAAATTTAGTCCAAATATTTCCTTTACCTATTTTCCGTTACCTACGAGTATAAATGATAATATAATTTATTTGTTATAAATAAGCAAAAAAACATAAAAAAACTCAGTCCTTACCTCTTAAAATATAAATATACGTATTATATACGTATATTATATATTTGTATTTGTATTGTATACGCATTAAATATATGTATTTTAAAATTAAATATTTTTCAAAATTTTTGAAAATTTATATATTTATATATTTATAATTATCAAGAAATGTCTACAGCTTTTTTAAATTATAGACCGTGGACCTAATATAGAGAAAGATTATTTGAAAAACTTTCTTCAATCTGAAATACAATTTATTTTATTTATTTCATCATCATGTTTTATTTAAATTGTTATGTTCTTTAGTTAAAATTGGCATTTGGTTTGTGTTAGTGTTCTACCATTTGAGCTTTCATTTTTTGTCTTTAGTAAATTTGTCTTTCCTCAATGACTTACGATTCGGAAGAAAGAACTGAACTGATTTTTACATACGGAGAACAAAATAAATGTGCTAGAAAAACTGCTAGCGTTTAATGAATGGGAGCTAGATAAAATGTTTTACACACTTACATTGTAAAACTTGTAAAAAAATTCAAAGAAACGGGTTCTGTCATGAATAAGAAACGTGCAGGGCAAAAGGTTTTAGACGAATTAACTTTGGTTGAAATCTTGGAAAGTGTAGTAGCAAATCTTCACAGCTCAATTCGTTAAATATCCTGTGAAACTGGGGTTTCTTAAATATAAATGTCTTAAATATAAATTGCCCAGAAGCATTCGACGAATCCTGGGCACGATAAGGAAATATTAGACCGGGTGTTATTTCTTTGGGCCATCCGTTTATACTCAAACATATAATTTAATGCAGTGTGTATTAGCTCATCATGCCAATTGCTGTACAACAGTTGGAAATTTTATTATTCATATTAAGACGTAAAGTGTGATATCTTTGAATGTTACATCAAATATGTTGTGTCCGGGCTATGACAACGCCGAATCGTTTTTCGCCCAATTGAAGGTTTTCATTCAAACCTTCGGAATGAATGAAAAGATGACAGTTGAAAACGAACATATAACATAAAAAATTGTAGTGATTAAATTTCTGTTATTATGTAAAATTTCTTCAGTTTACAAAAATTATTTTAACGATAAGAAAAAATCTTTTTAAAACTTGGATGATTTAGTTTTTATTTGATCAGCGATGTTGAATGGCCTTGAGCTCTTATTTATTTATTATTTTATGTTGCTGAGGATTCTTTAGTATGAGTAGATTTTTGCTTTTAAGGTCATCATTCGCATACGTGACTTCCAAATTTCTTTGTAGTGATTTATAAATTATTATAGTTTTATTAGTAGCATTCTATTGCTCAAATAGGGTTTACCAGAATTTTAAGCTAACGCTTTCAATATTATTACGTGAAAAACAATTTTCATGAAAATATTCATATGACTGGTGAGAAATATTTAATAAAAAATTAAGAGTACAATTTTATATGTATACTTCGAATGAGTTTCCGCATGTTATTGTACATCTGTGTATTTGTTTTTGGTTTACATCTGTCTTGCGTTTATTAAGAGCCTTTCACAGCTTTCACAATGTATTTTTAATACCCTGCAGGAAGGATTTTTGCTCCTATTCACAATACCCGTGGGCATTACAAGCACTTTTAAAAGGAAATGCATGTCTCTGAAGAACAGCATTCATTTTTGCAGTTGTGTATGTTTTCTTGTTTTTACCGTTTAACAATGCATTAGCTTCACTTTTATGAGGTTCTTCCTGTTAATAATAGTAAGAATAATATTTTGAAACTTTTTAATTTTCGTACGATAATAGTTCAACATTATTAATTAGCTTCTATCTACAGAAAAATCAGTGCTACTTAAAATATTTGTTTTATCTCCTTTTTTTCTTACTGCAATTTCTTATGAAATGTAGTTTCGTATTTTTATTTAAAAAAATAAAAATACTCAATAATATCTCACACACAAAATTGCAAATAAAATTAAAAGATAAAGATTTCTTAACATCTTTTTTTTTTTTTTTTGAGTTGTACGGGTATCAGCTGCTGTGGTCATTAACTCGATTGAAATTTGTAGCGTATGAAAATTGCCCTGTCTGACTGGGACTCGAACCCGGAACCTCCGGATGAAAGGCTGAGATACTACTTAATTATATTATTTTAATAAAATGAATACGATTATAGATTTTTTAATTATATATTTTTTTTTTTTTGTATTTACTTTTTTAAGCAAAACCTTTTACATCAGATACTTCTGAACTAACTTGATGGCTCTATTTCATATTTATTTAAAAATATATTTAGTTCATTATACCGAAATTATTCTCTAGAAATTGTATCGTTAAAACCACTTATTTTTTTTATTTATTTAGTACGTAAATGTACTGTAAAATAAATGTAACGTAAATGTATTGTATGACTTTCATCATCTTTCTAAATAGATATGATTATATATGACGTTTGTATTTTCATTGACAAAACGTTAAAAAGTAACAGCGATTTACTAATAAACATAGGAAATACGTTAAGATTTGTTCCAATTTTCAAAAGATTATGAATATTATCAAAGCAACCAATTTAGGTCAGTCGGTTGATTTCATACAATTTACTATAAACGTTTTTGAACTGAATCTTTATATTCCATAAAATTAAATTCTTAAACAAAGTTGCTTGGATTGCTTTTTGAGTTATTATATTTTTACACTAATGTCCTATGTAATGTTCCATAGTCGTCTGACTTATTTTTAAATAAAAAAATTAAATTTATCATGTATACTTATAAAAATATTGTCACGAGATAGTATTATTTCAGTATATATGATTCTTCATGATGTCTGATACTTTTACCGTAGTAAAGATATTATAATAAATATAGTTCATATATATATATATATATATATATAATATATTAACCACATTTTATCAAATCATAGTATTCTTGTCTCTGACGGTAGCATATAATCATAAATAAATGAATTTTTAAATATAGTTTATCAGAACGAAAGAAACAAATTATTAACTGACTGGAATATATTACTAATCAGCATATTTCATTTCAAATAATTCTGAGTTAAAAAAAAAAACTGTTTAACTATTTTCTTCTTTGCAAGAATGTTCGTGAACATCTACCTTTAAACATCAGTTTTTGTAACAAAAATTATGAGCATAGAGTTTTTTTTGGACATTTTCATATGGAATCGTTATCTGATAATTGTAAAGTTTTTGTTCGTAAACTTCTTTTTAGTTTTGTTTAAAATATCTTTGCCCTCTAGAAACATATATTTTCTTCATATAACCTTTTACAACATTTCTAGTCAAAACTTTTTAATTGTTCACCTCTACATAAATTTATCACTTGCAAAAAAAGACTGTTTTTTTTTTCGTGAGAGAAATATGTTTCTGTTATAATGCAGTTTCTTCTGTTACACAAACGTATACTTTTTTAGCGTTCAAAAGATCTTATTATAGATAGATACAAGGAAAACCCTGATTACATATCATTTTAATATATCTGATACACTATAAGGAACAATTCTGGCTATAAAATATTCCACGGTATACATCACTGGTGCTTTTTTACTCTTAAACTTTTCAAAAAAAAAGTCACTTCTATGTACTTTACAATCTTCTTTTCCTTTTTTTCTTTCTTTTTTAATTTATTGATATGTAAATCTAATCAAATTTTTTTAGGTTTATTTTAAAATATTCTTACTAAGAATATTTATTAAAAAGATTCTCGTGAGTTATGTTATTTATAAATGCTTTTCTTTTAATAATATTTCGTACGTGTTTGAATTTTATTTTTCAGAATAAAACCACTCGATATTGTTTAGTAGAAATAAATATATTTTCCCTGTTTTTCATTAACAATTTTATTCTGTGGCGCGCGTGTGTGAATTTTTCTCATTGAAAACTATGTTTATTTAAAATTATTTTAATGAAATTAAAATTATTAGATAATCTATTTAATTAATTACGAATTTAAATTAGTGATGGAGATAATACGCCTACTTATCACAATACAGACTAGTTGTTGAAGTGGTTTACTGTCATGTTGTGCCGGGTTAAATTGAAATTAAATTAATTTTTATCTATTAATGATCTTATGCAATCACATAAGATCACCTTACTATCCATTTCAAAGTAAATTATCTTTATATTTCAGTATATATTTTTTATATATTTCAACATACAAAGCTTATCTGGGAAGTAAGTCCCGTCCATACCATTCATTCTTTGGCTTTCGATAAATGCCGTTACAAGTATAGCAACGATTGTTTACAGTTGATTAAATGTTATTTAAAATGTTCAGGTCAATCGAGAATCCTAATGATTATGAAATTATGGTAGTTTTTAAACTCAAGAAATGTCAAAAAAGCTGATATTCATCGGTAAATTAATAAATTTTATGGTGAAAAAGCTACGAGTAATGGAATGTTAGAAATTGGATGCAGCTATTCAATGAGCAGCAATGCAGTAATGTGCCCGACAAGCAAAGTAATGAGCGCGCTTCCGTAGCGAATAACGATTTGGTTACGCGAGTGAATGAAAGAATTAAAGCAAATCTACGGATTACAATTTCGTCGTTATTTTGTTGTTGATTTAAATTTCACGGACAGATTTTCGGGAAATCGTAGCACAAAATCTATCACGAACTCTGCCATTGTTGGATGCCAAAACTATTGATAGAAGTTTACAAAAGCAAGCGATTAAACTCTGCTTAGCCTTTTCTTACCCCAAAATGAAGGTGACGATTTTTTGAGCACAAATTATGAGTGGTCACGAGACTTGGATCTTTAACATCAATGGTGATACACATCTCCGAAAATAATAAGTTCAAAACCACAATTTCAACACGAAAAATCATGTGCACTGTCTTTTAGGATAAAATGAAGTTTTGTTGAAAAACGTCTTGTCGAGAGGTAACACTGTAAATGCTTCTCTTTATTGTGATACTCACAAAAAACTGCGCCGTCCAATTTTAAACAAGAGTCATGATCAATTGTGGGGTTTTGTTGTTACTAGACAATGCTTGTCCATATCATCCGAGTTCGAATCCCGATCAGGCAAAAATTTTCATTCCCTCATCCTATTAAGCAACACCGTGGTCCACCCTCTTCGGGACCACCGTGGTCCCGGAGGTTAATAAAAAAAAAAAAAATGCTCGTTTCCTGTGAAATTTAAAGGCTGATGAACAATTTGGTTGAGGGTAATTTTGAAGTGTACACCTTATAATTATGATTTGGGTTATCTTCATTCGCGGTGACATTCTTTGAGGAAGGAATGAATAAACTACAAAATATAAAAATTGCCTAAGTAATGATAGAAAACTAATTATTAAAACGAATTGCGTTGTACATAATATATACAATGAATGGATGGTTGCCTGAGGTTCAAACCTTTCCTCCGTGGTGTTCGCATACCGTACGCAGTGTGGTGTTCGCTGTGTTTCAACACATACGAGTATTTGTTTCTAGCTGGGAAAATACTCTCGTCTAAAGATACTTGTGACATGATACAGATATTGAAGTCCGTCAGTTATTGAGTTTGATTGTGTGTGGATTCCCATAAAATAATTATTTTCAGATAAAAAGCGTGGAAGACAGAAAATTGTCGTGTGCCAATAAAAAATCGTATGTACGATAGAAAATCTATCGTATTCAATCAATAGACATTGAAAATAAATTTTAAAAACTTATTTTATACATTAAAGAAAATATGTGTCTGTAATCTTTGTTTTGAATCATTTTAGAAACTGGTTAGATTAGTTCTGTTGTATGACAGAATGTAGGATCTTAAAACTCAACCTAAATCGAAATTGGAGTTTATTGAGATCTTGCAGATTACAGTTTATTGGATCATAAGAGAAATATCGATAACCGATAATAACCGAAAGAGAAATATGTTACTTGTATTGAGCAACATTAAAGACTACATATAGAAATTATATACTTATAAAGAATTATAGGCCAAGATGGCGTATTATAGCAGCGTAATACTGGGCGACCCCGAAAACAATGAATTTCATGATCATAATTTTTTTTATTTTATTTTTTTTATGTGTGCTGTAAAGTATTATTTTTATAAAAGAAAAACTCATTTATTGTTGGAGAAAGGAAACTAATTTAATTGTGTTTTTTAAAAAATAAAAACTATAATTACAACCAAAAAATTAATTTCAGTATTGCTTTGTTATATGGTCCTACATCATTTACCTATGGGAATATCTTCTTTCGTTTGTTCTTAAATATCTTTTGTTTTTAAATAGAAATCGATTGTATTATATTTAATATTTTCTTTAATGCTTGAGAACGTTAGAAAACTATTAAGCAACCGCTTATTGAAAGAGGTCCTTTATATTTCCTTGTACTATAAGCTTTTATGTGTTCGTTCAAACGTCAGTATATTTGTATTTGTGTGTATGTGGTTGCATATGGAGGTACATTTCAAAGCTCACAGTTAGTAGAGGTAGTCCACTGGGTTGTCCGGGGAATAATATTTCATTTCCTTCTTAAGACTACGAAAACGTTTCTCTCTTCTATAGACTCGTTTCAACGAGAAAATTCAGTCCCTTTCCTCTTTTTCCATACGGTAGTTCTTTGTTCATTCAGTTGTGTATATATATATATATATATATATATATATATATATATCCCTTAGGTCAAGGACACTCAAGAATTCTTTATGCATATAACAAGAACGGAGTTATTGTTTTTACATAATTGAAATAAACGATTTTATTTTTTCTTAAACATTAACAAAACTGTCAACTGTGATCATTTCCATTAAAATTAATTTATTTTTTGCTTACGTTTGTAATCCTAAAAAATTTAAGAAACTGTTAAAACATAATTTTTTCTGTACTAAATTTTTTTGTAACCGATTGGTTTATTTTTATAGCTTTAATAACTGAATTATTTATTTTTTTAGAAAAAATTGTTATACTGCTAAGAAAAATTCAGGACTGCAATAAGGCTTCACCCTAAATCTATTATATTTCATTGAAATGGTTAAAATGGTATTTTTAAATAATCTGCATGAAACGATACAAAACAGTCCAGTTTAGATAAAGTGTAGATGAAAAATTAGTACTGCTATTTATTCTTTTAATACTCGTAATTAATCTTACTTTATTTTAAATTAATTTTTTTCTGGCATATTTGTTATAGATTATTGTAATCTATATTCACACGAAGTAGATTCTAAATTTTAATTCTAGTCAGGCTTAGTTGGTAATCCTTTGCGTATTACAGTATACAGGTAAATAGTTTAATTATAATTGGAGATAACTCTGTATTTATCGGTGAGAAATAAACAAACAGATGTAAACCATATATAGCAGGCATCGAAACATCTCACAAACTTAGATTATACATGTGAAGAGGTTACAGTGAATATTTTGTTTCAAAAAAGTTAAGTAGGTTGTAGAATTGAAAATGCATACTACTTAAAATAATATTTTGAGTACCTTAGACGATTCTATGTTTTGAAAAATTCAGAGGTTCAAACGGTAATAAAAGGGTGAATGATAACTTGCGATTAGCATGGACAAATTGATGTTGCTTTAACATCTAATTATATGTTTCATAACATTTCCTCCTTATATAATACCTCTTTTGCATATATATGGCTTGGCAACATTAATGTATAAACTGTACTTCTGATTTAATAAAACTTAAATAAACATAATAATCTTGTAAGTTTGATGTTTTAAAAAGTTTGTATAATTTAAATTAAACTCCACTTAAATTACATGTATCTTAAGTGGCAGTTTATTTTTGTTATTAAAATTAATATAATTAAATTTTTTTGATTTATATTGTATTTATCCGAATTTTTTTTTTATTAAAGTAAAATTGAATAATGACAGTTCGTCAAAAAAATTAATTGTAAAATGAATAAAATATATACATTATTTTTTGTTTTTACTTTCTTGTACGAAGCAATTTGATCGCGAAAAATGTCGGTTTTCAGATTTCAAGGGAAATATTTATTTTTAACCATTCCTGAATCTATTTTGACTATTTTCGGGGTAACGTCTATACGTTCGTTATGTATCTCGCATAACTCAAAAACGATTAGCCGTAGGATGTTGAAATTTTTGATGTAGGACTATTGTAACATCTAGTTGTGCACCTTTCCATTTGTTTGCAATCGACTAGACCAAAAGTGTCCAAAAAAGGCCCAAATCCAAAAGATTTGGATTTTGTACTTTTTGTTAATTGTAATAATAGGCTCTCATTGAGAGATTTTCAACTGTATATTATAAGTGGTACTTATTTTCATTGGTTTCAGAGTTATAGCCAAATGAAATTTTAATTAATGAAATATTTTGATCTTTCAAGGGAAGGTACTCATCTCCTTTCTTAGTAATTTAAATATATTGATTTATTAATAATTATTAACCTCTCTGATTGTAAAAAATTTTTTACGATAAGTAATAACAATAAAAAAAAATATGAAAAAATATCAGAAGTTATTAGTGAAATAAAATTTCATGTACTTTATCATTTAAAAAAAATGTGTATGTGTAAATTTAATAGGCGTACAAGGAAATCATGTCGTTTCCACATCAATTTTTTTATTTTAATCATAACTGCTTAGTGAATACGATTCAAAAAATATATATTTGGAAAACCTAAAATTAGAAAATTATATATATTCCGCAATCAAGAGAATCTTAAGGTCATTCTCTATACTGCATTTTTATGTTTTTTCTCTTTATCCATTTTCGCAACTTGTAACAGTTATATTACATTTTTTTTAAATTATTAATAACTAGATTATACCACTTTATTATGTTATAAGAACATTATTTTTGCTGTTGTTTCAGATTTAAAAAATATTTATCTAAGTTATTCGGTTGGCTATTAAAATAAAACAAAACTTAAAAATGAATAATAATGCTGATCTAAAAACCGCATTTAAAATTAAAATATATAAAATCATTAATAGAGTTTTTGTTTTTGTTATAAATTTCAACTGTTTAACTCTTTGACATATTAGTATGATATCGTTACCTGTGTTTTTTTTTTAACTAGAACCGATTTATAAAATTCAAAATTTTAAAAGGGAATTAATTGAAAAATTATTATTTCTTTTAACGCAATGAATTTTAACCGGTTTTTAGGTTTATTCCAATTACGTATTTCATGACAGAAAATTTCAGTTATTTATAACCATATTGACAAAATTTTTTTGTTTATTATCATTGCTGTTACTTCAAATTTATATCTTATATTAGGAAATAAATGAGATATTCAGTGTTGAAATTTAAAACATTACATTTTAAAATTTGATAAATAAATTTGATCAAATCTCTGAGGAAAGAACAAATTAAAAAATGTAATTTATTATTATTATTATTATTATTATTATTATTATTATTATTATTATTATTATTATTATAAAACTTAAGTATATTTACCAGTTGATATTAATTTACTTCTATGTTACATTTCCTACTACTATTAAATTTTTTAACCCCCAAAGTCTTGAGTGTACTCTTTGTAGCACACTGCTGCCCATTCGTTGAAGACTTCTAGATTATTTAATAAAATCCGTTATTTTATAACTGATTCTTTTACATATAATTAATATAATAATCGTAATCAAGTCATACATAAAATAAATATTTTGCACTGTTTATTTATAATTCAGTATTATTAGAAAGTATTATCATGTGAGAAAATTTAAAACCATAAAAATGTAAATTATTTTTTAAAAGTGATTTAAAAAGGTTGAATTTAATATAAAGTTTTTCATTATTTTAATAAAGACTTTTTCTTCTTAAGGAAACAGAGTTAGTAATCTAATTTATGTACATTTAATTTTCTTATTATATTTTTATTCTAAGATTTATACAGTGGAATCGTTTTTATTAAATTAACTACTAGAAAACATTTTCAATAAACTATATTTATTAGCATTGTTGATTTCTAGTACATCTGTTACTGCTCATAAATTTCTATTTAAATTGGTTTAAATAATTGTATTTTTTCATTCGTTGTTCATAATTGTTGAAATTTTATTCCCATTCATTCATGTTACTTTGCGCATAGTGATGTATAATTCTACAGATGTATAACAACTAGTGGAATTTATTTTTAACTTAATTTCTGTATAAATTGAGAATAGTTATTTATTATCAGGTATGTACTGTTTAATAACCAACTTTATCTTCTCTTTTGTAATGAATTTTTAATATATAAGTTTTTTATTTATTGATTGAACCTATGGCCTAGCCCGTTGGTATTGAAAATCTTCGGGCTGAACCGTATAACAATTGTGAAACGGTGTGTGTGAACTCTTCTTCACCAGTCACAAGGAAATTCGTCTTTGGATTTTTTTCGCAAGGGATCCCAAAAAGGTTACCCGAGGAAAACTGATCAGGGAAAATATTTTTGACAACATGAATGGAATTTTAGGGCGTGAAAGTGAATCTGATTCGGAAGTCATGGACCTTACATGTAATTAGTCCAAAATATCGATATGATTTTGTTTGCTCGGATTACATGAATGCCCTACAGGCGATACTCTGTACACTACACTTAAGATACTCTGTTCTTTGTGAGATTCATTGTGTCATTTTGCAAATGACTAGACGTAATACATACAGGAATTTCAGGCAATGAGCGCGAAGTTAGCGCGGCAAAGGATATTTGTTTTCAGCCTCCTTTCACCGATCGAGTCGCTGCAAACGATCTTGTCTACTTCCTGAAGAGGGGTGGTTCATGATGAGTGATCAAGTGAATGGGATGCTACCATGAACAAAAAACTTTGTCTAACTAAGATCATTCTAATTCTTTAGCTTTCATGATATCATGTGTTTTCGTCTATTTTCTGATCTATTAGACAGATCTTCCTACTCTGTCTGCTAATTCCAAGCATACATCGTTCCATATTTTTTGTACTACTCTAGCTTCTGTAATTATATATATTTTAATAAGAAATAATCACATTTAAATTTGTATAAAAAAAAATTAAGAAATTAATTTTTTAATAAAAAACGAAAAAAGTACAAAAAAAGGCTTTAACTTAAATTATTTGAGCATTCTTGTACACGGTAAATATAACAAGATGAAAAAAATTCAGTTTTTTATTTTTACTTCCTTGTACGAAATAAAGAAAGTACTGTAAATGCGAAAAATTTGTGTTTTCAGATTTCAACGGAAAAATCCATTTTGACTATCCCTGAATCCATTTTGACTAGTTTCGGCGT
Source organism: Lycorma delicatula (assembly GCF_047948215.1). Lineage (NCBI taxonomy): Eukaryota > Metazoa > Arthropoda > Insecta > Hemiptera > Fulgoridae > Lycorma > Lycorma delicatula. Next base: position 62,715,600 of record NC_134460.1, on the reverse strand, counting down.
GAAGTCTGTACGTACGTATGTATGTACGTCCGTATGTATCTCGCATAATTTCAACTACGGCTATCTAGCCGTAGGATGTTGACATTTTTGATACTACTGTAACGTGTGGTTGTGCACCTCCCCTTTTGGATGCAATCGACTGGACCAAAAGTGTCCAAAAAAAGCACAAAATCAAAAAATAAATTGAATTTTTTACTTTTTCTTAACTTTAATAATAAGCTCTCATTGAGAGCTTTTCAACGATGTATCATAAGTCATACTTATTTTCATTGGTTCCACAGTTATAGCCAATTGAAATTTTAATTAATGAAATATTTGGATCTTATAAGGGGAAGGCACATCGGTTCGAATCAGGTTTCATCACCTTTTTTTTAACTTTTTTTTATTTAAATATATTGATTTATTAATAGTTATTAACCTCTGATTGTAATAAGGTTTATAATAAATAAATAATAATTCAATAATAACAATAAAAAAGAGATATGAAAAAAATCAGAAGTTTTGAGTGAAATAAAATTTTATGTACTTTTAAAAATGTGTATATGTAATTTAATAGGCGTACAAGAAAGTCATGTGGTGCCCTCATTAGACCTGGTGAAACATCTGATTATTCAATATTAATTGAAAATTATAATTTAGAATCGTATTTTTTTATTTATTTACGTATTTGTTTCAGTTTACTTGATAATAAATATAGCTATAAAATTTAATAACTTTCTCCTGTTTCGTTTTTCTTTTCATTTTGTTAATGGTTGCATCATAATAATTTAAAATCACATTATTAAATACATATAAGACATACATTTATTTAAAGAGTAATAAAGGGACTTTATTCTAACCGAATATTTCAGGTAAGATTGTTGAATTAATTGTATAAATATTTGACGTTAATAAAAACTAATATTTTAGAAATTGTGTAACTGTCCTCTTGTATTAAAGAATTGGAGGATCGTATCTCACTTTCAAATGAAGTAAGTTTAAATGAAGTACAGCAAAAATGTGTATATGTAATTTAATAGACGTGTAAGGTAGTCATGTGGTGTCCACATCAGTATTTTTAATTTATATTATTTAAAAACCATTATTAACTATGCTAATATATTCTCATTAAAAAAAGATTTTTTTAATGAGATTTTTAAATTTCAACTAAATTATTTAACAGATTTCAATTCTTTTCAGTTTCAAATAAATTTTAAACAATTTGGTGGAAAATATTCATTAAATTTTAAATCTATAATTTATCAAAAAAATAAATGTGGCACATCGTCTAATTTTTAAAAAATTCTAAAATACCGAATTTATTATAATTTATAAACAAAAAATCTATTATTTTGTATTTCACATTTGAATATGTTCGGAAAATGTTATAATTATTTCAAATAAAAGAAAGACGGACTTCCATAACCCAATTGGGTTATGTTGTTTTATATATATACGGAAATTAGTAATAAACAATCTGTTATATTTAAATCTAATATATTTAATAAAAAATAATAATTATTATAATATTGAACTTCTAATTAGTTTACATTTACGCTTATCTATGGTTGTATACGTAGTTATTAAAACTTTAATATTCAGTGGGTGAAAATAGAAGTTGAAATATTAATCAATTTTGCTGTCTCCCACTTCCAAAACTTCCGTACAAAGGAAAGCTTTTTTTTACGCTAGCGTGGGCTTAAAGAACAGCGTCAGTTCTCATATTTCACCTAAATAGTCTATTCTATAACAAATTTCCTTGTTAATTTGATAATTATACTCCCAAAAGACAAATGGACCAACATAGGCCACAAGGACGTTCTTGAAAGTGAAGAATCATCTAAGTTATTAACGTTTTTGTTTTAAATACAAAAATATATTAATTACTACAAAAAATTAAAAACTGTAGCAAAGCTGATTGGTATATTTTATATGTAAAAGTTAAAGATTAAAAATCATTAATTTTAAACAAATGTTATCTTTAGGATAGTTAGCATTTTTAAAAGACATTGAAAAAAGATGTGTGTGTTTATATATATACATATATTATAAAATATAAGGTTTATAATTTATAAAATTATTATAATTTTATAAAATTATAATAATATAATTTGTTTAAAATTATTTATAATTTAATTACTATTTCTTCTTTTCTTGAAGTAAATTTAATTTAAACTGTAATTTAAGATCAAATGCATGAACTCATGATAAAAATAAGCTGAAAATATTAACTGAAACAGTGTAGCCAATGATAAAATCGTTTTTTATCAGAACTGTAATTGTATAAAATACTCTGGCCTTTCTCTTGCATGGGTAGCTCGCGTACTTTCTGAAGACTATGCATAGTGGAAAGAAGGTTTCTAAAATTGCTTCACTAACTCCTTTCCCATCCCATATTCCTTTTCTTACCACCTACCTACTACCCTCTTCCACACTGTTGCATGGAAGGAGAGCTCTTGGGACAACCACAAAATCCTATCAACTACAAGTCGTTTCCATTTAAGTATGCTTTGTAAATTTTCTGCTTTTAAATGTAATATACTCATTTTATTAGCAAAGTACTCGGGCGTAAATATCAATGCGTTTAATGCAGTAAAATCCCAATTATTTATTTATTTTTATTTTTTTTTGTAGTCTAGGATACGTCTTAAATTTATTCTACTAAATTATTTTGAATAAAATGTTTATTTTACATTGTATATACTTAATATTTTTTTTATTAATTTATTTTTAACGAAATTAAACTATAATTTTTGGAATTAGTAATATGGATGTTAATATTTTGAGTCAAACTACTGCAAAAATGATCTTAATTACTTTACTTTTTGTATTATTATTCTTTACTTATTTCTTTACTTAAAATATCATTAATGTTTTACAATAGAAATAAATAGGTAGTATTTTATTAAAATAATATTTTAAACAGCTTTACCCACTCATGCGTTTTTATTTAATTAATTTATAGATTCATCAGTCTATTTTAGACGTAAAACTTTTTTAAATTATTGGCAGTAATTATTAAACTTTTTCAAAAAATTAATTTCGAAAGAATAAAATAATTTATTTCCATATTATAGTTGCTTATGACTAATTACTTTTGTATTTATATTACGGAAAGTGGGAGGTAATGCTGACCGGAGAGAATAACTCCCAACCAGAGAGTAACCCAACCATTCCTAACCTTATCTAACCTAACAGCCGTAACAGTATTCCTCTTTTATCCTTCAAAAATTGATCTTCCTTTAATTGAAATAAGATAGCCTTCAACTTATACCAAACAGGTTCAAAATTCGTTATAGTATGTCTTGAAAACCAGGGATGATCATTACGGACGTCAGCGAGACCTACAGTTGGTCGTATTTACCGCAGTAGAATCAAAAGAACAATTATACTCTTCATTGAAGAATCCTGCTACAAATTCAGTTTCCAGTTTATTCCACTTCAAAATAAAGCTGGAAATTTTGAATGATTCTTATTAGTGAATATTTTGTTGACATACATTTTGTTCTGTAGAATTATTCAGATTCAGTATCCTCCAAAAACTTTCGGAGAAATGTTGAATAAAATCATAATAGTATGGCAAACATGATCGTCGTGTTCCCTTAATGATTTATTTGAATCATATTTTTTTATTTGAACAAAAAACATCTTTCTTAGATATTGCTTGAAATTTTACATGACTTACTTAGAAACAAATGCTATTTATAGGAAAAAAAACTGAAAACATTTATTTATTATGATAACAAATTCTTCACGATATAAATGTAAAAAAAAAAAGGTTTGGTTACAATGAAATGTGAAATAATAATAACCAAATACTTTTTTAGCTTAACCGATAAAAATCAAATTTATTAGAAGCAGATAAAAAGAGAAAATAATTGTAAATTTGTAATCACAGAAAGTAAGAAGAAATTAAAATAGATTTCAGTCGATGGCCAGGTGGTGTAAAATATACTGCTATGAAAATTAAAGCTGAAAAGCTAAATAAGGTTGTTAGTGAGAGATTACAATTTTTACGAACAGATGCATCAAATTTAGCAAAAATAGAAGGAGATGAGAGATTGAAGAAATGGAAAAATATCTCATCACAGTTTCAAAGTTTAGAAAACAAACATTTTTTCATATAAAGATAGCAAAGACCTCAATATAACTGCAACTGAAACCATTTTAAATCATTTAATAAACCTACCGTATATTCACGGACTAATTTGATAAGCCGATTTGGGGTTGTAAAAATGTTGGAAATCTACTATACTGTATTCACTTAGCTTGTAGCGTGAAGAATAAACAAACTTGCGTTTGGGTTAGTGATTTCGTCAAGTTTCTACTGTCACGTCGCTGTATCAGTGCCGATTCACAGCGTGGCAGTATCTGTATACAGCAGAATAATCGTTACACATATTAGTTGCCGTATAATTAATTAATCATGAAGTACTTAGGTAATTAAACCTTCATAAATTTACGATATTATGTCTTTCAGTTCTATTAAAACTCTTGATCTTTTCATATGATTCCTCTTTTGTTCTGGTGTTCAATTTTTTGTTTCTATATTTATTTACTCTATTATTTAAAGTAAATAAACCGGTAATGCATTTTTTTTTTTAATTTACTGGAACGTGAGAGTAGTGTATTTCTAGATTTTTCTTCCGCAAAAAGGCCGTGAAAAACCCCTTAAGTCGTGCGGAAAAACATATAATTTTAAATGATTACAAGAACGAATTACATAATCTAACGGCGTTAATTTCAGATGTTGTTAAAAAACTGCTAACATGAGTGGAAGTTGTGCTGCTTCAGTGTACAACGTGATTCGCGAGTATAAATACTATTAAGTAACGGTTTCCCTAAGAAAACAAAACCCCGCAGGTCAAAGTTGACGATCTCCATAAAAACGCGATTCGTAAAAAAAAACTCGAATTTTAATTACGAAACGAATTGTCTACAATAAACAAAGTGTTACGAGTTGTCAATGTCGATAACGATCTAACAGATTTCCAAAGAACACCTTTTTATAAATTGTTCAAAAGTATGAATTTTACATACGAAAAACGGGGTCGGGAAGTGCTTTAATTTAAAGGGATGGTATCATTATATGGTGAAAACATTACCTCACTGAAATAAAGAAAATGAGCCAAGAAGGGCGTAGAATATATTATACGGATGAAACTTGGGTCAACGATAGCTAAACGAAAAATTTGGTTTGGAAAGATAAAGCTGTGAATTTGTCAAAAGAAGCGTTTCTGTATGGCTTATCAACCAGTAATAAGGCTCCATCGGGTAACGGTAGGCGTCTCATAATTAGGCATATCGGCAGTGATACCATATCGGCAGTGATACCGGGTTTGTCAATGGTGGTCTCTGGATTTTTGAATCTAAATCTACAGGAGTCTATCATAACGAGAAGAGCGACACATCTTTTGAGAAATGGTTTAGCGGTGTGTTACCTCTTTTGGAAGATAATTCGGTTATTGTCTTAGGCAATGCCTTTATCATTTATTTAAAAAGTAAAAAATTCCAGCTGCATCCTAGAAAAAGAATGATATAAAAATGTGGCTTAGTTCAAAAGGAGTGATTTTGAAGAGGATGAACTTAAGATCCAGTTACTGCAAAGCGTTTCGCGTATTAAAAGTAATTTTAATGTGTATAAAATTAATTAGTTAGCAAGATCTAGTGATAAATCCGTGCTTCGATTACCCCCCTTCCATTGTAAACTCAATCCAATTGGGTTAATTTGGGGACAAATCAAAAGTTACTAGCGTCAGGAAATACTCCTTTTAAAATATCTGATGGTAAAATTTTATGCTGAAAAGCCATCGATAAAACGGGCCAGCAGGAATGGGAACACTGTATAAAACACGTAACTGATACTGTTGAACGAAATTATTGGGAACTGGATAATATATTACAAAACAAAATAGAGCCACTCATTGTATTTCTTAATATCTACAGCACTACGGATTTCTCGCAATCAAATGACGAAAACTTATTTCCTTATTATCACAGAAATTTAATCTAAAATATTGGTGAACTTTTACTGTTTGTGGACAATTGACAATTTCATAACTCAACAACAATAAACAGTTTTCACTTAAGAATAAACAATTTTAATGAATAAAACACTCATGGGTCATCAGATGTGGCGAACTAAGAAATATTTATTGATCATTTAAGATGTTTAATTTATTTAAATTTAAATATGTGTATATTTTTTGTAAAATATAATCGCGCGTGGTTATGGAATATTAACATCGCATAGTTTCTTTTATATGAATCAGGATTTACAGGAGATGCTTGTGAATCGGCCGCTTGAACAATCTTATGTGCAGTTTGTTTACTTGAACTCTATAAGCTAACTGAATAAGATATGGATCAGTTGAAATGTAAACTTTAACGTTATAATGAAAAGCTTGTTAATAAATGAGTAGAAATTTTCCAATTTTGATGTCAAGAAAAAACGTACAGAGTGGACCACAAAAAAGTATCCCCAACAGAATATTGAGTAAAACATTAAGATCATAAGTTCGCGCACAGGATATTGAAATTGAAAATTGGAATAAAGGAAAGAAACGTACATTTCTACGTAATAATTCTCCTCTCGAGAGTTCTGGTACAGGTTTTATTTTAGTTCTTAATATCGATATTACATATGTTACTTTAGACGTTGGTGGGTCTACTTTTTCATGGCCCACTCTGTACTTCTTAATGCTGAATTGCTTAATGCTTAATTGTAATGCTGAAGATGGTGAGCACAAATCGATAAACTAATAAAATTATAATTATTATAACTTTACAGAAAACAGTTTGATGTCCTAAAAAATTAAGATTCCAAAAAATACACCAATTTTATTGAAATTTTGGTTTTAGTGATAAAATAAATGGGAAGTTTAATTTGTTCTACTTTAGGATAGTTTTGTTAAATGTTTAACGTAATCAAGTATCAACTGTGATACATTTCGGTGTAAATCTATATTTGCTTTAAAAAGATAAAACTAAAGTAAATGACAAGATTAAAGTTAATGGTAATTAAAAATAAAATGTAAATAGAATGTTTAAAACCATGTAACATATCAGCTCTGATCAATAGTTATTAAAAAAATAGTACTGTAATCATTAATAATATTCGATTTTATGCCACTGAGCGTCTGGGATTCATTAACTTAATACCTTGAGAGCTTCACTTCATACCCATTTAACATATATCTCTATGGAAATCAACGCCTGATAAATTAAAAAAGAAGTATTCATTCCGTCGTTGTTTACTTGTCATTTTATGTAGTTAATCTGCATTAATATACATTTGACATAATTCTTCTGACATTAAAAGTATTAATGTTTGCTAGAATTTACGATTTTTTCTTTACCGGTAAAATTGCTAAAAAAGAACACTTTTACGAAAAAATTATAATTAGTTCCTAGTTTGTTTATAATTAAAATAAATATTTTAATGAAATTTTTTTATTTTTTTTTACTTATTTATAAAAAAATGGATTTTAAGTACCAATTTTTACATATTTTACAAGAATAATACTCTACTTTCTATTTTGGAATAATTATAAGGCATAAAATTGTTTCTTTTTATTTATTTATTTTTTTTTTATAAATATTAATATTTCTATTAATATTTTTAAGGGAGATTGCTTTTACAGATTAATTGATTTTATTAGATGCACTATTCGGGGAATGAAATGGAGTTACTAACTGTTCAATCTAGTACTAATTGCTTCAATTACTATTAAACGCCTTAGCGTTATTATTATTAGTTATTGTTAACCTTATTTGTAAACTATTGATTGTATTTTTAAAAAACATTCTTGATTGACCTGAAATACTTTTTGAATTATTTTAATTTTATGTATATTATGGTACTTAGAAAAATAATAAAATAAAGTTTATCGAATTTATCCTTTACGTGACTTCGTTTGTGCCTTTCATTCTAAAACGTTTCCAAAATATATATCTTATCAAGATGAATAACATTTAAAGTCGGATATAGGCAATGCAATTTTAAAAATACCTGTAGTTTTACAGAGAAATGTGTAAATATTGTATATACTGTAATAATCTCCACGAAGATAAACTTCTAAGTATGAAATCCATGTTTTGAAAAGCTATTTAATTACTAATTATAAAAGAAATAATGGGATAGATGAGTAAATTACATTAATTATTTTATTTAAAATTATTCCAGTGTTTAGAAAATTCTATTTTAAAGAACACAATGAATTTTACTTTCGAAGTTGTGTTTTTAAAAGATCTGTTTAAGCTGCGAAAAATTGTTCGTTGCAATTAATAAATTTATTTAATTTTTGTTTAACCTGAATATTGGATGAAACAGTTTACAACCGTTTTAATGAAAAGCTTCAATTTTTGAGGACAACTATTTTTGGTATCGTGGTATGTTTAATATTAGATAAAAATGCATTAAACCTTTTTTTTTAATTTATTTGCATTACGATTTCATACATATTTAAAAACAATCGCGATTTTATCTCTTTTCTCTTAGTTTTTACGTTTGGTTTTTATAGAGAGCTTAGAAAAGAAATGAGAACGAATTAATTGAATCAGATTCACAGTTAAAAACGTAATTAAAAATATTATTTGTAAAGAAAATATAAGAGTAAAGCTCTTTACATTTTTATTGTTTTAGCGAATCCTTAGTTTAAAAATATATTTCGAAATTTAAAGTAAAATTTTTATTGCGATGTGATGTTTTATTTGTTACATTACGTTTTAGTTTTATATTCTACTGACACAAGTAAACTCTCTTCATTTTAATTCTTCTGGTTCTTAAATTTATCTTTTTGTTTCTTTGGTTTTTGTATTTGCATGTTTTTATTGTTAATTCCATTACACGCTTGATTTTTATTGTTCACGGATTTTATGAAAATTTTTTCTTAAAAATTAATTTTATAAATGGTTCTTGATGGTAATCGTAATTAATTTCTTCCAATAATTGTTTATATACTAGACGGGTTATTTCTTTGACAAACTTAATTACTCGCTTCATAATAAGATCATCAGTTTTATTTTTCTCTCTTAATTTTTTTATCTAACAATATAATCTAATTTAATAACTAAAAAAAAAATAGTTTTCTAAAAAAAAATAATAAATAATGAAGAAAAAGAATAATCAAAATGTCCATCCTTTCGACTGCCTTTCAACATAACTCGAATTAACGCCTGCATAAATATGCAAAATACAACGATGAGTTGTATTACCTAATAAATAATTCTTTCTACATCTCATTTCCAAGGTTTGTGTGGTTTTCATCCAACAGTATTCCAATTATATGCCTTTTTTTGAAGAAGTTACTTCCATCAAGAAGACCTTAAATTTTCATATGTTTATTTTGATAACCTAAGTAAAGAAAGGCGTCTAATTACGTAAATTAACCTTTAATCATTGAAGATGAATTGGAATCTGTAAAAAGAATGGAATTTTTATTTCGCACCAATCTGGGATCGATTTAAATTATTTGTAAAATTATCCAGCTTAATTTTCTTATGAACAGGAGTTATATTGTAACATGTTGGTTTACAGTTCTTTCTTATATCCACATTAAAATTAATACCCCTACTTACTAATGTTTTTCTTACTGTTAGTATTTCCATTTTTTATTATTGACCATATCAAAAAAAAAAACCATAATAGTCTTATTATTTAAATAACTATTATTGAGAGAATTACTTGAGAAATAATTAATTAATAACTAGAAAATCTTTGCTCAAAAAACCTAGATTGGGTGAAAACATTAAAAAAATATATTAGTCATTAGCCAATTAATTAGGGTTATTTTTTAATTTTCTGCATGCTTTACACTATGTTAATTCTAATTAGGTTGAAAATTAGTTATAAAAAAGTACTTTTCTGTCATTTTCTTTATAACGAAATCAAATCGCTTTTTTGGTAACAGAAAAGTGATTGACAAATTAGAATATATCACTGTTTATACACCTACAAACAAAACTATATTAGCCCAAAACTTATCGTCAAAAACATAATGGGACTGATATAATAAACGAAATTCTTTTTAAACAATTATATATAAAAATAATAATGTTAAATTTTTTAAAAAAGATTAAAACTAGAATCAGAAAAAACATAATTGTAGTTATTGCATTTTATTCTGTCAACTTCGATATTGTAACAATAAATTATCAGCTATAGGACTAAACTGATCAACATTAATAATGGGATTAATGTTCAATTGAAGGGAGATTATAGAACGACGAATCCAGGATTAAGTGTAGTGATCGTACAAAACTGTACAATAACAGGCATCGCATGCATTAATAATTAAACAGAATATTATAGGTTCATGCATGATAAAATGTACTAGTCCGCGTAAATATACTACCGTGTGATCTCTTGTAAACCAGCAGAATAAAAATGGTGTACTATATCTCTCTGTTTCAGCTGTATGAACGAAAAAAATATTTTATACAAAGCATAAAATACAAAAACCGGACTGTCTGTAAATCTCACCTCTTTGTTGTTTTTTTTTTTTTTACGTAATTAACACACGTATCTCGAATTAAACACCATGTAATTATTGCGTCGTATAAACGTTTTGACGATCATGGAGAGAAAACAGTTTAATTATGTAACTAAAAAAAGGTTGTTTTATAACGTTTTTTTTCTGTCTGGTTTTGATTCATAAAGGATTAGAACTAGATTCTACTGAAAAAAATAATTTTATATACTATTATTTGAGCGGAAATAATAATAGAATTTACTATTTTTAGACAGAATTCTTTTAACTTATCTTAAATCTCTAAGGATGTAAATTAATAGTAAAGATATATGTCAAATTATAAATTAAAAAAACTTTAAATAAGGAATCTTAATATGGAATAGTCAATGTCTACAAAATAAATTGACAAAAAAGTTAAACCGTTTCAAAAGAATATACTTAAGAATAAACTACATGACCATTTCGATCGTTAAACTATCATCTTTATCAGCAGTAGATTCTGAGAAAATAAATAAAAAAATTTAAATGAAAACACTTGTATAATAATAAATATAAGAAATCGAAAAAAGCTTAGCAAGGAAAATCCATGGTCCAAAGGTAATACAGAAAGGATACAGTTTGAAATCTTACAAAGAGATTTACTGAAATCAAGATACAGAAACAATGATAAGAAAAGGAAGCTTTCTTGGGATGATCAGGATGAATCCAGATAATGTAAATAAATTCTTGACAAGCTGTGGAACATGAAAAGCAAGTAACTTATCTGAAGCAGATGGAAAAGAACCTTCAAAAGGTAGACTTGAAAGAAGAGAACTGTTGCAATAAAAATAACTGCCAAAGATTATTAATTTTCGATGTAAAAGTTCTTACGCCAAAATAAAAGGAATAAAATTGACAGATGAGCAAAAACAAAGCTATGCCGAAAAAATGAGAAACGCATGGATGAATAGAAAAGATGTTATGATATTTAAATGATTAATTACGCCTTTTACATAAAAATATATATATATATAAGTTAAACCATAAATAACACTTCACGAAACCCAAAAAACTAATCTTTTAATAGTTTTTGTAGAGTAAATATAAAAAATACTTTTTTTGATACAATTTTTACATATTTTATAAAAAAACATATCTATTATATATGTAGTAGTAAACAGTAGTAGTATAGTGTATCTACTGATAATAATCGTTTAACAAACTAAATAGCCACCTATTTTTAATTTTCAGATAAATATTTTTGATAATATTTTCTAATGTTTTCTTGTTTTACAATTTTCTTCATAATTAATTAGCGTACCTATTTTTTGTATTAATAATGTTTATAGAAACCACAATTAAATTAATTCAATTTTTTAATAATAAAATCAATCCTAAATTTAGTTTTTAAATATTAGTATGTATGTCTCAAAAGTATAACAAATATCTACGTTCTTTAATTCAAAAGTTTACTAAAATATCAAACAACCCTTGAAAGGAGGAAACTCGATTTCTCACTCGAAACGAAAAAATGTGATTTACTGAAAGCATCAGTTGTAATATGCTCTAATTGATTGTGATACTATAAATGGTTAATTATCTATTGTTTAGTTATTTTCTATCATTTATTGATAACAGCTAGTGTGTGTGTGTGTGTGTGTGTGTGTGTGTGTGTGTGTGTGTGTGTGTGTGTGTGTGTGTGTGTGTGTGTGTGTGTGTGTGTGTGTGTGTGTGTGTGTGTGTGTGTGTGTGTGTGTGTGTGTGTGTGTGTGTGATGGAGATTCGCGAAAAAAAGTAGCAAATTTTTAGGATGTGTTCTTCTGGTGAAAATAAAGAATAAGGTTTATATATACATGGGTTAGGAAACGCTTCGTTAGCGAGTGTCGTATGTTTTGTTTTTAATAAAATTCGAAATTCTTACGATTGTATTTAGTTTCTGTGAACTTTATTCATACCATTTTACTCAGAATCAAATTCTTCGCAAGTGTTTAATATCCATTTAACAAAGTTATTTTACGCCAAACATAAAATAGTTTGTTTTTCGACCCAAATATTTTTCTTTACCCCAAATTTTACTAAAAAAACTACTAAAAAATAGTTATGGGACCGATTTTCTTAGTTAGATTACGTATAAAACTACTAAAATTTATTCCTTAATTTAGGTCCCAAGAATTACTGTCTGGCTTAATTTTACTGAAGGTTCAGAAATCAGGGTGAAATCTTTGGCCAGCCGACATTTTATATATTTTTATATACAGGTGCATTGTTTCTCGTTAATAGGAATACAATATTGTTTTATTTTACATTATTTTCTTTATACGTTATATGGCTATGGTACATGTAAAAAACCTGATGTATAAGTGGGTTTATTCAGAATAGTTTTTTCTGCAGTTATTTTTTTCTTTCTATTGATTTATTTTTTTCTATTCGCTACCCATCCAGCCATATGCATACAGAATGAAAGTATTACATGTAGTGTTGAATTTTTCCTGTATTTCTACATGCTGTATATGGCAATATATATCTAATAGTTGTCTATGTATAAAGCTTGATGAAGATAGCAATATAATTTTCCTGAGAAACTGAGATATCGCTTTCCTGTTAGCTTTTTATATTATTTGGAAGAGGGATGGTTTTTATCTTGAGAATTACTATGCCACTCTCTGAATTGTATGCCTTCCTGTAAGGCTCTGGCAAAAATGTTAGGTAACGGCCCCTATCTTAATCATCACACAATTGCATCATTTTTTGTATATTTTCAAACGTTTTACTGATATTTTTTGTGAAATAAAATTTTATAAATATATAATTTCAATACTTAAAAGGTTTAAGTGATCATGGAAGAAAATGTACGCGATTTAAATGTAGAAAATTATATCTTCATACCTTGAAAATGAGATGTATTATAAATGTTAATTTGATACGTTGATCTGCAATTTATATTGTGTATTTTAGCGTAGCGGTACGCTTGAGTTGATATAATAAACTGGGAAATTATATGTCAATTACCATCACTTATAATTGTTTCTACTTATAATAAGAGAAATATCTATTATTTATATTTATCTATTATTTATAATTTATATTTATATTATTTATATTATTAATATATTTATTTATATTTATATTTATTTTGAGTTGATATAATAAACTGGGAAATTATATGTCAATTACCATCACTTATAATTGTTTCTACTTATAATAAGAGAAATATCTATTATTTATATTTAGCATTTAATTGTCATTAATGTGAATTTCACTATTTCTTTAAAAAATATAATAAATAAAAACTAAGCAGGTATTTTCGTAGTTCGTCACTCTCTTCCCTAATTCCACGAAATAAGGCTGGATCATAATATCAATTTCAACGTATATTTTGCCTTAGTTTTATACCTAAGTTTCTATAAAGTTTAATTATACTTTCGAATCTTAAACAGAGAGATTCTGTAGCTTAACTTGTTACAGCAAGTGAAAAGAACAATTATCTGTACAGTACAACTTAAATACTTAAAAATCATTGCCTTACAACAATATAAATATGACAAATATTTGATATTACTTATAAGTTTATCAGAAAAAAAATGGTGACAAGAAAGTTCAAATACATTTCTGGCATAGGTTATGCATGCAAAAAGTTACCTGCGATATTTTTTGGAACTGGGGTAATTTATGATGAAATTTTATTGTAAAATTGTCATTATTTGTTTAAATAAACCAAAAGAAATTTTAAAAATTAAAAAAAATATATTTTTTTCTGTCCCACCTCCAAAATCACATTTTAAGAAAGTTTTTGTTTTTTTTTTTACATTTACTATGTTAAATGGAAGAAACTAAAATAAATTCCACAAAAAAATGTACAATCAACAAAAAGTTTATTCTTGGGGGAATTGGAGTTTTGTTTAATATTATTATTAAAATTTTATTATTTAAACATTTAATAATACTAAACGTTTAAATAAACTGAAAAACGTTCAGAAAATATAAAAAAATCGATATTTTTCTTTGATCAGCTCCCTACCCCCAATGTTGCTCCCAAAATAATTTTTCTGGATCAATTTTACTGCTACTGTGAGTAGATATTAAAAGAGAATCGTTAAAAAATATGCAATAAATGTATAGATATTTTGATTTTGGGGAAGGGGGAACTTTGGGGCAAATTTAAAAAAAAATGGTAAGATGAGTATGTATGCATGTACTGATGAGCTTAATATGAAGTGCAATTATGTTTGCAAAATTTTGAAAAAATGGACCCCCTAACCCTCACTTACAGATATTGACTCCAAACGTTTACCTACAAATTGCCCCACATACACAAATTGCTGTACAAAATTTCATCAAAATTAGTTTTCCAGTCAAAAGTTATTATTTTTCAAACACGCCAACACATATATACTACGAACATTATCTCCTTTTTCTTGTTGTTTGGGGTTCCTGGTCACAAAACGTTCAGAAATGAAAAAAAAAATTTCTTTGAATGCACTACCATACTGGTTTTCATTTTGAGTGTCTGTAATGGTACTACTACAGCTGTTCCAGTAAAACATGAAATAAGACTGCAGAATTTCTGATACCAAAACAATTAGCGCGACTTTTCTCAATCTTCGGAAAACAGGTTCACTACCTGTTTTCCGAAGATTGAGAATTCTAGTATCCTAGTATTCGTACCAACTAAGATCTGACTAACATGACGCTATTACTGATGAAATCTTCAGATCAAACACCATAAGAAATCACTAATTCTGTTCATTTTAATTAACGTCCTAAAAATTTCAGTACAGCCTCATCTCACTGGGATACTTGGAACCCGAGCGAAATCTTTCACTAGCCATAACTCGCAAACTAAGCATGGTTTATACTAAGGTTTATATGAATTTTTCCCTGGAGAGCTTCGTGATACACTCTATATATGTTTAATTTTGATTTTACGAAATGTTTTTTCAATTATTTATTTTTTGAATAATAAAGTATTTTGTGGATAAATTAATATGATGAAATTTGTAACTGTTTAATAAAATTACTTCATGAATATGAAGTATAATACTTATACTTATGAAGTATTATTCTTCATGAATATTATAATTCATGTAGTATAAAAAAAAAAGAAATAATCCAAAAAAAATCTTTTATAATTGGAAAGTACTAAATTTTTTTTAACTCAGTACTTATTTGATCGAATCATCAATGAAAGATTATTCTGAATTTTTTTGTTTACAAGAATCTAATTTTTTTAAAACATCAGATATATCTTTCCGTTCATTTCAAACAGATCTGTTAGTGCTATAACTGTAATGGTTGCACACGAATTGATACAAAAAAATTCTTTTTTCAAGTTGCAACATTTTATTTTTTTATATTCATAAATATGTTTTGTTATCATTTTTAAGAGTAAAGATCTTATATAAAGCTTTGTATAGTGAGCGAGGGAAAATGTGGTATGTCGTTCGGAAACTTCTTAATTGAACTAAATATGCTGTAACATATCACCATGCTAAGGCATTGAAATTCAGTTAATATTTAACCCTAAAAGTGGTACAATCTTCCTTTTCACCACAGCGGGTGGGTGTATAAGTAACGTCACATACTCAAAAAAAGCGGTCTGATTTGTGTCACTTTTACTTCAGATGAGTGACATACGTCATATAAACAAATAAGAGTGTAAGAGAGAATGTAAAGTAACAAATTATTATAACCTTTTCTGTCGGAAATAATGCGTTATACACATTCTTTCTACTAAGTTACGGAACTTAACTAAGTTACGGGTTATTCCTTTTAAAGGCTTAATCCAAAATACAGTGTAGAACTAATAGTTGCTTCCGGCTATTTTAGTAGGATATCCCTTACCAGTACCATCGCTTCCTAAGACAATCAATAAATGAGTATATACATTTGATATTTTATGCAGTCAGTTAGTATTAGAGTATCCAATATTAAAGTGTTATGTGCGCATAAAATAAATATAAACTTTACGTGTGATAAGGCCCTTTGTAGTTAGAATGGCCCTGAATTCGTCACTGAATTTGTCAAAAGTTAATATTAATTTTTCAAAAGTTTATAGTTAATATTTTATCCTTAGTAACGTCTCTAAAATGGTTTATGCACATTAAGACGAGTGCAGAGTCTAACATTTTACGCCATAATTACTAGTATGGTAAGTAAATGGTTACCTGCTCTGAAAATGATTGATTAATAATAGCGATAAATGGCAGGATACATTTCATATTTAATTAAATTATTCTGTATATATTACGCTTGCATTCCGTGTCGGCTTCATCCGTTCTAGGTGGTTTCTTGCGTTTCCCGTCGCGGTCAATTTTTGTTTTTATTATACATTTATGTGTGTTAGTCAAGTAACCGGAGGCAGATGCAGCCAGTCCCGTCGCACATACAGTAAAAGTAGGTTGGTTGAGCCGCCGTACACCGTCGTACCCCTTCAAAAATCGAAATTAAAAAAAAAATTTGA
Source organism: Lycorma delicatula (assembly GCF_047948215.1). NCBI lineage: Eukaryota > Metazoa > Arthropoda > Insecta > Hemiptera > Fulgoridae > Lycorma > Lycorma delicatula. The sequence goes on along the minus strand of NC_134460.1, from coordinate 62,698,710 downwards.
AAACTGCTTTTAGGTATTTATCTGTTGAATATTTTTAAGCTCAAATCGAGGGAATATTTTATTTCTTATAGTCGTAAATGGAGAAAATTTGCAACTGTTGTTCAAACTTTTCTCCTTTCTTCATCCCCTTTCAAGCTCGAATTTCAGAAAATCAAGATATTGCTTTTTAGATATTTACTGAAGAATACACAGACCAAAAATAACGCTGATATCTGCACTTTTTACCTAAAAACTAAAAAATTGTAAATTTCATTGTTACTAATTTTAAACCCTTTAAACTCGGAGTTTCAAATAATCCTTTCTTAGCATGCACTTACACCGTAAGAAAAACGTGTATACAAATTTTCGTTAATTTATCTTCTTCTGGACGTTGATTATAAATGACTCACCACTTGTTATTTTATATATATTAACTAACAAACCCGTCGTGGCTTAGCTTGCTCTGCATGGTTATTGCGTTTCCTTTCACGGTCAGAGGATGTACAGCCGGTCAGGACTCACTTTACTCGCCACCCTTCCCGTCTAGTTAGGGAGCTCTCCCTCTTGGACGCCCCGTTCATTAAACTCATGCTTGTAAAAATAATAATAATTAGAAATAATTCTGTTTAATTTATATAAACTATCTGTGTATTGTAATTTCCTTAGAGCAGCAATTTGATCAGTACAGGCCTTAAATTTGTGTTATCTAAAAATGTAAGTTTCAAAACAGTCGATCTCCATCTTAGAAACATTAGATATAACTTGTTAGTAATAATAGAAGTTATAGCTGGTTTCCCGTACGAAGGACTAGTAAAAATGTTTTTTCCTGTTCTTATCGTTACCCGACAAACACCATTAGCAAGTGACCCTACTTCGTTTTTTTTTTTTTTAATTACTATTATTTTTTTTTTTTTGTCAAGTAACAGAAGGCAGGTGCAGCCAGTCGCAACAGTCATACATACAGTAACAATGGTTGCGTGGGTTGAACCACCGCACCGTACACCATCGTACACTATTCCTTAAAAAATCGAAATTCAAAAACCCGAAAATGTTTTATAGAAGAGTGTTTGCAAGTCCCAATCTAGTGAATATATTTAGTATATGCGGAAATGGGGGAAATTTGCAAGCATTGTTCAAATATTTTTATCTTTCTTTACTTCTTGCGACGTTGAATTTCAAAAAAATCTAGAAAACTATTTTTAGATATTTATATCAAAATTATATACACACACATACACACACACACACACACACACACACACACACGCAAAATCAAGTTGATATCATCATTTCTTACCAAGAAATTGAAAAAAAAATTGCCCATAAAGAGTTAAACTCGGAATTTAAAAAAAATGTAGAAATCAGTTTTTAGTTATTAAAATGAGGATTAAACACACCAAAAATCAACCTGAATCTTCCTTTATCATCAAAAACTTAAAAAAAAAATGTTAAATTTCATTGTTACTCCGTCTTAGCCCTTTAAAGTTGGAATTTCAAAAAAACATTTCCGTAGTGTACACTTACTCCGTAAGAACATGTATAGAAATTTTCATCAATTTAACTTCAAGTAGTTTTTGAGGAGCGTTGACACATGATTCAGTCAGAACAAGTTTTTTTTTATATATAAGACTGTAGACCGATGTGTAGAAAATTAAAAAAATTGTTACTTATTTTCGTGTTTATATTTATGAATGTACAGTCTGCTAAAATGGATAATCACCTGTTCTTAAAAAAATCTTCATTTTTCCAAACAAGACAACAAAACTGTTTTCGAGTAACTTAGCGCAATACGCCGGCTTACGAAAAAGGACCTTATTAAGCAACTAATAACTTACCATTTTAAAAATCTACTCGCCAGTTAATTTGAAATACAATTAAATTATTTTTTTTTGCAAGAACAATATCACTGTTTAATGAATTTTTTTAAATAACGATTAATGTGTAAATAAATTTGTGCTCAAATAAATTTTATTAACACTTCTGAATTGTTTATTATTTTGTTGTAGTGTTTTTATATTCATTATCTTCATGCATTACCTTAACTTCATGAGTTAATATTTTAAATAACTATTTAGTAACATTTTTTTTTTATTTTATAAATTTTTTTTCTCCTCTGGGCCGGCTCAACAATCAAGTATTATTCAGCCCAGGGGAGTGTTTTTGCGACTCTAATGAACCTCTCCACCTACGGCAGTACCTTAGGCATGGCAAGTCAGCTCACCGGTTCCGAATCTTTTCCTTATTCTCATCTTGCCTCTGCCACTAACCGCTAAGGCCAGGGACACCGGGTCCAGCTATGCCGTTACCGGACCCTGCCCCAGCAGCCGCGTCTCGGTCTTTTTTTTCCTAAAGTAACTCTTCCCACTTCTTGTAATCAGTTCCTCCTACTTCTTGTAGGAAGTACCTTTGCTCGTATAACCTCAGCCACGAATCTCGCTATTGTCAGCCATTCCTCTTTACCTCTCAACATATACTTTGTTGTAGTTTCCGGGGTAATCTCTTTTATATTATATCTGGTTTTTAGATCCTCTCAACGTGCTCATTCAAAAAAGGTATGGCAGGGAGTGCTCTCTTGACTACAATATACACAACTTGGCAGCTCCTTTCTTTTAAACATCTGTAAGTATACATCAAATCCTCCGTGACCGAAGAGGAATTGTGACAGGTAGTACCCCATGTTACCGTGTTTTCTTCCCAGCCAAGGTCCTATCTCGGGAATACGTTTCTTTTTCCACACTCCAGTCGTAGCGGCGTTTCACTTCTCTTGCCATTCTTATAGCAAGAAATTAGTGAAGAAATTAGTAGAAATTAGTCTTCCCTGTCCATGCCTTCATAGATCCGTTTCATTTGGGTAGCCCGTAACTGAATCGGCGGTACTATGGCCAGGACACCCGCCGATACCATTTGGTACGCCGCCACGATCCTTAGATTTATTCGTCTCTGCAGTGATGTCAGCATCTTCACATTCCTCTGGCTATTAGTGCCGAAAACCAGGCAGGCACTGCATACAACATTATAGAAGTCACTGCTATCATCGAAAGATTTCTTTTATCTTATAATTATTTATTTATTAGGTTATAATTATAATTATTTTATAATTAATTAGATATTTTCTGATGTTGGCCTGATCAAAATTTTACTCTGGTTTCCCTTGATTCATCCAAGCAATTTTTGTACAGTTTTACGAGTATATCCGTGTAGTAGCATATCAACTCATTGCTGGCGTGATCTCTGTGATGCATTATTTTGTATTGGTATGAATAAAATATTTATTTTTTTATTTTACTATACAATTTTTTCCCTAATTTTGCATGTAATTTAAGTGTAGAAAAATCATGATTTATAACTAAAATGTTTGATATAAAAGTAAATGCCGTTAACATCATGCCGTGCGCGTTTGTATGTCATTATCAGCCTACAGCCAGTATACCTTGAAGTGTGTGTATATGTATTATCCTAATATGAATTAAAAAAAGATTTGTGCGTGTACAATTATACACGCACCAGTATACGTAAAGGGTCATGAACATTTACTTCCACACTTAATTCCAGCACAGCTTTCACGTAGGTTTCAAGAGTATTACAGAGTCAACGGTTCAGATAAAATCTTTTAACCTCATTTAAATGTTTGTTACTTCAGTTCTGATAAAACTACCGTACTCTTTAAACACAGCACAACTTTTGTTTATCTTTATTGTGGTCCTTTAATAACGGAAATTTACTTAAACATGAACTGAGAAAGAACAAGTTTAGTTAAAATTTTCTTGTTTAAGTTTATACTCTTATAACTCATACATTATTAGTATCTGCAAATAAAAATGTTAAATTATACATTTTATATTCTTTACATGTACATAAAACTTTGATTTTATGTACATATAATTATTTAATACGGGTTCGTATGGTTTCATAAATTAAGTAGCAGCAGTATTATTCCAGCAGAAGACTCTTATAGAAGTAAAAGTAATTCAATATTTTATAAATTTGTTATAAGGAAATTTTCTTTTATTAGATGCTTCAGTAATGATGACTTATGATAATTCTTTTTATTTTATTTTGTAATTTTCATAGATCGACTTGTAAAATTGCTAATCTGCACAGAAAAAGTTGATATTACGCATTTGAAGAAAAACGTTTTGTATGTAAAATTTATTTACCTTATAAATATAATTGTTGCTTTATTTTTATTTAAACAAGATAATTTATGAAAATTACTCAGAATAGCGAACTGGAGTTGTATGCTTTTTGTGGTAGTGTATATAAAATCCTTGAATTATCTTTGTATTTAGTTATTTTTATATTTCTATTATTCAAGCTTTTACTACTACCCTTTATTTTAGTTTTTTGTTTTTTCTTGTAGATTTTTAGAAGTATGAAATGATTAAAATTTCCCGAAAGTGCATAATGATAATTTGAAACCATTAACTTAAATCTTAAAAGAAAATTTTAGAGGGAACATGCCTTACACATTTTTTTAAAAGTAAAATTAATAAATCGATTATTAATAAACAATAGAAAGAAGTGTAAAAGGTATTGAAGGCAGAGTAGAATAAGTAAATGCGGAGTTTCCATGTTGGAGATATAGTATTTTGTCTTTTTTTATAAAAGGTGTGTAGGTTTTAATCTCGGTCATGTTTGTTGTTTGGCAGAACATAAATATTTCTTACATATTAGTAAAACTTATTCTAGAAGATGTCGAAGGTAGGATGTCGAAGTATGGTTAGGTTAAACGTTTTAAGTAGATATACAGTAATAGAGAACGTAGTACAAAAAAAATCGATATTACAATGTAGTTTTTTTTTTAAACTACAGACGTTTACGACAGAGACGTTTTTTATAAAATACTCGTATGTTAATGAAATATTTTGATGAAATACTCTGTAAATTCGTAGAATAATTTTTTTCTTATTTAGCTACTTTTTATTATTAATAAATTTGTAGTTAATTAAAAAATCATTGTTTTGTCATTAAGTTTTTAATAAAGCTGTACTTTATTGGATAAAAGTATGCTTTTTTTTATAATAGTGATAAGCTATTAAATGTATCTTCTATAATTTTTTTTATTTTATTAAAGTTCATTAATGCTAATATTTTTATTCAGACGTTTTTTATTAAGAATCTATTGAATAAAATAAAGATGTAGGAAAATTTTCTCCGTTCATAATATCCAATCTCGTCGTTTTCTACTATTCAGTTCCCTAGTAGACTTTTTTCCATTCAAAATCTTTATTCTTTTTCTCGTTCGTTTTGTTTAACAGTAGCAAAACCCTTGCCTTGTTGTCTATGCTAGTTGAACTATCGTTCGTAAAACTTTTTTCTTCTTGGTATTGGTTTATATATGTCTAACCAGTCGGAGCCTTCTTCTTTCACTTTGAATAAAGCAACCCCACTGCTTTTTTTATCCTTTCATCCTTTATTCGACTCTCTTTCTTTTCTCAGTAATGCTTTTTAAAAGGCGATTCAGAATGTGGCTCAGTCGATCCCCCATATATATTCAATTTCTACAACATTTCTGCCAATAACTTCAGTTCCATACAATTTTTTTTCTTCTTCTGAATAATATAGTAGTCTATAATTTGCCCTTTAGTACTTATTTGCGATCAATGATTTGCGTATAATTTAAAAAGAAAATTATAATTAAAATTAATTTTTAAATGTTCCCAGTATATTTGTAGCTATAATAAATGTTATAAATTTACTATGTTTTTTTTTTAACTGATCTTAAATCTAAATTGTAATTAATCGTCAGAATATAATATTTTAAAATAAATTACCAGCTTATTATGAAAATATGAGTTTAGCCCAAAAAAAAATTAAGGTTTAACCCGCGATCGCAAATCAGTTGTTTAACAATTGATTTTCGAAATCGAAGGTACTGATATTCAATTCCTAGTAAAGTTTGTTGTTTTCTTACGGATTTGAATACTAGACAGTGGATACAGATGTTCTTTGGTGGTTGGGATTCAATTAACCAAACGTCTCAGGAGTGATCTGACAGTGTATAATACTACATCTCATTTACATGTCATACATATCTTTCTCATATCATTTGGACCTGGAAGAGTTGCTTATTGTTCACTAACTGAATAAATTGCAACGTACACATTAGGGAAAGAAAAAAAAAGAAATATAAATGAAAATATATAATATATAAAAAAAATTTATATATTTATATAATTTATATATATATTTATTTATATATTTATTTTTTTTTTTTAAATTAAATAAAGACAACGTTAAAATAGGAAAAGGTATCTCAATAAATTGCCTAGGCTTTGCGGATGATTTAGCCCTACTATCCCAAAATATAGAAGAGACCAGATACCAACTGTCAACACTGGAAGAGATTGCAGGAAAAATTGGTCTAAAAATTTCATACGAAAAACCAAAATTATGGTGAGGGACCCACTATGCATAAGCAAAGTAAAAATAAAAAATAATAACATAGAACTAGTAGAAAACTTTAAATATTTGGGGGAAAACATCACACACAACCTCCAAGAAAATCCAAAATGGAATGAAAGAATAAATAAACTCATCAAAGCCACGATAAAAACACAAAACATCTATAACAAAAAATGCATGTCCATAAACACAAAAATAAGACATTATAAAACTCAGTTATCCGACCAGAAATACTTTACGGATGCGAAACCATATTTCTACGACGATGCATCGGGATAAACATTAAAAAAGACGGGATTTGGAGAATTATTCCAATTGAAGAGATTTACAAAACGATCATCCCGATAACTAATAAATTTAGAAAGAAGAGAATTTCCTTTCTAGGACTTATTTTCAGAATGAAAGAGACCAGACTTATCAGATGGATATTCGAACTTTTCTGGAACAAGAAAAGCAGACCGAACTGGTTATACGAAGTACAGAAAGACATGGAGGAATCGAAAAACGAAAACCGGAAACTATGAGAAATTAAAAAAAAGAAACAAGATTCCTATCAAAACCCAAGAAAACAATAAGCCGGGTGTACTCTGAACAAGAAAGGCCAAGAAGATCTGAAACCCTTAGAAATTACTGGCAAAAAAGAAAAGCTGAAAAACAACAAATCAGCATGAAAAGAAAGAACTTGCCAAAAAAAAAAAAATGAACTAAAGTGATCCATTATGAGTAATAAAAAAAAAAATTAAAAAAATTGTTTAAATACATAATAAAATAAATATATATATTAATGTACTAAATTGTTATAATACTTCAAAATTAATTTTTGATTTATTTAAAATACGAGTGTATTTCCATTATTTTCCGAATACCTAAATCTTTTATTTAAGTGTAAATTTTTGTTTTACTATTACGTAATTTTAATGTGATGCATTAAAAATATGGTGAATTATTTGATTAATGATTTGTGTCGTATATTGAGTAATTATTTGTAATTCTATTCCATTTATTTATTCTATTTCTTACTTTATTTGTTTATTGACAGTTCATTTAAAGTAATGAAATGTAATAGAAATAATGTAGATACTAAATGTAAAATAATATATTGAATGATACTTGTATATAATAAATGACACTAAATCAAAAAATAGGAAGAGAAAAAAATATGGAGTTAGAAGAATTTTGTTATTTGGGAAGTAAAATTACTAAAGTTGGTCGAACCAGGAGGGATATAAAATGCCGAATAGCTCAGGCGAAACGAGCTTTCAGTCAGAAATATAATTTGCTTACATCAAAAATTAATTTAAACGTCAGGAAGATATTTTTGAAAGTATATGTTTGGAGCTAGCTTTATATGGAAGTGAGATGATCGGAACACCCGAGAAGAAAAGATTAAAGGCTTTTGAAATGTAGTGCTACAGGAGAATGTTGAAAGTCAGGTGGTTGGATAAAGAGGCAAATGAAGAGGCGATGCGGCAAATCGATGAAAAAAGAAGCATTTGGAAAATTATAAGTAAAAGAAGAGATCACATATTAAAACCACATATAGGCCACATATTAAGGCTTCCTGAAATAATCGCTTTGATATTGGAGGGACACGTAGATGAAAAAAATTATGCAGGTAGGCAACGTTTGGAATATGTAAACCAAATTGTTAGGGATGTAGGATGTAGGATGTAGGATTATACCAAAATGAAATGACTGGCGCTCTGGAGAGCTGCATCAAACTCACTCTAGGAAATCTTAGACAGCTGCATCAAACCAGTCAGATGACTGATGACAAAAACAATTTGTTTATTGGTCAATTTATATATATATATATTTTTTTTTTTTTTGTAGTATGTAATGTTTTTGATGCCCATGTGACTAAGATACACGTACTTTAAATAATGCATGTCATTATTTAAACTTGAGAATAAAATTTTGCTCATGTTAAAGAGATTAGATTTTTTTTTACTGAAAATTAATTTATTTTTAATGCAGTTTGGTTCAACAGGTCTGTTTAACCGTAGCTTAGTTCTATAAAGAAACAAGTTATTTTATATTTTGATTATTTCAGAATAAAAAGTTTTTGAACATTTTTAAAGAATTTTGTTTTCTTCAGAATAATTTTTTTTTTAATTTTATTTTTATTAAATATTTAATTTGTTTCTGTAAAATAATGAAAATGATTAATTTATAACAGTTTTTATTACTGTTAACAATGTGAACAAAAAATTGGAAACATTAATTCATTCTATGTAAATTATAAAAAATTAAAAAGTTATATAAATTGTAAAAATTAATTCAAATCTATGTAAATATATATATATATATTAAAAACTTAACTGTTTGTTTACATTTTGTTATACGGTATTAATATTTCTATTCTGGGCTTTACAACATTCTAGATAGAAGTTACATAAAGTCTTTGTCGTTAAACCACGAATTAAATTTGATGGATGCGGATGGAGCAGCTACATTGTACAGTATGTAAAGAGCTTATTTCTGCTCATCATCGTATTTCTGGTCTCAAAGTAAAGGATAGAAATAGAATGTACGTGCACACCATTTTCGTTTCGGCCAACTGAACACAACTATATCATGGTACAGAATTAACATCTCTCTAAGTCTTCAGACGCGAAATAAGCGCTATATAATTGCTAGTTACCATGGATACAAGGGAGGTGATACATATACAGGTTTATATATACATGCATACCACTACTTCTCTCTTTCTTTCTTTATTCGTTACTAGCATTCCCGTTCCTCTTGTTTATCTCTCTATCTGTATTTCCTTTTCTCCAGTTACCCACATTGCCTGTTTAAGGGGAACCTAAATTCAGCAAATTTGTTAAGCTGCTATTTCGATTCATAATATATCTGCTGACGTATACTTGTTTGCAACAATACAATAAATTATATATACTCTAAAATGGCTGGAATTACGATTTTCTATTTCACTGACTACTCCTTTGGTTATTATACTGAGCAATTTATTTACTTTCACATTTAAATATTTTACGCACTTAGTAAATAAGAGTTTATTTGTGTGTTTGCATTCTTGAATTTGTTAATAAATTTCTTTGTCATGTACACAAATCTCCCATTTATAATTTCGTAATTAAATCTAAAAAAGAAACAAATTATTCAACCACGTGAACGTATATTTTATATCTTCTTAACATAATATTATGTTTTTAAAGAAATATCTATTCAATACGACCACTCCAAAAATGATACCTTTTGAGTCGATAAAAATTTCCAATAAAAGGAAAGGATTTAATTTATAGATAGACGATAAATTATTTTATTGATATTTTTAAGTTTTCAACTATTTCCGTTAGTTAGGTAGTATCTGAAATACATAAAATAATTTTGAAAGAAGACCACTAATCACACCAAAATCAGTTTTATCTTATTAAGTAATCAGCGTTAGCTTCATAAATATGAACGTTAACACAATTTTTTTTTTCTTGTATGTCATTCTCAAAATTTTTTCATAAAAAATTGGATTTTCTTGATGAAATATGTTTTTACAAAAACATCTTAAATAGTTTAAAAAATTGTATTAAAAAAGATAATCAATTAATAAAATCAAATAGAGTTAAATATTTTTTAATAAAAATTACCAAATGCAACCACTTCCTGTTTATTTCTCATTGTTAGCTCTTTGTCTTCGATATCTTTGACAGCGATTACAGAAATTGCTTAAACTATATACGTATAATAATTATTTTAATCAATTTTGTATTAAATCAGATCTATTAAAATAGATTTATATCGTAACAGGCACAGCCTGTTGTACCAGATCATACATACATCTGATTAAAAACAACTAATTAGTCGTTTAAAATTTCGTGTTTAATTAATTTCGTATTGGTTGCAATTTGCATCTAAAATAAGTACACGACAAATTATTTTCAGTTTTATCTAAAAGTTACAGTTTTTTTCACTTTACCTCCATTCAGTACGCAATTATAATTATGTAGACTGAAAGAGATTAAACCTATACGTATTCAGAATTTATTGGTGTGTGTGTGTGTGTGTGTGTGTGTGTGTGTGTGTGTGTGTGTGTGTGTATGTGTGTGTGTGTGTGTGTTGGGAATGCGTGACCTTAGGTTGGGAAATAAATGTACACGCGATGACGAAAAAAAGCACCTCCTCTCCGATTTGCTTGTAATAACAAGTGGGCTTTGAATAGATTAAGATTTGGTCCATTAAGGATCAGTCAGTATTTCCTGAATTTTTTATCCAAATTACAATCGTTTTTATCAGATTCACTTATTGAAGAAAACATAAAAAATTAAATAAGAGTAAAGGCCTACAGTCTTACCGATATTTTATGGTATATCGGTAATATTTTGTGTTGTTTCTTAGAGAAACAATATAAAATATCTTAAACGGCGATATGAGCAGAAAATAATAAAGATTCTTTTTATTGTATGAGATTCAGTTACACTTAATAGAAATTTCAAGTTTCGTACAAAAAAATATGGTCCAAACTTTTCAGTAAAAACTGACAACTGATCGTTACCAGATCTCGGGCAACTAACGAAATTCTTTGAGGTATTAATAATATTTCCCGACAATAACGCTACATAATTAAATTGCCATAAGACTATCAGATTTTAGTCTTTGATGCTACAGAAAGAAAATGTATTAAGAGTAATCAGAAATATTTGAACAAAATGTCAAAAACGAAAATGTAGCAATCGTTTTAAATCTATCAAAAAACTTATTGAGGAATGTGTTGCAGTAACAAATGGTGAAAATGTTCATTATTTATTAAAAATAAAATTACTATTCAATTTTATTTATTTTTGAAATAAATTAAATAAAAAAATTTCTTTAAAGATGTTAATTAATGATTGTATAGCTTTCACAAATCTATGTTCAAAATAAAGAAAAGACGAATTTAACATGCTTTAATGCAAGATTGTAACCAAATCAAATATAAAATATTACCTTCTAATAAGTGAAAAAAAAAAATTATTTGAGGTACTTCACTTGATTTCACAAATATTTTTCAGATAAGTATGAATAAGAAATTCATAAAATATGATTCAAATTTATAAATAAAATAAAAAATAATTTTTTTTTTTATGTATGGACCTCAACTTCTACGATCATTAGTTCTCGTCGCATGCTTTAAAATAGGGTTTAAATCACCACCAGGTTCGTCATATGTAAGGGTGTAAAGGGCACTTACATTTTATTTAAAGACACCAATAAAAAACAGCACAGAACATTTAAACATTAGCACACTGATAATACTTACACGATGTAAAGAGCCCTGATATTAAAATGAAACAATAAATAAAACACAAAAACAAAATGAAAAAAGAATGTCTTGACAATACCAACATTATTAAAAAATATCCATATTCATATATAACTACTTCACTTAGATATTCCTTAAACACAACTTGAACTGGCTTACAGACTTGTTAATATTCCACTGGCGTGCTGGTAAGCAACTATTTTTTCTTCTTTTCCATTTTCTAAATCAGCAGCAATATTTATTAGACCGAACCTCTTTCTGAGGTCCTCATATATGGTACACTCTTCCGTTAGTTGCTTGACTATAAGCAGTTTATTAAAAAAACCCCGCACATTGGTCTTTCTTCGCCGGTTAAAAAATATGAATTTGATATTCGTGTGTGACCGATCCTGAGTCTGGTCAGCTTCACGTTGTCAGCTTACGTCTTTCATCGACATGTTCAGAAAATTCGCCAATATTCTTAAGTGCTAAGATCTTCTGCGACTGTATATCATTAGTCGTCTCTACGTGAAGTCCATTGTGTGTTTTTATTATTTCCTTAAATGTGTCTCCAACGTATTTACTTATTTCTCAAGCAATAAGAAAAGAACTTACTCTCGAAAAATTTCCATCATCTCTCGTAATTATAAGATACTATGATTTAGGTACATTTCTCTTGAATAAAGCTATCTGTAATCTCTTAGCCTCATTTTCCATCTTTCCTTCCGTTTTCATGACGGAAGGAAAACTTTTCCTTCCGTTTCATGACTTTTCTTCCGTTTCGCCCGAGGCGAAACAGCTGGTTCAATACTAGGGTGTTTACATGAACTCTCTGTCATGTTTGTTTGTTCAACAAACTACATGATAATTTGATCTCTTCTGTAGCAAGGCTTGCCGCCGGGGTATACCCTGACTTTAGGACTATCAACCCTGGAGGTCCGATCCGGTACTCCGGTGGTACCGGCATTTGTCCTCGCAGAGAGCGGATGCGCAATCTCTGCACTGACTCCAGGCCCTTGCACACCGAAGCTTTCAGGGCTACGATGTACCGACATACATGGGGACCTTAACTACATGCTTGCCATTGAAGGGAGTATGTGGATAATAGAAGGGCCTCAGGTTTAAGTGATTACACCTGCAATCACTTCGACCCTGGGCGCCACATCACCGGCTCTAAAGGTGATATAAATAAATCCATTTCCTTCATTTTCATTGTATGTGTTCATATCTGCAGCTGGCCGTAAAGTTCAATCCTTGTAGAACGACCTGTAGGTGGAGCCAAGTAAAAGAAAAATTCCATTTCTGAGGTAAAACACTCGGAGCCCCGTTAGACAGCATTACTTATAGTACTTATTTTCAGCTGTTGCCGCCCTGTAGGTGGAACGTAGATGTTATGTTCCGGATTATTTACCTCACGGCAATTACTATTATTTTACTAAATTACTTATTTTGCTCTGATTAATAAACTAAAGCTGAGTAATGAAGAAGTTGAATTGAATTGTAATAATTTAATTTTTAAACATTGTTTAATCAGTTTAAAGTTTGTTGCAAATGTTGTGTAAAGATATTCTCACAAAAATTAGTAATCCGAGTTTTTATAATTTTTTAATAAATTTTTATTTATAAACTATTAAATAAAGAATAAAAACAAATATATCATTCTAACTTTTTATAACAGTATTTTATTGAAGTATGAAAGTTTCCATTGAAAAAATTTTCTTTATTCTACTTATTCTGTAAGAAGTTTGCCTCATAATATTTATTTTGTAAGAAGAGTTTGTGTGTGTTTGTGTATATATATATATATAATATATTATTGTTGTTAATGTGCATTTTATTGTATATAAGGGCTAGACTGTATATTGCTTGCTTTATTTGATCACAGAAACGTGTCCTATCAAAAAGAAAAAAAACTTTGATGCAGTATTGTGGTGAAAGAACATATGAAATCCCCTGTATGGGGGGGATATTGACGGGCTATTTCGTTGAACGAGAAGCATTTTGTAGGGAAACTGGAATAGGAGGGATAAAAGGGGTGATTTTATGTTTTGCCTCAGGTAACTAGAATCTAGAACCGACTGGCTTATGGAAAGCCAGCATGGCCTTAATACTAACTGGATGAAAGAGGTTATGGAGAGTCTGTTGAAAGGCTGATCATTGTGAGAAATATATTTCCAATGAATGGATCGAGGCAAGGGTAGTGAAAGTCATTTAGGGGAGGAAACGTTGCAATAAAAAGAACGGATTTCTGGGAACGTGAGGCCTTCCGGTGACGACGCCGGTGAAGTCCTCTATAAAGCAACAGTCATTCCTTTCCCTATTTCTCCTTTTACATTTTCCTACCTTCCTATTCCACGTAAAATACTTCTCATTGGCTTTCAGCATGTTGACTAGACCCCCACCCCTTATACGGTTATAACTTTGACTGTGTATGCACCAACCAAATTGTCCTTTGCGTTTTTATCCACTTACGAACCCTCAGTTACTATAATCTAACCTACAATTCTTTTTTCCTTTATATTATTTGAATCACTTTGCTCTTTTAAATTACACTGTTATAATATTAAATCGATTACCGTAATACACTAATAACAGCGTTAGATATTTTAATTTATTAAAAATTGTATAAATAAAATAAATTTATAGTGGTTAACGATGAACTTAAAATAGTATTAAAGTATATTTATTTCACTTGCAAACCTATAATTAAATTATCAGTTAAGCATATTAATAATTGTTATTATTTTAGTTTAATAATTTTTTTCAGCTATACTGTAATTACTAATTTGACGTATCTTTGTATTTTATATATATTAATTAATAAAAAAATAATATCATTCCAATATTTTCATTAATTATTTGCACGTAAAAGCATCTATATATACAACATGTTTAAAAAATTTACATAAATTACATTCAACTTTATACATCATCGCAATTTATTACGTATGTGCATTTCTGACACAGCCGTAATGAAATGCATTATTGTTAATAAAAAAGAAAGAGAATAGCTTTTTTTATTTTTAAACACAATTATTATTACTGATTGTAGTAGAAAAGGTTACCTGTAAGAGTATAGCAGGTAGAAACTAAATTATGGTTAACTGTACATCATTTAGTCTATTATCGATAGGTAGGGGTATTTTAGGTTTTAGAAAAAAAAGATTATCTTACTTTAGATTTGAAAAAAGTATAAAACTACAAATTTAAATGTAGTTTATAGGTTAAGCTGTTATCTAACCATCTTCTTAGAAGTTACCTTCTATTCCATTTCCATTTAATGAGTTTCTTTTAACTTTTTCTCTTACTGCTCTGTTCCATTTTTTCTATTTGGTTTAGCTGTCTTAATCATTCTTACCTTTATAAATCTCTAATCTTTTTTATGATTTATTGCTTTCTTTATATAATATTACTTTATTAAACATTAATTTCCATGATTATTATAATATTTCTTTGGTTTCTCCGAAAACACAGGAATAAATCTTCTTATTGTTGGTTGTGGTAACTTCATATTAAAATATTATGAATTAACTGTTTATTCCAAAAACATAAAATAGATTTTTCTGAACTTATTATATTATGATTCTATAATGAACATCATTTTTTTATAATAATAAGGAAATTACAGGGAAAAATTGAGGGCAGCAGGTCACGCGGAAGACCGCCGAAATGATGGCTGAACCAAATTGAAGAGGAGACTAGAGAAATGCTAGACACATTGATTTGAATGACAGAGGACCGTAAGCTATGGCTGGAAAATGTTAGCGGGATATGAATCGGGTCACCAGCTCTCAGACATGAAAGGATCACTGATGATGATGATGATGAATCTTATTTTCAGTAAATGTTGAAATAAAGTAACTTTAGTTAATTTTTTTAAATACTACCGAACCACATAGTATAATTAAACATTTAAAAAAATAATGTTGTAGGTTACTTTTGTTAAAACTATTTCAAAAAAGTTGTCGCCCGTCTTTGCAAACTGGATTTTCTAAGGTTCAAATCCTAGAAAAGGCAGTTACTTATACGGATTTTAATACCGGATCGTGGTTATCGATGTTCTTTGATGATTGGGTTTCAATTAATCACATATCTAAGGAATGGTCGACCTGACCATTTTCATCCTGACCTCATTCATCCTCTGAAGTAATACTTTACGGTGGTTCCGGAGGCTAAACAAAAAATAAAGGATGATTACTGGTATTTTTTTATATATCACAGTATGTTATGTAATATTATTGTTGATATTTTTTATTATAAGGTATAAAGTATTAAAAAATAGTCGAAAAATTCTATATCATTTGATTATGTGTTTGCGCATTTTATAATATTTATTATTATTTAAATACGTTAATTATAAGATAATATTTAAATAACCTTTTGTGTGTGTGCTTGTGTAAGTAAGATTCTAAAACGCAATATTTTCATTTTCTTAGTTCAACAAAAATGCTATTACGTTTCATATTTATTGAAGCCATATTGATATTTATTAAAAAGTACTCCTTTTATTTACTTGGAAATCTCTGCTATAACATGATAAACCTCTTCTGAAGAAAATTATTGGTTATGTCTTTTTACTGAAAACGTTATTTCTTAACTATATTATCCGTAAAATTTATTTATATTATAAATATACGTACTAGATACGTTCAAAATGTTTAAATGTTTACAGAAGTATCCTAATTAATCCGTACTTAAATTGAAAACTGTTGTCGTACTTAAAAGCAAATATAACTCTTAGAAAGCGCATAACTGCTTCTAAAAGTTTAAATAGACTATTTTTCTTTTCATTATGTATATAAAACCATAAATTTCTGCTTGAATTACTATATAATTCTGTAAAATGAAATAGCAGGATACAAGTTTAAGTATATCCGTATGATTAAATTAAATATACAACATGATTTCCCACTATGCAGAATATATTATTTATATATATATATCATAAAACTATTATTATAATAGTATTGTTATGTATTAAGATGAATTGGGACACAGTAGAGAGAGTATGAGTAATGAGTTCGTAGTTTTTCCATTTTATTTGCTTTTTGTATAAATATTTGAAATTCCATGTTAAGTACTAATGCAGTTTGTATGATTAATACTATTATTGTTTCTAATAATTAAAACTTTTAATACAGTTTTGATTAATTATTATTAGCCCACTGGACTGGTCGGGTTGGTCCTATGGTTAACAAAAATCAGTTTTTTAACAGCTGATTTATATTTTAAGTCGAAGGTTCTGAGGTTCAAATCCCAATAAAAGTTATTTTGTTAATATTATATAGTGGATACCGGTGTACTTTGGTGGTTGGGGTTCAATTAACCACAAGTCTCAGAAATGATCGGCCTGAGTCTTTTGAAGATTACATCATACTCACTTGTCACACATATCATCCTAATCTCATTTTGACGTGGGTAGCTTATTGTTCACTAGTTGAACAAATTGCAACGTACATATTAGGGGAGAAAAAATTATTATTTTGTAATTTATTAATTACAATAGAAAAATAATTGTTTAAGTATAGAATAAATGTAAATTATTAAATAAAAATTTTTTTTATAATAAAACTAATCCAAAAAAACGCTAAAAAATATCATTGAGTTAATAATATACTAAATACTTAATTTAGTCTTAACTTTGTTAGGTCCAAATTTAAATAACTAATGTATAACGGGATATTTTATAATTTAGCTCGTATTATAAAATTCATAATGCTATTTTTAGTTGTATTCTTATTTTAAATATAGTTTACAAAAAAAGACATTACCCTTTGAAAATCGTAAATTTCAAAAAAAATCAGAAAATTCAGGTTTTTTTTCATAAGAATGCAATAAAGAATATCAAGGGAACGATATAAATGTTTTAAAACTTGAAACGTGAACTAAATAATTTATATGTTACTATATATATCATTAGGTATAAAATCGAATACTAAATAATTACAAAACGTATAAAATATCTTCTAATATTTTATATCACCGGATGTTTCATATGTAAATTTCCTTAAAACATTATTCCATTGATTTTACTGGTAGAAGAATCAACATACGAAGAAATTCCCCTACCAAGAAAAAAATTACAAAACTCGATGCATTTTGTCAATAAATAAATCGATGATTGGATCATTAACAAAAAAAAAAAAAGAAGAAAAGTGGGTCGAATTGAGAATTTTTATTTTTAATTTGTACATAGTCTATTTTGTAATCCAAAATTCTTTATTCCTGATAAAGAAAATATATATGTTTTTCTCAAATGAACAAGTATTTTTTATAGATCCTATTCAATACTAGACATAATCCTTTATTGGCCCTAGTCTTGTGTACTTACTTTTTAAAGTGTATTCCTTATGTTTTTGCGACATGTTTGAGCTGGGGTTAGCATGCGCCAACGAATATGCAAGTATAAACTAAAATCGCGTGAGCACGTATGTAAACTTAAAACTGTTTGTGTAATACTACAATATAGGTTATTGCAATCAATTATAAGCAGTTTAATCATTTTAGTATTATAATATCTTTTACACTATAACATTAATCATTTCTAATGGATTAATAGTCCTGAAACTTTAATTAAGTTAAAAAGTTATAACATGATTAGCGTATTGATTTTAAATTCAGTTTTTACTAATTTGCACAAATCCTCAGTTATTTATTAGTATAAATATACGTAAATCGTATAATTATGTCTTACGAAATAATTTTGTTAAACTGTTGGACATTTTTAATCATAATAGATAATTAAATTGCTTTAACGTACTTTCGTCTAAGTTTTAATTTTATTTTGGCTTAAATTTTCTTTTAGAACAAAATATTCGCTAAATTTAATATTTAATTTCAAAATTTTTTTAAAAAATTTTTTCCAAGTTATCAAAAATATTTTATAGTTTTTTTTTAGTTAAAGGCAAACAATTTTACGTAATAATGAATAGGTTGTTAGTGATCTATTAAACTTTCAGAAGTTGTAAGTGGAATAAATCACTTAAAACTATTTATTTATTTTTTAATCTAAATTAATATATTTTCAAACGGATATTTTATTTTTGTTTATGTACATTTCTACTTGAGCTGCTCTCTAGTAAAGGATTTATCCTTTTGCAGTGAATAATTTGATTACTAGAAATTGTTAAAAATACCTCTTCCATAAAACCTTTTTTTTATTTTTCTAATATTTTCTCCTTATTTTATCAATCAATTTTAATTCATTTTTTTCTCTAAATCGGATGAAAACAGAGAAGGAACAATTATCGACCCTTTCTTGTAGGAGAATTTAAACTGTTCCTTCTACTAAAACGAGAATTTCAATCATTTTTCTAATCTTTTTAATTTAACCAATAAATTTGAATCCTTGTTATTTAACTTGTTATATATTAATGATATTCGGAATAATTTTTTGAACCGTTAATTTAAACTATGTTTTTTTAAAGGAAGGGTAAATCTATTTCTGGGAATATCGGTGAAAAGTTATTTATCGGTTAAAATTTTTGATTTAAATACTTTTTTAGCATTTTTTTTTTAAATGTAAAGCACCTCAGGTACAGAAGGAACTGAGAGCTTCTTTCGTTGAGAATAATAATTATATTTATTTTACAACCATTCCTAATAATGAATATAACAAAGGTCTCATTTATAGAGCTGAATATTATCTATATTTTTTCGGTAGACTATCAAAAACAGATGTGGATTAATATAATATAGGTTATATATTGGCTTGGTGAAGATGAATACAAAAATATACTTTACTTATATTCTCCTTAGTAAACTGATCATTTATTTACTACTGTTGAGATTGGAAATACCTTTTTCTGTCTGCCTTCACTTATATCATGAGTCAGATCGCCTACAAAGTTTATTGAACGTAGTAGACACGTTTGGGGGTCTTGTTTTTGCTGAAATATTTTGTTTATATAGTTATTTAAATAGATAAATTTTATAATTTTTTAACGCCAGCCTACAAAAAACTATTCAAGAATTTTTGTTGGTTTTATTATTAAATAAAGTCCTACAGGTAACAAAAATTTTCAAGTTTACAAATATTGGAGTAGTTTAAGCTTCTTAAAAATTACAGTAAAGTTCAATCATATCGTTTCCTTTTCTGAGATTCAGAATTTCGATTTTTTTTATTGATTTCTAAGGTAAATATTATTTAATAATTTTAAAATATATTTTTTTATATAAACATATTATGATTGCGATGAAACAATAGCATGTTATATAATTTAAACAGAAGGAATTTTGTTTAAAACATCCGGAAAATTTTATCCATCGTACTTGTGTATGTATAGTTTTTCTTTGTATCGTTGAACGAATTGTAGTGTATTTGAATGACGACTGTCTTTTTTTTCAATAGTGTTGGGAATCTGTTGAATTTTTGAGTGTGTTTTATTGTACACATTTGAAAGGTCACATTTCCTTTTGTAGCAACTGATTCATGAGTAATACATGATTTTTCGTTTCTGCTTTTTCCTCCGTTTTTTCTCTATTTATGGAAAATGTTTTGCTACTCAGTACAGCTAACCTCAGCAGAATAGATGACGGAATTTTTTTTTATTTTATTTTTTAGTTTTATTTTACTACCGTTCAATTCCTTTGAGAATTTGATGGATATTTTTTTATTTTAGTGTTTTTTTTTGTAATTTAAAAAATATATAATTTAGTCATTTAAATTTATCCTTATAAAGTTTTTAAAAATTTTAATTATTTCACATGTATTTTTTTAAATAATGAAAAGTAATGGACATCAAAACGCTAAGCGAGATTAAAATGTACTGGTTTTAGAATGTGGCGTTACAAAGAATTAGTTCGAATTGATCGAGTTAAAAATTAACTGAATTTCAGATAATTTTTATAAAAATAAATTATTTAATGTTAATATTCTACGTAGACTAGTATTTTCAAAGTGGACACTCTTTATTTATGGTAGATGACTAAGGTGTTTACTGATCGAAAAGAAGCAGCGGGTTTTTGTGTGATAAAGCTAATTAAAATTAAGATATTAAAATGTAATTGTATTGTTATTTGTTATCATTACTTAGAATTCATCTTCATAAATTTTTACAATTAGATCTTTCTCTTTTTTATTTTATTTAAAATATAACTTTGCGGATAAATTTGGGAGTTTATTTTTCAAAAAAAGGTTTTGAAAAACAATATATAATTGCTACTTAAAACAATCAATATTTTCTACATACCATACATTACACATAATTATCCTGTTTCTCTGTGTTTTATTAGTGTAGAAAGGAAAATGATACAATTTTAATTGGGAAATCTGATTTAAATGACCGAAAGTTATCGGCAAAGATAAAACAAATAATTCTTTAGTTATGAGTTTTTTGTTAGAATTTACCTAGTAGCTTGCGTTAAAATAACACAGCATTTTACAATATGATTTTTGAATAAATTTTTAATGCTATTGTCTCGCGTTGTGAAAGTAAATGTATTGAAAAAATATGAATCTGAAGTTAGATAAGTTTAATATACTATTCCAGTTATAGCTCCCCATATCGATACATTTAAGGTTATAGATTAATGATTTCAACAAAATAATATTTTTTGTATGATTCTGGTTTTTTTATTTATTTGACAAAACAATAACAAACCAACTTCAGTCAGTAATTAATATTATACGGACAAGAGAAAAATCAGTCGTGCTCATTTAACATAATTTCAATTTTCTGAAGGGATTTCACATGACCCATTCATTAAAATAAGTTGAACATATTTATTATATTTGTGTAAGTTTGAAATTTTTACTTTTAGGTTTCCGACTCCATATATAATAAATTTCTCGATGGTATATCTAATGATTGTCGTAGCTAAGGATAAATTTTATTATTCTTTAATACTACTAATTAAAATAAATAATATTGCGAATTGGTTAAGTGATCTTTACAACATGATTTTTCATTCAATCCAAAATTCTTTTTTCTTTTGCCTTTCTTTATTTTTTAAAAATTATAAATTTCACTGGATAATGATAATAATTATTATTTTGTGCTATACACATATCAGTAAAAAAACTATCTAAGTAATTTTTCCTAAAATAAAAGTACATTTTATAGAATATCAAAAGGTCTGTCTGCCTTTTGTGTATTATTTTAAGACAGAAAAAAAAACTAAAAGTTCGTTGACTTTGTAAGTATCTTGCTATCTCCGTTTGATCTAAAAATAACGTAAGACTAAGAGTTCAAAATCTTCAGCATAACTGTTGGTATTTATAACAGAGCAGTTGTTATGCCAAATTGCAGTTCTATATTTAAACTTAATCGTTTTAACTTTAAATATTTTTTTCTGTACACAAAAATGTTCTGTATATATTATTTTTTATTTTATTATTACTACTTTAAATTTTTTTTAAATTAAAAATTTATAATAAAATTTTTGCGATGATTAGAGAAATTTATTAGTTATTAAATAACTTTACATTGGCGAGGAAATATATAATATAATAAAAGGTTTTAAAGCGTAAAGTATTTTATACGTTTTATATTTTTAAAATGAGCTTTTTATGATAAATATTATTTCTATATTAAAAAATAAAAAACAAGACAAAAATGAACATATTTCATTTCTATTTATTTATTATTTTTATAATGGTATGCTTCTTTCTTATATTATGGAAAATTATATTGATTAAAATTATTATTCTCCTACAATGATAAGCTTCCATGTTATTCTATTATATTATTTATTAATTTAATGGAAGTAATAATTAATTTTTTTTAACTACTTTTTACTTCGTTCTATTTCTTTATTTATTGGCAAGTGCACTTTAATAATTTCAGTAGTTTATTATAGAATAAGTTCTAAGTAAAATTTTTGTTTGTAATATTTACAATAATGATTTAAGATAAAAAGTGGAGATAATAATCAGGCAAATAATTTAGACGTTATATTTTTGCTAAAAAAAACTTGAATCTTAATAATTCCATTTGTAATAATGTTAAAAACGTGCATTGTTTTATTTATTTATTTATTTTGTAAACGTATGCAATTTTATTTCACTATCTCTATTTATTTTTAATAGAATTGAATAAAATGTTAAAAAAGTTAAATACATTTAACCTAATATAAGTGTACTCTCATTTAAAACACAAAACAAAAAACCTCTCTCGCTGCCTGGTAACAGTTTTTTTGTCATTATTTTTTTGCAATTTTGATGTTATAGCAGACATTTTCCGGTTATAGGCTACTTTAAAACAAATTAAAATTATTTTTATTGTTATTTCTTTATTTTTTTAAAGAAAAATTTTTTTTTATAAGTTGGATAAAAAAAAAATATATTTTAAAACATAATTATTGTTTCTTCCAAATTGAATTTTTTGAATTTATTTACTTACTACAATAAAAGTAGGAAGAAATTAAATAAATGTTTTAAAATATATAATAAAATCAAAATCAGAAATAGTAAATTAAAAATTATGGTATTCGTTTCTTTAAATATCGATTATTTGAAATCGACTTCAAATTAAGCGATAGTAAAGTTTTGGGTGTTGTTTTTAAATTATATTTTTTGAAAATTATATTTCTGTTAAAATCTCTTTATAGAAAGATATTATAATCTATTCTTTACATAATTTCGTTAACGATTTCCTCTGTGTTGCCACTGAGGAAGAATTTAACCTGACGCTTGGCTTCAAGAATGGAGCACAAAGCAGAATAACAAAATCCCATGTATTACTGAAAAGCCGCCGGGTTTTGACTTTCCACGAAAGACATGATCAACGTTAAACAGAATACGAACTCAGCAGGGAAGGTGCGCCTATTTTCTGTATAAATGGGGTAAAACACCGACGCCCCTTCGCAAGTGTGGTGAAAATAAAACCGTTAAACACATCACAGTTTGCCCTAGGACAGCTTATGAAGGGAATCCTGAAGATTTCCTGATGGTGACTCCAGAATCAATAGCTTATATTAATTTGTTAAATTTTTTTTGTAATTTTTGACTGTAATTGGTGTTTGTTGGTGCCATACGCTAAATAAATAATCTATTCTTTATATAATTACGTTAACTATTTATAATTTAAAGTATTTAAGACTATTTCAAAGTAATCTTAGGCCATAATCTTTTAAATTCGATTTAATTCATTAAGTATGAGTAATCAGAAAAAACACACATTCATTTTTATTAGGTAGTTTATTTGGTATAATTAAAATTAATCACTTCATTATTTTTTTTCTGTTTGATATATCGCTTACATGAAATTATTTATTTATTCACTTAAGTAACAATAGGATATCGCCAACCATGGTAACTTTATGATGAATTTTGTTGCATATGAAAATAATCTTAAGCCTGACGGGATTGGAATTTACAACCTTTCTGTAGAATGGAAGGAATTTCTCTTATTGTGCTATTGCTACGTTTTTACGTATAGCAAAAACTTTATATTCATGGTAATAAATAAATTATACGTTTGTTTTAATAACTAACATGAGATGATTAAAATGATTGGTAAATACTCCAGTTGATTGCAGAAACTATATACGAATAAAAAGCTAATTTAGGAGGTTGCATGCTTGGTTTCTTTTTCAAAGTTGTTTCTTTGATGTCTTTTAAGCATTAATCATGAAATACGATTTAAGCAATTATTATAGTTCAACGATATCACTTTTCTAGTAGTTTCGCTACCACAGTTTTTTTTATTAATAAACTGTGTTCCAAAAGAAGCTGATATTTTAAATTTGCTACCATTATTTTCGCGGTAAAACCAAAGAAGAGATTTTCATATGATGTTATCAGAAAATACTGAGGTTAAATTATGAAAAATTACATAGTTGAACGCCTAAAGATTGTACAAATTAAAATATAACGACGTAATTGTGAGTTTTTGAAAAAACATTTTCGAAAATTTTAGTGATGAGGTACATTATTTTCTTACCGGCTTTCTCAGTAAACAAAATTGTCGAATTTGGTGATCAGTAAAAGGAAAAATTAGCCAAGAAGGAATTAGGTGCGGATTTTGGGCTGGGCATTGATTGGATCTTACTTTTTCGTAAATGAAAATGGAGAAATTACAGTCAATGGAGTTCGATATCGTGAGATGATATCAAACTATTTATGGCCTAAAATTAATGATGTGAATTTGGAAGTCAACGAGACGGCACATTATTAATGAAAACAGTTGCAGTTATTGCAAGAAATATTAAATGGTCTCGTTATCTCGCAGCGAGGTTATATGAATTGGACATTTTTCTTTCGAATTATCTTAAAGATAAACTGTTTATCCATAAACCATAAACAATTGGGCACCTCAAAGAAGAAGTTCTACACAACATTTTCGACAGTTTCCAGCAATTATTTCAACATTTTCGGAAAGTTTTGTCAGAAAGGTAAACATATACAACTAAGACCGGGGCGCTCATTTGTCAGATGTTTTGTATCACACATAACTTCGACGTCAGTACTTTCTAATAAAGCAAAAATACTATCAAATTAAAAATGTGTTGAATTAAAAAATTAGAATGTCAGCTCATTTTGGGACACCTTTAATTGATGATATTACCCTAAGATCTAATATAATTAAATAGAAGTCACTTAACGAGGAGCATTAACCTAAGGGTTTCTAGAAAATGAGCTGCACCGACCGGATATCGTACATTTTCTTCCTTACATTTTTCATCTTTTCTTAATTTTTTTATTCTTTCCTTGTTCTTAGCATTCTCTTCCTTTTCATATCTTGTAGTTTGTTTTTTAGATATATTTCTTCATGTTATCTTTCTTTTTCCTGTATCATTTCTTTTTCATTTTTGATTATTCACTAAATAATCCAATAATAAAAACTGAATATTTTACACCGTAAGGTTGAAATTAACATTTGTAACCAGTTTACAGGAGTTCACTAAACGGAATAGATTAATTAACTTTTATTTATACGACACACCAGAAATCTGAAATTTTTGTTAATCAGCAACTCACGGAAGATATGAATAATACTGATCTAATAATACGAGTAATAAAAGGAATTTTACTTTATCCTAATATTTCAGGTAAGATTGTTGAATTAATAATTGTATAAATATTTGGTGTTAATAAAAATTAATATTTCAGCAATTGTGTAACTATCCACTTTATTAAAGAATTTTGGAGGATCGTATCTTATTTTCAAATGAAATAAGTTTAAATGAAGAGCAGTAAAAAATTTGTGTATGTAATTTAATAGGCGTACGAGGAAGTCATGTGGTGTCCACATCAGATTTTTTCTCAATAAATAATTTCTTTTGTTTTATTTTTATTCCCTTTATTAAATTTTTTCAAATTTCATCCTTCTAACGAAGAGTATTTAGTTTTAGAAATTGATAGAAATGAATGTTTAATTCTACTTAATGGAATTAGAAGGAATGTATTTTTTAATTATTTATAGGTTACGTTATTTATATATTTATATATGTATATATATATATGTATGTGTGTGTGTGTGGGGGGGGGTGTATTCTTTAAACTTATTTTATTCATTAAAATTTTTATTGGAAAAGGAAATAAGTTGGACACAATGTCATACGGTTTTTCTGACGGAAGAATTTAATTTGAACATAGCCGAGATTTGTGGTCATCGACATAAAGTTTGTACTTTAGTACTAACAGTTTTGTAGATACTAAATTGTAAACAGATGGGACAGTACTGTGTTGTGTTGTTGTAATCAAACTAAAGCTTTGTCTTTCCTTTTTTTTTTTTGTGAATGAAAGAACAGAAGAGACAGGCTTATCCACCCACAGCCTTTTATAATTTCAGCTCTTTTGAATGGTCTTTTTCAATCCTACCAACATAATAATATGAACTGCACCAGACCATTCTAAAATCAACTTTCTTTCGTAAAAAATATTGCACTTCATCCTCTTTCTTAGTCATAATAAAAATGTATTATTACTCTAAAAAGAGTTTTAATATTCTTTATTCTTTTGGGAAACTCATGAATCATCTTTTTTTTTCATAATTTTTCTTTTTTTTACATTTTTTGCTTCTTACTTTTCTACTTAGATTCTTTTTTTTAAATAAAACACTTGACTTCCTTATCCGTATCTCATTATGTATTCACTACCGCAACACTTTTATTTATAACAAATTTCTCCCTTACTCCTCTCTCTCTCTCTCTCTCTCTCTCTCACTCTCTCTCTCTCTTTTTTTGTTTACCGTATGCATAATTAACAATGAAATAATTTTACATTATGTACGTTTAAAATACTTTGATTACAGGGAGTTATTTCAGAATATTGTTTGAATAAATGTCTACTTCTGAGAGAAGTTTTTTGTATTGTCTTATACATTGTCTGACGCCTGAGTTTAGGATATAAATGAGTAAATTCTCATATTTTTAAACTAAATAACGTACGTATTCACGGACTACTAGAATAACCCCTCCAAACCTCTTTCTCTTTATCTACAAACATGTATATATATATATATATATATATATATATATATATATATATATATAAAATTGTTTGATAATTCACCACATAAACTGTCAGGGCGTGTGCGGTGGAATATAACATGAAATATATTTTTAGCGTATGTAAAATGACAGAGCTTCGAACACAAAATTTTCCGGATGATAAATAAAGACGTTGGTAGTGAACCACGGTGGTCGGTAATATAAATTTATTAAAGGTTAATAAAAGAAAAGTGTAACATTTATTAAAAATTGATATTTTCATGTAAAATCACGTGCACAGAATGTAATGTTTGATAAATAAAAAATAAATATTTCAAATTAATAAAATATATTTAAGCAAATTTTTAAATAAATATGTTTGCGTAAAGATGAAAATTATACTCGTTGTTTTATAAACATCTATTTTAATTAGATTTATTTTAATTAAGATAATGCTTTGTATGAATGTATAGCAACATTTAAACTTTTTAAAACATTTTTATTGTAATTTAAATTATCTTTAAACATTGAAAATAATTATTACTTACACAAATTAAGTACTATAAGAACAATTAAAAAAAACGTGTAAAAAATATATTTAAAAAAATACATTGTTATTTTATATATATATATATATATATATATATATATATATATATTATATTATACTAGCTCCCTGTCGCAGCTTCGCTCGAACTGTATGGTTACTCGCGTTTCTCGTAGCGGTCAATCTTTTTATTTTATGTTTTTTCGTCAGTAACCGGAGGCAGGTACACATACAGTAATTGTGGCAGTGGCTATTATGATTGAGCCACAGCGCCGTATATCTTTGCACCTGTTAAAAAAAAATCGGAATTTAAAAAACCCAAAAATGGTTATGAAATATTTATCTGAAGAGTATTTGCAAGCCAAAATCTACGAATATTCGTTTATAATAGTCAGGATTGGGAAAATGTACAATCATTGTTCAAATTTTTTTTACCTTTCTTCATCTCCTTTCAAGGTTCAAAAATCTAGAAATTGATTTATTGACATGAAGATTGCACTCACCAAAAATCAGGTTGATTTCTTTATTTGTGGTGGAGAAATTAAATGGAATTTCAAAAATTCTAGAAATTGGTTTATAGATATTCATAATCATTCAGTTAAAACCTAGCGCACACAGTGATAGATACTCACAGTTCACACTTCATTAAAATTTGTGCTTCAACTGACAAATTTTCACTATTACATTTTTTTTTTCTCGAAATTTTTCGAGATGAAATATATCTAAAAACCTTCTCAGTTACGCCAAGAAACATGAGTAAAAATTTGATTGCGATGGATCGGGTAATTTATTGTTTATACCGAACAATCACAAACCCCTTTCTCATAATATAGTAGTATTCCTTAATTCCCATAACAAATGCACTAAATAAGTAGATGTATGTAGAAGCAGTCAAGTTGGCATCTTTTACTAATTCAGTCACTATATTCATAGCTGTCCTGTGAAGTTCATATGTTACATACAAATAAATTAACGGTTTCTTTTTATTAATGATTTAATAATATCTTATTTTGTTGTTTTGATTATTTATTAATTTGTATCTAAGAATTTGTATGTTTTATTTTCTTTTTAAATGTTTATAATCCTACTCGTATTTTATTTTACTATATTTTCGATATATCTGGATTTTATTTAAAATTAAATTTTTTTGTCTAATAGCTTGAAATCTGTCGAGGAGACTGTTACGAGAACCTAAATGTTTTTCATATTGAATGTAAATTTCACCGAATTTATGGAAATATGAATAACTGTAAAAATGATGCGTTTATATTCCTATAAAAATAGTTATATAACTATAAATATTTTAAAAGCAAACTTCTAACTTTTAACATTACATCAAGATGCAAAGTGCATTATCAGTAACAGTTTGTCTGGGATCATTTGAAGTTGTATTTTGTAGATTCATTACATGACGGATTATTTCTGATATACATAGAATAAATAAATATCCTTTAATCATTTTATTAGCAGATGTAAAATGATATCTTTATTGTATCAGAAAGATCAATAATTATAGCAAATTATGAATTTATTTCTAAAATATTATTAATTATTTCAGGGAAAAATAATTACATATATGATTTAAGCATAAATTGTTTGCCCATATCAGGTCATAGGGAATATTATTTTATACTGATACGCTACCGATTTAATCAGATTTAATAATTCCATTTAAATAATTTACATCATAAACTATTTAAAGGACAAAATTCAACGAAAAGAGAGGGAACGGTAAGTTATAGCAGTGAATGCTGACCGCACCACGAAATTTAAGAGCAGCGCCGCGTTTTGCAGCTCGCTGCACTCTCGTTAGCTCTGATTCCTCTTTATCCCTTTCTTCTTCACTATCTCCTCTTCACCTTTTCTATCCCTCCACGATCTACTACTCTAAACTCTTTGCCCGGCCGCACGAGAGCCCCTACAAATCAAGTCATTCTAAATTCCTGACTTGTCCACACGAGTCCCGACTTCCAATGAAGCCGAGTTTATATCCACTACTTTGTCCACATAGTCCGCTGCTACAAAGCCAGAACCCGTATCAGGCCATGCGTAATATCTTTCAAAACTTCATGATTTACGCTACGGATTCATGATCCTATAACACTGTTCTTTATTTGCGTTTTGTGGTCACATTTTTACAAACTAACACTTTGAGAAACATCTACTTTTCTTCCATTAAATTGATGTACGTTGTTATTTTATCAGAATTGCTGACATTTTTTTAAATAATGTAGTTGTTACATTTATTTCAAATAAAGGGATTCTCTGCTACTAATGTAGTGAGATTTGTATTTTTTTTTTTTTTTTTTTTTTACTTAATAAAATTTTGCTTTTCTTAATATTTTTTTCGTTCAACTAGATGTCCATTTTTCATTCCCTTCAAATTTAATAATCATTTTTAAACAATTTCATACTATATCCGTATGAAATGATCTTGCTTCACACGAACTTTTACTAAATAAAATTATAAAATTTATATTGAAATAGGTATGTATAATCTTTATATATATTTTTTCTCATAGGTTATTTAATTCACTTCAAATGTTTAATTCAGTTTTTGTTAGCTGTGTGTGAACCTAAAAGCTATCCTTTCCGGTTTTAATCTAAGATTCTTTATTCACTGTAAATTTCGTAAATCATTCTATAGAGTTCAGATCAACAGTGACATCCGACCGTAAAACTGACACCAAATCTCTTCAGTCAACTTCAATAAAAACTAGAAAACAATTTAGATAATCATTGAAAAGAAAGCTCTTTTGAAGTTCATTTAAAAATATTTTCGCTAATTATAAGTATTTTGTTGCATTATACGTTTCTGGTTCTTTATTAGTGTAGTTTTCTGCATTACTACAAAAAATAAAATTTATATTATTTCTTACACCAGTGCAGCCATAGTACTTTTACTGGATTTTGGTACTTTTTTAAATTTACATTCTAGCATAAACCTTGCACTATTGATATATTTAGATGTATTTTAAACAATTATAAAATGTGCTTTATGGTCTTCCTCGCAAAACCTTCTCAGAATGTACTCATATACGAACATTTTTAAAGCGTTTTAATTTTTCTTATAAATATGATTTTATAGATAGCCACGTACTTTATTTTGGTATAAAACTGTTTACATCTGTTAAATAATCGCTTTGATAGTATACTAAATAGGGAGGTATAATTTATTTTCAAAGGACTAACATCCCCGAAATAATGAGTAAAATGTTCTTCAATTTAACAGGGGTTAAGATAAACTTCAATATTAATATGTTAACACATGTTTCATAAACCTGTCGATGTTATAGAATTTTTAAATTGCTCATATAAATACCGTATTTTTTGACATCTCTCTAAGAATATCATGGACACATTTCTTCTAGCTTACACGATTTCTTCATATAACAATAGTATTAAATAGTTTGTCTAACAGTAGAAGTGTTCTTTCGTTAACTGGTATGTAGTTGCCTCGTTAACGTAGTTTAGATCAATTTTTTTTTTTTTTTTTTTGGTTATGTAAGTGATATTTAATAATAAATTATAATTTACGATATTTAACTTCTTTATATTAACACAAAAAAATTATTTAACAGAAATCATTTAAAAAGGAAATGAGTTTTCTCTCCTTTTTTTTGTTATTTCCGAATACATTATTTTTTCAGTATTATTGATAACTATTTAAAATATTTTCTAATTAACTTCAATAAAAAAAAAGATTTAGTCGTTACATCCAAAATATTACAGAGAGATGTTCCATTTATTTCAGATTTATTTATACAAAAAAAAATATTATTTAAATTATTTAGAAAAAAGCCGATCTCCGTGACGGAGTGGTAGTGTCTTGGTCTTTCATCCGTTGGTCCTGGGTTCGAATCCTGGTCAGGTATAATATTTTTCACGCACTACAAGATTACATTTCTATATTCCTAAGTAAAAGCTTCAAAGCTTCTGAGTTCCGAGGGGATTTATTTTATCAAGCAAAAAAAAAAAACAAAGACTATCAGTGTCTGTTATAGATTGTCGCGCAAATAAGGACAACTTTCATGAAAAACATAATTCTAATATTATAGAATACGAATTAAAAAATTTTAACAATATTTTTGAGAGGATGTTGGTAATAAAATATGGATTGTAAAAATATGAAAGTGGAAATTAATAAGCCTTTGAAACGTAGTTTTCCAGAAGTATGTTGAATATTAGACAATAATATTAGATAAAATTTAAAATGAAAAGGTCCTTAAAAAACTGAAGAGGAAAAATCTTATAGTGATAAATAAAGTTGGTGGACCATGTATTATTATATCCAAAACAGCCATTGGAATATTTAGAATAAATAAATGACGATGTAAACTGCTATAAATATGTTGAAGTTAAAAACGCCGAAAGGAATAGGTAATATAATCAAACTAGTCAAATAGCTAATAAATCGAGAAAGAAGATTTTTATTTAAAATTTTGGTTAATTTTTTCGTATTTTTGTTGAACAAAAAAGAATAGCTTTATATTTGTAATTTTGAACGTATTTTAATCTTTATTTATTGTTATTTATTTAGATGATATATGTCATAAGAAAAAAATGATCTATGAAAAAGAGTATTACACTCTTTCCATATTAATTGAACTTTATATTTAAAGTTTCAAGTTTTCTTTTGTACTTTATTTTATTTGTGTTGTTACTGTACCTTAAATCTACATTCAGTATGTGGGTGGACTAGCTTTTAGATAAAAGTAGAAGAAGAGCATCGTTCTCGAATTCGCGATTGTATCTGTTTTGAAAGTTTTAGTTCGATTATTCAAGACAGGGTAGACCTAGCCTACGTACATCAATCTTCTCTAACGCCCCCGACAACCCCAAACCATCCACCTAGTTGAAAAACGTTCCTGCCCGAATTTCCCTCCAAAGTCGGGAATGATTGCAGGAGCACGTGCTTGACGCTGACACGGCTGCCCTATTTTTCAAAACTGCTAAATGAGCACCAGTCAGAGATTAATCGGTACTGTCCTATTAGCCCGTTCAACGTTGTTGCAACACTGACTGAACTGCCTTGCCCACCAATCAACTCGAATAATGCATTTTACCGGTAATGAAATCACTTCCTCTTTGCTGTCAAGTTTTTGAATGG
Organism: Lycorma delicatula; assembly: GCF_047948215.1. Lineage (NCBI taxonomy): Eukaryota > Metazoa > Arthropoda > Insecta > Hemiptera > Fulgoridae > Lycorma > Lycorma delicatula. The sequence goes on along the minus strand of NC_134460.1, from coordinate 62,666,058 downwards.
GAGTTATAACCCTTTTAACTGTATTCTTTATTTCTTTCACTAAATTACTCTCCTAAAACAAAAAAAAAAAACACAAAACATTCCAGTGCTAATTCTTTTGTTAGAAAATTTAAATATATTTTCGTTAATATGTTATAGTCAATAATTAATTTTATTAACTAAGTAAAACCATTTTTATTTTTCTATTTCGTTATATTTATTAAGTGGTTTATTTTATATTTATTTCTATTTGTTTAATTTAAATACGTATTAAAATTTTCAACAGTTTAGATTTTAACAATTAATGAATATGTAAGTACTCAAACCTACGCGCAACCTACATTAAAATAATTAAAATTTGTTTTCATATTTATATTACATTTCAAAACGACAGCTAAACGTTATATACCTGTTGTACTTTAAATTTGGACAATTGTTTCACTTTTTTTTTAGATATTCATGTTTTCAGTGATATACATAAATATTTATATATAATTATATGTATATGAATGACCATTATATTTATTTATATATTTTTTTACTGTGATTTTTGTCAATGTGCACTTACTACAGATCAAATATTAACAATGAGAGGATTTTAAAATGTGAGCGTTGATTGACATAGATTAAATTGTCTTTTTCCTTTTTTGCGAGGTTATCTGTTTTTGATTATTGTCATCATAAATGGTTTGATAACATTTTACTTTTTTTTCTGTTTTGTACTAATCCTTAGACCTCAAAATATTTATGGCATTCCACGGCTGCTGATAACGTTACACGTCTCTCTACTTTTTATCATACTCAGTACTCAGGTGCAATGATTTTAGTGACCTAATATTAGATACAAATAGCATCCTAATACAGACTTCGAAGTGAAATTGAAGAGTGAAGTGGTTACTGAACTATAAATATAGCCAATTACCATGTACATACGCCATTATTATATTTCATTTCAACATGCCAATCCTTCTAAAATTCAAGTGATATTTAGCTTTTTAAATATGACAATTCATTATCAGGGACTAATGAAGAAGATTTACATTATTATTATTAGTTGAATATTCACTACATCATTACTATCAGAGAAAGAAACTATGAATAATGGGGATTGTAGCTCAGAACCCTAACATCCGTCACAGACTTATATAAGTTTAGAATACAATGATATTGTTTAAAGCAATTAATTCACATCTTATAGTTTTCTTTTACAGAAAATTCGTTAGGAAAAACTTCTTACTTAAAAAAAAAGCAAGAAATGTCTGCTTCTATATCAACATATTTCCCCTCACATTTTAAAAAGAATATATCAAAGAAATTTAATATAAAGGGGCTCTCTCTATAGCTTAGTTGTCACTATAGTCCCGGGTTCGACTCCCGGCTGGAGTCTGGAAAGTTTATTTTAAATTTGAGTCAACCTCCATGATGTCAAAAATGGAGTATCAGATTTTTGCAAATATTTACATTTTAGGTGTCCAGCTAGTTCATCTAGACTATAAAAATATATGTATGTGTGCATGTACGTGCGTACATACATACTAAAAACCAATACGAAAAACTAATTTCGATTTTCGCCAGAGGCACTTAAAAAATCTTTAGAAAATTTGTTACCTACCTTGCATATATAAATAATCCGAAAAAAAATTGATCCCCCTCTTAAAATTGAAATACATGTTTTTGTTGTTTATCTTTATAATCCTTTCGGTTTTGATATTTAAAATAATTTTTCGGTATTTTATGCATCACATCAAAAAATGTCTAATTTTTAAAAGTTATAAAACTTAAATACAGAAAAGTTTTTTTCAAAATTATAACTTTCTTGTTTTAGATTGGAAAGGTGTTAGATTTAGTGAAAACTTACTAAAGGGTAAAGTAAATTAGAGAAAAGGTACTTAAGCAAATTATTTTGTAATTTATTGATTTATTTGTAAATTTCCTTTTTTTAATTTGTCGTACTTGTTTTGTAAAGTAGTCTTAGATTTTTATTAAAAGCTTTTACTTAACTCGCTTTAGGAATAATCAAATCTTGCAACTGCTATATCTTTTGATCTATCATATGAAAATCAATGAAATTTTGTACACGTATGTAACTTCGATGACAATACAGTACTACGGTATCGGAATTTGATATGATCCATCCCCACGCCTCCACACACTTCTTCTCCTACGCTAAATTCATGCATTTAGTTGAAAATTTTCATTTCTCATGAACTATCGGAAAATGATTGAAATTTGTACACGTATGTAACTTCGATGTGTAAAAATAAATATTTTTTTACTTTTATTTTAGTCTAAAAAAACAAAAAAAAATTATAAAAATACATTTGATTACATATCAAAAATTATTTTTAAAAAATGCTTTTATTTAACTAATATTAGTATTAGCATTAATAAAAAAATTAAACAAATTAGAAAAACCCTCTAAAAAGTAAAAAATAAGAATTAAATAACTGAGAATTTTAAACAAAAAAATATAATATATTAACAAATATAAAAATGCACTGAAAAGTAAAAAAGTAAATTATTTAAATATCTAATAAATAACCAATAAACAAATGTAATAATTATTAAATTTAAAAATTTTTAACATTATTTGTATAACAATGTTTTCGAATAAGTATTTATAGACATTTGCTGTATTTTAAAATATATTTTTTGTTTAATGAGGTTCTTTAGTATATGTATATACTTTATTTATCTGTAATAAAATAACTTAGGTTTTAATTCTTTAATGGTTCAAATTTGCACCGAGATCACCTTTACGGGTTAATAAAATTAAAAATTAAAATTAAATTTAGAAATCTTGCACAAAGTTATTGCATTTTGACAGTAATCTGAAAAATTATTAATTGTTATCAATTATCATTATAATTGTAATTGTAATTATGAATTCATTAAATAAAAATTCATGATTAATTAAAATGAAACTTTTAGCGGAAAGAGTGCGTTCGTTCAATTTGGCGTAGATTACAAGCAGAATTCGAATATGAACTTCAATTATGTGAGAACACGTACAAAGAAAGCGAGTGGGTGCATTTTCCCAGATTGTTACTTGTAGCTAGTCAGTCTCAACTGGAGAGGTTCCAGCAGACCTTTCCGCCTCCTCGCGTCGTTATTGAAAATGAAAATGAAGATTAATTGTTGTAAAAATAAATGTTGTGTTGTTTTAAATAAATTATAAAAACTGCGCCACGCTTTTATTTAACTAAATATTTTCATTGCTTTTAATTTTAAAATTTAATAATTATTACATTTACTAGGATAATTATTAACTTTTACTAGGATTTGTACCTTACAACCTTCGACATCGTAAATCAGCTGTTAAGCTACTGATTTGCGACGAATTAATCATTAGACATACTCAGTAGTCTAAAGTAAAAAAAATTAAACAAATATTTTTTTTCTTTAATATACTAATTTTAAAAAAAAATTCTCAAAATATAAAAGTTTTTTTAATTTAATTTTTTAAACATTGTAAAAATTGGTGATACAAATTTTTTGATTATTCTAATTTGTCTGTAAATTTTGAACATCGGTGTATTCACTTTCTAAAAAATTTCGTACTTTACAGTTTTATTAAGTATCTTATTATTTGATGTTAAACGAAATGGTAAAAAACAATGGTAAAATGAAATGGTAAAAATGGGAACAATTTTTTGAGATAAAGTTTTATTTTTTTATTCCTTTATTGTACATATGTTTTTAGATAAAGTAAAACCATATATACGCAGACAGTAATAAGAGAATGGAACAGACAACCGATATTACAATAGTAGTTAATTGGAACAACTTTATTAACATTTTTCTACATATAAATATATTATTCTAATCTTCGATGCGCCCCGTGGGCTCGGCTTCCCTCGTCCTTTCGGGGCTGGGATCAACTTTGCCCGAATTGACTTCAGCGTTTGCTCATGACACTTCCAAACAAAAATAAGGCAAATTTTCAAAACACTACACCAAACAGTTAAATGATCGAGCCTCCTTCATACAACTTTGATCTAAATAAAGCCAAACTGAATAACTTTTTTATTGACTTTAAACTATATCCTCATTACCGAAAACATCTTTGCCCTGTATGATACCCATATACTACTGCAAAAAAAATCAACCTCAAATTTTCTCAGTTCTCTGAGATCTCAACTCTTTACGACAAACTCAGGACTTTTACTGTAATGTATATAATATGATATTTGCATTATACACAAAAGAATACGTTTGCAGTTCTTTTACATACAAAAAAAACTAATTGATGCGAAGTTCTATTTGTCTGAAATTAAATGTTTGTTAATTCAGTTCAATTTATTTAATTTATGTCACATATGGTTGGTTAAAATAAATTAAATTTCGGCTATGATATCAGTATATTATGTGAGAAGGTAAATAAGTGTAATTTACCACTTAAATTTAAAAAAAATAAACTTGAAATTGTACCTTTTGAATTTTTATTTATGAATTTAAAATTGGTGATGATTATAAGTGATTTTTATGTTCTTGATTTTTTTCTTTACGTAGTAATATGTAATTTTTATTTTCATAACATTTAAAAAACGTTATTAAGGCGATATGGTAAACGAAATAAAAGTTTATTATTTATGCATTACCTTATAAAGTCGTTTTCATGACAAGATATATTACTTTCTTTTACAAAACCAAAAATTACGATTTTTATACTCTTTATTGATAATGCTCAATTTCAATAAAATGTAATTTTTTTTTTAATTCCAAAAATTTAACTTATTTAAATTATAATTCTTATACCGTTTACAAAACACAAACTGTATACTTTGGTACCGTATTTAAACATTTTTCCGCTAATAAAAGACATTGTAAAATATTGTATTGTAAATTTTATAATATAAACATCTATAAAATGAAAATATTTTTAAAAAAAATAAATAAATAAGTTTGAAAATTTCTTTAAAAAATCTTGCTTTTTTACCGACCTCTTGGGTTATTTATGTACGGGAGAAATAAAAACCTACAAAAAGGTTAATGTATATTTGTAAATAATTTTTAATGTTGTTATCTATCATTAGGTAGTGAATATAATTACATCTGAATTCATTATTCTGTCATGGTGCGGTAAAGTACTTTCAATTGTTGAGGTAATCTATTTAGTTATTCATTTATTTGTCTTGAGCATTCTTTTTATAAGTAGTATTCCACTTGTTAGATTAAAGGATCAAAGGTTTAAAAAAAAAATTTGCAACAAAGATGTTATACTTCCGAGCATTGGTTGCCTTTTCTTATATAGTGATAAAATAATTATACATGAGAAATGAGATTTCTTTTTTGGGTTAGTAGTAGTAATTAATGATGAATTTTTATTGTAAAATATATCCTTATTTGTTTAAATAAACCAAAGTAATGTGAAAAGTTTAAAAAAGTCGGTAGTTTTTTATTTTTTCTTGTCCGCATGTCAAACATCACCTTTGAAGGATGTTTTCTGATGTTTCTATCTTTACTATGATAGATGGAAGAAACTAAAAACATTTCCACTAAAAATTATACCATCGATAAAAAGTTACCTTTTTTTAGGGGTTGGGGTGAATTATTACTGAAATGTTATTTTAATCTTATTACTGAAAGTTTATTATTTAAACTTCTATAAGTATTAAAAGTTTAAATAAACCCCAAAAAATTTTGAAAAATTCAAAAAATTGATATTTTTAAACTTCGATTGGCTTCCCGAAAATATATATATATATATATTTTTTTTATGGCTTGTCCTACTACTATGCTTAGGAAGACATTACAAAAATTTGGTTAAAAAAATATGTAATAATTATAAAGATAGCTTTTTCGATTTTTGGGTAAGGGGGAATTTTGGGGAAAATTTAAAATAAAAAGATAAGCATGCACGCATGTACTGAGCTTAATATTAAGCGGGAATATATTTACAAAATTTTGAGAAAATTGACCCCCCAAAACCCCCCTGTAGATATTAACCCCAAAATTTTACCACCAAATTGTCTCACATACACGAGTGTCTGTACAAAATGTTATCACAATCGGATTGGCCATTCAAACGTTATTAAGTATCAAAAGCGCCAACGCAGGTACATATATCCGTACGAACATTATCCCCACTTTTTTTTTGTTCCTGCTCCATGAAACGACGAGCTATGCAAAAAAAAAACATATCTGATTTTTTGACTAATTACCATACTTTCCATCTTGTAGCACAGCTCTAGAGCTACGATGCCCGGAAAGTAAAATTTAATCATCCATAAGTATATTAACAGTTCCTCAAAAATCACTCAACTGAATGATTATTCTAAAATAACGGACACGAGAATATTACTTTTTGACAAAGTAGAGCTAAATATAAGTTACTTTTTTAGAGCTAATAAAAGTAGAAACTTCCATTTAATTGTGATCGATTTCTTTTAGAAGGGTAACTTAAAGTTGTCAGTGTGATTTTACATAAAAATTTCGAAAATTAAGTGAATTTATTGATTAGAAAAATGAGTTTTTAAAATGAAAATAAATTTGTAAGATTCCGTTAAAAGTAATGGAATATTGCAAAAAAAGAACTTTAATAGATCGTTTATTAACTTACCCCTGTTATTTAATATATAAGTATTTCAGAAAAGATTAAAGGATTACTTGATAACCGCAGCCACAGAAAAAGAAACGAAAACCTTCTCATAATAGAGGATCCCATTACACTAAGAGGATAGCTAAAAATCCTTCCAAACAACCGGCGTTCATCTTGCCACTCAATGCTTCAGATCATCGATTCTCAAACTTTTTCATCCAGAGCCCACATTGAGAATCAAAAATTTTCTAGCGCCCAAAAAATCTTTACACTTACCATCTGTTAAAAATAATAATTTAAATCGCTGTTTTTAGGATTCGCTCTTAACACCAGCAATTGCAATTATTATTTTTAAACGTGGGATATCCTATTCTGAGTTGAAACTTATATTTTAAATGAGAGCAATTATAACGCATATTTAATCATGTTTGGAAGTATTTTTAATAAAATTGCTTTCAAAAAAATTACAACTGTATTTGTATAATTATATTACTACAATAGTGATAGCATTGATAGTATATTCAATATAACAATACAATAATTAAAATAAAGCTTTCCATAAAATATAGATGGCCCTTTAATTTTATGTACTAGTGTTAATTTTAGTTTGAAATATCAGGAAAACATAATTTTTGTGTTTGTTTTTTTAATCAGTCATCACCTTCCTAGACCGCCTGAACGCCCGTAATTTTCTGTGATCCTTGTACCACCTCCGTGAAAGCCTCCAATGCTTACAAGGGGGTATTTTCAAAGTGGGCACTTTGAGAACGAATGCTTTAGATCAAAGAATGTTTTTCACAATAAAGAAACCGAATTATAACTAAAACTTTTTCATTCAATTAGGTATTAAGTTGCAACAAGAATTGCTTACACGTTAATGAGCAACGAAAATATGTTTAGACATTGAAAATAACTACTTCTCTCATCTGCGGAATTCTGTTAGATGTACTAGTATCGTAAGAAAATATCAAACTGAACCAGAAACATTTTACCCAAACTTAAACAATTAAGAATAGCGGAAATGAAGTAAGACAATGTTACACGTTAACGTAGAATAGAAAATGATATAGAAGTGGATCATACCACCAGTCAAATGACTAATGTAAAAATAAAATCTTAATAAATTTTCAGAATTCAATATAAGTTGCTTTAAAAATGAAAATCTTAATCATAAAAAGCATAATAACAGTCATATTATTTGTATAGAGGATGGTTCACTAATTAAAGAAATGAATTGCTATAGAAAAATAATTATTTAGTCTGTGGCATTGAAGATAAGCTACTTATAAACATAATTCCCCGCTACCACTTACCTTTCAGGTTCCTTATTCTAGTATTAAAGAATTGTTCATCTTAGTGTCTATGCCATTCTTCCACCAAACTCATACATAATCTTCTCATCATTGTTGCTGAAATTCGTGCTGCGTAAAAACTTTTTGAGAGGAGCAAAGAAACAAAAAATCTGATGGTGCAAGGTTGATACTGTAAGGTGGATGTGGCAACACTTCCCAACCCGATTTCTAAATAATGTCCAATGTCTTCGGGGTGGGCATTATCATACAGAAAAATTAGGAATTAGTCTTTTGAGAGAGAACCAGGTCGTTTCCTTCTTAATGCAGTTTACACATTATTTTCTAGCACATCAGGACAGTACTCACTGTTGATTTAAAGTTTTTTTGTTTTTTTTTTTTTAGATAACGCAATAAATTGGGCATTTATAATCCTTTACGGCTGACTCGTAGATTTTTAAATTTCTTCCTAGCGGGGAAACTCAGATGTTTCCATTCCATACTCTGACGTTGGCTTCCGGCTAAATGATGAATCCAAGATTGACAAGTTATTATGCGGTCTACATAAGCCTTCCCTTCCGCTAAAAAAACCCATCATTTAAATTCCCTACAATTAACAATTATTCCCTACAATTTAAATTATAAAACTATCAACTGTCTTGGAAACCACCTGGAACACATTTTGCGGTAATTCAACTTACACTAGAATACAAAGTATAATGGGATGGAAAGACCCAATAAACGCACTGAAAAATTTCGGAAATTTTCCAAATTTTTATCAGCGTGTCCATCCGATTTTTCAAAGTGTCAGTCGAAACCTCCGCCGGTCTGCCGCTTCAATGAAAATAGGTGAAACCAATTTTTTTGGCCAAATTTAACTATTCAATCCAGTTATAAAAATTTACACTGTTAATATTCTAAAAAAATACAGTTTTATTATCCGCGATGAATTTCGGTTTGATTTTGCACTTCAGAAAATAAAATTATACCCCAGCACGCTATTCTTCTCACGGTACACATTTCAAGCGGATCCAATATTTAAAAATAAAAAAGAGGTTATATTCTTTTCAAACAGCAATATTTATTATGTCAGGGGTGCCAACCATATAGTTTCAGTTTATTCTATTAAATATTAATAGTTCTTTCGCTGTCCCAATGACAAATCGATCAGCGAAAAAACTAAATAAAAGTCATTTAATAATTAAAAATATATTTTTAATTATAAACAATCGTATTTATGTATTTTTTTTTTTAAATATAGACACTTTTCAACTGTTAAAATATGAATAAATTTTAATTGGCTATGTCATTAGTGAGTCTCATTATTTGTATTAAAGAGTTTATTGGGTGTGTAATTACAGTAAAATATAGTTGATGGTTTCTGTTTGAAAAGAGTCGCCTATTAAAAAATACTAATATTAAATTTTTTTGTTGGTATTAGTATTTCATAAAGAATGTTGTATAAATATTGTTTGCTCGTTTATTTGTATTTGTAAAAAACCATATTGTATTGTATAAATCTACAGATGATAAAATTTGTTGAGTTATTTTTCTGTAAAAATTAATTTTTTTTAATTTTATGAAATTAAAATTTTCTCTCTTTTTACATTTATTTTTACCTAAACGTATTAAAGACACGTGTTGTTTATTTTTCATACAAATAATGTATTTCCGATCATCCGTACCTATAACATGTGTCATAAATTTGAATTTGTTATTATTAGAATAAAGAAATTCAAGAGATACCTTATTTAAAAAAATAAATAAATTAAAAAAATTAAAAAAAACATCATTGAATGCTATGTAATTTAAGCTTAAATATACAGAATATTTGTTGGTGTTTTTCTTCCTTGGTTTACATAAATTGCTGTTATCTTTTATTTCATTCATATCTTTTCTGTCATGTGATTTCACCGTGTGTTTATTGCCTCCATCATGAGTAATCTTTTTCGTTATAAGATTAATGATATCTGTACATTATCGGTTTTTATGTAATTAAATAAAATTGTAGAAAAAAGTTTGTGAGAAAAAAATAAAGAAAAAGTAATCATCAATGTTTAGAAAGTTCAGTTGAGCCGCAAGGTAGGGATGGATTGATGGATCAACTTTCGACATAGGATTACAGTTTACGTACGACCAGTTTCATCACTGTTCGTAAACCTATTACGTGTATAACGTGTATAACGTATAACGTGTATTGTAATTTTGGCATATTATTGTATTAGGATTGCTAACTCGCTAAGATTAGTAGTTTTACAGCTTAAATATACAGATTGCTTAGTATTTTTACAGAAAACTTCGATTGTCTCTAAAACCAAATAAATTAGTTTGAAAAAAAAATTATAATTTTATTGGTTATTTTTTTTTTTTAATTATGTTTAATGAATTGGCCTAATGTCGATCTCGGATACCATCTTGTCTTCTTCAGACCTCGTAAATATTATTTTAAAATGTATTGTTAAACTTTCTAAACGTTAACAACTTAACAGATAGTGCTTCTGTTTTTTTTTCTTTTCTGTGCTCTTTTAAATTAGTTAAACATTAATTTTATATTATGCATGTCTAGTTACATACAATAACCTTAGATAAAAAACAATTTTCCTGTAATGAAATGTTATATCTCATAATCTTATTCATTTATTTACAATAATGCAACGTATTTCAAGCAATTATATTACGTAAACTAACCTACAACTACTTTATGTAAAAAAAACCTATTTAAATTTTTATAATATTTTTTATAAGAGGCTTTTTATAATTTCTGAAAGTTATGAAAAAACTTTGAGTAGGCTTCTTTAGCTATTCTGAGAGCAAAATTATTCTTAATAACAAACATGGAAATAAGATTTATTTTTCGAGTGTCGAAAAGTTTCTTTTTTCTTCTTAAAATTGCGATCAAGCTCATTTTGTATCATGGGTACTCTTATTATTTAGAATGTAAAGCGTAACGTTAAGCGTACATAAAATATTTTCTGCCTCGTAATTCAATACTTTTAATATCAAATTAAATTTAAAAAATTGTGAGTTTATAAAAATACTCGAAGGAACATTAATAACATGGCATAACGGAATAACCTATTCCATTCCCTACCATAAATTTGTTTTGAGATCCGATATTTAGCTGCAGGATCTCTTGTTATTGTACACAGAAATAAATAAAACAAATAAAAGTAAAAAACATTATCAGAAAATAAAATGTTCATCTTTAATTTAATGATACATGTTTTATATCAGCATAAAAATAACCGAATTTAGATTTCATTTCTAAATAAACATGTTCTTTTTTACTTGAAAATAAGTTATATCCTATATTTTAATAATAATTTTATGACGTACCAAATTATCTTACTTGTTAAAAATACAAGTAATAATAATAATGAAAGGGAAAAAAATTATTATTGGTAATATGAAATTATGACCAATAATGTTTACAGAAATATTTTATTTTAATATTAGTTTTTCTTATTAGATAGGTAAGAAAGAATGGCCAATATTTTATTAGCACATTTCAGCACCCCTTGTAGCATGTAGTGGCTATTAACTAAAATTGTGGTTGTATATGAAAGTGGTGAATTCGAGTTTTACTTGGTAACTATAAAAATTCCAGATATGTCCGGATAGATAGTGTCCAATTTGTACAGTAAAGATTTTACCGGCTGTGTAAAATCTTAATGAAAAGCCACAGTTTTTTCGTAACTATAAAACTACTTTTATTTATTTATTTTTTTTAACAAAAAGTGTAATAAGAATACATATATTTAGTATTCGGTATCGGCTAATTCTCTCAAAATTAATTGTATGTAGAAATAATTTATTTAATACATTATTTATCGATAGAAAGAAGGTAAATAATTTTGTTCGATTTACTTTATCTTTAAGGTCTTCTGCATGACTTTGACTCATATCAGGTACCTGAATTAAAATTTGAATATTAAGGAATTGTTTTCTATGAAAGTAACATGATTTACAGTAAACCCTTATTAAGGGTATTTAATATAGAATCTCTGACTTACGGTTAAATATCACGTCATTTCAAAGGGGTTAGTTGGTATTCTGACTTAAAATAGCACACTCAACTTGGTAAAAAAGGTAGTGAGAAACTATTTTACTTCTTATTTTTCGTAATAGTCTGGAATTGTATGATGGTATATCTGTTACATTTCAGAATGGTCATCAGTTAGAGTAAATGTGTCACATCACTTAAATAATTAATTAATACGAAGTTTAAATTCAAAATAATTTTATATTAAATGAATAAAATTTTATTTTTTTATTCCTAAATGTGGGGTGGGTACGTACAATTGAATTTTAAAAATAAAACTCCATTTAGAAAATTATTTCCAATTTGTGAATATTCTACTATAAGTACAGAAAATATGTGCAATCGAGTTTAAGCTTTGTAGAAATAAAACCATCTGTCAGATTTCGAGAGAAATTACATCTTTACATTACTTAATACTGCGTTTGATGATAATGAACTGCTTATTAACACCTCAATAAATAACTGAATTCTTAACAAAGAAAAATCCCTCATAAATGTATCTTTAACGATGAAGGTAATGAACCTTGTTTCATGTTTGTACGTCATATAAATAAAAATAAAATGTGTGTTTGCAAGTAGAATAACATTAACGATTAAAAATCATCATGTGGTGTTCTGCCTGTTGGCAGGTACCTGGAGCTATTGTTGTCGCCATCTGTGTTTCTGTCCCATGCTTTTCTTTTCGTCTCATTATAATCTTCATTACCCTTTTCGTCATTTATTAATCTCAGTGTCTTCCTGCCTTTTCTTTTTTCACGTTTAACGAAGCCTTCAAGAACTGTATTTATTATTCATTTCCCCCTAATTTTATGCTAGATCCAGTTTCTTTTCCTCCTTCTGATAGTCGTCATTAGTGCAATATCTTCATCTATTCTTCTTAATAATTTGCGGTTATCTTTCCATCCTCCTCAAGATCTGTATCTCAAAAGCCTCGATCCTATCTTTTCCTTTTTCCCCAGCATCCATGTTTCACTACCGTACAAAAGTATACTTCAAACATAGCATTTTACCAATTTCTTTCTCAGGTTCAGATCCATGTTGTTGCAAAGTAGGTTTTTCTTTCTAAAAAAGACGTCCTTTGCCATTGCAATTGTCATCTTTACCTCCTCTTTCTCCTCCAGTATTTAATAAGTACTGTCCGAGATATCTGTCTCTTTTTACTTGTTCAATTTTTCCATCTGCTGTTAACAGCATCCACATATTCCCTCTCGTTAATGTTCATAACTTTTGTGTTCCTCACATTTATTTTCATCACGTATTCCTTTATCCCTACTTCCAATGTTTTATGATTTCTTGTAATATCTGAGTGTCTTTAGCCAGTCAGAAAATTTGATAAAATTATATTCCTTTTATATATGCCTACTTCTTTTTGGCCATCCAATATTTCTTTAAAAATTTCCTACACATAAACGGTGAACATTGATGATTATAAACAGCAGCCTTGCCTCAGTCCCCTGTCTAATTCAAACCAATTTGTGAAATTCTCATTTATTTACACAGCTCCGTTTTACTTCATTTACAGTTCTCTGATCAGTTTCCTTTTCTGCCAGTCAATGCTCATTTTTTTCAGAATTTCATATAACATTTCCCACTGTATTCTGCCAAATGCCTCTTCCAGATCTATGAAATACAAGTTCATTCTTCTTCTGCAAGTTCAAATGTACAAATTCATTCTACAAGTTCATTCCTCTTCTTCTTTCAAAAAATCTCTCTCCAGTCAGTCTGATCAGTCCTTCTCAAAGCTTCTCTTCTTCCATTTCCTTTTATGAATCCAAACTGTTCTTCCCCAGCATTCTCCTCCACTTTTATAATTAGCCTGCCATTCATAACTCTCAGCATTATTTTTGCAGCATGTTATATTAAGCTGATAGTTCTATTTTTTTCACATTTTTCGGTTCCAAACTTTTCAGGTGTCGCTATCACATTGTTTTAACAAAATCAGACCATACTGCAGTATCATAAATTGTATTGCACATTGAGAATGAGTACTGCACATCTATTCCTGTTGCTTTTCTTTCTTCATGTTTTTAATAGCTTGTACAATTCTAGATCTCAAAATTGGTGGGTCTTTCGCCTACTCCTCATTTTTTCTTCTTCCACCTCAGCTTGTTTCCAGTTTCATTCTTTCTACATGCAGTCCTCTGTATACTCTTCCCATTGTTTGTTGATTCCATGTTCATTTTAAACGCTTTTACCATCTTTCTTCTCAATTTCTTTCATTTTATATATAGAATCTTTTACCCCATGTGGAATTTATTACCTTCTTATACATGCATACTTCTTTTTCTTTTCCAAATCTTCTATGTCTTTACATTCATTCTTCTTTTAGCCACCTTTTCCTAGCTTTACTTTTTTCTTTTTAATTCGTTATTCAATCTTCAATAGATTTCTCTGTGGTATTCTCCTTCTTTATTTTTATATTTCCATTTTTCTTCCATGTTTCGTATTGTTTTTTGTGTTTTGTGTCCCCTTTCTTCCGCGGGGAGATGAATTTCAGGATTTTTCCTTCATGAGATTTAAGATCTAATTGGCATTTCTTAGATTCTCTAGTACTTTTAGAGAAGGAATTAAAGGTAATGATCTGGAATTTTGTAAGTGATAATAAAACCAGGTGAAAAGATTTTACGTGATTGCTCCAGTGTTTTTTTTTGTTTTTTTTTAAACAAACTCAATATCAAGTTACGTAACAGAAAGTAAGAAAAGGTTCCATTTTTTGTTCTCACTCTGATAAAATATCTTAAAAATTTAGTAAACAGAAAAATGTTAGTATTAACAAATGCGACCTAAAATAATATAAAAATGTATGTAATTTTACCTAGATATAAAATTGACAGTTTTATTTTTATAAATCCTCAAACTCGAGTGAATATTTTTTTCCTGACAATAATATTTTCATTTTAGTACACTGAAATTACAACTTCCTTTTTTTTATAAGTAATATATATTCTTTTACTATATAAGTTACCATACTTATAAAAGGTCAACGTTATGTAGGATTTAATCGTAGTCCTGAATTTCAGTTAATTTTTGACATTCTGCTATTTATTATTATTTTTTGAATTTTTTATTTTTGTTTTTTAATTTCTTTAATTAACTCTTGTTACTCTCGACTCTTTGAAGTTAAAAATATTGGAGACATAAGGAAAGATTTTAAGTGTTTTATTTTATTCAACTTATAAGTGTTTATTTCAGTTTTCTTACTGTAGTCCTTGAAAGATAGCATTCGAATACGTAATTAAATTTCAGTTTTTTTTTTTGTAATTAAAAAAAGAATGAATGTTATTAAAAAAAAACGTTTAATTAACTTCTACATTATTGTGAATTTCACTATGGAATGTTTTGTAGGTGTTTTATTTATTTGTTTACTATTATTTAATGTTATATTCAATTAAGTATAAATTACAAAAGTAAATTCGTTTTATTGTCCGTATGGATAATGCCTTTTAAATTTTTTTCTATTTATTTTAATCAATAAACACTGCTGTATAAATTTAATTAATGCAGTAACACGGTCTGAATTTAATTTCTACTTTAAAGAATGCAATTATTTCACACCTGCAGAGACCACCATCTATCCTGTATTTCGCACAAACTACTTTTTTTTTTGCATGTAGTTTAAAATTAACTTGCTTGTTAGCGTATGACACCAACGTTTTTCTACATCGTTTTTGTTAAATTAAAATATCATTCAATTGAAATAATTGACTTATCTTCAGTATGTATTGTATTGCTTTTTTTAACCGGGTATACTTTTCTTATTGACTGGTAATACTATCCACCTACTAACTCGCGGGCGTGAACTATTTTATTTTTAATATGTAACCTATGCTGAACCGTTATCAGATCTAGTAAATTACATTAAATAAGACTTTAACACAACTTATGATTTGTTACAAGCTATAATGAACTGCTATTACGGGTCACTTGTTATAATAGTTATAAAATACTCCACTTTTTTTTATTGACTGAAAACGAGATTTTACCAACCTGCATAATATCAAATGACAGGTAGGAAAACCTTCTCGCTACAAATCATGTTTGTTACGCGCAGAATTACAGATAGCGTCGTCCTGCTTAAACACAACAGGATGGACATGTAGGTCTTTCAGATCTATGTCGTCCAGTTTAGGGCACAAAAATCCCATTATTATGATGTGGTAACGTTTGCCATAAAAACCCGTTAAAAGTGAATACTTTTACTGTATAGTAAACCACATTTTCTCAAACGTCAGCTTAATCACTCCGCCAGGAAAATATTCTCTTTAAATAGATCCTTGTTATAAATAAAACTGCATTACATAAATCAGGCGATAGTTCTATATACTAAAAATCGTACGGTCTTGTGTTTATTCACGTACCCATTCTGTTATCAAACGTTAGATGATTTTTTCCGAAAAATCGCCGTTCAGTTCTTGATTTCTAATATTCAATTGACAATCATTTAGCTTGAGTTCTTATGTTAGTTGGATTTTGTTGGAATTCGGATGTAAAAATTTAGTGAAAATTTATTGAATGATGCTTGTCAAGGGTGACTAATTGTCGAAAACGACATCGAATTTTTTTTCAAGAACAGATATTGACACTTTCTATTATTACAGGTATTATTTCAAGAGAATGATTGTACCAAGATTTTCAGTCAATTATTGTCAGCAATTGAGCCTGTTGCTTCGAATTTCTTAATCTATATTATCTGAAATATTGACTGATTAGGTGTTTTCTGTTTAACGAAAATCCGCTCAATATTAAATTTGTGCATTGTCTCCGTGTAACATTTTCCGGGACTTGTAATAGGTTTTCATCATAACATCACGTTGTTCCTTAGTGTAACGTTTCATGACAACTATTCGCGACACAAACAGATGATAAATGAGGAAGTTGCATTGCTGTCACACTAACAGAGCGACAATGGCGAGCAATCCAAATCTTACGTTCTATGTAGAACAACTTTATTATTAAGTTACTTACGTAGTTACATTTTTCCTTTACTTATGGACAATTGTTTTTTTTATCATAATTGCAGTATACATTGTAGGCTAATACTAATATTAATTCATATTGAAAAAAATCCGGTGAAATTTATAATCATTGCTGTTATTCACTGGCAATTTAAGTTATAAATTTTAAACTGTTTATAAGAAAACAATTTAAAATTTAAAAGAACTGTTTATTAGTATAAAATGATAAATTGTTGATCTTAATTTTTGGGATTATAAAAAACTAAAATTCTTTTATTTTATGTTTGAATAGTTTTATTTTTTATTATTATTTGAATGTTCTGAGATAATCTGAAGTTGAATTACGATTAGAAATTAAAAAACTTAGTCGCATTTTTTTTTTTGTAATTTACTGCTTAAATCTAAGTTTAAATGTAAAAGTAATCATTTTAGTTTTTATATTCTGTTTTGTATCCAAGGAAATTTTAATCGTTACATGGAATTGTGTAATCTACATAAAAGATTGAAGAAAATAAAATGATTAATTTTTTTTTTATTTATATAATTTTATAACATTTTTCATAGTGATTTAAGTTAAAAGACTTTAAAATTTAGGAAGAATCATTTCTTCATTTACGAAATGTCACTAAGAGATCACTAATTTTAATAAATAAATTTCATCAAAAAGCTAGAATATTTTCAATGAAAATTATTATAACAAATTTTTGATTACATTTTGAGTAGATTTTAGGTATCACATCTCATTAATTGAACAATCAAACCGATCATATAAAGCCTTTAAAAAAAATACAGGAATTTCGCTTGAAACAAATTTTCATTTACGTCAATCTCCCTACATTATGTTTTCTTTTATAATAATTAAAATGCATTATTAAATGCCAAAAAAAGAATTAAAGTGAGACAGTTATCTGTTGAAAAATTATTAATAAAGTTGAAAAATCGTTCTGACCGACTAATTAAATTTGAAATTATAGTTTTATTTAATTAATATATGTTTTTAATCAAACAGAATAAGAAGTAAAATCACCAGAAGATAGATAACATGAACATTTAAATGTCTTTTAGCTTAATTATTTATTATAATAATAATTAAAAAGTCGATATAGATTTTCAGAAATATCAGGTGAACTATCATTTAACGTTTAAAACGCAAAATTTTCAGTTGATTACGGTACAATAGTACGTACCAATCATGTGAAAAATTATATAAAAGGTAACTATTAAATTTTAAAGATCAATAGATAGTATAAAAGGAACGGTCAACCAACAAATGCGTTTGGTGGAACGAAATAGAAAACCCTAACCAAGACGGATGACTCCCAACGTATGATCGAGATACCTCTCGTTATTAGAAACGCTCTGAGCCTCCTGGAAGATCGTAGTATCGATACTCAGTAAGTTAGTGTTGAAACAGTGTATTAGTAACAAATGAATTTCATTGGTCAGTTCAATTATACATGAAAAATATTGCTGTTTTCCTTGTGCTAAAAACTGATCTACGAAACAGGTTCAGGCTTCTTTAAGGAAACCCTACATTCATTCAAAGAATAAAAGGTATCCAAATTATAAAATATGCATCCAGATCGCTATACTAGATTTAGAACACATTATTTAATTTAAATTAGCGATGAAATTCTATAATCTTTAGTGGCATGGCATATTTTCGTATATGATAGTATTTTTAATTATATCATATTACCTTGTAGAAGCTTTATAAACTAATTTCCCTTAATAAACTGTTTTTTTAACTTTTTTATTATTTTATGAATAAATGGATCCTATAATCTGAACTTATAACCTAAGCGTGAAAGTTTTCTGTCCATTTAGTACTCTTATATGTTAGTTGTAAACTAGCCATGCTTTAGAAACTTTGCTTCAGTGTAAACAAGAGTTTAGAAGGGAAGTAAATAAGTCTACCCTGCTTTAGGCCAGTACAAGATCTCTGTAACAACCAATATCCTTGTTTCTGTTTATAATATGCGATATGAGACGAAATTACACACTAGGGAACTTTCTTTGTATCAAAATACACTTTTATTGTCAAAAGTAAAAGGAACTTTTTCTAACAACGCTACTACTGTCTTTCGAATAGCTCTTTTCCATATGGATATATACATATGCAAGTAAAATTGTAAATTAATGTTATATTTGTTTATAAAAGTAGAAATTATTTCTTTTTAATAAGATTTAAGAAATTGAATAGAATAAAGACCAACCTTCTGAAAAGTCTATGTTTATACTTTTAAATTACAACCTACACATTATAACATGATTGCTTAAAATGTTAAGTAAATGAAATTTAGTAAGCCTATAACTCTCAAACCAAAAATCAACTACAATAATAAAATCAAGTAACTCAGAATGGAAATTTTAAACGATTGTAATTATTATTAAATCTTATTTATTTATAAAAACAATCTGAAATTAACTTTACATTACTGCACACACATTATTATTAAATACAGTATCCCTTGCTTGCAAATTTAAATTCTGTAACAAAAGGGAAATTTTTGGTTTTACTATTTAAAGTAATTCAGATATAAGTATTAATTAATCTTTTTTCTTTTGATTTTTTATTTGGTTAAAAAATAACGACGTTTTAGTATCAAAACAAAAACGAGTTTTTATAATTTATTGTTGGTAGAAAAATAATTCTGTTGGTTGGTTTCATGAAGAATTTCATGATGTAATTGTCCTAATTTTCCACTATCTGTCATAAACATTTGCGAGAGCTGAACATAAAATTTGAAAATACTAAACGTTGGAAATACTCTACAATTAAGCAGATCTACAACTTTTTCTAGACCTACCTGGAGTTCATCTGTAATTGGGATCACAAAAAATCCAATATTTGTTCTATAAAAGTGTAACAAAAAATAAATGTGTAGAAATGTTTACAAGATTGATAATCCTTATATCATCTCCCTTCAAGTAAAAATCTATTTAAATCAAAACTATTACTTAATGATTAGAACGTCGAGAAACATTTGTTTGGGCATAATATTCATGCAAATTGACCTCTTGCATTTTTTCATTTTGGAAAATCTACACACAACTTAGATACCCACAAGAATAGATCAGGTCATTTGGATTCTTCTTAAAATTCAAATGAAATGACCTACTTGAAACTGTGGATTACAACTCAGATGGGAAAAAAGCTTTATTGGAAAAAATGAATAATTTTGTGGTAAAAAACGCTTCTATGAATGCACAAGGGATATTTTTACATTTCCTCTGATATTATTAAATGATTAATAATAATAATAATAATAAGCAATATCTTTTTTTTACTTTTTTATTAATATAAGTAACTGGGAATTGACTTTTAGCCTATTCTGTATTTATGTAAAATATTTCGGCTCTAATATAGTAAAGTTATCGATAAATTTGCTGGTATTCAAACTGGAAATTAAAGAACGTCAACATAACTCTTTGTTTTATAAATTTGGTTACCGAAACAAATCGATAGATTTTTTGTTTATTTTTCTAATTAAATTCAAATAATCTATTCTATACTTTGTCATAGTAATAGATAAATGATTTGGTGTAGGCTGTGATGTTATCTGTTGTTCTGAAGAAAAACATCTTATATTTCGGACAACCATTCCGTTCTTCAGATTAAATTAAATTAATTTGTATTACGGACGTTTAAGCATGTATCTAATAGTGTTCCAAAGTTTCATCAAAGGAGATATTTTATGGTCTTGGTAAGTCAATTAGGAATGAATTAACGGAGTTATTTTTCGTATCGGTTTTAAGATAAGTTTTTAACGGTCCTTCAAATGTTCTTGAAATGTTTGTTACAATTTTATTCTAAGTTTTTATTACCGAATTTTCAAAGAAAAGTACGGTGTTATTTTCTTTCGCACGGTGAAGTGAGGGAGAAAATGAATTTTCTTTGAGTTTTGAGATAAGAGAAATACGAAAATATGATTTATGTAAAATGGATTTTCCTTGTATGTTTCAAGCTTTCCTTTTATTTTTAAAAGCCAGTGTATAAAGTTTTGTCGCTAGAAAATCTTTAAAAATATTGACTCAATTTCAATGAAATTTAAATATGCTGTAATAGTGTATCTAAAATTATACATATGAGAATTTCATGAAGATTGGTTGTATTTTTCTTCAGTTACGCTCAATTTAAAGTCGACAACAGAAAACATAACATCAGTTAGAGGTTATGTTGAGTATGAAATGGTGTATTTTTCTTATGTAGTGTCACATGAGTGAGTTGAAAATTTATGCTTGTGTGTAAGGTCTACAGGTTAATCGAACGTATGTAGTATGTTGTATTCTGAAAATCAGTGAGTTTCTTACATCAAAATAGTGAGGACGTCGGTAACGAAAAGTCTTCTTGCACAAAATTGCGCAATAATATTTTATTCTTTCTTTTCACAATCAGGTAGAGTATATATGTATGTAATTTGTTTTGGTTTATTATAATTAAGACTGTTAAGGCCTGTAAAAAGTATTGTTTTGTTTAATATTATATTCCGCATTATATAAACTAATTACAACTTTATTTTTTGTTGTTTTCTTTTCAGGCTAATTTTTCATAAACAGAAGATTGATTAGTTTTATCTGAGAATTAATTAAATAATATGTTATGTTTTTATTGTTATTTACTGTTAATATAATTACCAATGATTTAATATTAAATAATTATAAAATTATAATAATCCATAATTACTATAGGTCGCTTTAAATTTATTTTAATTTCATATTTTGTACGCAGCCACTCAGCATAAAACTTTGCAGCTTCAAACAGTCCATAGGGAAATTAAGTAGCTTTTGCTAATTCTACTGCAAAATTAAACCATTTTGCATAGTTAGGTTCCTAGTGAAAAGCCCTTCCCATATGAATATACAGTAAATTGGTGTGGTGCGCGGTGCGCCATGTACAATTACATTTTCAAAATAGATTCAGGTATTATTACATCTCTTGTATGTCATGATTATACCCCATAAAATTTAGCTAGGTCTATTTAAATAATATTTCATTCAGAGTTATTTAGTTAACGTCCATTTTTAATAATTGAATATTTAATATTTCGTTGCTTATTTAATTTAATTTTTTTTTTAATAATATTTTTAGAAAAATGTATTCTTTATTCGATCAATTTATTACTTACCTTATAATAATTCTAAAATATACTTGTGTTAATTTCTATAGGGAAATCAACAAAATCAATCTATTTTTTTTTTTAGATATTCATAACTCTTCGTAATCTCTTTACTTAGTATTACCATTTAATACTGTTAGTGATTTATTATTTAATCATTTGATTTCATATATTAATAAAATGTTTCGTTCGTTGGAAGTAGCAATTGTTTCCTCGTACTTACGTTGTTAATTATTTAAAATAAAGTGATTGCAATAAAAAAAAAAATTCTTGTGCAATTCTGTTCAAGAAGAACGTCATTTCCTTAATTTACTGTGTTTCCTTTTCTTCCGCTCAAACATATACCTAGGCATCATGACCCTCAAAATAGGTAACGACACCTGAATACCGCGAACGATATTGCTAACAATGGACACTGTAGTAAAGAAACGTCAACAACATTCCAACTTGCATAATAACAAACCACGCTTCTAACTTGCTCCGCTCAAATTTGTTTGACATTGAGCGTAATTGAAGAACGACTCAACCATTCTTCATCATATTTTCAAATTCACTACTTAAGATACACTACTACACCATATTTAAATTTCACCAAACTTTATATATTAAATTTGGAGATTTTCGAGCAACAAAATTTTATACTTAGGCCTGTGTATATAAGGATATCCCATTTTTAATGAATTGCATTTTTGTATTCCTCACACCTCTAAATGTAAAGAAAATCTGTTTTCACTCCCCACTTTCAGCAAGCAACCAAAAGTAATATCGTACTTTACTTCGAAATACTGGTAAAAATCAATCACTTATACCCAGATAAAACATGTACATATATATATATTTTTACACCAACCTGAAAAATATATATATTTATTAAGAATAATAATAAAATGATAAATGATATTTTACAGTTAAAAGCGAACAACAGATACGTAGTAAATATATTAACATCAAGATTGATACTTTTTAATTCTCATTAAATATATTTTTGTTTCCTCTTTTAGAAAAAATTGTTTCCATTTAAAAATTTTGATCCAAATTTATTTATATCTTGAAATCGTTGGGATATGAACAAACAAGCGGGTTTTAAAATCGTGTGGATGATTTATTTAAACTTTCATTACATTAAAAACTGTTTTCATTATTTTAAAGTTTAAAAGATATTGTATGGGAATCAATAAATTTGCTTCCATTTGCAGAGAAATTTACTTTATCGATTTTATTGAAATTTTACATGTGTTAATAGGAAAACTATTCTATAACCAAAAACTATATTTGTTAAGTTTGTAGCTGAGTAAAATATTTTAAATAAATAAATTTAATGTTTAGTATAAATACTTTTTATAAATTAAAAAAAAACATTATCTGTCTGCTAAGCTACAAAACTACAATCAATCCGCTAAGCTAAATGACTATTTAAATAAAATAAAAAAAAGATTATTTTTAAAATAGTTCATTTTAATAAATATATTTACTTTTTTTAATAAATTATCATTTTAATTGAAAAATAGTATTATTAATTATAAAGAAATATCTTTGATAGTTATAATAAATTTATTATTATGTTTACATAAAATAAATTGTTATGCCTGAAATAATTCTATTTATTCCGTTAGGTTTCATCTGCAATTGATAAAATTATTTCAACTGGATACGTTTGTAAAAGTTTCAAACAAGATTTGTATTTTCCCAACTTCTTATTGGATTAGCTTTTTCAGCTACAAGACGGTTTTCAATTAGAATTTAGCGGCGTTTTGTATTTGTTGAGTAAAGCTTTTTTTTATAAAAAAACTTCTTATATATTAGACTAATTAAAATTATGTGAATTTTTATTATTTTATTTAATTTTTTTATTATATAACAATTGTTAGAATCTATGTTTAATTTACTATATCAATATATTTTTTAGAAAATTAAAAAAAATAATATTGTAAATACGAAAAAATTATTACAATATTTCTAATTTCCTGAAATTATATGGTCTAACTTGTAATAAAATTGTAATGAATACAAACATATAAAATTACACTTTCAGTAAATTATACATTCATATTTGTACCTGATTTTTTTGTTAATTTGAATCGTTAGAACAGAAACTTATAGATCACTAAATCTATATATAAATAATGATAACAATAATAATCTTCATATCCATACTATAATATAAAAATGAAGAGATTTTTTGTTTGTTGGGATAAACAAAATTACTACTCGATCAATCGAAACCAGATTTTTAGCGATGTTTCTTGACTTACCTGTGAAGGTTTTTAGATAAAATTTATCTCGAAAAGTCACGAAAAAAGATATATATGTAGTAGTGGAAATTTTCCAGTTGAAGCACAAACTTTAATAAATTGAATTAAAGAACTGTGAACTGTGAGTCTCTATCACTGTGTGAGCTTGGTTTGAAAACTGAATGTGATTCGAATCTATCGAATGAATAATATTACAAAAATAATAGAATTAAATTTACGTTAAATAAAATAATATTAAATAAATTGAAAACTTTCTGTGGGTACTGCGTGTGAGGTAGAGTGCTGAGATATGCGAGCACCTCGTGGGAGGGTAGACTAATCATCACTATCAACTGGTAACAGACGGGGTGTCCCTGGGGCGCTGTTTTGGGAGGTGCAATGGGATGCTCTTATAATATCTGCAAACAATCGTCCGATTTTCATAATTCAAACGGAGTATTTGAATTAGGTTGAAGGATAACTTTTGCACGCATCAAGTACAACCTCGATCTAACATATCATGATTTTTCGGGAATGTTTATGTAAATAAAGTTTGTCAGTTTTTATCGCGTCATGCGGGAACCAACCGACCGAAAACATATTCATTATTTTTTGTCTCCAAGGAGGATGATCTTTTGAATTAAAGATATTCATTAAGGAAAAAATAGATTAATCCTTTTACTTCATTATTATATTTCTACCACCGTAGCAAAGAAATACGTTTTTCGTCGTCAAAGGTGTGTACTTTAGTTACCATAATTACTATTATTCTCTCTTTTGTAATTTAGTTCCTTCTTCAGTTTTCTACAAAGCCTGAATACAATAATTATTGTACATCTGTATTATTCTCACAACTATGATGATAACGTTCAGTGCGGGATCCAGGGGGTGGTGGTGCCCTCTGGGTAATGACGACCGAATCAAGCTCTGCGGATGTCCAGAGCTTAACAAACTGGTGTTTCCTATTTATCCCCCTGACAAATTGGGAAACGCGAACCAAACTAGCTCTGCGACCATCGGTAGGTCCCTTGGCCCCGGGAGGCCCCGAGGAGCTCCTGAGTTGGCTCCGGGATTCGCCTGAGCTGGTTTGACCCCCCAAGATCCAGGTTCTGGCTAGACATGCCGGTTGGTATCATATAAATTTAAAGTACTTTTATGGTTAAATTATTTTCCTTTCATAATCAGAAAAGAAAAATGAACAATTTATTTCCAGTTTTAAAACAAGCTACATTAAACGGTTATTTGAATAATACAAGAAAAACCTTATTAAAAAAATTATTTTAAATGGAAAACTATATAACCATTTTGATCGGTAACAAATCACCGTCAGTAAATATTGAAGAAATAGTATACACAACAAATTTAAACTATTAAAAAAATTGTGTGTTTGTGTGTGTGTGTGCGCGCGCGCGTAACGGTAATTCGGAATCGCGCAAAACAAAAGTTATATTCTAATATAATAATATTCTGATATAATATTCTACCAGAATATATAATCTTAATCAGAATATGTATTTATATCAGAATATTCTAATATAATATTTCTATTCTAGGACCAAAAATGACCTGATGACACCAATTGGCACTTTGCACCAAACTTTATTGTTTTAGAAATAATCGAGGTTAAAGGTCAAGTAAAATAAATTTTTTAGTGCTTATTTTGTGTTTATTTGAACTTTTTAATAAATTTTATTTTAAATAATTTATTCAGATGGAGTTAATTTTATATTACTTTATTTTAATTTGTTTTATTTTACAATTTTTGCAATTACCAACCTCGCGCATACATAATATTTTAATAATATACTATTTTGTTTAATATAATAAATAAGATTATCTAACTCAAATGTATACTATCTTTTTGTGTCAATAAATGTTTGAATTCCGTTATTTTTCACATTACTTAAATAAATAAATATATAATGAATAAAGATCATATAAATATATATAAATGTTTATATATTTTATGTTTATATCTCGCGTGATGCTGTTCCAAACAGTATCACGCGAGAACTAACCAACCGATTACTTTCAAATTTTTGGGATACATTCGTGTTATCCCAGGGTAAGTTTTCAGTCATATATCGAACCTTTAGCCAACCCGCTTAGGGGTTTAGATATTAAAGATATTCATTGAAAAAACAAAAATTAATCCTCTCACTTCATTATATTTTTTTGTCACCATGACAACAGAAATGTAATAGTGTAAAATGAGTAATACTTTTTTCTTTGATGAATATCTCGAAATATTTAATATTCTCACAACCATGAGCATAAGAACGCGTCGGGGTCCAGGGGACGGAACCGCTAATTAATTAAAACGTAAATAATATTAAAGAAATATTTTTATGATATCTAAGTAGATTATTTTTGATAAATATCTTGGTGATCTTTGTTTTTCCTGTTCTATAAATTCATTTAAATTCAAGAGTAATGTGTTTAATGAGTAATTTTTATAAAGAAATAATTTTTTTTACATTATTTGTAAACAGATACTTTTTATAAACTATATTTTTATTGTTTCAGGTACGTTAGATTAATCAGTCCAGCTTTTGATAAAGTATTTTCTTTAAAATTTTCTACTATATAGGTAAGTCAAAATATTTGTTTATATTAACATATTAACAGTTATAAATTTTAGAAATATATTTGTATTTAAGTTTATAATTACTAATAATGATAATATTAAAAATAAATTAAAAAATTTTAAATGTTCAGTCTCTGAACATTTGTAGTTCGTAAACCGGTTATAATTTTCTAACGTATACTTTTCTTCACAATGTAATGAATGTAATGCAATCACAATTCGCATAATTTTTGTCTACTTTCAGCCGATATTACATATATATATAATATATATTATTGTTTAAACAAATTGTAGTAATAATTATTACTTCTTTTTTTAAATAATTATTTGTGACGCCCTTCTTTTTAATGTTTCTAGTGTCGTAGATCTCTGTTCTGTAATAACTCTACATCTAGTCTCATTTTGTGTTCAATTTGATACGTTCGTTTATGTAATAATTAAAAATCGTTTTACAAATGTAGCTGAAATTTTCATTAAAAATAATTATAAAATCAAAACAATTATAATTTCTATTAATTTAAAATAATTAATATAAGATCATATTGTAGCATATATTATAGTTTAAGTTACTAAGCTTTGACTTTTGTTATGTAGGTTAACAAGTAACTTGGTAAATAGAATGTAATTAATTGTATAATGTTATGTAGAAAATATAATTCTTAATTAAAATTATAAAGATGACTTTAGTGATAAGGATTATACATGCTTTAAAATTATTTTAGGACATCATATTTTCCTGTTTTTTAGTTAAATTTTAACGAACGTTTGTTAAAAAAAATTTAGATTTGAAGCAGTTTAGCTTTGTGTTAGCGTGTCCTTAATTTGGCATGACGTAGTTTTGCCACTGACAAGATCCGTTTAATTAATTATCAGGGATTTTCTAATTCATCTCTTTGTGCATAGAAAATGGAAAATCTCGTTTATAAACCTCTTTTTCCATTTTAGAATTTCTGTTTCATCAAATTATTACCGGTAAATTGATTCTTTTATTCATATAATCTTTTTCCCTCCTTCTCTTCCATTATTTCTGCACTTCAATTCAAACTGTTATATATTTTTTGGTATAATTTGATTTTTGAAGGCGTTCGTTGATTCGTTTATCCTTTGATAGATACCTTAAAATTAAATTGCATTAGTAAAGACACCTCAGCTGTAGTAAGCCGGTTGATATTATTCTCTTTCATAATTATAATAAATTATCTAATAATATTAATTTAAATGCAATTTAATTTCTCCTTTAATCAGTTTTTTTAGTTTTTTTTAATTTTAAAGCTCGTTACTGTAATTTACACCTTCACGGAAAAACGAATCTTTAATATTCTGTAACATAGAAACATTAATATTTTCTTCAATAAAACAATGTTAAAAATAAATCTTGTCCTTGATTTTTTTAAAAATCTTTTAATTGTATTCAGCAATTTTTATTTTACATTATAATTATTTTTTTATGATATAAAGGATATAAAATAAAAAATTCATTCTAGGATAAAATTAAAAATATAATTAGATACATTATGAATAAAATTAAATACTTTACAACAGGTTATCGCTACATTTATATATTTTTCGTTTTATATATACCTGTTTTGCAGCTGCTTCTATCAAAATATTTCATGTGTTCGTGTTGTTTTTTACAATTAATAAAATTAAACTATAATTACTTGTTCAGCAAAAGATACAAATATATGTTTTAAAAAAATATTAAACGAATTTTCATGAATTAGTACTAAACTTGAGATTTTAGTTCCAAATAACGGTATCCTCATATTCAGTTGTGTGTGTGTGTATACTCCTTTAAACTGTCGTTATGTTTTATTCCTTTCCTGGTAAAATTTTAGTTTATCATCATCATTTGGTGTTATACCTGGCGGCAGGTCTCTAACGTTTTTGCCTTCTCCATCCATTTCTCTTCCAAACTTTTCCTTCGCCTCCTTTTAGTTTCCAATCTTCATCTCGCCTGTTAACTTTATCCTTCTTCTTCCTCGCTTCCTTTCTCATTTTACTGACCCTTCTAATGCAGTAGTCAAGATTCCATTCCCTTTAACTACATGTCTTAACCCTCGATTTATCCATCCATCTTATTTTCTCAGTCTTTCTCCATCCGGATATCAAAAGTCTCAATCCAGTTCCTCTCTCTCATCCTCGACTTCCACGTTTCACTTCCATACTACAAGAGTCTACATATATAATATTTGGCTTGTCTCCAAGTCCAAACTTAACCACATAGTAATTTCTTCTTCTTAACTTCCTTTGTTACTGAAAATTTCCTTTTATTTCCTTTCTACTCTAGTCCTCTATCACCATTGTCTCTAAAATTTTGTAATTTCTTTCTTGTTTTATTTTTCCACTACTTGTCCTTACCACCAAATCTTCTTTGTTGTTACTTCCCTTACTTAAGTATTTCCTATATTTATCTATGTTCATTCCATACTCTTTCTTTCCTTTCTCCAAGGTTATCTTTAATGCACGTGTGTGCCTTCAGCTAGAATTACTATATCATCAGCAAATTTTATGCATCTTATTTGTTGCCCACTATATTAACTCCTTTTTATTTTCATTCTAATATATTCCATGTCGTCCTGTATTGTAAATGTTGAACATTGTCATTGAAAGACAGAATCCTTGCCTTACATATACTCGTAAACCCAGCCAGTCAGTCCAGTTCTTATTTAGTTTCATTGTTGCTATTTATCTCATATATTATTCTATTGTTTTTCAATTCTACTTTTTTTTTCTTTAAGAATTACCATCATTTTCCCTTATTTTACTCTATCGAATACCTTTAAGTATTTTTCATATATTAATATATTATAGAGTTATATATATATAAAATAATAACTAAACTCTATTTTTTAGTTAGACAAATATAAAAAAAACTAAATAAGTTAGAAAATTATCAAAATTAATAGAAAATTTTGTAATGCAATTCCTTAGGTCAACAACCAAAAAAACAAAATAGCAAAAACAAAAGCAGAAAACCTGAAAGTTTTGTCCAAGGTGTAGAACTTTATCAAGACAAACCACAAATGACAACAAAACAACACCAGCAAACACTTATAAACCCCCCACCACCTAAACTAATAAAAACCAAAACCCCCACTACTAAAAATAATATAACTTTCATAGATATACCCACCACCATTCCAATGATAACATTAAGTTACAACCCAAACAAAAAATACTAATCCTAAATAAAAACCAAAATGACATAAAATATAACTAAAACCAACAAATAACCAATAATATACAACCCATATTATCTATTAATTTAAAACACATTAGCATAAATAATACTTAAATCAGATATGTCCGTTCTATTATTTATAGAACTTATATCCTTTTTAATGTTGATCATCTCCAATATATTTCTTTTTACGAAATTAGGTTCCCTTTCTAAAATGTTTACTTTATCAAAATCAAATTTATGTTTTTTTGGCTTTTTCATACTTATTCAATGCAATAATTTCATTTTTCCTATATTTATGAGCCTCAATTCTTTTTTTTTTTAATATAGGATCTTTGCCCAATATAACATGCTGAACAACCACTACACGCTATATTTTACACAACATTAGACTGATTTTGCTTCTTTGTTGGCGCCTTTAACTTTGGAAAAATGTTACCAATCGTATTGTACCTACTATGAGCTACCATCAATCTATTTTTAAAAACCTTTTGAATATTTCAAACAAATCAAGAACATATGGAAGCGCCAAATATTTTTTTTTCATATTCTCTCTTTTAATAAGAAAACGTGTTGTAAAGCCTATGAATTCTAGACTACACAATTTTATCAATAAAGCTTTTGGGATAGTTATTTTTCAAAAGCAACTCTCTAACTTTTTTAATTATTATCGGTCTTTCTTTAGGATCCGTAAAACACAAAGCTCTATCTACAGCCTTTTTATGAATAATCGGCTGGGCAGATAAATAATACAAATTCCTTCCAGAAGCCGTTGGCTTGTTATACCAAACAGTATTAATTATGCCATCACAATGCCTTACAGTCATATCCAAAAAATTTAGTTCATTATTTCTTTCCTTTGCCAGTGTAAATTGAATGGATTTATTAAATTTATTAAACTCATCAAAAACATATTCAATTTTGTCTTCAGACAAACACAAAAAAAATATCAACATATCTTTTATAAATTGTAATATTCATATTTAATTTCCCTAAAATCCCAACCTCAATATATTCCATTACTAAATTTGCCAAACATGTCGACACAAGCGTCCTCATTGCCAAACCGTGCTTTTGTTCATAAAAATTTTCTTCAAACTAAAAATACATATTAGAAATAAAAAATAAATAAAAAAATTCGAAAGACACCAAGCAACAACCATATGGAACATTTAGTTCCACAATAAACCTATGGAAACTCCACGAATCTTTAACAGTAAGTTCCGTATTACCAACAACATTTTGTAAAACTTCAACTAAAAATTTTGACAACCCGTATGATTGAATGAAATTAACTATAGGCCTCATCGGGCAACCAACCTTATGCAACTTAATTAAACCATAAATATTTGGTGGTTTTGCATTATTAATGCGTAACCAACGTTCTTCTATTTTCGATACATATTTATTTTTTAATAATTTTTTTATTAGTATATTATTTTCCTACTGTAATTTACTAGTACAGTCAGACCTAATAAGTCTCCTGATCTCCCAGCAAATCATTCATTTTTTCTCTGTATGGGTTTGAATCCATTATAACACTTTTATTACTCTTATCCGCATTAATGACCAAAACATCCTTATTTTGCTTCAAAAACCTCCTAGTCCTCAACGCATCATCAACAATCCCCTCAATCATCCTCCATGCCTGAGCAATTTCAAACTTATTTCGATATAACTTCTGGACAAACAAATCTCCAGAATATTTTTTGAAATTTTAAACAATTCTACAAACACTCCTTCGGATTTCATTCTTTTCCGCTTCATCAGGCAAATTTCTGATACCATTTTCAATGTTTGCTATTATTTTATTAACCGGAAAAGAACTACAAATAATTAAATTTATTTTTATTTTCATCACACACACCATAAACAGGCAAAGGAAACCTAGGGTCTAAACCCACAGTCCGCTTCACAAAATCAGAAATCGTAACAGTTGATACATTTTTTACCCAATTTTCATTAAAAACAAAATGGAGCTTCTTCATATTATTATAAATCCTTTCCCGTTTCAAGATATTACTATTTTTAATATCTCTAAATATTGTTTCATATTTATGTTCTTTACATGCTACAAATTGCTCAACAATACTTACAGGTAAATATTTGTACTTTAACAAACACTGAAATTCTTTGCTTAAGTAAACTTCCTTGCTAATAATATCAGAAATTAATAAACTAAGTAATTTCTTTTTAAGCGAATATATCAAATTATCAAACTTCAAAATGTTATTTTCATTATGAAATTCAATTTTATAAAATTTATAACAAAGAAATTAAAAGAAATCTAAAACTTAAAGAATTTAAAAATTAAAGAATTAATTAACGAAATTAAAAGAAACTATAATTATCTCTTACAGAATGTAAATTATACGGAATTGTATCTTTTTATTTTGTTTGTCTTGATAAAGTCCTACATCTTGGAGGAAATGTCGAGGTTTTCTGCTTTTGTTTTTGTTATTTTGTTTGTTTGGTTGTTGACCTAATGAATTGCATTAGAAAATTTTCTGTTAATTTGGATAATTTTTTAACTTATTTAGTATTTATGTACTGTATATATATATATATTCTTCTGTTTGTTTCTTCACTTCAGATCCAGAGACTACATAGATGATCTGTAAGGTACTTCATTACTACATTTATTGCATTTAAAATAACCTTCTTTTATGCTTAACTATTTTCTGGAAACTCTATTATTCGTTGAGCAGTTAGACTTAAACCAGTGACATACCTTATTTTGAGTTACTATACCGTTTGTACAATTCCATACAATTTACATTCTGTAAGAGATAATTATCGTTCCCTTTTAATTTCTTTAATTAATTCTTTAAATTTTAATATAATTTTTTAATTTTTAGATTTCTTTTAATTTTATTTATGAAAATCTGCTTGCTGCTCTTGAGATATAGGTAATGTAATAAACAGTTTTATGGAATCACAACTTTTGTTCGTAAAAAATTTACATGTAAGTACATTATTTCAATTTCTTCTCGTTATCAAGTAAACACAATTTTTCTGCTTGTCAGTTTTTCAGTTTCTGCGGAATTAGTCGTAAACGGTTCATTGAAATTTGCAGAATTAATTTGTTTTATTCAAACAGCAATGTAAACTTTTGTAAATTTAATAACTATTACGTCTTCACATAAAATATTTACCACCAGATCATTCAGTTTAGACAAAAATTAACTTATTGGCAATTGTTCATTAAGGATCCATTAACCCAAACACAAGGACTGACAGAAAAAATAGAATCTCTTTCCTGTTTTATAAACTTTGTTTTTAACTTCTCAAAATGCTATTTCATAAAAAAATTGTATAGAATGAAATTTAAAGAGCATTCTTTGGGCTTTTTAATTTTAAAGATGAACGATAAATGCAATTTCCACCTACCTTTGGCAAAGGTTTAACTTATCATTTACTCACTGAAAATGCAATCTTGATAAAAAATTAAATATACGTAATTTGAATGTATTTTCCAAAAAACATTTTTAAAATTTCAAATGACATATCCTTCCCTTATTTGTAGGACTTTTTTATGGTTCATTCAGTGGGTGTCTATTTCTAGAAAAGATCCCAGGGAGAAAATGAAAAACGGCACAAAGAAGTAAAGTAAGTAATATTTAAAACTATTTTTGTACGAAACACTATTTTTAAATTTTGATAAAATTTTTTGTCTACATATTAACGATTTTCTACCCACAGGAACAACAAATTTCACACTTAGTATGAAATAAACTGTTACGTAATTGAAAATATTTTAAAATTTTAATGATAATTAAGTTAAACTATAAAGAAAAAGTAACTGTTCATAATCGTTTAAATAATCAGCTAACTCTGGTAAGAATAAAGAACCGAGAAAGACAGTCTTTATCTTCATAAATGTATTCTGTCGTGATTAAAAACATTTAGGTTAGGAAACATTATTTGAAAAAAAGAACATTTTGATAGAGATATTAAAATCAGAAAAATGATTAAAAAATCGAATAATTCGTTAAAGATAATATTTTTTTTTATAAAACCAAAAGTGAGTTGTAAAATAAATTATGAATTATTTCAAGAAAAAAATCAATTTTTAATTTAAAAAAATTAAATTTTATCGAAAGTAGAATAATGGAAAACTAAATAGAAATTTTTTTTATGTTATTTACCACAGCCATAACTGTTGTACGCGATTTGACATAATTATAAATCACCCAAATATAGCAAAGCCATTCTCACAATTAACATACATTCCATTCCAGGTTTATTAGAGATAAAGAGGGTGATTAGCAAACCAAGCCGTGTAGAACTGCACATAATATATTAAGCTGTAAAGTAATGACATCTTCCACATTTTTACACAAGGACGAACTACATTGTGACAATCTTTAATTTCAGTGATATTAACACTTACTTTGCCCTCCTACCTCAGGTGCTTTATATACACCTCAGCTATAAGAAAAACTAACCTTCAGTCTTTCTTACCAGTTGTTGCTAACAGCTGGTAAAAACAAATATTTAGATGTGTAAACAATAAGTTTAAAGCAACGAACCATAAGCTGAGCAATAAGCAAATAATAAACAAATAAGCTAAGCAACGAGCAATAAATTTATATCACTAAATAAACTGATAAATTGATAAGGTTCAAGTTTTTGTCGGTTAGAAAATAAGATTACGAAGGATGGAAGAAGTAAAGAAATACACTATAACTAATTAGTTCAAGCATGAAGTTTCATTTAAAAACTTGTCTACTAGTATAAAATATAAATTTGGAAATTACATTTAAATATCTTAATCATTTGTGCCTTTTCGCAGTGACATATTGTTTGTTGAAAACCCCAAAAAAATTTAAGAGGCTTTTGAAATTTTTGTAACACTAAATGGAAATTTAGTAATTTATAAAATTGTATTTTTTTTTCAAATAGACTAAAAAAGAAAAAAATTTGTAAATAGAATAATTACCAAATAATTCAGGATTTAGGTTTTAATAAATATTTACAGTTAAATATTTTAGCTATGAAAAAAACGAATGAAGAATAGCTATTTAAAATGATCTGTCCCCATATAATTTGCGAGTTTTGTCCTTTAGAAAACTTAATTCTCTTTGTTTTAATTTTTTTTCTATATACCTTCCATTTAATTACATTATTTTTG
Source organism: Lycorma delicatula (assembly GCF_047948215.1). NCBI lineage: Eukaryota > Metazoa > Arthropoda > Insecta > Hemiptera > Fulgoridae > Lycorma > Lycorma delicatula. The sequence continues at coordinate 62,630,996 of NC_134460.1, read as the reverse complement.
TCTTATATTCTCTTACAATGCACTTTTAAAATAAATTTAAACGAAAGCGGTACCAGTTTTTGTATGTAGAGTTGGCCAAAGTTTAACAGCTAAGAGTTTGAGATATTCTCTCCGTGCAGCCAAGACTAGATAGATAACGTGCTGGCTGCTTTTGCTAGAGAATGCCTTCACTGTCTTGCTTGTTTCAACCTTTACCCTCCCCCTTCCCACAACTCAATTGTCGCACACCGTACCACTACATCTACCCATGTTTGAGGTACTTACTGAAACTTTCAACGGGAAACAAGAGCAAGAAGAAGGATTAAGTTTTCCTCCCTCGGGGTTGAGGCACAAGGTAACGCTAACCCTTCACACACCTTTACCCTTTTATCACTACTCTATATATGCCACAAAAGACAGCATTATACGAGACCTGTCCAATTTCATATAAGAAAGCTTTATTCGCTGTTTCTTCTGTTTTTAACCATTTTTTTTATTTTATGTAGTATTACGTTATACATAAATAATATTATAACATTTATTATATATAATTTTTTTAAATGTGTAATTTTTAACTCGTAACGTATGACTGTCAGTTTCATGGATTATTTAATATATTCCAGTCCTGTAACGATCAGGTGTTATGAAATGCTTAACAGCATTTTTATCAGTCAGCATCTGACTAATCTTTTACTTTTTTTCGCTTTTACTTGATTGCTGGGTTTAATTACTTATTACATATATTTTTTTTAAATTGTGACCAATGATTATGAAATTCAACAAAATTCACTTATAACTCATTCTTACTACCAAATCAAATGAGCTATATAGCATGTTTATTATTCAGAAAAAATATTATGAATACAAATAATATAATATTATGATGAATACAAAAACTATTATTATTTTTGTATAAGTTTCACGAATTTTTCAGAAAATTTCAGAACAATATTTCTCAATAATCGATCGATTCATAAGATTATAATTAAGAACTCGTCTACTTTAATCATACACTAGTACTGTTCATCTATTTTTAGATGCTACGAGCAATTTTTATTTCTTAAAATTATTAATTTCAATGACTGATTTTTGACGCTTCACACAGAATTTAAACATACTTTGTAAAACTCAACCCGTATGGTTTTTTGTTTACTTTAACTATTCTCAAGTTACATAGAAAACTATATACTGAACATTCTCAAACGACATCTCATCTACATCGACATAACGATATGAAGTTATTTTAATAATTCATTACTTTTATTTTATCATCCTTTCTTAGCATTGGGTTTCTTAATGTACATTGGTAATAAGTAAGAATAAATATGGAACTATGTTATTTAAATGGCACTGTACGCTTGGTAACAGTCCTTTTAACGTATTTCTTTCTACTCCTTGTCTTATTTTTTATTATAATTCATGTTTCTCATTCTAGATTTTTATTAGAGATTTTTTTTTATACAGAAAGATATTATTTTAAGGCAGTTAATATTTTAATAGATAACAATATTTAAAAAAAATGTGATGTGAAACAATTTTTTTTTAAAGAATCAAGCCGATGAAAAATAACTTCAGTTAACCATATTCAAAAATACTTCACCAGTTTTTTAAATTTTAACATTTACTATGGGCAGAATCAAATTAGAATGATTACTTGACTTTTTCTTTTTTTAAATTTGAAGAATTTATAAAATAACGTTTCTTAATTTTTAGTGAGCTTTTTTCTTTTCCTCTTCCCTCTAGGTATAGGTATGTCTACCCGAACTCCAAAAAGTCTGCATCTTTTTCTAGGATGTCCCAAAGATCTCACTCCACCTGGCACATAGATTAAAATTTGCTTCAGTAACCTGCTCTCCTCCATTCTATCAAGATGTTTCCGCCATCTCTCACGATATTCCATAATTTTCCCTGAACCTCAAAGATTCCTGAATTCACTGTTGTCAGTATTCTTTATTCGATGTTTTGTACACCTATGCGTACGAGATCTTGTACCTAGATCTATACCTTGGCGGAGATCTTCATCTCTGCCAACTGGATTTTATCATAACCTCTCTTTGACCAGACCAATATCTCGCTTCCGTACAAGAGAGTGGGCACTGCCATTGTTCTATAAAATTGTAGCTAGCTATCCTTTCCCGTAAGATTCTTCAAAGCTCTATGAATCGTCCGACATTAAAATTGAAATCGATTAATCATATTTCTCACGGTCATATTGATAAGAAATATCACGCTCAAATTATCATGTATTAGATAGCTGTTCCAATACTCTGTCATATAATGCTGTTTTACATCTTCACAAGTTCCTTGCGTTCAGAAGTCATAACCTTCGCCTTACAGAAAACGTCAGGCCGTACTGTCCGGCTATTTCAAGAAGTTTAAACATACCTCTCTGCGAATTATCTTCACTTTCCTATAACAAAATTATATCATCCGCAAATATCAAACAGCCTACAGGTTATTATTTTGTTTAAACCGGTTTTATTTTTTATTTTTAAAAAGAAGAATAAATTATAGAAAGTTTTTAATGAATAAAATATTATGTAAATTTTTTCACACGTTTTTAGCACGTGTAAAATTCATAAGGTTAAACATAGTGCAGTTTTGTTAAATGTAGGTCAAAGTCCTTTCATGTGAAAAGAGAAAGTTTAATCAGTTTATTTGATTATTGTTTAATTAGACTATTTTTTGCTAACTACTTTTCATTCAAATAATATTGTAAAATTTGGGATCGAGTTATAAAATTGACCTTCAAAATAAACATTAATCATGTGGAAAGATTGTTAATACAATTTATCCAAAAATTATTTTTTATTTTTTTATTTTGAATTAAGATTTTTATTTAGAAAACTGTTACTTCAGTTTTTTTGAGTAAATTGATATTAGTCATTATATAGCCTTTTTAAATATAAAATTAAGGTATATTTTTGAATATTTTAATTCTTTATAATTTAGTTAGTAAAATATTACTCAGATATAAATATTTTATCAGACCTAGTATAAAAATTTACTGTAATCAAATGTTGAAGTGAAAATGGTGTTTATTGGATATAATCTTTTTGTTTTGCTGCAAAATTTAAAGAGAATTGTGAAACATAAAAATAAATGAGTAAGCTACAACAAAACTGAAGATAAAGAATAGTTTTTTAAATCTAAAATATAATAGTAGTAATATGTTGTGGAATAACGATGACGCCAACACCAAATACTAGAGAAGTGTGAGATTTTTTGGATGTACAACTTTTACTTCCTTGTTCGAAGTAAAGGAAATATTGTAATCGCGAAAAATTTCGGTTTTCAGATTTCAACAGAAAAATCCATTTTGACCGTCCGTGAATCCATTTTGACTAGTTTTGGCGTGACGTCTGTACGTAGGTACGTACGCACGTGTGTATCTCGCTTAATTCAAAAATGATTAGCCGTAGAATGTTGAAATTTTTCTATTTAGGACTGTTGTAATCTAGTTGTGCACCTTCCTATTTGATTGCAATCGACCTAACCAAAAATGTCCAAAAAATACCAAAATACAAAAAAAATTGAATTTTGGACGTTTTCTTAACTGCAGTAATAAGACCTTATTGAGAGCTTTTCAACGATGTATCATTAAATGGTACTTATTTTCATTGGTTCCAGAGTTATAGTCAAATAGAATTTTAATTAATGAAATATTTTGATCTTACAAGGGGAAGGCACATCGATTCAAATCCGACTTCATTTACACGTACATATGTTTTTTTTACCTTTTTTTTTAATCTGAATATGTTGATTTATTAATAGTTATTAACCTCAATTTAAAAAAAAATGCCTATAAATAATAATTCATTGTTGAATTATTATTAATTAAACAATAAAAAAAAATACGAAAAAAACAGAAGTTATTAGTGAAATAAAATTTTATGTACTTTTCATTTAAAAAAAAAAGTTTATATGTAATTTAATAGACGTACAAGGAAGTCATGTGGTATCCACATCAGATTTTTAACTCATGCTTCAGCTGATGTCGGATTGAGAGATTTAATTCTGTCTGGAGGTTGAATGTACTGTGACAAATGTCAAAGACGAACAATCAGAGGTCAAACATCAAAAGTGTTATGTCAGATAGCTATAATGAGGATACCTATGACATCACATCCCACCACGTTGGACTAGAACAAACATGCTAACGTTTTATCTTTTTTCATAGCACATTAAGTAATTATTAGAAATGTGTATGTTGGAGTGTAATTATTTAGAGTTGTGTAATAAAATGTTTTTGACATTTTATTAATATTCTTGTACCATTCTGTAATGTAAAATTACCTTTTTATTAATTCATAAATATTGACGCCAACTGTCAGTACTGTTGTAGTTGTGCTTACAAACGTTTTTAATGTTGTTTTCATACTTTCAAACATTTTGTTTGAATAATGTTATTTTACTAGTATACTTCAAATTATTATACTTTTAGTTTATAGTAAATACTAGTTACTATAATGTGTTATAAGCGTATACTATAAACCATAGCCGTATTTTGATATCTCCTACTAATACAGGCAATGATCATAATGTGTTTTTCCCAATTGAAATACACATATATTCCTTGCTTTTCACTGTCTGACCCGTGCTTTAGTACAGGTATAGCTTTAGTATAGGTAAAGCACTTGAAACGCAAATATCACTTTTAATTGGCTTTCAGTGAGTGCAAATATGTTCACTATCAGCGATCCTTGTTTGGAGAGAACCTTTTTTTTTTTTTCTTTTTCCTGTTTAGCCTCCGGTAACTACCGTTTAGATAATACTTTAACATTTAGAAACTATTTGTTTAAGTTATTTATTTAATCAAAGTGTTTTTTCCCGTTTAGCCTCGGGAATTACCGTTAGATATTACTTCATAGGATGATATGTATGAGTGTGAATGAAGTGTAGTCTTGTACATTCTCAGTTCGACCATACCTGAGATGTGTGGTTAATTGAAACCCAACCACCAAAGAACACCGGTATCCACTATCCAGTATTCAAGTCCGTGTAAAAATAGCTGGCTTTACTAGGACTTGAACGCTGGAACTCTCGACTTCCAAATCAGCTGATTTGGGAAGACGCGTTCACCACTAGACCAACCCGGTGGGTCGTTTGGAGAGAACCTGTCACAGAACATGACGATCTGTAATTAAGTGGTCTTGACATGCTGATATATGTTCGGCGTACAAGTACATGTTATTAGAAGAATTGAGAAATTATTAAAGTAAGTCTAATGTGGTATGTTTGTTATTTTGAGAATGGCTGTACCAGTTTTGGGAGTAACGTGGATCTCGTGTCAGTTCACGTAAAGAGTTTTTGATTGAGCACCTAACAGTCACATAATGTAATTATATTTACGTAAGATGTTAGTAATATGTTTCTTTTTCATACATTTTTGGATGAGAAGTCTTATTTTTGATATTTATCTTAACAATATTTTATGCTGGTTTTAGTTTCCATTTGTAGTATTTACTGCTATAAATATTGAATAAAGACTTGAATATTAAATTTTATATAAAGTAAATATTAAATTTTTATAAATATATATTATAAATTTTATATTATAATTTTTAAATATATATATTATTAATTTATAATATATTATATTTTTATAAATATATTTTTTTTTATTTAAAGTATTAATTTGTGAAATTATAAAGTTATTAGCGCGAAATTTTTTTTGGTTCTGAGTTACAGAGTTAACATAAACTATTCAGCACGTTTTAGGATAAATTAACAAAGCAATATAGCGAGCGCTCACCTTTTTCAAACATTAGTAAAGATACTAATTACTGACGACCTTAAATGAACATCCCAGTGCCATATAACGACAGGGGGATCGTCAGTTGAGTAATGGCTACCGTATAGGAGAAACAATGTGCTTAATATGGTGTCATGAAAGCAGATCTGTTATTATTGTACGTGAACGTTTTCGTTTAAGAGTACGGTCGTGATCATTCTAATAAAAACTGTATTAAACGTTGGTATCAGTAGTTAAAAGGTACAGGAAATGTAGACAAAAAGAAGGTGCTCCCATCTTTAAGGAGGTTTTGCATCGAGTAACAAAGACTTTCCAGAAAAGCCCGGATAAATTGACTTGTCGTGTGGGTTTAGAGCTGGGATTACCGCAGTCGACAATTGTGAAGGTTGTACAAAATTTCGTAAAACTTCATGCAAACAAAATTTAGATGGTACATGCAATGTAAGATGACGTTAAATCACGCCGTTATAATTTTTTCGTGGACATTCATGAAGTAAACAAAACGAAGGTAATGCGTTTTTAGAAAAAGTAATCTTCTCTGAAAAAGCTACCTTCCATGTTTCTGGTCACATCAACCATTATAATTGTCAGATTTGGGATAGAGAGAACTCTAATACCGTTCCGTAAACACAACGTGAGGACCCGAAAATTAATGTTTGGTGTATGTTGACTCCTTATGAAGTGATCTGATCAGTTCTTAATCGTCGAGCCAACGGTTACTACAGCTAGTTATCTAGACATGTTGCAGGAGTATGTCGCACCGCAAACTGAATATCGGAACCCGAACAAGATGGTTTACTTCCAATAAGATGGCGCACCACCACATTGGGGTTTTACATGTTAGGAACAACCGAGGATAATTTTCTCAACATTGGATTGGCTTGACGGATCAATTCCCTGGTCATCTCGATCCCCTGACATTACGCTACTCGATTTCTTTCTTTGGGGATTTGCCTAAATATCAGTGAACTAAAAAGAAGAATCGAATGTTAAGTTAACGGAATAATTGAAGATATTCTTTGTAATTTGTGGCGTGAAATTGAATATTGTCTACACGCTACAAAAGGAGTTCATATGGAACTTGGTTGAAGTTAATTGTTATAAATAATACTGTTTGAAATGCCCTGTTCAAAAATAAAACATGCATGGTAAATATATTGCTTTTTTTTACATAACACCTAAAATCCACTGAATAATTTATGATCATTTATGACCTGTTTAATTAAGAATGATGTAAACACCACATTTGTAAAAGAATACGATTTCGTTTTTTCTCATTAGTGAAATGCATTAAGATTTAAAAGGCTTCCTCCGATGAAAGTGATATCATCCAATTTGACGTAGGTCCTGAATTGTTTCATGTTTTTATTGAAATAAGAATTGTATGAAATAAATGTTTTTTTAATTTATCAAGCGGCTTATGCTACATAATTTCAATGTTTGAAATGCTACTTTCTGCTTTTACTGTTAAATTTCAGCTCAAGTGTAAAAGAATTCTAGCGAAAAGCTATAATCTTTTAATATACCAAAATAAATATTTATTTAAATAGCCTTTCTTTATACTGTTGTGTTCTTTAGCTCTAAAGGAAAAAGAACAGTTGTTCATACCAATGTACTCTAAATGGCAGTCTTCATATTTTAAACTATAGACCTTGTCTATTTAAGATATTGATCTATTTTGAGTTTATTATTTTAGTAGGATCGTTGTTTATAAAATTTATTATTTTGTTGTTAGTGTGTGTGTTGTTAGATCATAAATTTTATATATTTTATCAAAGTGTCTATAAGATGGTTAAATTTTATTTTTACATAAGATTTTTTTTGAATCATTATGTAATAGTTTTATTTTGTCTTTTATATATATTGTTTTTAAGATATAATTTGTTAATTAGTTGTTTATTGTAGCCACTTAATATTGCTATTTTCTTTAAAATATTTAATTCATAGTTTAGTTTTAAATTGTTATATTTGAGATATTTTATTGGTTTAGAAATCAAAGAATTAAAAGCTGCCATTTTTTGATTCCATGGATGAGATGAATATTTTTTCTTTTTCGTTGGAGGAAAAGCTCTCCCAGCCACCGTCCGCCCACACAGACGGTAGTGTTGGACTCGCACTGACTAAAAAACTTCCCCCTGCTACAGTAGTATGGATTCCCGCCTTTCAGCATTACTCTCATACTGCTGCTGTCTTGCAAAAACTTCTGGATGGTTCGGAGGGTCCGGGCCACGTCAACGGCGACGACGTCCCAGAGGGGCCCCCAGCTGTCTCTGTGACCAGACTGCCCCATCCGCCCTTTAGATGTTATTGCTACACTAGCCCCTCAGCTGTCTTCCTACGCAGAATATTTTCCGCCATGGCGGCAATTACCTTCCAGGAGGTATCTCTTTCCAACATCCTATCCACCAAATTATGCGTATTAAGATGGCCAACAATTGCACCACATTGTTGCCTCTCCTCTTGCCATCTAATGCGCTCATGCGAACTTATGTCCTACTGTGTCAATTTTGTCACAGTAGGAACACTTCGCGGAAGTTCTTTGTTTCCTACTGAAAAGGTATGTATTAAAGGTATCCATGGTCAGACAGGAGTTGTGTCAGCCAAAAACTGGTCTCTCCATATCCCCGACCTACCTACATTCCGGCATCAGGTATGATGCTGAAGGTCTATCTACCAGTATTACCTCTCTCCCATCTATTCTGCCACCTCTCAACAAGTCTGTCGAACGCTTCTTCTTTGTGGACACCATTTTGCCTCTTGACACGCTCGAATACTCTCAGTTTAGGGGAAAAGCCTGCTATAACAAACAGAAACTGTTCTATATGATGAGGTGATTCTTAAAGCCATCTTCCACATGACCCTATAAAGTGCAATGCGGCACTTACTGTATACCATTGCTCGATGTCACACCGGTTCCGCATATAGAATGATCGACAACACCGTTGTTGCTAGCAATCTCCTCTTCGATGAGAGCGGCCCCACCCCCCACATTGTTCATCTATCTAGACAACGCCCCAACAGTCCTGTCAGCTTTATTTACTATTTCTTGGGTGTGTCTGGTGAACTTACGTTCGTTGTCCAGCAGGACACCCAAGTATATAGCCTGTTTTACAGGCTCTAGTGTGACGTCACCCTTTGTAACCTTAATAAGTGGTTGTCTTCTTCTACCGGCTAGAAACAACACTTCAGTCTTCTTAGTCTCAAGCTATTCATTGGCCATACTAATTGTAAGGTCCATCTTGTTCACCAGTCTCGCTGTACCTCTATCCGCGGTGACTAGTGCCACGTCATCAGTAAAGCCCACTACGTCCATCCCCTCCGGCCAGTCAAGGTCGAGTAAGCCATCATAAATAAGATGAGATGAATTAGCATGTATTATAGTGTTACGCTGAGTCGATTTCTAGACTATTATTATTAATTTTTTTTTTCAATAGTCATGTCTAAATAATTAATACTATTATTATTGCTTTCATGATTATCGTAAAATGTTAATGTTAGGATTTAGTGAGTAAATTTTATTAAAAATTATATTTGTGTCATCAATATTTTGGTTAAAAATAATTATAATGTCACCAACGTATCTTTTATATAAAAGGATTTGATGATCGTTGAGAATGGTCGGAAATAGTTATTGCCGAGCATTGGTGTAGAAGTATAATTAATTTTATACATATACAATAAATACATGTTCATCCTTAGTAAATGACCAAGCTTACCCAACAAAAAATAATTGATGTTGAAATGGCACTAGTGTACGCACAATAAATAACCTTGTTATGAATTATTTCTACTGAAATTGCTGTTAACAATGAGTATAATGATGTCAAATAGAGGAACGAATATTTTACTCGTCTGTTAGTAATATTCCCTTATTCTAAAGGTTGCAATTTTAATAGGTCATACACATAATTTTTTTAGAACACCCATAATTTGACAGCAATAACACTCATTTTGACTAAATAATTCTTTAATTTTCTCTTGTGTGTGTGTTTATGAGTACGTGCGTGCGAGTATTTGATTATGTTATTTATATTTGTATTATTACGTACTATTATGTAGGAGTGTAATGTATGATTTAAGTCTTATTATTTTTCCGACCTTCATGGCGCGAGTGGTAGCGTCTCGACCTTTCATCCGGAGGTCCAGGGTTTGAATCCCGGTCAGACATGGCATTTTGATACGCTATAAAAATTGTCATTCATCTTATCCTCTGAAACAATACCTAACGGTGGTCTCGGAGGTTAAAAGAAAAAGAAAAAAGTTTTATTATTTTAAGTATAAAGTTATATCATGTCAGCTCGATCTCTCTGATTTATCGCATATATTATATGAACTGTATGCTTGTTTAAGGTTCACGGTTACATTATGGTATTACATTTAGTATTGATGTTATTTCTTCTTCCTCATTAAAATTTTATATGAGAGACTATGTATTCAATTTTATATAAATTAAACAGAATTTATACCAATTTTCAGAAAAAGAAGGATTTGTTTTCTGCAGACAGCAATGAATAAAAAAAATTATTTACTAGAATGATGATTTTTAATAAATTAAAGTTGACAAATTAAAATGTCCTAACGAAATTTTAATTAAGGTAAATAAAAAACTTTCCGTCGGTAAATTTGAATTTTCATAAAGTATTCTTTTAAAAAAGAACTCGATTCTTTTATAACAAAAATATCAGAAAAAAGTAAACCATGAGTAAGAAGTTGAAAAAAGGAAAGTACATAAATTAAACAAAAGAGTGGGACAACCAAATAAAAGAGTTTAAGGGTTTGGATGAGATTAAACAGAAGAGTTTTTGTAGTACTACAGTTAAAATATCTTATTCAGTAAGTTCAGACTGAACTACTAGCCGTGAGAATTGTGAATAACAGTATATCCATTTTGAAATCATAAGCGCTGTTCATTGCAGTACAGTTACCTTATTTTTATTTCTTCTCTTATTGTTAGAATATTTACTGACTTTATAAATAAAAAAGTAATGAAATTTGAAGTAAAGGATTGTTTAAGTACATTATTAATCTTCAGAACTATGCCAGAATATTATATAATTTATCTATTTGCATGTTTACTGAGAATTTTATTGTTTAAAATTAAATCTTAAAAATGAAAAAAATATTCCCTTTTTATAACGTTATTTATGTATTAAATAAGAAAATAGTATTTACTTTATTAAATCGGCTTACACATAATGAAATAGAACAAAAATTATTTTTTATTTTACATTTCTGTCACTTGAACACGTGGTATTTTATCTGATTACTTGACCTTTAGTTCGGTTTGGATTATCATCGAAATGTATAGTGTATTAACATAGGATATTGTATTAATTACTACTACAAATACAAGCCGTAAATGTATTTTAAGGGAATTAATAGGGTGTACCTTTACCAACACGGTATTAAAGCAAATATATTCATTCCAAAATTTCGGAGTTGTCTACAGAAATTTTCAAAGTTTCATGTTTTGTAACTATTATATTACATCTTAAAAATGCAATCATTTGGCTTGTCTTGTTATGTAGCCTCTACGAACAAAATGAATCTTGTGGAACAAAATGTCCATATGTAACAACCTACCAGATATACAATACAGAAATGAACTAAATATATATAATATGGTTTAAATTAAATCAATAAAAATCATCATTTCTATTTCTTTGTTCAATTGTTTAAGAGTCAATATTTTCATAAAATGTTTAAGAATATAAAATTATTTATATTATCTGTATTCTATTGTTTTTACAAAAACTTTTAATTTAATGTCTAAAGCCTTCAAGAAATTTTTAATTTAAAGAAATGGAAAACACATTAGATTTGAAGTGAATTTTTGTACATTTTATAGTATTCATCTGTTTTTTTTAAAAAATTATATATGTATATAAGTTCAATACTAACTACTTAGGTTACTTATTTTAAAGCATATTTTTATATCTTCTAACGTCAGTATTGAACATGAGCAGAAAGTAAGAGAAGTATAATATTTTTGTTTGTTGTGTGGTTAAAATGTTTCAATTTCTATATTTTTGACAATTTGAAAGTAATTAGTTTATTTAAGAAATTAGTAATGATTATTCTATATCTGTAATTGTTGGAAGGTGGACTAAACCACTTCAAGTTGTTGTCATGGCAACAATTCACCACCACCGTTCAGTTTAGAAAAGCTGACCCTTAATTGCTAGAAATTCTTCGAAGGAGTATATAATTTAAATATATTGGTATCTTTAGTCTTCCTTTTTCCTGTTTTAGCCAGCGGGAATCGCCGTCAGGTATTACTTCAGAGGATGAATAAGGCTTGATATGTATGAGCGTAAGTGAAGTGTAGTCTTGTACTACACTTCAGGTCGACCATTTCTGAGATGTTAGGTTAATTGAAACCCAACTACCAAAGGACATCGTTATCCACGATCTAGTATTTAATTCCGTGTAAAAGTTGGAACTCTCTACTTCGAAATCAACTGATTTGCGAAGACACGTTCACCACTAGACCAATCCAGTGAGTTAGTATCTTTAGTCTAACTGCTTGTATTTAACTAAGTTCTCTTCCTTTTTTTAATTCTAAATAATATTCCAGTTTATTATTACGATCTTCTATATGATACTGCTTATATTTTAATGAGAACGGCGAGATGATGAAATGATATGAATAATCCCAGACTCTTGCCGGGAATCGAACCGAAGATCAACTGATTTAACTCCGGCATGATACTGATTACATCTACTGCCAGTTGGTGTCGTCGGTACTGAGGTACAGATATCAGTTTCTATTTATTTATTTTTTTTTAAATTAGATTGGATATATCTTAAAACAATTTGGCAGTTTGGTCATGTTTTTAAAATTATTTTTTATTATAAAGTATTAATTGCTATAGTTAGTAAATGCAAAAATGTTAATAAAACTTCAAACTACTACGTTTTACGTATTTCCCATTGAATCACTATTTGAATACTTCTATTTAGTTCACTACCTTTTTATAAAGAGATTGAATATTTTCTGAAAGTGTATTTTAAAATATCGTTTTTCCTTTTTATACAAGGATATTATGTATCTGACAGTCTTTAAGTTTTAAAAATAAAATAAAGAAAGTACTGTGGTGTATCTTATTGATTAAAAAATATATTTAATGTAAAAGAGAAAAAGTATTTTTTTTTTATGAGGACAGTAAAATTTTCTTCTTTTATTAAATATATAAGTTAAAATACCTATGTTTTGATGAAAAATGTAAAAATTTGTTGAAAATCTTCTTTGCTAATAATTATAATCTTGAAAGTTTATTAAACTTAATAAAAAAAAAACTTTCCCGTTTTCCTGATATTTTTTTTATATGATTAATTTAGCATATAATCTCGAAGATGCAAGGAAATGTAAATTTTATAGTTCATGATAAATGCCAAATCTGACTAGGATATAGATTTAAATCATCTAAATGAAAATCCAACACTAACTTTCATTCTGTCAAGAATGCAAGCTTATTAAATAGTACAAAACTATTAAATAGTTAAACAAAATTTATTTCAATTCTTTTTCAAAATTTCCCCAATTAAATGATTCATAGTTAATTACAAAAAACAAAAAAAAATTTATGTAAGATCTTTAGAAATAGAATGATTAAAAGGCGTTATATATAAATAACATTATTCATTTTATTTTATATCCAAATAAAAAGTTCACTAAGTATTTTTGATGTGCTTTTTAATTGAATTATTAATTGGATCTAGGATTTTTTAATAACAATCAGGGAAGAAAATTAAATTATTTTTTAAATAAATATTTTATGTGTTTATCTTATAAATATAGTACGTACATATGCGTATGAGTTTTTTGTAGTGGTTTAATAAAATTTTAATGTCCAAGTCTTGTTTTTCCAAAAAATACAGACATATATACGTTAGATATTTAAAAATTTATATCTAACAAGAGAACAGTATTTAGAATTAGATACATTCATATAAAAATCTAAGTTTTAGCATGTATCAACAAATAAGTCCTAATTTTTTTTGATAAATGAAGGAGATAATAGATGAAAGAGAAAGTCTGAGGATTTATGTTTTAATCAAAGAGAAAAACATTGTGTTTTATACTGTATACCTGTATAATTATTAGTTACACTATACTAAGTAGAAAAAGTAAAAATTACAGGTTATTGCATATAAAATATGATTTATCAATTTTCCTGATGATTTCCTGCCGGTGCAACCTGAGCATTTAATAACTTCATTATTAGTTTTTAAATGTTTAAGAAAAAAGAATTTCTGTTGTTTAGGTTCTTTTTGTTGTATAAATTTTTCCATACGTCAAATTTAAATATTACAACCTTTTATCGTCTTTGCACTGAACGTTTTACAAACCCTATTTTGATTAATAAGCCTACATAAGTCCTGTGTTTCAGTTCTTAAGATAATAGTAAAAGGGTTGAAAAAAAGGTACTTTATATATAAGCGGATGGGATTTTTTTACTGTTTGTTAAAAAAAAGATTACAGTATTTTAGCGTAGAATGCAGTTTATCTATTAACTACCGTACATCCATTTATCTGGCTTATAGTATAATATGATCGTTCTCTCTTTCCTAATCCTTCTTCCAAATGGATTTTTGTTAAAAATTGTGAAATCTTGTATTTATTACAATACATTTTTTTTAAGATGTGATTTTAATAACCCGTGTTTAGTTTATCTGAGAGCAGAAATACATTTTTTTAAACGATCAAGATATTGAAAATAACTATTGGAAAAAAACTTGAAAAAAAATTCTAAACAGATAAAAAATATTATTTTTAAATGTACACATCAGTACTTTTATTTAAATGAATCTATCAAACACATTATGAATTGGTGAAATTTCACTCCTCAAAAAAAAAAAAAAGGTTCGGTAAGTGTTAAAAATCAGTTTTTCTAGCAATTTATTCATAAGGTACATAATAATGTATAATAAAAGGCAAGCTTCAAAAGTAAGATTTTTCTTTCGTAAATTGGTTATTTGTTATTTATATCAATAGAAATGTTATTTTTTATAAAAAAAAAATTATCTGAACGAATAGAACACAAAAATAAATTTATTACACTGAATATAATAAAATTTAATTTTTAAAATTCTTAATCAAAAATATACCCTAACAACTACTCTATTTAAATATGTTATTTTTTTACAGTTGTCATATACTTTTAAGAAATTGAAAAACGTTTATACACTTAAGGAAAACTAAACTAAAAACTAAAACTCTGTAACTTTTGCACAATATTTTTATACTGTTTCCAGCAATGAATGCATATAACTAACAATTGTTAATAAGTAGATGGGAGATGACAATAAAAAAAATCGTTCTAGATTTTTATAACCTATTTTTAGCAGTCAGATTAGTTGATTATTTCTGAATGAGAAAGGAATTAGCCACTATTCCATAAATCGTCGTACAGTCCACTAACATAAAATAAGATTGTAAGCTGGCAAATTCGTATTTTTTTTACAATATTTATTTAGGAGAATATTTTTGTTGCGGGCAATTTTATGTAATAATACTATATTATCCCACTATTAGTCATCATATTCTTATACAGATGTTTGGTAAAAGAAGCTTCTTTTGAGTTGCGTCATAAATTTTTAATTTTTTTAAATCGATAAAGTACTGTATAATGGAAACGTGGAGAATCGGAACACCTAATATATCTAAAATAGTTATAATGTCGCTATTTATTAAGGTTAACATCTGTACCAGAGTAAAATTATTCCATTATTATTAAACACTCCCTGCTCATCTCAAATTATTGTTTTTCTTTTTATCAGTGAGTAACTTAAATGAGTAGCAAGTATCTTCGCTTTTATTTTAACAATTCAATCTGGATATGAATAAAGGTTTTTCTTCTTCTGGTTAAACAAAAAATATCGCAACTAAGATAAGAGATCAGTGTAATCTCTTATCCGTAATTACTGTAACTGTAAGATTTTATATTGAGTTCCTGAATTTCTGTTTAGGTAATTGTTTTTTATTAATCATTCTTCGATTCAGTTCATTAACTTCCTTGTGATTTTATAGCCAGTATCTAAAGTTGTTTTCATTGTTTTCTTGAAGGGCAACTTTTTGTAGCAAACACCAACCGTGGGCTTAGTCATCATTTAATCTGATCTTAGTTTATCTTATGTTATACAGTAGTTTTGAATATGCTGAATAGTTTGCAACTGTTGGTTAGTTGGTTGAATCCGAATTGAAATTTATTTTCCCGTTTAATCTTTACCTTTATGCTGCATAAGTTTTCGTTTACACCAGTTTTCTTTTAACCCCGTTTCTTAACACAACCCGTGATTATTCAAGATTGTGAGAAACAGTATTCTTGATTTGATTTATCGTTTCAATTAGTCCGGCCTTCGGAGTGCTCTACTATTTCATTACTTTTATTTCGTTGTTATTATTAAGTTCCAAACCACTGTACTGGGTCTGTGGCTACCTAATGTTGTTTCAAATAGATCTTATTTACTTATTGTTCAATTCTCTTACTTAACAGATTGTACAGTTGCTACAACGTTATAAAATTTTTTTTTCTTTAAATATATAAATGGTACTTATTTTTGTTTTTTTTTTGTTCGCTCTGACGGCAAGTGCGGCGCTCTCTCCCACTAAAAACCTCCTCCTCTAGTCGCGCAGGGGACAGACCTAATCCACATGGTATGTACACAGCCCCTGCGCAATCAGGCGCACTTTTCATCGAATTAGAATAGCCAGAGCGACGTCCCCAGGGGATCATCGGCGAACGACGACTCTGAAGAGACCCCGCCTCACATCCCCTAAGACTGGCCGACCATAGCCGTCCGGCATCGATCTCTGCGCCACAGGTCAACTGTAGTCTTCCAGTCTGCCTGCACTTCTCTGCTGCCTTGTTTCTAATTGTGGCTGACACCGCAGTCGTTACTCTCGTCCAAGCATCTCTGTCACCCAACATCACACTAATGATATTATCCACATTTACTGCGCCGTGGCTCATAATGGCAGCCCAGAAGTCTCTTCACTTCGTGCACGAAAACACTACGTGTTCTGCCGTATATAAATGGTACTACGTGAATTTTTGTTAACTTTATTCCGTTTCTGGATTACTACTAAATTAAAGTTCTTTTTCATTATGTTTTAGCGGAAAATTATTGATTATTTCAAAACAGGTAACGCATAGCAAAACGTTTAAAATAAATTAGGATAAAAATATTTTAAAAAAATATTCATATATACATTATTAAAAATTCTAATTCCGCCTGTACTTGCGTATAGGCAGTTCCGGATTTATGTACTGTACTCGTAGATACCTTAATACATTTAAAGAGACCATAATTTATTCCACGAAATATACGGAAAATGGTCATTTTCTGCATATTTTGTCGAACGCTATCGCGTTTCATAAAATTACGCCCAATAGCACGTTATGAAATGATCATTCTACTATGTGATGTAAATTAGATTACGCTGACAAACTGCTTCATTAATTTTTACTCTTTCCATTTCTCTTTAGCAATTACGTAATTCATCAACATCAATTAATATTCATTAGTTATTTAACTAATATTTTTATCTTTCTTCCTATTTTGAATCCTATAATTATATCTACAATTTTTCTTAGTACATCCGATTACCATATATATATATATATATATATAGATACTTTTTTTTTAAAGGAAAATGCAACTTCAAATTTCACGAAAACGATTCCTCTTTATTATATTTTGTTACCTACACTTGAATTTTCATTAAGTAAATAATTTTTTTAATTTTTTTTCTTTATAAACACTTTAATATTTATAATTCCATATATTTTACCATATTTGAGTACATTATGGTATTGTTTGCTTTGTGTACAGTTTTGAACAACTCCCAGTAGTTTTTTTATAATACACCTGATAGTGAATGATGTTAAGAATGTAAATTTGTATTAATTGAGTTATTTAGGCTATATATTATGCGATTACATATGTCTATTTAATTATATCATTAAAACTTATTTGTTTATTATTCTTAAATCTTAATTTAATTTTTTTTTAAATTTAAAGACATTTTTAAATAAATTGTAAAAAATTTAAATTAAAAATTAGCAGTCTTAAGTTTTTTCCATTTAATTCAGTTTCTATTTATAAGTAATATATTTAGTATTTATTGTAATTTATTATTTTGTTTTTTAATATTTAATTTTTTTTTAGTTGTTTAATGGCAGTCTCGTTGTGGCTTCCCCTACTGAACTTAGACGTACCCTATTGTTCTGTAATTAATAGTTTGTAATTATGCTCTTACAGTCGGTATGTTATTATTTACAACTGAGAGAGGTGTTAGATTCAAGTGGGGTGTCCCTGAGCTTAGTCGGAGAGGTTGCATAGTGAGCATAAATCTTGTTATCAGATTATATGTTGGTGTACGTCTGTCCAGTAATATCTGATAGCCTGAATCAGTTACCCTTGGGATTTAAAATACAGCTCTTCTCCTATATCAAGCGCCTTCATATCCTCACACTCACACGCTATTTTTGTCTTTCCATTCCTACTCTTCACTTTGAACCCGACCAAACAGTGACAGTGACATATTAGTTTTGTTTTAGTTGTAACACTTGCATCAAACCATCCATTCCAATTCGTTGCACTCCACGGTTTGTTTAAGAATCTGTTTCACAACATTATTATTACTTGTATTGAGATTGAATTCAAATTAAAATACAGTAATTTTATAAAATTGTAAATATTTACTTTTTTATAGTCTTCAAAAGACAGTCTGATCTAACCTGTAACATTTTAATTACATATATCATTTAAACATTTTTTTATCAATTAATAGATTTTGGCTTGCAAAATTCTGTAAAAAACACATGGAATAGTAACATTGCTTGTTATCACAAAGGAAATAGAATAATCATAAATTGAAAATGTGTAAATTAACAAATATTTATTGATATTAATTTAATTTAAAAAATTTAAAGCCATTCTTAAAAACCTTTCTATAAAAAATTAGATTTTTTATAATGAAGAAAAAATTACAAATCTATAAATACATAAAATCCTTACCTAAATGAAATAAAATTTTCCCTACTTCGGAATCTCATATATATATATTAAATTTTATTTACGTAATGTTTTATAATTTTTATTTATTTAAAAGAGAATAAATAAATGAAGGAGTATTTGAATATTTTAAATATTTTAAAAACAATAGTTTAGATGTTTAGTTGAATGGAGTTAATGTAATGCAATGTTTTACTTCTTACATAAGAAGTACGTTTGGACCTTTGAACCAAAATTTTCTTACAATTGTATGTATATAAAACGTCTCAGATACGTAGATTAAATTTGTTTTTTATGAAAGTATTGATGTACATTATACCGTCTTCCCAAGTGGTGAATAGAAGAAGGGAGGATTCACTGTAGATTCCATCCTTGGCTCTTGTAGTGAAAGGTTGTGTTTTGTTGTGCTCTGTGAATTGTCAGTTGTAACCAGGCCAGCCAGGTGTTCAACAGTTCTTCTACCTGCGTCGCCAGACAATGTGAGAAGGGTCTGCTAGGACATCAGCCGGGCGGCCAGCTACCTGGACTACAGGCCAGTCACATTAAGAAAAGGATAATCCTTTTCTTAATTTTACTTTTATACTATTCAATATTTCTAATAATGTAAAGTGAACTCTTGTAGTCATTGTGAATACGTTAAGTAAATAGCCTATTATTATAGGACTATTGTGCTACTTTTAAAATAATTTTATTTTTTAATTGATTTTCTTGTCAGTGATTTTATTTTACAGCAAGTGTAGATTAAGAAGTGTAAATTAAGTTTAATTTTAATTTTTAAATTTTTCTTCCTTATTTTCCTCAATGGAAGGAAAAATAAGGCCTCCTCCACCCCGTTCTCCCACCACGGAACTGTCCGACGGTGGAGAGGAAAGCGGGTCTGGCGCTAGGAAGCGCCAGAAACGCCGGGACTCCGCGCCTCCTATGGAGGCGGAGCCCGTAGCGGGCTGTAGCAAGGCTGCAGCAGCCGCCAACTCGCAGGCTGATGATGGGGCCCCATCACAGCCTGCTACCGTCAGGCGGGAGAAAATCCCGCCGATAATGCTGGACTGCCCGAAAGAGTGGCCAGCATTGGCGAGGGACATAAAGTCGAGGATTGGGGGGCGCCTGGTGGCTAAAAGCACCGGGCTCTCGATAAGGCTGCAGCTGGGCAGCGAGGCGGATTACCGGGCGGTGCAGAGTTTTCTGCACTCGAAGGGAATCGCCTTTCACTCCTTTCAGCTCCCGAAGGACAGGGAGCTGAAGGTGGTTATACGGGGGATCCCCTATGGGGCTGCCCCGGAGGAAGTAAGGGAGGAACTGACCTCCCTTGGCTATGAGGTGGTTTCGGTTAAGAAGCTCCTCACAAGGGACGGTCGGGAAACCCCGACCTGCCTAGTGGCCCTTAAGAGGACCCCTTTGGCCCGGGCCATTTATGACCTTGGCAGTATTTTTTACTGCAAGGTCGCAGTGACTGCATTTGTGTCACGAGGGGGGCCACCCCAGTGCCACAGATGCCAGAAATTTGGACACTCGTCCAATTACTGCCAGAGGGCCCAGCAATGCGTAAAGTGTGGTGGAAACCACGACACTTCTGCCTGCGTCAAGCCGCGTGAGGAACCAGCCTCATGCGTCAACTGTAAGGGGCCACATCCGGCCAATTACAGGGGCTGCCCCTATTATAAGGAGCAGACAAACAAAGTCAAGGGACTTAAAAAGCCCGCGACTTTGGACGGCCGCAGCTGGGCCCGTGTTGCCGGTGGGGGAAAAACAGTCCCCAAACCGGAGGTGCCGGCACCCGTGGCAAAAGCGGTCGTGAAAAAAGGGGAGGTAACCTCCCCAACACCCGCCAAGCCAAAACCGGCGGCAACCACCAAGAAGGTGGTAAAACAAAAGGCGGCGACAAAGCCGGCCCCGGCTTTGTTGAAGAAGGCCAAGCCTTCCTCGACGGGAAAGGCAAAGCCTGCTCCGGCTGGGAAGGCCAAGCAGGCTGTTAAAAACACCGCGGCCCCTGTGGCCCCGCGCCCCACCAAAAGGGCGGCCGCGCCAAAAGGCACCCCCAGCGGCAATCCGAAACCGGCTACCCCGTTGGAGACCACTGGCATGGACTTCCTGTCGCAGATGACAGTGAAGGATATCCTGCCAGATATCATGATGGTTTTGCCACGCCTGCTCCAGGCAAAATCTCTCAAGGACTGTATTCAGTCCTTAATAGAGTGCCTCATGGCTGTACTGTCAAGGTATGGTTAGGCCCACCCTCAGACTCTTGCAGTGGAACGCCAACTCAGTAGTAGGCCGGACGGAGGAACTATGCCGTCTGGCCGAGGATCTACTGATAGACGTGATACTGTTGTCTGAGACGTGCTTGAACCCAAACAAGCAACTGACCCTTCGGAACTATTTTACATATAGGACGGATAGGCCAGTTCGACCCGGATCTCGCACCTCTGGTGGAACTGCGGTTTTAGTCCACAGACGCCACGTGCATACGCGCGTTGTTCTTCATACAAACGTGATGGAGCAATCGTGTGTGCATGTGGAGCATCTGGGCACGGTGTATCGGCTGGTTTCGGCTTATAGCAAGCCGAACGACGCGGTAACCGGCGCAGATCTGGATGCCGTGCTGGAAAATTGGGATGGGCCCGTGATACTCATGGGCGACCTCAATGCCAAACACGTGTCATGGAACAGCATTCTGACAAATCCGAATGGCAGATTGCTGTACGAAAGGGCGAGAGCCCGCCGCTTGGTCGTCGTAGGCCCTGAGGTGCCCACGTTCGTGCATCGCTCAGGCAGATCTAGGCCTGACGTGCTGGATATCGCAGTCATGAAGGGGGGTACCCTCCCATTCATGATTGAAACGATAGAAGACCTCAGCTCGGACCATTCCCCTGTCCTGTTGGAACTAGGTCAGGCAGGGGGTGGCCGAGATCCCCCGCCTATACCCCGAAGGTCAGTCAACTGGAAAAGGTTCTACGAGACCCTCCAGCGGGAGTACAGGCCGGTAAATCCTGAGCTCCTGAACACCCCGGAGGAAATCGACGACACTGTCGGGCGCGTCACGTCGTCAATGACCGAGGCCCTGGCAGGCAGCTCATCGGCCAAAACTCGAGCAGTTGTTAGAAACGACCTCCCTCCTCATATCTCCGAAGCCATAACGGAGAAACGACGACTGAGGAGGAGATATCGAATCACCCTGTCCCCCGCTGATAAGCGGGCCTTTTATAATCAAACGGACAGGGTAAAACAACTGCTGACAAGCCATCGAGAGGATTCGTGGAACGAATACCTCGCCTCGGTCTCTGACGACATCTCCTCGGTGTTCAGGTTGAACAGGAGACTGCGAGAAGGGAAGAAGCCTCGCCATCCGGTTGTGGGGCAGCGAGGTTTTCTTGCATACTCGGAGGCGGAGAGGGCCGAGGTATTCGCCGATACCTTGGAGGAGCAGTTCACTCCAAACCCCCCTCCCTCCCCGAACGACGAGCACACAACCGAGGTGGAATCCTTTCTTGTAGATTATTTCTCACAGGTGGAGGACGCCCCTCTAGAGATTGACCAAGTCACTGAAGCGGAAGTTTCCGCAGCCATTAAGGCCACAAGCCCCGACAAGGCCCCGGGTGTCGACGGGATCAGCGCCCGTGCATTCCGGAACATACCGGCCTCCGTGATTACAGCAATTTCGGTGATATTCACGTCCATTTTGTACGTTGGATATTTCCCGAATTGTTGGAAAACGGCCAAAGTCGTATGTTTACCCAAACCGGGGAAAAGTTTACTTTTCCCACGGAATTATAGGCCAATCTCCCTGTTACCGGTATTGTCTAAGTTGTTCGAGAGGATTTTTCTCGAAAAACTGAGGCGATACATGGAGGGAGAAGTGCGGCCCGAGCAATTTGGGTTCAGGGAGGGTCACTCAACCACCCTCCAACTGGTAAAAATAATAGACGACCTTGTCGGAGGCCTGAACAGGAAACGGGTGACTGCAGCCGTTTTTCTGGATGTGGCCAAGGCCTTTGACAAAGTTTGGCATAGCGGGCTGCTTTATAAGCTAGCGCGATCGGCGATCCCGTACCGCTATGTCAGACTGATGCGGTCATATCTGCTAGACCGACATTTTGTCGTGCGCGTAGGGGAAACGATTTCCTCTACCAGAGAAATAGCCGCTGGGGTTCCCCAAGGAGCAGTACTTTCCCCGTTCTTGTACACTTTGTACGTGAACGATATGCCGCTGTCGGAAGGGGTCAAAACGGCCCTTTACGCAGACGACACGGCATATTTCTACGAATCCGCAAATGTGGATTACGCGGTCCGGAGGCTCCAAAGGCAGCTGGACTTAGTGGAACCGTGGCTCGACATGTGGAGAATCAGGGTCAACGGTGAAAAATCGGTGGCCGTGATGTTCACATGCAAGACACGTAAACCGACCAGAGAGCTGGAAATCTCAGGGGAGAAAATCCCTTTTGAGAAAACAGTTAAGTACCTGGGGGTGGTGTTGGACAGGCGGCTTACCTTCGGCGAACATGTAAATTATGCGACCCGGAGGGCTAAGGCCGCCAGAGCCTCGCTATACCCAGTGCTGAACAGTGCCAGCCCGTACCCACTGGCAACTAAGCTCCTCATTTTTCGGCTGTACGTACTGCCGATTCTAACATATGCTTACCCGGCATGGGGGGCAGTGTTGAGCTCCTCGCTTCAAAAGAAGATCGAGGCCGTCCAAAACATCGCGTTGCGGACGATCTTTGGAGCTCCGTGGTTCGTCAGGAACGCCACTCTCCGATCTGATGCGAGATTTCAATCCGTGTCCGAGGTGGGGGTGGCGCAGGCGCGCAGACTGTTCGGGAGAGCGGCTGTGTCCGAACACAGTCATCTTCGGGACATCTGCCGAGAGGACCCAACTCCGACAGTTGTAAGGAAGCGGCCTCACGCCGTACTGGACGAACCACCGTGATGGTGCGGTGCGGTAGCCGAAAATCGACAAACCAGGCTTAGGGGCCTCCATATCGCATGAGCCATAAACGGAATAGTGCGTCAGACGCGTTTCCGGGGTCGCGAGTGAAAAGTTTTCGCGAGTTATATAGTTTGAAGACGTCAAACACGGTAAGTCGCGCATAAAACAAAAACGCGGTCTAAATTTAAAAAAAAAAAACTTACAGTAAGACAAAATATCCCAGCAATTGCGACTCCTCCGGAAAAGGGGACGCATTGCTCGCTCCTTATAGCTAGTGCCCCGTTGTGGCGTATTCCTGCTAGCCTATTAAAGAGTTAGCACCGAAAGGACTTCAGTGGACGGTCTGAAGGGGAATTACGTCGGGAGGACAGGCTTTATAAGCCTAGCCTTCCGCGGTCGGCCCATGAAATGGGTTCGATAACGCTGGTTTAACAACGGATTGGAATGCAATTAAATCCGTCTTAAATTCACTAAAATAATAATAGACAAAACTTGAAAAATTAGATCCGAGATTAAAAAATAACCCTTTTAAAAACAAGCCCGATTAGAATGATCCAGCAGCAAGGGACTCTGTCCAGGTTCTGCGATAAAGTAGGGAGTAATAGACTCCTGCCAACTTTGCATTCCATTCCGATTCACTGTATGTTTTTTAAGTATATTTTGAAAAGCTTTTCATGCTTGTTTTGCAAAAATTTGACACTATATAATCGTCGATCAATGAAAATTATAACGAGAACTATTTAATTCCATACTTTTTAGTATTTCTGGCAAGTCTAACCATCCTACGGTTGAGAGCATTTTACAACTATGTATTTTTTTTGTTTTTTGTTATAGATGAGTCTGAGAAATGCCATTTACGCACCCCCCATAAATGGGGGAGTGTCGGACTTGCACGGGTTCGGCTAGATGTTGTTAAGAGCCTATGTGTGACACATACATTTTACTTCCCCCCTAAACCCCCCCAAAAGTTTTTGGGGGGCACCCGCCCGTGTGGGGTATCATAGGACTCGGAATCAACCCCTGATTTCGAATCCGAGTCATGAGAAGACGAAGCTCGCTTCCAATAGAAGATAAGGCCTCTCCAGAGGTTGGGCCCTCGAGGGGAACTGCCGGAAGGAGGGATAGTATTTCTGAAGTCTCAGAAGACATGGACATTACAGGATTAAATCAAGGAAAAGCAAAGTGGAAGACAGTAGAGGGGAGAACCGCCAAGCGGCCGAGAGCAGGCCCATCAGAAGAAGAGGAGGCCCCCCTTAATTTGAAGGAGGTTACGTACAGGCTGGGTAATGCACTATTACAGCTTAGGCAACTAACTGGCAAGGCCAGTGTAACGGCAATCAAGGCTCATGAGAGGGAGCTGACAGAAATTTATAAAGATTTACAACGATTAAATGATGAGACTCCAGACACAGTTGACCAAAGTACGCAAACCGAAAGTCATGGCAGGAACGAGATGTCAGATATTCTAGATGTAGAGCTGACAGATGAACAACTGATAGACAGATTACCCACACGATGGTCAACCTGGTTAATGAACAGGTTGACCCAGGAGAAAGATCTAAGACCAGGAGATAACAGCTGTTTTTTCATCGATTTGAATGGATTAAAGCCATCCAGCCGGTATGCTGGGACGGCACCTGGGGCAATGATCTTACAAGACTCCACCATCCTCGAAGATGGAAAGATTACAAATACCGAAACTAGGTACACGGTAATCTATGACTCTAGAGAAGGAGATAAGATAATGGCCTCTCATATTATAAAGGCCTTACGAAGAGCTGTAGGTAAGCTGGAGTCAGCTGTCTTTGTGGTTCCCAGTGGTCCAGCGGGCATCATAGTGAGAAAAATAGTAATATACATGATGAGGAAGGGTAAGACCTTGCCGAGGATGTTACTCCCCAGCCTGAGCGAACAAGGGAGGGCAAGGTCGAGGTCGGTATCAACAAGAAGGGGAACCCCCCCGGTCGTTGAAAGTAAAACGGTCGTAGTAAGGGCCCCCGGTAAATCTTATGCCGATCTGTTGAAAACCATGAAAGAAAAGGTTAAGGTTGAGGAGGCCGGCGAAATACTGTCAATTAAACAGGGAAGGGATCAACAACTAGAGGTCCGAATTAGTGGGGCGAAGAAGGCGGGGGAGTTTTCCTCCCTGCTGAAGAACAGAGCAGAGGATCTCCAGGTGGATATAAGAACAAGAGGAGACCGCAGAACAGTCGTTCGTGTAAAAGACATGCTAGGCGACACTACTGAGCGAGAGGTCAGGGAAGCGGTAGAGAAGGTACTAGGACAAGGAGAAAACTTTCAGGTCACATCACTAAGGGAGGCATTTGGAAACACAAAAAATGCCACGGTGGTCACAAGTCAAAGGAATGCAACGAAATTAATTGCAGCAAGACTGAGAGTAGGGTGGGTGAGTTGCAGGGCCTACATCCGGACGGATATAGAGAAATGTTATCGATGTTGGGATGTCGGTCACAGCAGAAGAGAGTGCAGAGGCCAGGACCGTTCAAACCTCTGGTTCAACTGTGGTAAACCCGGCCATGTAATTAAAGATTGCAAGGAGGCGACCATATGCCTGGACTGTGGAGCCACTTCACATAGGACCGGGAACCCGTGCTGTAACAAAGGTCATGACTAAAGTAATACTAGTTAATAATAACAGGAGCCTACTCTCTAGTGATTTGAGCATAGAAATAGCAGCTAGATACGAAGCGGACTTCCTGGTGGCCACCGAACCTAATGTGTATTCGGCGGCCAGAGAACAGTGGCTGACCGATGGGAATGGTGATGTGGCAATTAGAAAGATCGTTGGAAATGTGGATTATGACCTGTATGGTAGAGGTGACGGACTCATTGCTGTTGAGGTAAGCGATAAGATTATAATAGGTGTATATATCAGCCCTAACTGCAGCAGGGAATCTCTTAAGAACAGACTCCTTGACCTCCAACAAGTCATTATACGAGCTCGGAAGAGAATTGTAGTCCTTGGAGACTTTAACTGCAGGACTGTTCTAGCTGGAGCAGTCTCCTCGAACGCTAGAGGAAAACTCCTGGAGGAATTGCTGGCAGCGACAGGAATGACATGTATTAATGACGGAACAGCCACCTACCAAGCAAGAGGGCATCAATCGGTCCTGGATTTAGTTATAATTGATGGAAGGATGCGCACTGATGCAGCTGTTCTTAATGACGAAACAGCCAGCGATCACAGAGCAATCTTTGTTAACTTCAGAGAGTAACGGCCAGAAATAAGACAGATAAATAACAATATCAGACTGTCTGATCAACAGATATATAGAGTGGCTAATAATGCGGCAAATAGAATTAGAAATAGTACTCAGATATCACCTGAAATATTCCAAAATATAGTTAAAGAAGAGATGGCGAACATACCGAGGAGAGATAATATTAAACATAATATGGTCTACTGGTGGTCCAGGGAGATAGAGGAACAGCGTAGAATTATGCAAAGACACAAGAGGACGGCCCAGAGGTTGCGAGCTAGAGTTGGTTCGGAAATAGGATGTAACATTGCGACAGAGCAATATAGGCAAGCGAGAAAGACGCTTAACTTCCTCATAAAGCAGGCTAAAAGAAGGAAATGGTTAGAACTATGCGAGGAGTTGAATGCTGATCCGTGGGGAAAGGCTTTCAAAATTGTAACCAAGCGGCTTGGGAGACAAGCTCCGACACTGAATGAAGAAACGGCTGCGTTGCAGATCAGAAAGTTATTCCCCAGAACGGAGGAGCAATAAAATAGAGAGATGATAGAATGCCAGGGAGGAAGACTTAAACAAAAAGAGGTCATGGAAGCTATAAATAAATTAAAAAATAAGAAAAGCCCCGGCCCAGATGGCATCCCAGCGGCCATCATTAAGATAATACCTAGGATCGTACCTTGGGAAATAGTCGATGTAAATAGTCGCTATAAATAAATTAAAAAATAAGAAAAGCCCCGGCCCAGATGGCATCCCAGCGGCCATCATTAAGATAAAACCTAGGATCGTACCTTGGGAAATAGTCGATGTAGCCAGCTACGGCCTACAAAATAGAAGCTTCCCTGAATGCTGGAAGGAAGCAAGAACAGTCTTCCTCCCAAAGGCAGGACAAATTCAAGAGAACACAGCATATAGACCGATTACGCTCATAAATAATATGGGAAAAGTAGTTGAAAGGTTGTTAGAAAATAGAATTAGAGAGGAAATAGAGGAAAAACAATGTCTACATCCGGAATTTAGAAAGGGACGGTCCATGGTGACCGCAGTCGAGAAGGTAAAAAACTGGGCATTAAATTGCAGAAGCGGTACATGGAGGACTAGAAAAATCCCCATGATCATAATGCTTGATGTTAGAAACGCATTTGGTACGGTCCCCTGGACAGCCATCATTGAGGCGCTTCAAGCTATGCAAATAAGTAAATACTTAGTAAATCAGATAGATCAATATCTCCAAAATAGGTTCATAGAGCTCAAAACCCTAGAAAGGAAAGCCATATTTCAGGTATTCGGAGGGGTGCCGCAGGGATCTGTCCTTGGCCCAACCTTATGGAATGTTTTCTATGATAAAATCTTCAGGCTGAACTACCCCGAAGGGGTATCGATAGTAGGATACGCGGATGATATCGCAATATTAGTAGAAGACAGAGATATTAATGAACTGGAGAACAAGGCAAACCAAGCGCTTGATGAATAAACCAAGAACAATAGATGAATGGATGGAGGATAACAAATTAGAAATAGCTCCTAATAAATCCTGTTGCCTGGTCCTCTCGGGTAGAAGACCATTAAGAAGTGTGAATCTAAATATCAGAGGACAGAGAATTGATGAAGTAAAAGAAACAAAATACTTGGGGGTACTTCTGGACAAAAGTTTAAGGTTCAGCAAGCATATTGATATGATTTGTGGGAGAGTTACTCCTGCTGTAAAGGGATTAAGAGGATTATTTCAAAACCACGGCACACCTAAAATGGTTATTCGAAGATTGATAACCGCGGCTATCACTTCGGCGGTACTGTATGCGGCTCCCATATGGGGGGCGGCAATGAACATACAGCGAAATAAAAAGAAGTTGAGAAGTGTCCATAGAATGGCATTGCTGCGTGTAGCTGCTAGTTACTGTACGGTATCGTATTACGCGCTGTGCGTACTGACCGGGGTCCTACCCATAGACCTTCAGATAAAAGCCAGAACCCTCAGACACAGCGGTATGTCGAAAGAAGAGATGGAAGGGATTATAGAACAAGAATGGCAAGAAGAGTGGGCAGGGTCCAGAGTGGGAGAATGGACCAGACGCCTAATCCCTAATATTAAAACCTGGAATAACAATAGACTCGGAGATGTCAATTTTTACATGACACAATTACTGTCGGGGCACGGCTCTTTCGGTCAGTATCTGTATAGGATCGGGAAGAGAGCCACCCCGCAGTGCATCTATTGTCCAGAGAACGACGATGCCGTACATACGTTGTTCATATGTCCAAGATGGGCCGTTAACAGAGGTCAAATAGTAATTAATGGTCTTACACCAGAAAATCCATAAACTGGTTGAGGTACAACAATGAGAACTGGGAATGGTTCCGCAGGTTCGCAGGGGAGGTCCTGCGGGCCAAAGAGGATGAAGACAGAAGAATGGGAGTATAAACAGTAGGGTAGGGCGGACAGTCACTCCATGGAGGGCCTGTACGCCTTTGTGTGCGGGTACCTGAGAAGGGGGTGAACTCCAGGGGAGTTTGAGTTTGGGTTAAAATAAAAGACCAAGTCCCGGTCGGCGGGGTCGTCCCTGCGGGAGCCTAGGCTCTTTGTGGGGTCGGCGCTGTCGATTAGAGGCCAAGGCGTAAAGACCGAGTCCCGGTTCCCTGCTGAGGCGCTGGGGGACGGCATAGCCGGACCTTGGCTCTAAAGCGGGGGATTAGAGGCAGGCAATGTAAAACAAAAGATCCGAGACCGGGGATGCCAACCTGCCGTGCCGGACGTATAGCCGGCGGGTTGGGGACGCCTCCTTTGAGAGTAAAAGGACACTCTCCCCGACTGAGGATACTTAATTGGATATCCGGTCGGGGAGAGTAGAAAAAAAAAAGAGCCTATGTGTACCCGCACCCTACCGACTAAAACTCCTATTTCACCGTTTCTTCTCCTCCGGGGTCGGTCCTGCAGTTTAAGCATTGCGCGGGCCCAGGAGGTGCCTTTAGGGTCCAGTGGTACAGAGTCCCCGTGCTTCATCACCGTCGTGTCACTTGCGACAGCTCCACAGGGGGCTGCCCTTCGCCCCTTCAGCTTCAAGTCACTTTCTTCTCTTGAGTCTCGGATCTTTTTACAACTATGTATTGATATCCCTTTTAAAAAAAATATTTAATTTTGATTTACTATAAATAGTTTTTGTGTTTCGTTGTTTTTATTGAAGTCGTTTAATGTTCAGTGTCAGTTAGACAATTAAGTTCAACCTACAGATATTTAGTTAATGAAAGAAAGTATAATAGTTGTAAAATTACAGGGGATAACCCGAATTTTCAGCCAAAAAACCAATATTCATCTACTAGTATGGGGTATGCAGTAAAATTAAAACCACATTAATCAATTTTAACAAATATAAAATTTGTATTATACAATTTAGTAAAACTATAAATAAATAAGTTAGTTTAAACATATTTAATTGTAATGTAACACTATGTATCATCTATTAGTAACTTAAAACCTGTCAGATAAATTGAATTTAACATCAAGCGTTATGAATTATTGCGATTAAACCAAAGCTTGTATTTAATTATAATTTTATTGTTAGGAAATATCTATCTAATATTAATTAGTTACATAGTAATGGGGATTAATTAATTGGGTTACGACGTAGTAATTATTGCAAAATATTGTACACCTGTAATTCTATTAAATTAAATAAAATATAATTTAATTTTATTGATTATAGACATTTTTTTCATTTCATTTTTATTTTATTCCCCGTTAAATTATTGTGAGAGAAAGATTTAGTCTGTATGGTTTTTTATTTTTTTTTTTTACAATTTTTTAAGTGCTGTTGCATTTGATGCAATTATTTTATTGTTAACGCATCAGAGAATTTTTTGTAGTCTATAATATTTATGGAAAACAAAATCTATTTGTGCTTAAAGTATTACGTTTTAATACCTCTCTGTAATTCTAAAAATTGGATAACATAATACTCTTTTACTTATTTACATTTTTATTGTTTAAATGTATAATTATCACTTTTTATATTCGATTATTTTAAGATAAAAATATATTTATTGTAGTTATTATTTTTTTTTTTACTCTGTAAAAATTCAAACGTGTTGAAATTCAAAGGATAAAAGAATCATCGGCTGATGGATTAAAAAAAATGCCAAACCATAACCGACTACCAAATCAATTGATTATTTATGTTAAAATTTTCTTTATTTATTAAATGTTTAATCCGGATTAATGAATATGTCGAATAAAGCTTTTACAATATTTGCTTTTAAACGAATGTTGTTGTAGACATTTTAACCTAAAATTAAATATTTATCATATGAAAATGCACTTCATTTTTTTATTTATTTATTTGTCAGAGTTGCAAAATGTTTGGATTTTTTTGTTAACAAAAAACTGGATAAACTTTTTCGATTAATGTCTAAATAAATTTTAAAAGTAGTTCTAAAAATCAGGAATAAGATTATTTTAAAATAAATACTAAATAAATTGTCTATTACTTATGCTAGATTGCATCTTTAGTTCGTTAGTATTAATAGTTAGGTTGAAATCTTCATTAAATCATAATTAAATATCGTCCGTTATTCGATAAAGTAAGCTATTCGTAAATTTGAATCATATAAATCGATATTTAACAAATTAAACATAATAATTTATACAGGAATTTATATTTACCGTAGGAGAGATTTTGCAAAAAAATTCTGATATGGACACCATATGACTTCCTTGCACGCCTATTAAATACATAAACATAATTTTTTTTTTTTTAAGAAAATTACATAAAATTTTATTTCATTAATAACTTATGATATTTTTTTATTGAATTATTATACATCGTAAAAATTTTTACAATGAGAGGTTAATAATTATTAAAAATCAGTATATTTAAATAAAGCCTTCTCCAAGATCCAAATATTTCATTAAATAAAATTTTATTTAGCTATAACTCTGGAACCAATGAAAAAACTACCACTTATATATCGTTGAAAATCTCTCAATGAGTGCTTATTACTGCAGTTAAGAAAAAGTCCAAAATCCAATTCTTTTTGGATTTTGTGTTTTTTTTTTTTGACACTTGTAACTAGATGTTACAATAGATCAAAATCCAAAATTTCAACATTCTACGGCTAATTTTTTATTAGTTATGCGAGATAAGTTCATACGTATATAAATACCTACACAGACGCCACCTATACATACCATACCATATACATACCTATATACAGACGTCACGCCGAAACGAGTCAAAATGGGTATTTCCGTTGAAATCTTAAAACCGAAATTTTTCGCGATCACAATACTTCCTTGTACGCGTACATGGAAGTAAAAAGTTCACTTATTCTTTAAAAATATTATCCATCTCTTTTAAACCAGTAAGTAGAAACATTTTTAATACAATACTTCATGGTAGTGTAAGAAGAGATCTACCGTTTCAATTTATAATGAACTACTGACTCATTTGAAAGATCTTCACGCTAATTTAATTAACATAAATTTAAACGATTTTCTTTTACAGAAGCAATATTTATGTATAGATAACGTTTTAAATAACTGTTATCAAAAAGTAATTTAAAAAAACTTCTGAATTTCCCTTTGTTTAACGGTTTTATTAATATTTGCTGAAATAATTTTCATCAACGTCTTTTAATTTGTTATTTATTTAGTATAAGTATCCATGTTTACCCGAGCGGCTATACACACTTCGACTTCGTTTGTAATACTCTTTTGAACCAGTCTGCACACTATTTCCATCCTGCCTCACTTTTTACGTGATATCCATTACTCATGGGCTCGCTTCCACCCGGAAAATTTACCACATTTATTATTCAACAGCTATTAGTCCCATCGTATTTCTGTTTGCAGGCATGTATACCATTCTCTGGGGGGGGGGGGAAACCTTTTTAAAATTATTTTCAAAGAGATGGAACCCACCCTTCCTCTACACCTACCCCCAACTCAAAAAATCTTAAATGGCAAAGGTAATTACATTAATTGACAACCCGAAAAAAAAAAAATTTGGTGAAAAAAAAAGTTAAAATCCGCCCACCCCTTCACTCGGTAGGTGCGAAAAACCATTTGGGGTAGTACTTTTTTAAATTTCATTCCAACAAAAATAACTATAAAATTAAGTGATATTACTTCTTAAACCATTTGATATAATCATAATCTGTGGATTAAAACGGGAAAATTATTTTTAAAATCGCCAACACAAAATTTCGCCCTTAAATGTTTTCTAAATTTTCAAGGATTAAAAAATTTTTTTTTAAATGAGACGTAGCTTGTGACACCTAATTAGAAGGCCCTTTGAATGATAAGTAATTTGGTACAAATAAAATAAAAATTGGTTCACTGGTATTGAAGTTATGATTAAAAATGCGGTTTTTTAGGTTATGTTGGGATACGGTGTTACTGACCCAAAGCATTAGATCTAAAATCGTCCTTTTTTGTTAAAGATATAGGTTTTAGGTCTAGCATTGACAAAATGTTATCAGTAAACACAGCATTATAACATCAACTAAACATACGAAAAACCAATTTCTTTGCTGGCTACATTTTGAATAATTGATTATCTTGTTATAACTGGTTATCATTTTCTGCCAATTATTGAGATCTTAGTTATTATGTAAAAGTTTTGCAAATTGTTTTCTTTCATATTGTATATCATTAGTGGCAAAAAGTATTTATTGTATTTATTTCATCATCATGTTTTATTCATCATGTTTCATCATCATGTGTTCTTTAGATAAACTGGCATTTGGTTTGTGTTAGTGTTCTACCATTTGACCTTTCATTTTTTTCTTTAGTAAATTTGTCTCGCTAAAATGTAGGAAGGTGTAGCGGAAAGGGTGGATTCCACCCGTTTGGAAATCATTTAAAAAAAGTTCCCCCCTAGAATATTATACATGCCTCCAAACAGAAATACGATGGGACTGATATCTATTGAATAATAAATGTGGTAACTTTTCAAATGATCACCCGGTATATTGATATATACGTACATAGTGATGTATACGTATATTATGATATACTATTATAGTCTAGTAATACCTTGAACTTCAATTCCTAACATGTAGGCAACTGCTTTTACTGTACTGTAATGCGTTGCCTACTGCTGTTATTACAGGAGTATTATTTTAGATTATTACCTTGCCGTTGTATAATTATAGTTAAATTCAGTCTTCCATTTTCCTTACTTTATATGTTAGTTACAAGTTAAAGAATTTAGTTGGTTAATTATTTTTTACTAATCCTACTTTTCTATAAGAACAAAACTTCCTTTTTTATCCCGGCCAGGCACGGAACCTTTTCATGCACTACCAATTTCCACCGAGTTAATGACGCTGTAGCTGTTGATGCCCGCTATTTCACGTATAAAAAAATCTCTCTTTGAAAATAATTACATTTCTTTGGTAAATAAATACTTGTTTACATTGTTACTTGGAATCAAATATTATTTCAGTATCTGATAAATGTAAAAAATTTGTTAGAAAAGGACGTTATCACATGGTTGTTAGAAAAGGACCGAAAATGCAACACCCTCTGAAAGTAATTTAAGAACAGGAAACATTAACAAATTTATGCAAACTCTAATATGCTCTTATTGAGTGAAGATTTTTTTTTACAAACATTAACGTAACAAATTTATGAAAAACTTAACAGTTTGATGATAAAATAAGCTCCTCACAAACATTTAGAAAGATAAAATTGTAAAATTACTTTAAATAATTTCTGTAATAATTTTAAGTCTGTAAATTGAAGTTATCTTTTTATATGCTAGTTTAAACTTTACTCTTCGTTAAATGGACCTATATCAGTAACGTATTTTTTCAGTGGTTTTCTGCTAATGGTCTTAATTGTACTCTTTTTCACTGAATCTTAAACGGAAATTTTTTCAATCCAATTTTACATACCCTGTATGAACAATTTTATAATATAAATTTTTCTATGGCATTATCACTGTTAAATATTGCCTAGTTAACAGAATAATGGTTTACAGTAGATTGTTATTTAGAACTACATTCAAAGTATTTTTGCTCGAAATTTTAAAAAATTGGACATTTTGGGTAAAAGTATTTTACATATTCTTCTATTCCATGCCTTTCTTTATTCTTCTTTCCTGCCTTACTTTATTGCAGAAAGCAGCAATACCATCTTACGAGAGCGTTTTTTTTTTAAATATTCAAATTTTAAATAAAAAGTAGAAGATGGTATAAAAAATTTAATAAAAGAGTAAATTTGCTTAAAAACGTAAACATAGTACTTTTTAGATTCTTTTAACTTCAACTTTTTGAAACTGATGCTATAATAGACTGGTTGGTATTTCATAGTAGTTTTTAATTCTGACTTTTGAACGTTCAAATTTAAAGAATTATTATTTTATTTTTATTTGTAGTTCGTTTGATTATTTTATCAGCTTTTTATTTTAAATTATTTTATTAAATTTAACAAAGCAAAATGCTGTGAAACATTGTAAAATTTTAAGCTTATTTTGATTGTTAAAAAAACTACATAACTTTTATTTATAATTTTTTAGCATTCCTTATGCATATTTGTTATTACATACAAGGTAGTAATACGACTTAAACTGTTAAAGAAACGGAGTTCCAGTAAAGTGATTCATCCCGTAATATAATCATGTATATACTTTGTGGCGATTCTGTCCACTTGCAACAACATTACGCGAGAAGCAACTGACCGATTGTTTTCAAATATTCAGAATACATTCGTGTTATCCCAGAGAAGATTTTAAGCCATAGATCGAGGCCCTAGCCCCTTGGGTGTAAAGTTCTGAGTTTTTCCTCTACGATGACAACCTAATACCATTTTTGATTTTGTTTTTCGAAATCAAAAATGGCATCTGGTTTCCAAATTAAAAATGGTATTTGATTTTTTCGACAAATATTCGTTTCAATCAAATATTTTTTTCGATGTAAAAAAATATTAGATTATGCGTTTTATAAAATGTCCGATTTTCAGCTCTCTACCTTGACCCCTTACCGTGGTAAAGGGTTCTAAGGCTGTGGAAAAGGGAACCTAAAGGGTTATGTTCGTCTACAGTAGGAGCGTATCAGAGCTTCTATATCAAGAAAGAGTGAAACGTTGGAGAGCTTTTCAGAATATCTGGTTCTATATATATACATTTAATAGATCAACCCAAGTTCAGAACAATTGAAATAGGATGGATGACACTTTATTTCATTGCATAACAGGAGCACATTTTATATATATATATTACAAAACCAGCAAAAACTTGCAATCCATGACAACATACCGCCCATTCACATATAATTTTACGTTAAAAATATTTGTAAGCTAATTAATTTTTTTAAATTTTCAAATTAAATTTAACTTATATTTTAAAACCATACAAAAATTTAAAGTTTTAGTAAAGTAAAATCAATAAAATGGCTAGAATACGATTTCGCTAGCTTAAGTTTTTGTTTTTGTTTATATTTTAAAAGTTTTAATTTTTATCTTTGATTTAAGTTTTATAATTCTTTTAATTATATTTTTACATTTTAATTTTGACTTTATTACTTTTAATTATTAAGTGATCTTTATAATTTTAAACAGTTTTTTATATTTAAAAAGAACTATGATTTATTTCTTGTTGGGATTATAATTTAAAATTTTTAATTTAAATAAAAGGTTTTAAATTTGTGTATGGTTTTAAAGTATAAGTTAAATTTAAAAAAAATTTAATGAGATTTAAAATATTTGTAACATAAAGTTATAAGTGAATGGGCGGTATGCTATCATGAATTGCAAGTTTTAGATGGTTTTGTAATATATATATATATATATATATATATATATATATATGTAATGTATACAACTGATGATGCGAATCAAATTCGCAGAAGCGCTTCTGTTATATAATGAAGTAAGTTAAGTCATCTTATTTCTGTTGTTCTGAACTTAGGGTTGATCTATTAAATAATTTTAATTGGTACATAGAAGAACGGTTTATTAAAAAATAAAATACAATTTTATATATATATATATATATATAATTGTGAAATTTTAAATGTTTAGAAATTTATCAAATTATTATTTATTGTCATTGCATTTAAATGTATTTTTTAAACTTCGATTGATTAATTTTTTTTATTTTTATTTTTATTCCTGAATTAATCTAAGAGTATTTTTAAATTTCCTGCTTGCATATTTCTTTGAAATTAATAGAAATGGTATTACTTCGTTACAATTGTCTTATGTTTATATATTACGTACTATTATTGTACAGACTGTTAAAAAAAATTATGTGTATGAACATTCAAATTGATGACCGTAAATATTTACTATATGTTTTTAATAAACTAATTTTAATCTCATATAATGTAATAAGAATATTTATTTATGCTCGCTCTCGTATTCATCGTAACAAGTACAACCTTATGTTGTACACATAGTTAAAAGAATTGTAAACATACAAGTATTCAGTTATAAACTACGGCTGGCATATATCGCACACTGTCAAGTAAGTTTTAACACGCACACGCGTTAACGTTAAAATCCATTTCAATTCGTAACCCATACAAAACAACTGTTGTAAAAACAAAACTTATATTGTTTCTGTCTAATCAGCTTCAGTTAAATCGTCAAATAAATAACACAATTACACCTAAATATTTTTTTTTTGTGGTAAAAATAATGTAGCTTACTGTAATTATATAATTCAACTGATTTTAATACACTTATTTATTTTTTTTAATAAAATTGATTATGCTGTCATTAAAAAATTAATTATTTTATGTTTTTGTATAATTATGAATATAAAAATATATTTCTTTATTAAAAGATTTTCTTTTTTTTACTTGTTTAAAAATCTTGTTTTTATTTCATTTTAACAAAAATCAAAATCGAGATAAATAAGCACTCCAGAAAAAATTCAATATAGCCTATCTATTGACATATACCCTATCTATTTTCATTATTTACGGTGTTCATAAAATTATAAATATTATATATGAGATTAAATTTTTATTATCTTATCACTTATTAAAATAAAATCAGTTACTAAGATGGAATACAGTTCAGATACGTAATACTTCAGTAATGAATGAGACAAACCATCTTAGTAAACGGTTCGCAATATATATTTCATTAATGTTTCTTTCCTGTAGCCGGTTTAAAAGAAAATATTATAAGAGATTAAACAGTAGATTGAATAAATTCTTTTTCGTTAAATTTCCCACTTCAGTCGGTTACAAACCTTCATACCAGAGTATTATTTTTATCTCCTCATCAACGGTTTATCTCCACAAAAGTGTTTAATAATTTAATATGGAAGTATGTCAGAAGGAAACTAGTTAGTATCGACATACATAAACAAATATGCTATAATAATTGTGTTATTTTTACCTACATACATGCATTAATTGACTATTTTGCAATAGTTTGAATAATTTCTCTTTGTATATAAGCTCTTTTGTTTCCAGTCGTCTTATTCAGTAAATTCCATGTCTCATAATTAACTGTTACTATAAGGTAAATGAATAGTCTAAAATAATGAATATCTATTCATTTGTTTAACGAAAATTGATCGTTTTCATTTGTTTCTTTTGTTTTCATATAAGCATCGAATTGATGTTTTTTTTTTATACAGGCGTCGTAGGGTAATTATTCCTTTTTTTTATTCTACGTTAAACTGATTGAACAAGGGAAGTTATGTGATATCCCCGTCAAATTAAATACTCGAACAACGTGATGTTTATCGATTTCATATAAATTTTAATTACTGTTCAGTAGTTTACTACCGAAAAAACAACGTTTTATGTCAGTCATTGTTCATTAACTTAATTTATTTGGTATTCCTGATTACGTAATTTTATGTATTCAACATTATTTTGCACATGTAATTTATTTATAGTTTAAAACAAAATAATAAAACTACATATATTTAACCAAAATGCTTCTCAACATCTTTTGTTATCTGTACATATATATTAAAGTAATACCTTGCAAATTATTAATTTTCATTAAACATATTTGTCAACTTACGTGATTACAATACATTATGAAATTAATTATCCATTTTTTTCGATTTAAGCAATATATGGACTGCGTGAAGAACTTCGCATAATTTTAAACTTTTTACTCCAATAATTTTTCTTTTTTTTTCGTAAGAGCTGTTTTCTCTCCTCACACCACACCAAGTTGTTCCTTGTTTTGTTAATTATTGAAAATCACTAAAATTCTTGATTTGTCTCAGATGTGTTTCCGTTTTGTGTTTCTCCGTGGGTAATATTTTTTCTTATATATTTTTAGATCGTCGACACATCTATAGTTCTTTTGAATTTTGATGTGCGTAAGGGGTTACGTTTAGGGTACGTAAGGTGGCACGATACAGGGGGCATCAGCCGGCATGCTGGTGGACTACGGACATCGCTGACCAGAGACGGACCTTACAGTATTGGCGTAGGAAAAAATACAGACTACGCAGAGTTGGAGGTGATCCTTTTAACCACGCCACGAGTATGTTCACAGAAGCTAGACGGACATTAAGTCAGCTAATCAAGACCAGCAAGAAACGGTGCTGGAAAGAGATATGCGGGGAGCTCGACTCGGACCCGTGGGGGAGGGCATATCAGATAGTTACTGGTAAACTGGGAAGAAGATTGCGCCTCCTTACGGCGGAGACCGCTGTGGAACAGCTAAACAGGCTTTTTCCGGTACCTGAATCGGACCCTCTAAAATTGGTGAATTGCGATGCCGGTCGTTTCACGCAGCAAGAAGTTGCCTTGGCTGTGTCAAGAATTAAGGAAAAAAAGAGCCCAGGACCTGATGGCATTCCATTCCTGCCGCGATTCTCACGGGACTTTTTAAAAGGGTCCCTTGGGAGATAACAGATGCGGCCAATTTTGGTGCCCAAAATAAGATGTTTCCTAAGTGCTGGAAATCCTCGAGGACGGTGTTTCTACCAAAGAATACTGCTGGTTCTTCTGAGATTGGATACCTTCCGCTCTGCCTCATTAACATAATGGGCAAAGTGGCGGAACGACTTATTGCAAACAGGTTAATACAAGAACTGAATGACAGCGACGGGCTGCATAAGAATCAGTATGGTTTTATTAAAGGAAAATCCGCCCTGGACTCCATGAACAAAATAATTAAATGGGCTATTAAAGTAAACAGCAGAACATGGCGGACCAGAAAGATACCGTTATTAATAACTCTAGACATTAAGAACGCTTTCGGTTCTGTCAGATGGGCTACGATTATTACAGCACTCACAAAAGAAATGTAAGCGCTGGTCTTCGGAGACAGATTGCTGAATATCTCTCAGACAGATGGACAAGGGTAAACACGTGGGAGGGTACACTGAATTATCAAATCCACGGTGGTGTCCCTCAAGGATCAGTTCTGGGGCCACTTTTGTGGCTAATTGCTTTCGACGACGTACTGCGATTGCAGATGCCAGCCGGGACTGAGGTTGTCGCATAAGCTGATGACTTAGCTATCATGGTCAACGCCAAGACTGAGCTAGAACTTGAGACCTCTGGTAATAGAGCACTTGAAACTGTATGCGGTTGGCTCACTGAACATGGACTGGCATTATCTCTGGTCAAATGCGAGTACATAATGATTGCGGGCAGAAGAAACATTCGAGACCTCGACTTGTGGATTGGAGAACATAGATTAAGAAGGGTGGCACATACTAAATATCTTGGCCTAATAATAGATAAATCCTTAAATTTTGGTTTACACGTCGCTGAGAGATGTAAATCTGCTGAAAAAACTCTCAAAGCCATATTGATATTAATGACTGGACGTGAAGTACCACGATCATCTAAACGTAGGGTTTTAGTCTCCGCATGCACCTCGGCTTTATTGTATGCTGCACCTGTTTGGTATAGAGCCATATTCACGCAAAGGAATGCTAAACGATTGAGGAGTCTACATAGACAGGCTCTAGTTGGGGTGATGTTCGGATACCGCACAATATCTTATGAGACGCCGTGCGTTCTGGCGACCACAAAACCCATAGAACTCCAAGTTTTGGAACGCTGGCTTCGCTTTCAGGGCATGGAACGGGGTAATGCTTCTGAAGTGGTTATGCAGGCATGGCAGCGTAGATGGAGTCAACATGATGGGGCTATGTGGACAAAAAGGTTGATTTCAGACATTAGCCAATGGGTCAAACGAAAGCATGGCGAGGTCAGCTACTATGTCTCTCAAATGTTCTCTGGACATGGAAATTTCGAGCAATACTTATTCCGCTTTGGCAAAAGAAGCTCTCCACGTTGTTGGTATTGTGAACGCGATGACACAGCTGAGCATACAATATTTGAATGCGATAAATGGACAACACTTAGGTTTCGCACGGGAATACAGAATCTCACACCCGAGGAACTAATCAGCTTCATATTGAGTTCTAGACAAAATTGGAATAATTTTGAAAAATTCTCCTTTTTAGTTTTAAAAGAGAAAAATGATACTGAAAGAGGTATGGGGTACTAATAAAGACTGAAGTAATTGTAGAACTAGGATATTCATGAGTATTGTCTCTTTATGAAAGCTACGACCGCGAGTAGGCGTTACGAGATCGGACTGGGAATGTAAAGACCGAGACGTCGTAGTTAGTGGTTGGGAACGACATAGTCGGACCTGGCCTACCTTCTGCGGGGTTAGAGGCAGGCAACACCAAAAGACCGAGACCCGGTTCCCGGGGCTGGGGCTGGGGATGGCATAGCCGGACTCGGTTCCTGCCCTGGGAATTTGAGGCAGGCAATGTAAAGAAAACAAAAAGAAAAGATCCGACCGGGGGGCTGACCTACCGTGTCGGACATACAGCCGGTGGGTGAGGAGGCCTCCTTTGAGTAAAAGGACACTTCCTCGGGCTGCGTATACTTAATTGGATAACCGGCCCGAGGGAGTAGGGAAAAAAACAAAAAAAAAACGAGAGGCACGTAAAGGTTTTATGAATCTGTCATTCATACAAGGAATATAGCCATAAAATTGTATCGTGTGTTTTCGGATTTATTGGTGTAGTATTCCTTATTGGTTCGGAGTTTACAGTTATCGTCAGTTTTCCTTGAGCCCAGGATTTTCCTGATATCCTTCTTTTTGTTTCTTGGGTGTCCCGATTTGTTAGTGATCCCAGACATACATGGATTCGGATTGAATGACGGTTTTGTAAAGGGGGGGGGGGCTTGGCGTTGTTGGAGATTTTATTGTAGATTTTTCGGGTGAGTTGGTATGCAGTTTCCAGTTCACTTCTTCGTTCGTTCATTACCTCATTTTCAGAGATGTTGGGCGTGATGATTTCCCCGAGTTCAGAAGTTATACGGAAATCGTTAAATGAACCTACAATTCCGATTATTCTTTTTATCGTTGTAAGGAAAATTTGTAAAGTTGAATTACATACTATTCAGACTATTGTTGAAGTAAATACGCCTGACAGTTTTCAATATCGTATCTTTAATGGAGTAAAATAAATTTTCTATTGGTTTTGAAAAATAGGTTTCACTGTTTTGGCCCCTCCAAGTAGATAAGGAGAAATCCCTTCTTCATCATAATAATCATCTTTATTTCCCTTTAATCCAAGTTTCTTCAGGTTGGGGTTTCTACAGTAAATTTCTCCATTTACCTCATCCATGAACCATCTCTCTCCTATTACTCTCACCACATTCCCTCTCTTACGCACTTCCTCCGTCACCGTATTTATCCTTTCCATCCTTAGTCTACCCCTTGTCTTCTACCTATTTCCTCCATATACAGCACCTTTTCTATAATTTTTCCTCATCCATCCTTTCAATATGCCCAAACTACCTGAGCTTTGATCTTCCAATTGACTCGATAAGGCTTCTCAATTTCAGTTTCTATCTAATCTTACTGCTATCCCTTACCCTATCCCATCTTGCCTTTTCCAGCATGCTTCTGTTGAATTTCTTTTCTGTTGCCTGTACTCGACCGTTCATCTTTCTGCCATTTGCCCAGGTTTCTGCTGCGTTGTAAGTATTGGTGCAAAGTATGCTTTATAAATAACTCTCTTACATTCCAAAGGTTCCTTCCTGTTCCAGACCAGACTTCTGAAACTCTGATAAAATCCACCAGCTTTCTGTACTATTGTACTTATTTCTTTAACCATTCTCCCATCCTTAGAAAAAACTGTTTCCAGATAGGTAATTTTTTTTACCCTTTTTATTTCAAAAACCATTCATAGTTATGTCCACTGAATTTCTCTTTAAGTAGATTTAATAGGAAAGCTATCTATTGCAATGGGTATCATGACTTGACTTCCAGAAAATTTCGACATCTTGGTGTCACGTCCCCCAGACCACAAAACCACCGTAATTTTGCCCCAATCACTTTCAAATTTTTCCTTAAAAATAAAACGTTCCAAAATCTATCATCTCGTCGCCTTTTTTAAATATGAAGATTATTATCCCCTTTTTTAAATTTGGAATTTATTTTTCCCTTTTTTAAATATGGGGATTATTATTCCCTTTTTCTAGTCAAATATCTCCATTTTCCATATACCTCTGAACAATTTGCAAATCCAATGTAAACAACAAACTCTGCAGCCTTCACCATCTCTGTACTTACCTCATCAATTCCTGATGCTCTGCCTCTTTTCGCTTTTATTAAATCATCCTCTATTTCCTTCATCGTTATGTAACACCCCTCTTCTGATCCCTATTCCCTTACCCTGTTATTTTCCACCCTTCTTTCTGAAAAATCTATTTGTATTAAAGAGTTCACTAAAATATTCTTTCCACCTATCCTCTCATGAAACCTAAATACGTTGGGGAAACGTACCCCTCAAATTCAAACTTTTAGGCTTTCCGACCTCTACACCCCTTTTCAGCCCCCATTTAATTTAATCGCTTTGAAGATAATAAAATTTTTTTTTTCTTACTCATCTTTAAAAATATTTAAAGGTTTAAATATTTAAAAAAATTTAAAAAACCATGAAAAATAAATTTTCCTAATTTTTGTACTTGTATCCAGAAAATCGAAAGAGTATATCGGGGCTAGACATTTAAAATAAGATTTTTTTAAACTTTTTTCTAAGATTTTTGTTTCAGTTTTATTTTGTTGAATAAGAAATAAAAGTTTACGTAACTAAACATAATCAGTCTTATTTTTAAAATAGGTTTGTTTGAAGCAATAATTTAGGTGATGCTTGATAATGGTTTAAATTCATAATTCAAGTACCATTAAATGATTTAAGTTTATGTATTCCTACGGTATAGATATATTATTAATATTTAAAGGGCACTCTTTTATCTTTTAATTAAAAAGTCATAGATTTTTTTCTTAATTAATATTTATCCGTTTATGTATTTTTTTTAATATAATTAATTTTCAATATTTAGATAAGTACAGTAGTATAGAGTTTATGAGAATGTTCTTTATAATTTATCATATCGTGATTTACTAAAAAAGATGCAGCTTAGTGGTATTTATGAACATATGAGTACAAAATATTTATTTCAACCAAAAATTATTTACAGATAAAATATAAATTATTGAAGTATTTTAGTGTGGTTTATCTAGGAAGAGTTATTAAATTGAAGCTATATGAAATGTTGGAATTGAAATGTAAACTCTACTCTCTTGTGGTTTGTTGCTTATTCCTGTATTGTGG
The DNA here is from genome assembly GCF_047948215.1 of Lycorma delicatula. NCBI lineage: Eukaryota > Metazoa > Arthropoda > Insecta > Hemiptera > Fulgoridae > Lycorma > Lycorma delicatula. The sequence goes on along the minus strand of NC_134460.1, from coordinate 62,586,521 downwards.
ATAGAATGGCAGACAAATTCCACATTCAACTAACTTTTCGTAGGATTATTTTTGTGGTTTCTGTTGTATGCTATTTTCTACCTTTAACATATTATGTAATATCTAATACCGTTCGTATTTTCTATATCGTTCAGCTTTTTACGACTTAATATGCATTTGAAAAAATGCATAATTTTTAGGGTTCCTTTATTAAATTACGACTGTATTGCCTTATATTTTAACTGCTTTATTAATGAATCATACAGAATTGTCGGATGTGTAAAAAATGAAGTGAACAAAATATTTACATAATGATTGGTCCTCTGAGCCGGATGTAAGTAAAAATAATTGTTAGCAGTTTTGTATTGTGATATTTAATATGTTTATAATAATTACCGCATATAATCTACATTATATTCAAGGATATCTTTCTACACGTCATTTCGACACGTAACTATTCAACAAACATTATTTAGTCATTCACATGATATATAGAATTTATTTTTAGGTAATTATCATTATTATTATTTTTGTAAACATGCCTAACAGTTGAGAAGATACACAAGCGACTTTAACGATACTGAAAGGTTGTTAACGATACTGTGGTTGTTGTATCACCCACTTCTAGGATTCAAACTTATATTAGCAACTTTGACTTTACAAAAATGACAGTACCTACTCATTAAAAATTAAGTTAAGAAATTTGCAAGAGCTGTCGCAAAAGTACGATACTATTCAATCTAAAATCGAAGAACTAGATTCTGATGAAGATGTTGCAAACAGGGTTGAGATTGAAGATAACTTATGTGTCTTCAAGATAAGTTTAGTTTATGTAAATTAAATGCATTAATCGATTGTTATAACTTAATAAATCAAAATACATGTCAGACTTTAGCCAATCCTATTCAATTGCCACCAATCATACCACAGTCATTTGACGGCAATATTCTTGAATGGTAAGGTTACTTTACTATATTTAACGATTTGGTTCATTCTACAAATGACTTGCCTGATTTCTTCATTTAAGGGTACACCATTTGACGTGATAAAACATTTATTTACCCATCAGAAAAGAGAATTATCTAGCGGCAATTAATTTATTAACAACTTTTTTTACAACCACTGATCATGTAGTGAAAATTCTTGAGATTAATTCAATTTAAAGGGAGTGTTTTTATTGTATTCTCAGTTTATTATTATGATCAGTTCATCCGAAAATTCGCTTTAAGCCATGAATTTAATAACTGACGTATTTGAACTTGTTACTACACTGTTTCTAATTTTCAAGCAGACCCTTTCACAGAAAAGTAGTAGAAGAAAAGATTTGATTGTCTCTCGTATAATTTCGTAATTTTTAAAAATTAGTTTAATTTCTTGAGAATAGAAGACAATTACTGGAAAACGTGACAGTTAAATCGGATTTTAAAACGATATCACACTCTTCATTCAGCAGTTCATATAAATGTAACGTTATATACAACTTGAATTAGTTACTCACAATGTAACTACTATTTATAACAATATACTAATAGTTTTCAGAAAAACAGGTTACTTAGTTATATATATAATAATAAAAAAATATAAATTTATTTTGCATTCTAACGCACACTTAAATCGAAAGCGGACATTTGCGTCTTTTACATGGCGTTATTCAGTTACTTCATAATTCTCTACGTGAATGATTCTGAATTGTTAAAGGTAAGATCATTACTCAAAAATGTATAAAACGCTTTCGTTTCAGTACTAAAATAAATCAACAACTTTGTCAATTACCGTCTGTTCCAGTTACTCCATCTAAACTGTTCTCTTGTTGCGCTGTCGATTACAGTGGTCCATTAATGATTCGGTATGGCGGGCAGAGATCAAAGGTCATATCAAAACCTTTTATATATGCTTATTTATATGTCTTTCAACTACGGCTATACATCTTCTATCCAACTTAACATCGGAAACATTCATTACCGCACTGAAGCGCCTTATTTCTCGTAGAGATATACCAAATCAAATATTTTCTGATAATGGAACAAACTTTAAGGGCTGGAAATAATAGTCTCCATAAATTGTTTACAATATATAAATCAAAGGACATCCAATACAATGTTAAGTCCTTTTCCACATCACAAGGTATAAATTGAAAATTCATAAAGAAAACTGCATAAGAGAAGAGTTAAGTTTCATCTTCTTCGTGTCGTAGGACAATCTATTCTTACTTTGAATTTATACATCTTATGCGAGCTTGTTTAAATTCATGCTTATTATATACTGTATCTTCTGATTCGAGGGATCCGCAACCATTGACAACCCGAAAACTTTCTTAATGGATTTCCTGTTACTTCAATTCCTGACCCGGATTTCACTGAAATTTCTATGAATCGTTTGGTCTAACTAACGAAAAAATTTACGCAATCCATTTGGAATAAATGGTCGAAGGATTATTTAAATCAATTGCAACAATGTAACAAATGCCAAACTCGTAAAAGGAAGATTTTTAAAGAAACTACTATTAGTGTTAGATGAAAACACAATCCTCCTTTGAATAATATTGGTTTAATAGTAAAAATATTTACAGGATAAGACAATTTAATACGTATCCTGGATATCAAAACGTTTTTCAGAATACTTCGTAGACCAGTACACGAAGTAATTATTTTACCAACCTTAAAGAACTGAACAAGAACTTAATCTAGTTATTTATTTAAACATTTAGAAACTATTTGTTTAAGTTATTTATTTAATCAAAGTGTTTTTTCCCGTTTAGCCTCGGGAATTACCGTTAGATATTACTTCATAGGATGAAATGTATGAGTGTAAATGAAGTGTATAATCTTGTACAGTCTCAGTTCGACCAATCCTGAGGTGTGTGGTTAATTGAAACCCAACCACCAAAGAACATAGGTATCCACGATCTAGTATTCAATCGGTATAAACGTAACTGCCTTCACTAGGATTTGAACGCTGGAACTCTGGACTTCCAAATCAGCTGATTTGGGAAGATGCGTTCACCACTAGAACAACCCGGTGGGTTAATCAAAGTGTTTACTTTAATCAAGTTATTTGTTTAAACATGATAAGTATTTATTCAAGATATCTAATTAAATAATTTATGTACTTACTCAAGGTATTTGCTTATTCCACGTACTTATTCAATACAAAATTTATTTCTTCAAAGAACTTATGCAATATAAGTTACTATTTTCTCAAATGATTTATGTGTTTAAAGAATTTATTTATAAAGTATTATTATTTCTTATTTCATTCTATCAATGAATGTTTATAAATATCATCCGATTTTTTGGTGGACAGTATGTTCAGACATGAAATCAAGTAATGATTTCTTCTTCATTTTGTAAAGAGTCCTGTGAATCTATAATTTTATATTATTTATTCTTATCTGATTATTAACGAATGTATTATTGTTCTTTATTTTTTTAGTCTTGAACGATTTAAATATCGAGTAACAAATATCTTCTTTATTAGAATCCTAAAAGTTAACCTATCTAGTTTTAAACAGTATATCAATACTTTTACAAGTAAGAATTTATACGGTGCATGCACCTAAATTATTAAAATAACATGTTTTTTAATTTAAATAAATTACAATCAAACCTATATATATTTTGTTCATTTCATTATTTAAGCAATCGGTAGTTCTGTACTATTCATTAGCTAAGAAGTTAAAATGTACGCCAGTAATTGCACATCTGATTATATAATTATATTTAAAAATTTATTTTTAATTTTTTATATTTATTCCATAGTGTTGCTGTATTTTATTGACGGTGTGCTGAAAAGGTTAATAATACAGTAATATATCGAGTAGACGTAGGGTGGCTGTCGAATTTTAGCATTTGTAACGCAAACTGTGATTAATAATCTAACAACATATATGGGAGTACGACGGAAATATATTGCTTTTTAGCGTTGAAAAAAAAATAGAAGTAAAAATTTTAATGACTCTTACTTCCTGTGTAATGTGTCTTTCTAACTGCCAAACGTATGCTATTTATGGTAGGGGGAAATTCCATGAATTCTTTTAGATTCGTATTAAAAAAAAGTAGGCTACATATGTCTTTATTTTGTTGGTATTTTTGACTGCGATATTATCAACCTGTAAGATCAGTTTCATCACTAATTTGGTTCAAACAGATATAAAATTAATGAAGTTCTTGTGTATTTTTTAAAATTTATTTTTAGTAATGAGTGATTAAATACTAAGGAAATAGAAGTAGGTTGTTGCTTTTTTCGTATTTAATACACATCTATCCACCCACCTACCCACTCAGTTACACAATTAATTTACACGAACGTACACACACATACACGCACACACGCACCCACACACACATTTGTGCAAATTAGTACAATCACTGTAGACCGTGTACGTGGGTAAGAAATTATGTATTTTACAATAAATTGGTGAACTTGGACAGATATAATAAAATAATGATAAACTTGTACTATTGTGCAATAATTAAGTAAAAGTTTAAGTATATATGTATTTATCATGTCATACTAGGAAAAAGCACGCCGCGAAAAGGCCTGTTGCGTGGTTTCATTACGCATAATTGTGTTAAAGGTTTTTGCCAATTGTAACTAAATAACGTTCATGAATTAACAAATACAACCGTACTAACAACAACTTGTACAACCAAAAGCTTCGAAACATTTTTAGCTTACTTCCTTGTTCGAAGTAAAGAAAGTATTGTAATCGCGAAAAATTTCAGTGTTCAGATTTCAACGAAAGTATTAATTTTGATCATTCTTGAATCCATTGAGTAGTTTCGGTGTGATGTCTGTACGTACGTACGAACGTATCTCGGATAACTGAAAAACGATTAGCCGTAGTATGTGAAATTTAAGATTTAGGACTGTTGTAACAACTAGTTGTGCACCTCCTCTTTTGATTGCAATCAATGAATCAAAAGTTTCCAAAAAGCCCAAAATTCCCAAAAAATTGGATTTTGGACTTTTCTTAACTGCAGTAATGTAAGCCTTCATTGAGAACTTTTCAACTATATATAATAATAAGTGGTACTTATTTTCTTTGGTTTCAGAGTTATAGACAAATTAAATTTTAATTAATGAAATATTTGGATATATAAGGGGAAGGCACATCGATTCAATCAGACTTCATCTCCTTATTTTATTTTTTTTCACTTTTTTTTTTTTAATTAAATATATGTATTTATTCATAATTGTTAACCCGTGATTGTAAAAAGTTTTTACAATGAATAATAATTATTCAATAATAACAATAAAAAAAAATGAACAAAAAAAATCAGAAGTTACTGGTGAAATAAAATGTTATGTACTTTTAAAAATCTGTATATGTAATTTTTGAATAGGCATTATTCACATATGTGTATATGTAATAGATTTGGTGAAAAATCTGATTATTTAATATTAATTGAAAATAATAGTTTAGAATTGTATTATTTTTGGATTTTCTAGTTTAATTTATGTTTAATTTTATTTAACTATTCTGGAATTTCTGTTTAATTTTATCGACATTAACGTTTACAGAATGACTGGAAAATAGACGCTTACAAGAACAACATATACATTCATTCTTACATGCCCGATCTTAAAAATTGCAAAAAATTCTTATCTTCTAGTTCATTAATCCTCTGATGTTGTTGGACAATATCAGAAAATATCCTAAGTTGGAGTTGATCATCATTTCGTTTATTTGTATTTTTTTGGCAGTCATTTAATTGCTCTTTGGTTTGATATAATTATTCTGCATTAATTTGTGTGCACGTTCTCTAGATTTAAATTTTCTCTCTTTATATTCGTCATCCTCTCTTAATCCTTTTATTCTTTCCTTGGTCTTAACGTTTTCTTCCTTTTTACATTTATCATCTTCTCTTAATATTTTCATTCTTTCTTTGGTTTTAACATTTTCTTCCTTTTCATATTCATCTTCTTGTTGTTTTTTTAAGATATATTTCTTCATGTTATGTTTCTTTTTCCTGCATGATTGTTTCTTTTTCAGTTTTCATTACTCACCAGATAAGCCAATAATAATAACTGAATATTTTACCCCGTAAGGTTGAAATTAACATTTGTAACCAGTACAAAGGAGTTCACTAAACATAATAGTTTAATAATTATTAACTTTTATTTTACGACATACCAGAAATAAGAAACTTTTGTTAATCAGAAACTCACAGATAAAAGAATAATACAGATTTAGTAATGTGAGTAATAAAGATACTTTTACTCTATCCTAAACTTTCATGAAAGATTGTTGAATTAATAATTGTATAAATATTTGTCAATAAAAATTAATATTCAGCAGTTGTGTAAGGTTGAGGGTACTGTCCACTTTATTAAAGAATTGGAGGATCGTATCTCACTTTCAAATGAAATAAGTTCAGATGAAGTGCAGAAAAAAATATGTATATGTAATTTAATAGGCGTAGAAGGAATTCATGTGGTATCCACATCAGATTTTTTAACACAGCTCTAACCCCAATGTTTTCCTTTTTACTTCCTTGTATGAAGTAAAGGACGTAATTTTATGATTGCGAAAAATTTCGGTTTTCATATTTCAACGGAAATATCCATTTTGATCATCCAGGAATCCATTTTGACTAGTTTCGGCGAGACGTCTGTACGTACGTACGTATGTATCTCGCATAACGATAAAAAACGATTAGCCGTAGTATGTTGAAATTTTGGATCTAGGACTGTTGTAACATCTAGTTGTGCACTTTTCCGTTTTGCTTGCAATCGACTGAACCAAAAGCGCCCAAAACACCCCAAAATCCAAAATATTTTGATTTTGGACTTTTTCTTAACTGCAGTAATAAGCCCTCATTGAGAGGTTTTTAATTATACTCGTATATGATAAGTGGTACTTATTTCAATTGGTTCCAGAGTTATACCCAGATACAATTTTAATTAATTAAATATTTGGATCTTAGGGGAAGGCACATCGCTTCGAATCACACATCTCCTTTTTTTTAACTCTTTTTTTTAATTTAAATATATTGATTTATTAACAATTATTAATCTCTGATTGTAAACAAATTTTTACGATAAATAAATATTCAATAATAAAATAAAAATTATTTATTATAATAAAAATGTGAGCACATTCAGCCGACAAGCAAACCCACGTACCATCCTTTATAGAGAGTGATACCTACAGTATTAACGCAGTTACATTACGTCTTTAATATGACTATTCCGTTAACAAATAATAAACCTTAAAACCAAGTTACTTAAAGGAAATTATGTTAAAATGTACCAATTATGTTATTTTTATTGTACGGTATTGAACTAATTTCAAGTTTAGCTCTAAAATTAATTCTTCTTATTCTTAATTAATTTCTTATTCTTAAGAAATTTTTCCACTAATAAATGTTTTACTTACTAACCCACACTAACTTTATTCACAATTATTTTTTTAATTTAAACAAAATTTCTATATTTTTAATTTAGTTATTCTTGTACGAATTTTAATGTTATTTCAATGACAATTTTGAACACTGGTCATATATATTTTATATCACTTTTTAACACCGGCAGAACTCTTCAGATTTTCTTTCTTTAAATTATAACACAATTCACAAAAATTGAATTGCAATGAAGATCAAATAATGCAATATACACTTCCGTTGAAGTCGATGACAATAGTATTTCTGGTTCGCATCGAATTTTTTTATTCATGTTATCGTTTTTTTTTTTTTTATTAATACTTTCTTTATTAAAAAAAGATCTTTTTCATCAGTTAGTGAAAGAAATTCAATTCATTCAAGAATTCGAGCGTATTATTACTTTATATTCTTCAACTTCCACAATTTTTATTGTTGACAACATACCCAGTTTCTGCATTGTATCATATTTGTTTTTAGAACAGTTTTTAATAGTAAATTTAATGTCAACCCATTCCAAGCTTTTCTAACTTAAATTAGAAAAGCTTTTTAAATAAGAAAGATCATCGATAAGATCTTTCTTATGTCATTTGTCTTCTTTTTTCTTTTTTTTTAATTTCTCTCATCGGATTTCATTTTTTTTCCAATATCCTTTCTATATGTAGTTTATTTATGTTATGATAGTTCTATAATTCTCATAAATACAGCTCACTATCGCAAAATCTGTTATCAAATGTATCAGTATATTCAAATAAATAACTTAAATTTTCATATTCTCATTTTGCGAGCTTTACTTTCCGAAAATATGATTAAATAAAATGAAAATAATGAAATAAAATTAATTGGAATTATCTAACGCAGTTCAGTTAATTGAAATAATTATTTACCTATTTAGTTAAACCGAATATATTATATTTGTATTAAGAGCAACTGTTTTTGACAGAAATTATAAAAGACAGAAACACATATAAGCTTTTGAAACACATGACGATGCGAGATAATGTTGAAAGTAATAATTATGAGAGTAATAATTATAAGTAATAATTAATACTTATAATAATTTTCATACCTTATTATAAGTAATAAGGTATGAAATGAAATAATTTTAATACAGTTAGAATCAGAAATAATAATAATAATAATTTGCATTCGATTCTTATAAAAATAGTAAAGATAAAATTAAAAAATTAAGCTGTTAATATTGCTCAATAATTGCTGATGTGGGGCAACTGTGTTTGGTGAACGGTGATTACGCATGTATTTTAAGAAATAAATTCTTTTTTATCTTTTAAAATTATATCATTTTATTAATCGTGTTTATAACGTATAAATTTTATTTAATAGACAGAAATGTTGGTGCAAGATATTTTACTTTACATCAATCAATATTTCTTTTTTATCAAGAAGGAAGTAAAGCAAATTTAAATTAGGATTTTTTCTTTCAAAAAAAAACTAATTAATTGTATAAATAAATTCTTAATTACGGATAATTATTGGAAAAGCATATTAGGTAGGTTGAGTTAGAGTGAAGTTAATTACTCTTTTGTATAAATAAATATAAAATTTAAAATTACATTTATTTTTCGGTAAATAAAATGTAATACATTTACTAAATATGTTTTCTACATCTAGATAAAAATGTAATGTTCAACCAATATTTTTTTCTAATACCTTCTAAATCTTAACGTATACCGTTTTTAATTGGTATTTTTTAATGCTTTTATAAATTTACATCATTTATAAATAAATTACTAAAGAATTAAATCAAATTTATAATAAATAAATTAAATTACTTTCAAAATTTTTTTTTAAAAATTAACTTTTGTTGTTAATCTATGATGATATTTTTTTAAAGAAAAATTTTAGGTTATTAAAATTTTAATTACACATCTCTTGTACGTAATGTATTATAGTTATACAAAGTTTGATGTGTTTACAGCAATATTTATTTAATACCCTCGTAAGTACGCAGTGCGTGGGCTAGTTTAAGCACGCCATTCATATACATAGTAATTGTTAGTTACATAATAACATTCCGTGACCTTGAGCATACAACTATCCATCGTCCCTTTTGCGTGTCGTATGCTTTCACTCTATAATAATTTATTGTTTATTATTTGTGAAATGTATATAAACTATTATTGTAACTGAATAACTATAATACTTCTAGTAACTTTATGAAATTAACATATTTATCATCCATATAATCTACATAATAGTTTACTATAATTTATATTATTAAAAAAAACATGCCATTGTATTTAAAATGAATATTTTTATCAATATAATAACTTTCAGCGTTGAAATTTTGGTTACTTGTAAATTTAACGGCTGTGTTTTTAGCTTATAATAATAATAATAACATTTATTATTATTATTATAAATATTTATTATAATTATAATTATTTACACAATTCATACTACTTAGCAAAACGAACATACTTATTTTTTGTTTTGTTTTTTAAGGCCAGTTTACTGAATAGAAGTAATGGAAAGTAATATATCACAATCCAAATTTTACATTTATTATGAAAATTAAGCTTCACTTTTATTGGGAAAGGTAATTTGTACAACATGAAAAATATTTTCAAATAATTTTGTATGTAAAAATGTTATTATTTTTTTCTACATATTCCACTAAAAGTATAAATATTTCACGTAGAGTTAATTGAGTTCCTTATTTATTATTATAGATAACATTCTTTATAGACGAAAATATGTTTTTGTAATCTTTATATAACCAAATTGAAAACTTGCTTGAAATTTCGTTTTTTTTCAATTGTTTATAGCAATAAGAGCAATACATCTATATAGAAGATATAACATATCTATAACACAAACCGATATTAAATTCTTTAGAATAAAGTAGCGATTTGTTTATTTAAATTTATTTATACATTTTTTGATGATTGTTTTCTAATACTACATGTGAAAAATGACTGCACAACAAAAATAATGTATGTGTGCGTATGTGTGTGTGTGTGTGTGTGTGTGTGTGTGTGTGTGCGTGTGCGTGTGTGTGTGTGTGTGTGTGTGTGTGTGTGTGTGTGTGTGTGTGTGTGTGTGTGTGTGTGTGTGTGTGTGTGTGTGTGTGTGTGTGTGATAAATATTTTGACTGATTTTAAAATTTTCGATTAAAAAAATTGTAAAATATTTAATAATTCATAACTTCAAAAAAATTTCCTACAGATGCTTAAAATTAACTTATTGGGGTTGGGAAGAAAGTAATTTAAGAACAGTTTACTGAATAGAAGTAATGGGAAGTAAAATCACCTTCAAAATTAAATAATTTTATTTTAACAAATTCCGCGTAATTTTGTTTATACATGTTATTTTATGATCAATTTTAACATGGAGTGCAAAAACGGACATTTTATAAGTATTTTACTTTTTTATTGCCGTACAGGATAAAAAGCTGCTAAAGCTCACAAAAATATATGTGAAGTTTATGGTGTTTATTTCCTAATAGAATTGGTTTAAAAAATCCCGTTCAGGAGTTTTTTACTCATTGATGACCAACATTCTGGTCGATCAATTGAAGTTGATGAAAAACAAATTAAAGCCACAATTGAATCAGATGGTCATATAATTGTGCGGGATAACAACTGAAAATTACATCAAATGTATTGAACTCGTTAAAGAAGCTTGATATTTGTTTGGGTTCCACACGAATTGAAAAATATTCTCTTAATACAACGAATCAATATTTCCGATTTGCATCACAAACGCAATGAAGTCGACCCTTTTTTGGAATGGATAATCACCGGTGATGAAAGTGGATATTCTACAATAATGACAATCGAAATGATCATGCTCCAACCGTACTAAACCAGGATAAACAACATGGAAAGCTGAATTGCCCCAAAAAAGATCATGCTATCAATTTGGTGGGATTACAAATATTTTGAGCCGTTTCCAAGGAACGAAACGATAAATTCAGATGTTTATTGTCAACAACTAATAGAAGTGGGGGAAGCAATGAAAGACAAACGGACAGAATTATCACATCCAAAAGGATCGAGTTCTACCAAAATAATGTAAGGGCCTCACACATCGTTGGTAACTCGTAGAAAATTATTGAAGCTTCAATGGGAAGTGATGTGTAATTCCTCATTTAGCCCTGATCTTGCACCGACAGATTTATTTTGAAGTTTGCAAATTTCTTTGAATGGTTTGCATTTCACTAATGATCATGACCTGAAATATCAGTTTCTATCAATTTTTGCCATTAATGACCAGAAACTCTGTGAGCATGTATATGTGAAGTTGCTATGAAAATAGTAAAAGATTATCGGACAAAATGGAAAACATATAACTAAATTAAAGTTCATTCTTTGTATAGAAAAATTGGGTTTTATTTCACACTACAAAACCGAAATTATTTTCTTCCCAACCAATCTAAATATAAATATAGTAACAAAACTATATACGGAACGGAATGCAAGAATGGGGGGAGTTTCAATATTTCTCCCTACAGATCGCAGAGCCTGGACAATGTCCCTTCCTGCTGTATCTTTCTATTATCGGGCGGATTTCATCGGTTATTTAGTGGCGGTTATAAATTTTAAGTTTTATTTATGGACGGATTTGGTAATTTGCGTTCCTATCCTTATGGACCAGCGTGAAATTTATTTACTGGTTCTGACCGTGAGAGACTAAGCTTTTGAGCCTAATAATCCCGGCGTGATTCCCTTTCAGTCCATCCGCTGAAGTCCTTTTGGTGCCAGCAGCTATGGGCTAGCAGGACTGCCCCTAACGGAGCCCTATTTATTTGAAGGGAGAAATGCGCTCCGTTCTCCGGAGGGAGTCGCATATGCTGACTAAATGAAACTGTGGTGTCTTCGTGGAACGGTGTGAGGTATTGTAAACTATATATAGGCATAGTATTTATAATATAGGTATTAACTTAAGATGATTTTATTTTATAGAGTAGTTTATGAAGTTAAATGAATTGATTAACTTTTGGTTCACTCTTTATTATTTCGTTTCTATTTTACCTGAAATAGGTAACCAAATGTATGCATGAATTGATAAGCTTCTAAATTATTTTAAAGTAGTACCACTTTAAAGAACCCCTTGTTCATACTTACCTTTAAAAATGTAAATAAAGTGAAATATTGAAGGAAAGCATTTTTAATCAGGTGAGGATTACTGATCGTGTACCGATATCTACTAAATAAAATTTATTAAAAATAGTGCATGTTTGTTTTTTTTTTTTGGGAGTGAAATATAAGAAAGAAAAATTCAGAAAATACTTTTTCATTTTAAATATGAGACGCTGTCCAAAGGAAAATTTCTAAAAAGCTGTTTAATTTACTAGTCCCTGACGTGATCATGTTTTGCATCAGAAACGTTGCCATTAATTTCGAATCAGTAATTGTATGTTAAGATGTCGAGGTAACTACATGATATAAAACAAAACTTTCTAAAAAAATAGAAACAATTTTTTTATGGTAAAAAGAAAATCTATAAAAGTATAAAAAAATTAATTTAAAGATACATTCTTCAATTTCATTTCTAAAAATAATAGCGTTTTTACGTAGGGTAATTAAATGTAAATTGTACAAGAAGATGCCGATCCAGTTCATGAATAACTTATTTAAATGGTAATAATAATTGTCATTATTATACAAATAGTTATTACGGATGCAGTAACTACTTATTTCATGCTAATGTATGTTATTTTATTGTATTGTATTACATACATTTTGTAGTTTAATGAACATCTGCAACTTTGTAACTGAAATAAATTAAAGCCACTTGCAAGGTCAAAAAGTTTAATAGAATAATATTTTATTTTTTAATTACTGTCTGCGGATTGGTTAAAATTATTTAACTAAAGGTTAAAATTTATTTAAATAGTACTAATTTTTTTCTAAAAAAAAAAAAAAAAAAAAAATGGAAATTTTAAATAAAAGCTGAGTAGCATAGTAGTGAGAAATTCAGACTTCAGTATACTTACATAAGAAAGAAAAATGTATATAATATATCATGCAAAAACTGATAAATAAATCATACAAAACAGTAGCCGTGTTAACGAAATACATTTGTTTTAAATTATTAAATACATGTCTGAAATGTCTAAATAATATTGACATTATTAATATTATTAATATTAGACATTTATGTCTAATATTATTATTAATAATATGTCTGGAATGCTAAGAGCGCACTGGTTTCAGCGCGCGTTATTTTTACTAAACGCCTGCACATCCCACCGACCCCTTCAGTACACTTCGTGTAGTATTAAAAATAGCTTTTAAAATAATAAGATACGTGTTAGTAACGTGTGTATGGACTGTTGTATGCATACATTACAAGCATAATTAAATAATTTAATATACATATTTTTTTAGTAACCATTACAATAAAAATATCATTTTAGTGAATTTAATAGCGGAAATAACAAAATTAAAAAACAATTAAATAATTTTAAATTTAAATTCGTAAAATTATGTTTTGATTATTTATCTATTTTTTAATAAAGAAATTCATAAACAGTACTCATTGATTGACAACTATATTCAATAATGTTTACAACATATTAATATTTGCATATTACATAAAAATAAATCATATGTATTGCACAATTAAGCGTCCGGTGTAATATTACTCTAAAATGCAGGAACAGTAATTTTTTTAAACAGCGCAGATAACGTAGTTTTATCTCGTCAAATATTCGATATGCTAGTATACGTTTTATTATCAATATATCTTTCATAAAATGCGAAGAAGTAAATTTTTTATTTAAAAGTACTCGAGTTCAATTGTTACAGTTTGTAAATGAAATCTACGTAGTTGATTAATCATTATGTAACTGAGGAACTAATTTTAAGAAAATATATACATATACGATTTCAAATTAATCGTAATTTTATCTGAAATGTAAATTTTTATCCTAGTCTTCAATATTTGTTAAAAAAGTGTTATAAATAGAATATTTGCTTTATAATCCAAAAGTAAAATTACATTTATGAAGATAAATTAAATTTTAATATACCAAATATTCCATATGTGTACGAAACCAAACTAAGAATTATGTTATAGATTAACACAATCATATTCACAAAATTTACGTAAAACATGAATTAAAAAAAGTTAATTAATAAAAAGATACTACACTGCTCAGTTAAACATTATTGTACCAGAATAAAGCATTTTTTTATAACTGTAGAAATGAAATTTTTTTTTTCTCATTTTATTATCCAATTATTGATGCTATATTCATTTATTTCTGTTTTACACAATATAAATGTGCAAATTAATAATTATATACGGTGTATATAAAACGGTGATGAAACCGTTAATAACTGTTACGGGAAGAATTGTGTCTGTGGTACTATATCCCTGTTATGTAGACATGTATTTGAACCGTTCAACCTGGATTCTTTTATTTGTTAGTCAATTATTGTACCCCTATTAGCAGCATCCATGAAAAATAGTGGATTGTTTTTGTTTAAAACATAAAAAATGCTTTTTTTGTTGTTTTTTTTTTTTTTTATAAATTAATTACGTTACGAATTGCTACAGTTTGAGAAACTTTGTTTTGTATATTTTTGTTTTCCGGTGTAAATATTTTTTATTTTTTTTAATTCTGTTACTACAATTTTCAATTACAACATAAATATATGAATAATTTCTTGTTGTTGCTTCTTTTTTATGGTTGTTTGTATAATACAAAAAAAAGAATTTGCGATGATAATAATAAGCGATTAGTGAAAAAATAAATTTAAAAGCGATCTTTATTTCTTTGTAAATACAAAAAATACATTTGTTAATACAAATGTATTAGCAAAGAAATTATTAAATAATTATCTTAATTTTTTGGAGTATAATAGTTATTCACTTGTCCAAATCAATTCAACTTTTTAATCTCTTCTATACTCACTGTAATCTCTATGTATATCTAAATATTTGTATCTCTCTATAATATCTGTAATCTTACCAAATATACTCTCTCTGTTATCACTATACTCTCTAACTTTTTATCTCACATTCAAGGAAGGTAACTGCTGCTACTCATACTTAGCCATTCTATATGCTAAAGCTTTATAAAAGATTGAAAATGTAAAATAACAAACTGATATACCCGTTTCTATTGCGAAACAATAATATAATGTCTCAAACCAGTTAGGTTTAATAAAATATTTTTATAAAGTAATTAAATTTATTTATGTAGTAAATATTGTTTTATTAATGAAGAAAATACAGCCTATGACTCTATTACAATTACTGTGCTTCTATTTTTTTTCTTTTGTGATAGGAAATGAATATTGTAGATTGTAAAAAGACTCCGAGCATGACCGTGACTCGAACCCAGAATATTCCACATTAAAGGTACAGACGTGATCATTTCACCATTATTAATATTAAAAATAATATAATAAATTATTACGAGATTGTGTAAATTATTTTCAGTTAAAAAAAAAAAAAAAAATGTAAATTATACGGAAGAATAACTTACTTATTTGCTTTACAGGTTTATAAATTTTGTTATATTAATTCACATACACATTAATAAATTCGGTGTAGTCAGTTTTATTTATTTTTTAGTTATTAATTTTGCGCTGTGTATTTGTTTATAAAAAGTTAATTCTTATATACTTACTAGTTGTTTTTTTTAATTCTGCATTGTAATTTTTTTTATTTACTTAGAATATAACGTACGCATTTTTATTTTGCCCAAGGTTATTTTATGATTTTATAGTCGTACAGTATTTTTATGTTAACAATTGTTTAGACCCTGCGGCCGTTTCATTGAATAGTTGACCGTCAGTTTCAACCAGAAAGCACTAAACCACGGTTAAACCGGCCGTGAAGCATGTCTCCTGGCAATAAGGTTCGATTGTTTTCATAACTGGAGTCGTGGGAAGCTGACTGAACTGTAATTTGGCCAGACTCGTGGGTCAACCATTTCACCTCCTCACTTTTTTTCAACAGACCATTTCCTCTGTATCTAACCGCGTTGTCTCTGTGGGAATCATACTTCCCCCACCTTTACCTCCCTCCTCATCACTCTGTAACTAACTCCTTATGCAACATCCTGTTCTTCATTACTAATGGTTAGAACACTATTACAATCTTCGCTCTTTTTTTATATTCGACCTTGCATATTTCCGGTACAATCACATCTTTTTGATGTATTTATTGCATATACGTAGTCGCCAGTGTGTTTTTATGCAAAATGCATTCCAATTACTTTACGTAAATGATATACATTCACACTGTGTAGATATAGACTTATCCCAGACAAATGAGATGCGAATGAACATGCGCTTATGAATTCATTTGTTTTGTTAGTGAATGAAATTTTTCATTTTTTTTTTCATGTAATAAATATTTTTTTTTGTTCCAGTCAACAATTTAAAAATAATCTAATATTAAAAAAAATTACTCTATTCATTCTTGTTTTTGTGCAGTCTCCTTGAATAAAAATTGTTGCAACTGTTCTTTTTAATGATTGTTATATTTAATGAATATATTAAAAAGTTCACTTTAATATTTGTCCACAGTATTAGTACAATCGCATTAATTATACTGACAATTATTATATTGACAATTTTCTGTAAGGAAATAATCTGAAATAAATTTGATGAATACAATGTTTACACAACACAATATGTAAAATATTACTTTTAAAGAGATTTTGATACCCACGTTTCCAGTGATAACGGTTTGTTTTGGCTTTGGGGGGGGGGGGGTTTATTAAACAACCCTGTTTAAGAAACTATTTACGATTATATACCAGGCAGCAGAAAATTGTAATAAGTACAGAATATTTAAATAAACAGAATATTGTATGTTAACTGTGGCATGACTAATATAAAACTAAAATGACTTAAATGTAATATTTAAAATTTATGACAAAATAAGATAATCGATGGATTCATCCATCGATACTTGATGAAAAATATATTAACATAATTTTTGTTAAAATTTTTTTTAACTCCAGATCCTCATTTCTTTCAGTACATTTTACTTTCTTGTACGAATTAAAGGAAGTATTGTGATCGCGAAAAATTCATTTTTCAGATTTCAACGGAAATATCCATTTTGCCATCCGTGAATCCACTTTGACTAGTTTCGGCGTGACGTCTGTACATACGCACGTATGTTCATATGTATCTCACGTAATTCAAAAACGATTAGGATGTTGAAATTTTGGTTTTAGGACTGTTATAACGTCTAGTTGGGTATCTCCCCTTTTGATTGCAATTGACTGGACCAAAAGTATCCAAAAAAAGCTCGAAATCCAAAGAATTTGGATGTCAAACATTTTTTATTAACTCCAGTAATAAGCTCTTATTGAGAGCTTTTCAACGATATAGGTGGTACTTTTTTGTATTGGTTCCAGAGTTATAGCCAATTAAAATCTTAATTAATGAAATATTTGTATATTACAAGGAGCAGGCAGATTGGATCGAAACAGATATCTCATTTTTTTTACCTTTTTTTTAAATTTAAACATTGTGATTTATTAATAATTATTAATCACTGATTGTAAAAACTGTTTTACGATAAAAAATAATTCAATAAAAAAAAAATATGAAAAAATATCAGAAGTTATTAATGAAGTAAAATTTTATGTACCTTTCATTTAAAAAAAAAATCTGTATATGTAATTTAACAGGCGTACAAGGAAGTCATGTAGTCTACATAAGTAGAATTTTTTTTTAAACTTAGAAAATATAACTCATTAATATTTTTTATCAGTGAATTGAAAACTATAGATTATAGTCTCATTGGTTAGCTGGATGGATTTATTTATACAACATTAAGATGTTATAACTACAAAAGGATATTAAATCCATTCATCTCTCGTTCACAGTAATCTAAGTGATATAGTGACTGTATTGTAGGCCTATTTCTTATTTTTTAAGCCTAATTCCTTCAAAATAATTTATCTTATGGCAAGTAAATTTTATATTTATTAGTACAATATATAAATCTTCATCCAAAACGATTTGAAATCAATTTTCTTATTTTATTCTTACTATTGTGATTTCAATTTACTATATGATATTTGTGGATTATTCCAATATTCATTCATCCGGACTGTGTTCGGTCACGTCTAATGTAGATGAATTAACATCCTTAGCAATATATATGTATATATATATATATATATATATATATATATATATAATATATATATATGTATATATATATATATATATATATATATATATATATATATATAATATAATTGATTTACATTATTGTCGTTTTTGATTATTAGCAGGTTATAATATTACAACATGAAACAATGAATCATCGTTCCTATGACAGTCAAATTCTAATTTATACCTAATTTAATGTATTTTTATACCTTTTTATTAATATAAAATCGATAAAAATCAATGCGATCTTGGCATCTGTCGGAGCTAAAAAACTGAAATTTAAAGAAAACATATCATATCATATCACATTATATTAAAAACTTATAATGTCTGAGCTGACAACTTACAACTCGAAGCTAAATTTATCGTTGTAACCATGTAATACTGATTGAAATAAATTGACAGTATAATTTTTCGCTGTCGTTCATAACTGTAAATACACGATCGAATACTATTAATATAAGTGAAATTGATTGAGATTTATTCATTAGCTAAATGTGTTCTCTTTACATTTAATACTTTTTTTCTTTTTTTTTTAATACTTTTATTTCGCATCAACAATTAAACTCATTAGCGACTTATCAATGTAATATAACTGTACCAATACATTTTTAGTACTGAACAAACTCAGGTCGACTACTCCTGAGACGTGTGGTTAATTAAAACCCAACCACCAAAGAACACCGGTATCCACGATCTAGTATTAAAATCCAAATAAAAGTAACTTACATTTATTAGGATTTGAACATGAGAACTTCGACTATGACATCAGCTGATTTACGACCACGAGTTTACCACTAAACAAACCCGGTGGATTAATACTTCTTTAATGCAGCCTTTAACTCTTGATAATATTACATTGAACTATATAATTATTTTTCTTTTGCAATCCTCTTCACAAGCGGATGCAAAATCCGCTAATGAAGAGTATAAATATTATAAACAAATAAATAGTTACTTTCTAATTTCTGTTAACAGTAAATAATATGTATTATTATAATAATTATTTAAGATTTTTATAAATTAAAAAGTTTATTTATACAAGTAACTACGATCCCGGTGTACCTAGATTTCTTAGATAGAATATCAAAGTTGTATTAATGAATTTTTTCCTTAGGCTATTCTAAAGCAATATAACTTAAAACCAGATCTTGCAGTCTTTTAATAATTAATTCATATAAGTAAATTTCTGTTAGCTTTAATTTTAAATCGGTTCATTCATGTAATGACTTATTCTGCTTACTAGAGTATTGTTCTGTTACCTTAATATTATGCTAAAATTTTACACCACTCGATTCTTTTTTTTGGATGGCAGTACTTTTTTGGTTCACTGTGGTATAAAAATGAGACGTTTAAGAAAATAATTTCTTCATCAATTAAACTTTAAATCCAAATACAGCCTCAAGAGTTCATCTAGTTTTCGATAAATCCAATACTGATGAAATGAATACAGATGAAATTAAAATTAAGGAAATTAAATATTTTTTAAGTTTCCAAAGAAACGGAGAAAGAAAGAGAGAGTGAGAGAGAATAAACTTATAAAACATAAACTTTCTCGAGTTTTTTTTCCTTTTCAGGAGCTCGTATAGATTTTTATCATTTACGTAATGCAAATATTTAGTTATATTTAATAAACTTAAAAATTTTGTAAATTATATTTCAAAATTCTATAGGATCATCTTTTTGATTTTAAATTATTACTATATATTATGTAATAATAATTCTAAATTATTTAATTATCTTATTTTGAAAAAGTAATAATTAAAACTGAATATTTAAATGCAACATCTTTCTAATTGTACTTTAAAAATAATCTTCAACTAAAATTCATTGGCAATTTTTTTTCTGTGATGATTAAATTCCTGTTATGTTAAATACTTGCAGTTAAAGCGCTTTGTTAGAGAATAGATAGCCTTGAAGAGACTCCATTATTTTTATTTTTGTATATTTTCATCTCTGTATTTTTTTTCTTGTTAGTTTACTTTTTCGTTGTATTTATTTTTAAATAATGGAACGGAAAACGGATACGGCTGTCGGTTTCTTGAAGTAAATAAAATCATTTCCTTTTCAAAGTTCAACGAATGCATTAAAGATACTTGTAAAATAGGATGTACTAATTATATATATTACTAATATTATTCGTTAAATTGTTTTATTAGTTAATATTTTATATTTAACGTAATGAATAAATTAATGTTTAGATAATTAAAAACATAATAAAATTTGTAGAAATATTAACAAATACTAGTAACTATGATTTTCAGGAAGCTTTAAAACATATCTCCTATTACTGTTCATATTGGTATTTGCAATGTAATTTATCATGTTATAATGTTAATTTATAATGTTTTGAAGTATCTATTGTAATTCAAATAGAAAGTTTACGTATGAACAAAAGAAATTTTTGTTGAAAAAACCTAAATTAATTCTTAATAATATTAATTTGTTGCTAGAAACTATTGTTCTAGTAAACCTGCATACAAAAAATAAATAATTATTTTTTTGTACTGTCTTACACACAAAATTATGCAATATATATGTATATACAGAATGATTTAAGAGGAATGTAACAAACTTTCAAGATATTTTCTAGAGATGAAGATAAAGAGAAAATTTATATAAAAATAGATTCGGAAACGCTTCGTTGGCGAGTGTCAACTGGCGAAAGACTTCTCTATGATTCCTGTGCCTTCGGTAAAATTAAGCCAGACTGTAATTCTTAGGGCCCAAATGAAGAAGTAAATTAACTCGTTTTATAAGAAATCCACAATATATGAAATGACTGATAAATATAGGCCCCAGAACTGCAATTTTAGTAGTATTCGAGAAATCTGGAGTAAAAGACAAAAACATTGGACGAAAAACACACAATTTTATGTTCGGCGTAAAATAACATTATTAAATGAGTAATAAACACATAAAAGTTTTAAATAAAACTTATAGAGAATTTGATTCCCAGTAAAATGGTAACAATTAAATATAAACTTAAGGATTTCGGAGTTTATTAAAAACAAAACATATCAAAATGTGGCAGATTTTAACTAGCAATTAAACGAAACAGAATTTTCAATGATACAAAACAAAAGAATTAAATATTTTAAAAAGAAACATATACAATAAAACCAACTTACTTGCAAACAATTAAATGGACTACAGGCAATATTCTCAGCTGTAATGTATACACATACATTATCCGTTGTAATGTATACTCCGCTGTAATGCATTCTGCCCGATGAGCAATGATTTTTTGGTGGCTTTTCTTATTAATCTCCGAAAAACCAATTTTTAGTTAGATTTAAAGATATCTAATAGCTTTTATTAAATATTTTGTTAACTTGATTTTTCACTTTTTTTAATTTTGGTTGGTTTTTTTAAATATTTATTTTCTCATTTAAAAAAAATGTACAAAAAATGTATTTTATGGCCAATCCTTGTTATTTTATATATGCAGCTAATACAAATGTTTGATAAATGGAAATACAGAAAAGATAATAATAAATAAATTATTTTTACTTCTAATAAGAAAATAATTTACGATACTAGATCTTTTTTAATCGCCTTTAATAAAAGAGGAAAGTTCTCAGTTTGATCCCTATCTATGTATTTTTACATGTATATTCTTCTCCATATTGACCGTTTAAGATTATTTTTTTATTATGTAAAGAAAGTTCTCTGGTTTTCCCGTTTTAAGTTATTTCAATCCCACCGGGTTGGTCTAGTGGTGAATGCGTCTTCTCAAATCAGCTGATTTCGAATTCGAGAGTTCTTACGTTCAAATCCTAATAAAGGCTGTTACTTTTATACGGATTTGAATACTAAATCGGTGATACCGATGTTCTTTGGTGGTTGGGTTTCAATTAACCACACTTGTCAGAAATGGTCGACCTGAGACTATACAAGATTACAGTTCACTTACACTCATACATATCATCTTCAGAAGTTATATCTGACGGTAAACAGGAAAAAAAGTTATTTCTAAGAGTTTTCGGATGTAAGATTCGTATAATATTGTTACAAAAATTGGATGTGTATCGAAAAGTATATTTTTCATCTTTTTTATATCAACACTGCTTGGTTGTTATACGCAATGATTGGTAATCTGATATCATTTTGTTATTCAAAGTATTTTGAAAGACAATTCAAGAAAATAAGTATGTACAATAAAATAAAAAAAATTGCATACATTTTTTGTGTAGAGAAGTTTTATTCTTTACTGTACATCATTTACCTGCATAATTTTCTTATTTTTATTATAACATTCCTTACCTTTATATTTTGTTGTTTCATACAGGCAACATCTTATTGAATCTATAAAAATTATAAATTAAATTAAAACGATAGAATTACCAAACAGTTGAATGTTTTAAACAAATGATTGGAAAAGAAAGAAATCTGCATTAAAAAATAATTTAAATTTAAAAAGTTTTTCTCTTAAAAATTTTTAAACTTTATTTGGTAATAAGGGATGGGCCATAAATCACTTCCTGTGAAAAAAATTAAAAATTTTCTTATTATAATATAGTTTTTTTTTCAGATTAAACTTAAATAAAAATAATATATAGAAGAATACACTCTCAAAAAAAAAAAAATAGTGGAATTTTTAGTGGGAAGTCAGAGGAGTGTTTCGAGAAACACAGTTAAAAGTTATAAAGTTTTACAAAACTAGACGATCAACTTCTGGGATCCGTGCAGTGGTTTTGAGATTTGAATAGACTGGATCAGTGGGAGATGCCAGAAAATTAGGAAGACCAAGATCTTCCAGAAATGAAAATATTGAGCCTGTAAGGAACAGTGTTTTGGAGAATACTGCAATGTCAACACAAAAACGTTCCACTAAGTTGGGAATTAGTCGAACATCATTGCACTGAATTTTTCACAAGGATTTGAAAATGTTTCCTTACAAAATCCAATTAGCCCATAAAATGAACTCAATAAAATATCACATTACGTGGAATACTGCCGGAATTTTACCAATATCAATGATTCTGACAATAATCTTTTCTCTATTTTGTAGTTAAGTGACGAAACCCATTTTCACTTTATTAGTTATGTCAACAAACAAAATCGTTTTTGAGATACTCTCTCTTTCGCTGTTTAACCTACGGAAACACCGTAAGTTATTACTTGAGAGAATGAATGAGGATGATATTATGAATGTAAATGAAGTGTAGTCTTGTTCAGTCTCCAGTTGAACATTCCTGAGATGTGTGGTTAATTGAAATCCAACCACCTAAGAACACCGGTATTCAAGAACTAGTATTCAAATCCACATAGTTTTTGAGGCACTGCCAGTCCACAAGTTACACATGGTCGTGTAACTCTACAGCCACAAAAAGTTGCGTTGTAGTGTGCTGTTTCTGAACAACAATCATCGGGCTGTATTTTTTTTTTTTTTATTAATAGAATGGTGTTTTGGTGACAGTGAGTAGCGATAGATGTCGGTAAATGCTCGAGGAATTTTTCATTCCAAATCTTGGGATGACGGGAAAGAGGCTTGGATCAAGTAATAAGGAGCCACGGCTCACACCAGCATAGCCACAGTGGAGTTCTTTAGGTCAAAGTTTAGAAATCAAATAATTTCGAGAAATTAAAATTTTTGTTGGCCTCCAAGGTCACTGGGTTTGACGGTTCCTTTTTTTTTCTTTGGAGCTATTTGAATGAAAACCTTTATGTCATTAAGCCACAAAATATAGAAGAGCTAAAAAACAACATTCGAGCTGAAATAGCCTCAATGCCGGAAGAAACACTGGTTTTAACTTTACAAAATATGCTAAAATGAGCTCAGATCTGTGAACACTTTAGATTAGCGGCCAGCATTAAAAAGATATTATTTTCAAAACCTAATTCAGTAAATCATCTTCTGATTGAAATTTACTTTAAGATAAAAAAATATATTTTGAGTTAATTTTTAATGTTTTATTAAAAAAAGAAAGGTGAAAAGTTACTTTTGACCCACCCGGGGTAACAAAGAATTGTTTGTAGTTAATGGTTTTAATCTGGCTCTTATTTTTATAAGTAGAAATTTAAAGAAAAATTTATCTTTTTAAAAAGCATTAGTTTTATTTGTACGATATATCTTTGACGTTGAGTTTATTATTATTTATTTTTTATTATTGTTATTAATACTTATTTTTAATTTTATTTATAGTTGATATTTAGTTTAAGTACTAAAATGTCAGTTTTCATCTTTCGTCTCTATGTTTATTGTGATATGTCTAGTGTAATGCAATATTCAGTCCATTTAATCTTGGACTAAAATGAGTTTCCGATCTCTGTCACTATAAAATACAATCGGCTTTAAATTAGTTGTTTTATAACTAACATACCAACTGTAGATTGTTTCAGTAGTGGTCTGCAATGTTTTTATTTTTTTCATAGCATTCAATATTCTATGACATTTTAGCTATGTCCTACTTATTTAACAAACAGTTAAAAACTCTGTGTAAAAAAAAAAGTAGTTTTAGATTTATATAGTAACGTAAAAGGTGCAATATTCCGACTGTACAAGTAGAATATCCAATTGGAACTTCAGCAAACATTTAATAGGTGGAGCTTAAGCGCTTATATACAGTCTAGTTTTTATACTTTTACTGAATTCAGAAAATACAACTGTATACAACAGTAAAACAGCAACAGAGTTCGGTTAGTTTTATTCAGAAGTGGAACAACCACAATTGTAGGCATAAGCGCACGTCCCCCTTGCACGATTCGGCTCATAGTCACGCACCCCTTATTACTCAATGTCCATTTACTGTTTACTTCATACTGGTTTCTGATTTGTTCTATCGTTCTCTGTCTGCTTTTTTTTCTCCACTAATTCTCTCTCCCACCCACTCTTTCATCACTTTTTTTATTCTTTACTTTATTTCTCGCACATATTCATTCCCATAAATTTTTCAACTTTTAATATTTATTTGTTTATAATCCAATCATCAACTTTGTAACCACAATCTTTGATTCTGACAATGAAAATTTTATTCAACTAAATTGTTTTACTAATAGATTAATTAACAAAGTAACCTTAGCCTAACTAAAATATATTCTTAGGATCATTTTAAAACTAATACTCGTTTGAAAATGTGAATCAAGTTAAAGTGAATAGAGAAGATATTATACACAAAGATAAGTTTGCGAAAATGATATCGGTTAACTAACTAAGAAGAAAAACAATTGTGAACTACGATGAAACAAGATTTTGACTCTCATCCGTCAACGAAAAATTATTTTTGAAATTAATAAAATTACCTAGAGTTTGACAGTCAGCATACTTCTAATTTATTATGTATCTCTAGAAGAAATCATCGACAAAAAAAGTTCTACAACACAGAAAAAAACAGGTAAACACGGTATACAGAACTTTCAGTGTAGCCTGCTTCTTAAGTAGTTGTGTTTGCTCCATGATATAACGCATCCTCACTTGAGATTGTAAAAGAAATATTAATAGTAAAGAAATTTTGCTATTTTAAGTAAATTTTTTATAGTAAAGAAATTTTTAAGTGGAAAATTTATGCAAACCGATGACGATGTCACTGACTTATTGCATGCGTTTATATTATGTGCAATCTCCTCCCCTGGACTCTCGGGGCCCAGTGCGGCCCAGACGAACACCTGAGCTGACCGACGGGCTCCATGAGGCATTCCGGGGCCACGGGGTCTAGCCGAGTAGCTCAGAGGTTGCTATGTTCGTTAGCACCATGGTTGTGAGAATTATATTGATAAGAACAAAATATTCAGGCTTTATAGAAACCTGTAAAAGGAACTAAATAACAAAAGACGGAAGAGTAGTAACTTTGGTAACTACTGTACCCACATTTTTGAAAACAAAAAAATGTATAACTTATTTATGTTACCGTGGTGATAGAAATATATTAATGAAGTAAAAGGATTAATCGTTTTCTTTCTTTAATGAAAATCTTTAATTCATAACTTCACCCCCAAGCAGAATCTCGATTTACTGCTTAAAAACTTCATGGGATATATTGAATGTATCCTGAAAATTTAAAAGCAATCGTTTTGTTGGTTGTCTCGCGTGATTCTGTTGCAAACGGACAAACTTTCGGGATTATATATAAGATTTATAGATTTTAATATGCAAATTATTGTTCCACCTGTAGATCTTTGCATACATAGATTATAACCATTGCATATATTTTATTATTTTTTTTTTTTTAAATTACTGTTTCAAATATTCAGGAGAGGATGTAGATTGGCAGTTTAAATGATTGGCAATTAAAGATTGTATGAATATAGAAAGAATTGAAATAATACATATAACATTTGGGCTTATACATATACTTGCATTGCTTTTTTCCCTTTAGGGATATGTAAGAACGTATATCGGTAGCTAAATTTGGTCTAATTTTTTTTTAGAATAGCTTTATTATTAAAAATGGAACGCTGTAAAAATGGAGCGCTTTTTTTTTCTTTTTTTTTGATCCACCGGGTTGGTCTAGTGGTGAACGCGACTTCCCAAATCAGCTGATTTGGAAGTCGAGAGTTCCAGCGTTCAAGTCCTAGTAAAACCAAATATTTTTACACAGATTTGAATACTAGATCGTGGATACCGGTGTTATTTCGTGGTTAGGTTTCAATTAACTACACATCTCAGGAATAGTAGAACTGAGAATGTACAAGACTACACTTCATTTACACTCATTACATATCATCCTCTGAAGAATTATCTTAACGGTAGGTTACCGGAGGCTAAACAGGAAAAGAGAGTGGTTTTTACTTCGTTTAAATGGTTAGTTGTGATTTATGAGAGAAGGTGTAAAGATATTATAATCATTAACATTTTAAAAAAAAATCTTATTTTCTTTACCAGTGACCGCACTAAATTATTTTTTATATCGCGATCTTTTTATTTTTATATATTTTAATACTGCATTATAAATATATATTCAGAGTTCTAAACCTTCTTCAACCCCCGATAATGCGTTTAAAAAGTTAAAAAAATTGTTTGAAAATAGAATGCAGTTGTATAGAGAGTGGGTTCGTAAAGCTGAGAGTTATAAATGTAAGATAATGAGGGAATGGATGGGATAATGTGTGGGAAAAAGTAACTGGATTACATGACTAAATGTACGGTACTTGATTTTAGGAGGAAATATTGGGACCGAGCTTCTAGAATGCGTTATTCATAGAATTTGTTCGTTTAAAGTACTAGGGAAAGATAATAATTACTTTGTTATTTAGAGATGAAATAAAATCAATTTTTAAATTGCTCTGTGCATTGTTGGGCTTAAATTGATGAAGAGGAAGAGAGGGAATACTATAGTTATGTCTTGAGTATAATTATGGAAGAATAGTTGAATAAATCTTTTATTTTATCGGGAGATATCTGATACTTAGCGTGATGCTATCTTTAAAATTAGGTGGTAGGAAGAGTGGTGGGATGAATGATAAAAGATTGGAAAGGTTTGATTGGATTTTTCGTAATGCATGGAAATATAGAAGGAGTTTGGTTGAGGAATTCAAGTTTTCTTTTTTTTAGTTTATTTATTATTATCTTGATTTAGATATTGCTCGTTGAATGAGAGGTTATTTGTCGATAAGTGTGCAATATGTTGGCAGATGAAAGGGTGAAAGGGATTAGGAGTATGAAGTATATATATATATATATATATATATATATATATATATATATATACTTTTTTCATAATTACAATCTATTTTTAAAATAAATTACTTAAGAATATTCATTTACCAAACACTTACGTAAGATTAACTTAAGCAGCTGACAAACATGCAAACTCTGAATACATTTCCTTTATAATTGCGCAAGTTACAATTTCAACAGCTTGAAAGTTCGTTAGCTTTTTTGACACATCATTAGGTTTTCAACTGATCACGTCTGTCAAATTGAAGAATGTTTCCTGTAATAATTCCATGCGTGAGATTTGTAAAACGAGCTAAATTAAATTTGTTACATTGTAAAATGTGTTTACTCTCATTTATTAAAATGCTTTATTTAAAGGGTTTTTTTTCATTTTATTATATGCATATATTTTTTTAAGTAAATTTTATACCATGCTACATATTATTTACTACTAGTCACTTTTAAATTGAGTTTTTTTTTAACATATATTGAAAGGTTTTTTTTATTATGAAAATATTTGGTTTATGTGTGATCATGACACCCATAAATAATTGTTGAACAATCAAAGTATACCATCCGATGATAAATTCGTATATTTAGCACTGGATCAGTGAACATTTATAGGTTAATAGACAGTTCCTTAGATAAGAGATGCTAACTAGAAGGAAAAGAGTCGTTATTTTAGTAAACTGCTTTGACCTAACATTAAAAAATAATTTATTATAATTTTAGTTCTTTTTATTTTTTATTTTTTTGACGTTTTTGTATTATGATATTACAAATTGTTATCGGCGGCTGTAATTAGTCGTTACTAAATTCATTAATAATCTAATTATATATTAATTAGAATTACTGTTCTATATTGGTAATCTAAATAATATCGTGTGATTATGCATAACCCTCGGTTTTACTTCATTGCATTTATCGTAAATATTATTTAAATTAATTTAAAAACAGTAGACTAGCTTAGTAATTCAAGCACGTTAAAACCCGATTTATTTGTTTTTACTCTTAAAAAGATTTATATATTATTTTTGCTTTTCTCGTGAAACGATATTAAATTTATTAAATATTTTAAGATAAAAATATTATTTTTATTCGAATAGAATATATATATATATTACTTTTTTTTTCAACTGTATATCTTGTAGAATCTAATTTGAAAGTAATCCATTATTCATCGTCTGTTGGCGGCCGTTTGTCTATATTCCATTTTATTTTAAGTAAAAATATGACGGGTTTATTTCATTTCAAATCGCACGCAAGCAAATTATAACAATATCCTGTCTCTTTATATGTAAAAATTAAAGATGCGTTTGAATAACTTGTACATTTCTTTTTTGTCTATGTAATAGCCAATGTTTTCATTTAAAAGTAACATGCTTACAATGGTTTTGTTCTGTTTTTATTAAATTTAAACTAAAAATAAAAAGCTTTATATAAATAGACGCGCGGGCACACACACACAGACACCCGCGTGCACTCAGAAAAAATAATATTCTGTTTATTTTAGTTTTAATTTTATGCTTTGTAAACGCACGTGTATAACGATAAAGTGAGATGTATGAAATATAAAGTTAAAACTCTTACCGGATTTGAACTACATATCAGCTGATTGTTTCATTATCAAAAATAGTATTCTATTCTTATTAGAATAGTACTGTTCCAATTAATGTTTTTTCAACACTCCCATTTGAGAGTCGAATGAATCCCCACCAAAAAACAAGAGTGGAAAAAACATACGAAAATGACAAGCGAGTGTTTTTACAGTAACTGTACAGGTTCTTATGAAAGTTCCGTTCACTTAAAAAAATACATACATTTTGTTATTCATTTTTCTTTATATAAAATATATTTTCATTATTGAATATTCATTAATTGATACTTTTTACATGTGTTTAATATTTCTTATCGTGTAAAATGAATCTGAAAATGAATTTTTTATTCTTAACCGACAGCAAGCCAACTTATGTTGGCTTTATATGTATTATAATATTCCTAATGTGTACGTTGCAATCTGTTCAACTACTGAATCATAAGCAACCCCTCCCCTCTCGGGCCCAGTGAGACGAGGATGACATGTATGACATATAAATGATGTGTAGACTTGTACAGACTCAGGCCGACTATTCCTGAGATGTGTGGTTAATTGAACCCCAACCACCAAAATTCACCGTTATCCACTGTCTATTATTAAAATGCATATCAACGCAACCAACTTTTACTAGGATACGAACCTGAGAACTTCGACTTCGAAAATCAGCTTTTAAACAAATTATTTGCGATGACGAGTTTACCACTAGACCAACCCGTGGGCTGCGTTGGCTTTGTAAAAAATAAACTTGTTTCGTCTATATTTAGTCATATATCGCAGACTACAATCACATATTTTACTCTTTTCACTATAAGAAAAAATTAAAAAAAGAAACTGTAATTAATAAATAATACACATACATGAAATATGGGCATATAATATTTTGCCGGCAAAATCAGCAACTACAATCTGAAGATAAATTGGTCCATTTCTTTTTATTTATTTTATGTCATCGTATACATGACGATGAAAGTGATGAAAGATTATTAAAAGCAAAATAACTGATATCTCAACCACCAAAAAAAAGTTCATTGTAAAAGTGTTAGTGAATCTCCTTACGACAAAAACATCATGAAATCAGTAAAATGGTGAGTAATGTAAAACACTTCCAGTGTAAAGGCTTTTCAAAATATATTACAAACAATTGGTTTAAAAAAAAAAAAAACACGAAAAAGAAAACAAGCAAACTACTTAATCGTTAAGAGCAACATCAATTTAGGGTAAGATTATTTTTCTATTTATTATTTTGTAACTGCCCCGTGGCGAGTGAACCTTTGATTATGACAAACAATTGCTTTTTGAGAGATACGTTCTGTGAGTGCTTTTCGGGGGTTTGTATTATTCACCATTTTTTTTTTGATTTCATAATGTTTTTTGTCAAAAGGAAATTCAGTAACACCATTACTATGAAACTGTTTTATATTATGGTCCGTTTTTATTAACTAGAAAAATGTTAGCAATTATAAATTTATAAATTTAACCAGAAATAATTTTTCTGGAATAATTTTAATTTTTATATGATTTACATATATTTTCACAAGAAAATTTAAGAAATTTAGTCCGAAAACTTTTTTTATATAATACTGAATATTCTGATACTCTAAAGAGCCTTAACTCCTCATGCTCAGTTGCAATCGCTTTACGTTGTAATTTTTCATTTTTTTATTACGGTGTATTGTCACTCTTATGAACAGTTTTTTTTTTTTTAATAAGTAACGTACTTTTAGGCATATTGTAACTTTAAATAATATGAATTAAACAAAAGATTTAAAATAATATATTTTAAGAAAAAAATCGCATTTAAATTTGCAATAAAAAAAAAAAAATATGTGTGCTTAAGACCGCAAGGCCGATGTGAAAACTTGTATCGGATCGCAATCGTCTCGTATTAATATATATTAAAAGTAGTATATAATGTTTGCATTCAATAGCCTCTTTAACCTTTGACCCCTAGAACCAATTTGACGCCCAATTTGAACGTTTGTTTTTCACGATTATCCCCTGTTTGTAGTTAAATTTCACGCTGAAAGAGTGGATTTACTGCAAAATACGTAGTAAAACACGGGTTTGCGATGCCCCCAAAATTACAACAAAGAAATTGTCTATTGAACCTCCACGGGTTTATCGAATACATTAAAGAACGGCTAATTTCAATGATGAATGTGTGTTCACATGTTTAAACAGTTGATTTACTGAAAAATTCGTAGTAAAATATGTTTTAACTGCAAACAGTATGATTAATATTAAATTTATGATGACGTGTAGGTCATCATTACTTTCAGCGATGTGTGTGTATATCATTGATCATTATTTAATATATGCAATGATCGTTATTTACGATTCACACTTCAAAATTATTGTTGGTTTTTATAATTTAACAGCTACTCACTTAACGCTGTAAATTTATAATGATGTTCTGCATAAATCAGTCATCATTACTTTCAGAATAAGCGTGTTGTGGATTTTAAGTTTTTTATAGTTGTGATAGCTAATTATTGACAGCGGATGTTATTTTATTTATATTTTACATAAGAAACGGGATTTCTCGATATATCTTTCGTTAAATAAAAAAAGGGCGTATCTCGAAAACGGTGCGTTCTAGGGCATTTTTAACGCGATTTTGATAGGCTTAACCGAAAAGAATGCTTTGAGATCACACGGAACGATAGGTCCTATCGTTCAGAACATTAGTACAGGACATCAAAATTCGTACAGGACATAAGAAGATGGTGTGCAAACAGTATACAGCATGCAAAAATAGATTTTATGTATTCTATGACAGGTTGATTATTTCCATTTTAACAAGTAGCAATAATTTGTTTTAAAAACTATTTACACATATACAGAATGACCTATATAAATGTATATATAGGCATAGTACACGCAATTCAATTAATTTTGCAGCTTTTACAATATTTCGCGGCGCTCCTGTGAAGAGGCCGCGGCTCACTGGGGCGCCGCAGCTCCCCTGGGCGATCCGATGCACAGTTTGGTAATAGTGGTTTAAAGTAATCATAATACGAGTGTGCTACGTTACAGAATTAAACAAAAAAATTATGTACTTTCATAAATTTTAAAAATCAACCGTCTTTATTTATGCAAAACCTAAATATTTACAAGTAATTCCGAATAACCCGACTAAATACTAGACAGCGGAAGAACTTGCTTGTTTATTCATTCGAAGTCTAGTATTTCCTTGAGAAGTTTCGAGTAGAAGAAACTATTTCGTTTTATTCACATTACCCAATGTACCAGAAATTGCCAAATTTTATTATTTTGATAGTAAAATTGGAAAGAATTGGTCAAACTGATTCAGATATTATCAAACGCAGCTTGGAGAAGTAAAAAGAGCGTCATTCAAAAGAGGGTGTCGTTTACTCGTGTCGTATATACCTCTACCCCGAATTTTGTTACACTTTTTTACTTGGAAGTTCTGTAAATGGTAATAAGTGTTTCTAATTTATATGGAATATTATTAAATTAACATGAATCTTTTAATAAAATGTTGGGTATTTATTAATATCTGATTAGCGTAACCTTTAAAATCATATCAATGACTAAATTCTTGGTATATTTTTTTGCGGTGGGGAAAAATATTCTAAAAATTAACGCGATTATTCCAAAAAATTCGTTTTAAATTAGCGGTAATTGTATACCTGAACTTAATTCAACACTATTCAACGAAAAAAGAATTAAAAATCTGTATACTAATGAAGTTGTAATAAAGTGGTTAAGACTCAGTATAAAAGAAATGAAATGAGGTTATGAGTGCAGATTATGTTGAACGGGCAGCAGGGTGCTTTTACAATGAATAGTGGTAGAGTGGCATTGTGGGAGGTGTTAGTGAATGTTCTGTACAGAAGGGGTAGTGGGGACCTAAAGAGGTTGTTATTAATTTCACTTCCTGTGTAGAACAAAGCTGCTGGGGTGGACAGAAAGAATAGCTACCTCGTTATCCCTTGTAATGTCTGGAACTAATGTGTTAAACGGGGAATACCTCCAACAAACCCCTACATCTATGTTTCCAAACATCAACACACATACACACACACACACACACACACACACACACACACACACACACACACACACACACACACACACACACACACAAACAAAACAAATATTCTACAAAAAACACACACCCATATTCGTATAAAAAGATAAATAAAAAATGTGAATGTAAACCTGTATTTTAAAAACGTTTCCGTTAGTTATATAATATATAGGGATGCGTTTTGTAAACCCACAGAACTCTTCAACTAATATTTGTATGTCTATCATTTAAAACGTAACATGTAACTAATTGTATTGTAGTGTAAAGCAAACTATAATTAAATACTTGCAAACAGAAATAACTTTGTTTGTTTATTAAATTAAAGTGTAGGATAATAAAATTATTTATCCGTAATAAACTAAATTGTAGTTGTGTAATAGACCTGTATGCAATAATGATACGGATTTTTACTTCATATTCGGAAGGAAATTTCAAATAAAATTGTATTGTTTGAAAATCTTAATTAGATCAATTCGTATAAAAGTTACGCAAAACAATTTTAACAAATATTTAAGATAGACATTTTTAAGTCAATATGTCAACAACGGTATGTAACTACTGTTTGTATATTCTAATTTTTAATATTTTTCAAATAAGAGTTAGACTTGTCATGAAACTTTTTATTTTCTATTAAATTCATTAAAAAATAATATAACATACTTCGATTTAAAATCTTCTATCCTATTTTTGTTATATGCTAATAAAAAATGTATAAATATTTTTATAAAAACTCTCAATATGAGCTTTTATAAAAATATTTATGGGCGAATTATAAAAAATGTTTTTTTTTTTTTACTTCCTTGTACGAAGTAAAGGAAGTATTGTGATCGCGAAAAATTTCGGTTTTCTGATTTCAACGGAAATAGCCATTTTGACCATCCCTGAATCCATAATGACTAGATTCGGCGTGATGTCTGTACGTAGGTAAATATCACGCATAACCGAAAAAAGATTGCCCGTAGGATGTGAAATTTTTAATCTAGAATTGTTGCAACATCTAATTCTGTACTTCCCCTTTTGATTGCAATCGACTGGCCAAAAAGTGTCCAAAAAAACCCAAAATCCAAAAAAAATCTGGAGTTTGAACTTTCTCTTAACTTCAGTAATAAGCCCTCATTGAGTGTTTTTCAAGGTATTATCATAAGTGGTACTTATGATAATTGGTTCCAGAGTTATAGCCAAATAAAATCTTAATTAATGAAATATTTAGATATTTGTGAAGGAAAATCGGTTCGACTAAGACTTCAACAGCTTTTTTTTTTTAATTTAAATATATTGATTCATTTATAATTATTAACCCCTGATTGTAAAAAAAAATTGCGATAATTAAAAATAATAACAGTAAAAAAAATAAAAAATTATATAATCAAAAGTTTTATAATGAAATAAAGTTTTACGTGCTTTTCATTAAAAAAAAAAAGAAGAAGTATATGTAATTTAATAGGCGTACAAGGAAGTCATGTGGTGTCCACATCAGAATTTTTTAAAAATAGTCAAGTTTGCAAGAGAATTATGTAACGCTAATTTTACACATATATTACACATTAAACCCAAATTTTTTTAATCAATGAAATATATCATTAAGAAATGTTGGTAGCAGCCCTTGGTTAAAAAAAATTATAATAAAATAGTTTGGGAAGATAAAAGAAAATAATTTTTTTTTAATAAATAAATGGAACTTACTTACAAAACACACGAAATACGAGAAGAAAAAAA
This sequence comes from Lycorma delicatula, assembly GCF_047948215.1. Classification (NCBI taxonomy): domain Eukaryota; kingdom Metazoa; phylum Arthropoda; class Insecta; order Hemiptera; family Fulgoridae; genus Lycorma; species Lycorma delicatula. The sequence continues at coordinate 62,551,075 of NC_134460.1, read as the reverse complement.
ATTGGTGTCATGATAAGAGTTAAATTATTTAAATTTAACTTATTTCATTTTAGCTTTTTTTTATAGCATTAGTAAACGTTATTGTTTTATTTATTCTGTTTACTTATTGTACGGTGCAAAAACTGTGAAAAGAAATGTCAAATTTAATATAAATATTATTTTTACACACACACACACACACACACACACACTTGTATATATATATATATATATATATATATATATATATATATATATATACATATATATATAAGGTTTACATTATAATTTGAAAGTTAAATTCATTTTTTGTAGATCGCTGGATTATTTCTTTTCCCCTCTCCATGAAGAGTTGATTCTTCATTAAACTACAAAGGAAACTTATTAATGGTAAATACACAATTAACCTGCGGTACTTAATTATCTTCAAGAGCAATTTAATTAATAAATGGGACTTTTTATTTTACACCTAATAACTTAAAAATTAATAAAATAGTAATTTTTTAATTGTAATATTTTTAATTATCTCTTACTTTGTTGTGGTCTTTTATAAAGTATAATTAATTTAGTACTTCTGCTAAGAACATTATTGCATTCCATGATCTTATAAATTTATTCAATTTCTAAAATTGCAATTTATTTTTTTGTTCTCTCATTTTAAAAGAATTTGTAATATTGAAAAAATATAGAAATAATAATTATATAATAATAATATTGAAGTAGAGAACGTAAAGAAATCTGTAATTAAAACAAAAAACATGTAACTATAAAAACAGTATAAAATTAGGAAATTATTACTAGTACTATTTTTCATTATTAGGAAAAATTACTAGTACAAGTATATTACTAAAAGAAACGACAAATTTGTTTGTATCTATACCTTTACGTAGCCATATTTTTCCCTTTGATGGAATTTGTAACTGGGAAAAATAATTATGACAAAAAGAAAATGTTTTGAGAATAAGTAAATGTAAAAGTTAAAAATGTAAAAAGGTAAGTAAATGGATAAAATCTAACAAAAATTAAGATTCATTGATTGAGTTGAAAATTTGAAAGAAACAATTAATGAGTTAGAAGACCTTCTGAATGATATGGATTCATTTGGTTAGTAAAATTAAATTTGAAAGCAAACAAGAACAAACAAACGTATTGATATTTAAAAGAAAGGAGAATAATGAGATTAAATATTCATACAAAGTATATTACAGTAAATTGACTATTTTAATTTTGGATTACATGTTTATTTTTTAATTTAATATTATTACAACTTTACATACCTAAGAGTTTTTGTGGAAAGTTCATTTACTGCATTACATGTTCAATATGGCCGCCGTTACATTTACCCTCTTCAAGCCGAATGTGCCCGTTTCTGATGACTGCGACACAAGTGCTGTTAAATTTCTTCACACGATTGAACTATCCGCGCACGGATTTCCATAATATTTGTAGATCTCAGCGGGAAAAGTTTCTCTTTTAAACACCCCTTTAAAAAAAAACCACAACGATTTAAATCCAGGCTGAAAGGTGGCCAAAAGAAACCTTCATTGTGGCGACCCGGATAGCGATTTGAAATTTGGTATTATCAAAAATGAATTTAACCCCTCCCACGGCTATCCACCACAATATTAGCGGTTGGAGGGGTTGCATCATCTTGCATAAACCACTGAGTATCTATTAGAAACTCAGTCGCAAGCAGTTTGGGTAGAAAATCATTTCTTAACATATCCAAATAGCGTTGAGAATTAACTGTACCGATAGAACACTGGTTCTATCAAACAAAAAACAAAAAAAGGATGACTGCAAAAAGATATTACGAATTTAGTTATTCTCTGGTTCGTTTTCTAGTTTCTTCTTTATATCTTTTGAGTATGACACTGTTCAAACTTAATAAAAATAAAATTGTTGTGTTATCCTTATACTAGAATTGCCGCCATTTTCTCTATTAAATGAACTTTTAATTTCCATCGGACATGAAATATTAAATTTCTCTCCAAAGACCATTTAATTTTCCAATATTATTTTAATTTTATATTATTATTCAATCGATCAATTAATTATTATTCATCAAGTACTAATCAATCCGATCATCTCATACATTTCATAATATCCAGTATAAGATTTCCGTTTCTCATCATGTCTTCATGCAGTACCGTTCCACTTCCTCAAATCTTAATTTTATGCTAGATGGAATCTGTTCTACTGTTAAATGTCAAGGCCAGGTGGACGCCATTTAATTCGAATTTCATTAAGCATTCGATAGAATGCTGCATTACTTGCTCTTAAGGAAGTTGGTCGGATTTGGATTTTTCCGAGACGGTTCTAAGTCTTTTTCCAAGACTTAGAGGAGTATACTTCACAAAACATTAAATCTATGCAAAACAATCTTTTGTCTTGGATTTTTCACAAATTTCATCTTGACATACTACAGCTAAAGTCAATTTATTATTTACTATCATTTGTTTGTCACAGAAAAAACTTTGATTTACGGTTTTTTCATAAAGTATTACATTGGAATAATCCTGCGCAAAATGAAGTACAGCTATGTATTCCCGGACGCATTATTATTTTGCCCTTTTATTTACTTGGTGAAGTCTATTTCACGGACAGAGAGAAGTACTTTTACTGTAGTAGACAATCACAAGAGAATAGATTTTTTCAACCAAGGCTGAATTTTTTTAGTGATCTAAGAAATTTATATTTTGATGATATATTTAAAAGACGTTTGAAACATAACTGGTACTCATCAATGGAGATGGATTACTATAAAACTTACAAATGACCTTCTGCTTGTCATCAGTAAAATTTTTGAATTGTTTATTTTTCGCTTATTATTTTTTTAAATTAAAAACTGTTAGCATCGTCGAAATCGTTGATATTATTATGCAAATTATTAATTAATATTGCTGTTAAATCATTATTACTACTGTCAAAATAATGATTATTGTAATTTAAGCTATTCTATTATTTTGAATATTATAAACTGTTATTATGTTTAGTATTAAACTGTTATTTCATATTATATTCTGTTATACAGAGTGAGCGAAATAAATAATAATAACAGTTATAATAATTATTATTATTATTTTACAATAAAAGTACAGATTTTTACGCAAGATAGGTTTTGAAAGGTACTCTTTCTTTAAGCGTAAGATAACGCTTTTTCTCAGCTGCAACATTATATTAATTATAAAGTATAAATAAATATTTACAAATGTTAAATTAAAATAATATTATTTTACAGTTACATTTTACTATATTAGAAAATTCTCAAATGGAATTTTCTAGAATTCGTTGGCTAACTTATTAAAATCTATCGTCACTGAATCAAAGCATTTCATGTCTAATACACTAAAGTATTTTGTGACAACTGTTTAAACTTTTTAATTAATAATTTTTTTATGCAAACTGAAAAAAAACTGTAAATGTTACCTTACGGGTAAATATAAATCGAATTCTTTATTTTAATCCGAATCATATTATTTTGTTCTGTGTTGTATTGGTTTGTTTAATAGTTCAAACGTTTGATAAGCGAGTTAAATACGCTTTTCATGGAACAATATCCAATTATTTTATGTATCGGAAATATTTTGTTGGACATTTATTACTCAAATAATATCCTTCTTGAATAAAAATGTTATTGAATAACATTTTAAAAGTTCATAATTATATTCACAAACTTTAGTTACATTTAAAACTAGTTACATAAAGTTTGTAAATTTTTAAGTGTAAATTTGACCTATTTAAAATATCTTTGAAGTATGAGATTACAGTTTATTTTCTTTATTAAACGCTTTTGACTATATAAATAGACTCTTTGTAGATTTAAAACGATAAAAAACACGTTTATTTTTTAAAAGATGACTTCAAAGGGAAGTAAGGTTCTGCATTCAACTTATATTTTGTTTGCCCACTTGTTATATCAAGAGAACCTATGAAGTGATCTAGATAAAATTTACTTTTATAGGTTAGGAGCTCTTATACAGTGTTAATTTTAGTTAAATAATTTCACTTTTTTAGGATAAATAAACAAATAATGACATAAAGTAAGTAAATTCGACTCTATCGCTGAAAATAAAGAAACCCTCATAGATTTCTAAAGATAATAGGTTGAATGACAATTCATATGAAATATCCGTCAAATAATAGGGGTATACAAATTGAAATCAGATAATTAGCTGTGATTAATATAAAACAATTGAAATAAAGATAAAATTATCCTTTAATATTTTAATCTCTTGTAAGTTTATGTAGGGTCAGTGTACTTATAAATCACTGACCGTATTTTAAACAATTCAAAAGTAAATTTTACTTCTTGTTAATAATCAAGAAATATAGAATAAAGTTTTGCTCATTTAATTTTCTTCATTGAATTAACTACTTATCTTCAACCGCCATTTCCAAAATTTTAAAAACTGAAAACTGAAGAAACAGTCATCTTCTACTACAATTTTTAATTTTAAATAATGCATGCCCATGCCAGTGATGTTAATATGTATTCATATTTATATATATATATATATATATATATATATATATATGTTTGTACGATTTTCGCTTATAAATTAAGAGCTAATCTGAATAATTTTTCGATCAATATATTTTTTTTTAAATTCCGTATATTTTAAGGTGACTAAGTCAACTAATTTCGAGATTCAATTTTTTAAACCGAACATTATTCCTGTACTACGATTTTCATATTTCGGCTACTTATGAAATTTTTTTCAAATCGAGCTCTATCACACACACACACACACACACACACACACACACACACACACACACACACACACACACACACCACAGGCACTGGCTTAGACACATACATATACATGTATTATATAAATCAAGTATTTATACATATATATATATATATATGTTACCTTGAAAGACCGATATCTGGCAAATGTTAATATTTTCCGGTGTATGTCGACACATACCAAATACGTCGGTGTAAGACCGAAATATTTTATTTTCTTATGATTTTAAACAGTCGGACTTCCGCCGGTTCAGCATGCACTGATGGTGAAAATTGAATTAAATTATTTTTATAAAAAAACTAGCTCTAGCCGCCACGCTTCGTTGTGCCACATTGTGGTTGCATGGATGAGAAATGAGAAACAAAACAAAGCATACGTTTCATAGAAGTTTAATTTTGCAATACTTGTGGATATACAATATTTTTTGTTTTTCCACTGTCTGCGTAGATATAAAGGCTATCTAGTTTGCCGACTCGGGAACACGCAACATACAGTTGCCCATGAGAGAAGCAATCCGCATCTAAATCTAAACCACACAATTCTAAAGATTGACCTCGAACTTTATTGATTGTGATTGCAAATGCCAATCGAATTGGGAATTGCAAACTTTTAAATTAAAACGGTGTGTCGTTTGGGATTCCTCGCTTCCGTCAGATGGGGCGGTCACTGGTGCGAAAAATAGATAAAAACAATCTTTGATGCGGGTTATATATCGTGCTAAAATTTGAGCTCAATCGGTGCAGAACATTTTGAGTTTTTGAAGCGTACACAAACGAACTTAACATTTTCATATATAAAGATTTGTGGGCTGCGAAAACAATCCCTTAAGTCGTGGGAAAAAACACATCATTTTAAATGCTTACAAAAGCAGAGTAATGCTTACAAATTACAGAATAGTCAAACGGCGTTGATTTCAGATGTTAATAAACTCCTAACGTAAGTAGAAGTTGTGCTGCTTCAGTGTACAACGTGATTCTCGAGTATGAATCTACTAATGAATTACGGTCTCCAAAGAAAACAAAAGCCCGCAGGTCAATTTAGAAAAAGGTGAGATTTTGATAAAAACGCGATTCATAAAAAAATTACACGAATTTGAATTATTTAGAAATAGTTTAGCGGTGTATTATGTCCTTTGGAAGAGAATTCGGTTATTGTCTTCGGCAACGCTTCTTATCATTAAACGAAAAGAATTCCAGCCGTGTTATAGAAAAACAATGATGGCTTAGTTCAAAAGGAATAATTTTTGAAGAGGTTTAAGTTAATTTTCAATCATTGCAAAGGATTTCGCGTAATTATAGTCCGAATAAAATTGGTTTGACACACAACGCCATATTGGTAAGTCGTGTTTTTATTCGGCTCCTAACGAATATGTTTGCCGGCCTCCGTGGCGCGAGTGGTAACGTCTCGGACTTTAATCCGGTGGTTCTGAGTTAAAATCCCAGTCAGGCATGGCATTTTCATACGCTATAAATCATAAATCAGCAATGGTAGTTTCGGAGGTTAGAAAAAACAAAAAAAAACGAATACTTAGCTGTGTGGTTTCAGTGTTACTATTTGTGACTTTGCTTTTACATAGCAAAGAACGCTAAATGACCAAAAAACGATTGTTTGGTCATATATATATAAAAAAATATCCTAACAAAGGATTTTCTTGTCATTATGTAGGGATATTATTTTCTGTGTATTTGGTTATTTCGACTTTTTTTGTTTGCATAGTCTTAAGTCTATCTGGGCTATAAGAAAGTTGGTGTTTTAATTTATTTACTTAAGTCATTCTTCTTGGTGGCTTTTCTTTTTGTTTTGGTGTTTTTTTTTTTAATAAAATACAGATGTTTTAGCTGTTAAATATAATTCAAAGAAATTTGTTACTTAATCAGTTGTGATTTTGTTTACATTGGCAACGGCCATACGGGCTCTTTGTGATTGGTCGTTGTGTTTGACAGCGGCCATCTTGCATTGATCTGATTGGTTTTCGTTTGTTTACATTTCCATCTGATTTATTAGCCTCTTATTTATTAAAAAACTGTACAAATTAAAAATACATAGATAGATTTATTAAAAATAGATGAAAACAATCTTTGATGCGGGTTATATATCGTGCTAAAATTTTTTTTATCGTGTTTTTTTAAAAATAAAATACAGATGTTTTAGCTTTTAAATATAGTTCAAAGAAATTTGGTCGTTGTGTTTAACAGCGGCCATCTTGCATTGATTTGATTGGTTTTCCTTTGTTTACATTTCCATATTGAAAATGTAAAAATTAAAAATACATAGATAGATTTATTAAAAATAGATGAAGCCAATCTTTGTTGCGGTATATATCGTGCTAAAATTTGACCTCAAAAGTGCAGAGCATTTTGAGTTTTTGAAGCCGTGCACAAACGAACTTAACATTTTTATATATGTAGATTGTAGAAAGGGCCAAACATTTGACCATTTATTTGTATCGTTATCATTCACCGTGGTTTTAACATATTCTGCATATTCACATTGGCCTTTTCAGTTTATAAAATTTTGAAAATTTGATTAATTTTTTTTTATAAATGCGGAGAATTAGATAAATCGGCTACAAAATTGGATAACATATATAATTTGTATATTTAATGTTAATTAGTCGAAATTAGCGAGCGAAGCGAGCGTAGGTTATGTTTGGTTTAAATTTAAACTTCCTTTTTTTTAGGAGGGTTTCTTGTAATCTATTTATTTACATAACAGATTGGTATTGGTGATATTGTTTTAGTTTCTAGTTATCCTTTCGACCCCTACAAGACAGCTTATCTGTGTTTCTCGTCAAATACAGGCGAATATCCGAATGTATAATAATATAAACCAATATTTCAGTCTTTCACTGATGTATTTAGTGTGTGTCGACATTCATCGTGTAATACTGACATTGTCTAACTTCGGTCTTTCACAGTGACTTGTATAATACAGACTGTTAGACTTAAAAGACGGGCCCCCTCACTCATTAGTTTAGTAAAAGCATAATTTGTTAAAATGCATATATTGGTGTGTTTGCTAAAATAATGTGGAAAATGTTTGTACGACCATAGCTGTAGTGGGAGGAATGTTTATTACATACACATTTGAGTACGGTTGGTCTGCTTCGATAATTGGCTTTTGAACAAGGTTGCGTAACCGCATTTTGTTTGGTAAAATTTGAAGAACTTGTAATCATGATGGAAAATTGTTTAGACGAAATCTTTTGTGTGTAAATGAAATTTCAGAGAGACATTTGAAAAGAAAGCACCAATTAAAAGTGTTATACCGAAGTGAGTTAAAACGTTTCGTGAAATGGGTTTGGTGTTATATCAGAAATGTGCCCGACACATGTCTTTTTAACGACGCAGGTCGTACAGGACATTATAGCGGCAATTACAAGATCTCATATACAGAGTGTCCTATATAAAACCCAACCCAACCTTATATTGGTAGGTATTGAAATAATAAAAAGGCAAATGTAAATGTAATTTTTATTTAGAGTAAATGTTGTAAGTGGCCGCCATCTTCTTGAATACAAGCTTCAATTCTTTTTACAGCGTTTCTTGCAACTTTTTTCAAAGTTTGTGGCTGGATATTTAATACAGCTTGTTCAATATTGACTTTCAATTGTTCGTGGTTTGTTGCTGTAGGCTTTTTCTTTGAGGTAACCCCGTAGAAAAATATCCGCCGCAGTCAAATCTGGAGATCTTGGTGGCCACAAGCCTAGACCGCTAACACGATTACCAAAGAATTCCCCAACGAAATCGGAAGTTGAACATGCGTAGTGCGATGTCGCACCGTCATGTTGTAGCCAGCAGTGTCTGTCCTCTTCCAAAAGTGCAATGAACTGAAATAAAATATCCTGATATCGTTCTGCATTAATGGTGTACTCGAAAAAAATAGGACCGATTATTTTCTTCTGCGATATCGCGCACCACACGCCCAACTTCTGCGGGTGTAATTATTTTCGTGATAAACGTGGGGATTTTCAGCACTCCGAATTCTACTGTTTTGGCTGTTTACGTAGCCATCCAAATGAAACCATTCTTCATCTGTGAAAAATAACGAATCCATAACATTAATTCCCTTACGCAGAAATCGATGGAACCACTGACAATATTGTAGCCGTTTTTCTCTGTCGGGCTCAAGAAGTTGATGAACCGTTTGAATGCGATAAGGTCTTAATTGTAATTGTTTGGTCGCCCGATGAACAGTTGATTTAGACAAATTAATTCCAGCAGACAAACGTCTGATCGATTTATTTGGCGAGGCGAGTAATCGGTCTTTGATTTCAGTGACTGTATCTGTATTCAACACTGACGCAGATCTTTTGTGTTCTTTGTTATTAACAGAACCAGTCTCTCTAAATTTTGCAAATAACCTTAATACTGATGTTTTGTTAGGAGCTGGTTTATCCGGGTACTTATGGCGAAACAAATCTTGCACTGCAAACACTGATTTCGTACTGATGTACGACTCAACAATGAAAACACGTTCATCTAACGAAAACACCATGTTGTCTCTAGCAATACACTGAACGTTATTGTTGCATTATTGTTACTATCGGCAGTGTTCTACTGCGTCGCCGCGATGTTCAGATGTTAGACGAATTCATTTCAGTAACGAGTAGGGGAGTGAGCTTGACTTTTGAAATTTCATGGATGATTGATTGATGGGTTGCGTTTTATATGCGACAGCCTGTATCTTAGCCGGAAAAGAATATTTCAATAGGTTCAGCCATACTGCAGTGAGGAGAATGATAAAATGCTATCCGTATCGAATGCAGGTTTTCCATGTGCTAACTAATGTTGATTATGTTCATTATTACTGTCAATGTTTAAGAATTTTCATTAGAGGCAACACTGGTATTTTAGATCAAGTGTTTTTACAAATGAAGCATAAAAATCATTTTTCACCTCGGTAGGTATATTACTATCAGAACTACCTGACCTGCGGTACTGAAAACCCCCCACATTTTCTTTGAATCTCCTTTACACCCATAAAAAGTAAGCGTATAGTGTGCGGTTTCAATGCGACGAATAATAGGACTCTTGTCTTTTGAGAACTATCTATGCTGCCGTCTACCAAGTAATTATCCAACAGTTCAAAGTCCTGCTGCAAGAGAATGAGTGTGACTGCTGGTTGCAACAGAACAGCGCCACTTGCCATACGTCTCGCACTACTATGGAGATACTACAGGATTTTTTCCTCCTTAGTACAGACTTCTTTCTGTGGGTTACTTGAAAGAGATTGTTTATACACTTATAAAGAAGTCTGTACTAGGGAGCGATCTTGGTGGCCAAAATCCACATACTTTGCAGTAATTGAAGATTAGCCATTGCCGTCCAGGAAATAGACAGGTTAAAACTAAAACAGTAACCAGAAACTTGATCATACGTGTTTGCAAGTGCATAGAAGTGGATGCACATCATTTTCAACAACTTCTGTGAATTATTATGTAAGTGTTTGCCAATAAACTATTATTTATTAACTAAACTAAGTGATGGCTTTTAAGTTGAACGCTTTTTATATGTCTTCAAGTATGCTTTACATGCAAAACTTGTTCCAAAGGATTTTTGCATGAATGGTTCCGTTTATCTCAAATTGTTTTCATTTACTCAATTAACGTGTTCTTAAAAGTTCTTGAGAAATTACCCATAAAAGACTAAACCTATTTTACCCAAACTTGAATGAATTTATTAAAGAGAAAAATTAATTTACTTGATTTAATTTTTAATAATGTCTAATATTTCTTCATTGGAATTATTTGTTAACAGGCCTACTTCTGTAGAAAAAAAATAAATTTTTGTTATTTACTCGTTAAAAATGTAGTTTATAAAAAATAGGTAAATTTATAGGCCGAAAAGGATATGACAATAAAAATTAATAGAACTTTTCCGCTTTTGGAAATTTTTTTATATTTAATAAATTACGATCTTAGTATTCATTTTAAAAAAAATCTCCAGTAATTTAAATTTCAATAAATAAAATTCTATATAGATTATTTTTTTGAGATTTAAAACTAACTGGAGTTCCCTGTTTTCAGGTAGGAAAGAAAGTAAAATTTAAAACCGTATTTTTAGAAAATGTGTTTGAAAATTTTGACTGAGAGTTCCTTTCTAATTAATAAATAGGGTTTTAGTACCCGAAGTACACCGGATACTTTAGTATATGTATGTATACACGTGTGCGCGCGCGGGTTTAATGCATGTAAGCACGATTTCTACACGTGATCAAGTGTCTGACTCCTGCTCACACGTAAGATTTTTTTTTGTTTATTTCTTCTTATCATGTACTTAATCAATAATTTGTTTATTCACTAATGTATTCATGTTATATACCTTTACATACGCAGTAAAAATTAAGAAACGAAGTATTATTATGTGAAATAAAAATGTTAAGTTTTGTATTTTACCTTTTGGATTCCGTAAGAATTACTCAATCTTCAACTGTAATTTTATATCAGTTTCAATTGAAAATTAGTATAAAAAAATTTTCATAACAATTTTCTTTAATAATACGAGAAAATTAGAATTTGTTTCCTAAATTTATTGTAAATTACGCTAATTTTGGATAGCCATTATAATATTACATTTACTATAGATTTTGCATACATTCCCTTTCAAGTGAATCAATAATTTACACTCAGCAGTTAGAGAGCAGTCAAATTTAGAAATTGGTAAACTTTGGTATGATTTTATATTTAGTGAAATATAAAGTAGGACTAATGGGTATTAAATTATAGGAAATTATTTGACTTCTGATAGATACTAATCTCTGATAGATACATTATTTCCTTTTATATATATATTATATATAAACGGTTAAGTATTATTTTTAGGGTTTTATTATTATTATTTATTCTCAAGTAACTTTCATTGATATTTTGGAATGGAATGGAATGCAAAGTTGGCGGGAGTTTATTTCTCCCTACAAATCGCAGAACCTGGACAGAGTCCCTTGCTGCTGGATGATTCTAATCGGGCGTGTTTTTTAAAAGGTTTATTTTAAATGGCGGGTCTAATTTTTCAAGTTTTGTGTGTTTTAAGGACGGGTTTAATTGCATTCCAATCCGTCGTTGAACCAGCGTTATCGAACCCATTTTATGGGCCGACCGCGGAAGGCTAGGCTTATGAAAACCTGTCCTCCCGACGTAATTCCCCTTCAGACCGTCCACTGAAGTCCTTTCGGTGCTAACGCTTCATAGGTTAGCAGGAATACGCCACAACGGGGCACTAACTATATGGAGGGAGCAATGCGTCCCCTTTTCCGGAGGAGTCGCAATTGCTGATTTGTGTTATTTTTTTATTCTAAGTTTTAGAGGAAGGGTTATGTAGAAGCTCTTCATCCGCTTCTGTTATGGCTGCCCTTCAGGACGCATCTCTGCTGGGCTCTGTTCCGGACTCCATTCCGTGATGTTGAGACGAGTAGTGGGTCTTCCTTCTTTATCATCTTCTACTTCTCCCTCTTCTTCTTCCGAAGACCTCTTCATTCTTCTTTGGCCTGCACTTTCCAAGAATTGGTAGTAACCGAAGTTACATACCGTTAACCTTAAAATTCCTGAGGCCCCGAAGGGCTGAACGGGGGAAAGTGCAAGTTTCTTCCTTCTTCCGTGCTGTCAGTGGCTGCTGGGCAGGTGACTGCTGGGCTTGTGACTGCTGGGCTGATGGCTGCTGGGCTCGTTCCCTCTTTCTTCTTTCTTGAAAGGAAAGGTAATAGGGAACTTACAAGTTGGTGTTACCTATCGCGATCGCGGTTTTGGGGCGGCGCATTGATATTTTAAAGTTAAAGTAGTACAATCTTTATAATTATTAGAAAATAATAATGCAAATCTTTTGAAAAATTATTTAACTTATGGGAAGTTATTAACTCTTTAAAACATATTTATCGTTTGCTTCACGAAATAAAAATATTGCTTTTAAGAGTTGTATTTTAAAAACCATATAATAGAAAAATTCATTTTTATATCATATTATAACTTACTTTTACTGACTAATTGTTGATGGTTATAAATCTATTAAAGAAAAGTTGTAAGATACAAAAAAAAATGTTATACGTTAAGATTTCTGTGTTGTAGAACAGAAATAGAATAACGAATTAAAAAAAATAATAATTTCTATTACAAACAGAATCTTGAAAACAGATCTTGACCGTCTTCTAGAAAGTAATTCTATTCTTTTACAATACTTTAAGGAAAATTAGAGTTGAACATAATGGAGATTTAAATTTTATTTTACATGTGTGTTTATATATTAGCTTCAAACTTACAGACGAAATATAATTTTAAAGAAAACAGTTATTTTCCTTAAAACATTGAAGAAATAAGGCATTTTTTGCGTAATTTTCCATAATTCCAAAATGTTTTTTTTCCAAATAAATGCCAAGTTATGGATAATATAAACCTATAATGTATAATATAATATCATCTATATTGAAAAACATATCATATGGTAAAATAGTAAGATAATGAGTTAAGAGACGAACGTTACGCATAATGTTGGAGTAAACGTAAAAGAATGTTTAGTTGCTGAAAATTGAACTGCAAATTTTTAGATATCAGCAGTGGAGGGAATATCACGCGTTCAGTTACACATTTCTCTTTGTCTTATTGTATAAGAAAGATAGCAACCACCATTTTTGAAATGGAAAATATTAAGAAAGATCGTTATACATATTTGTCATTCCACGTAACAACAAAGAACCTAATGGCAAAATTTCATAAAAATGGGAAAACGTGATTGGCCATTATTGGGTAAAAAACTTCCATATATCAAAATATAAACACTAAAATGTGAAAACGTTCTCACTTCATGGAATAAAACACTATTTTTATTAATGTTTAAATGTATGCTCTTATCATAGTGTATAAGTATGATACCGTTAAATATTTATTAGAACCTTTTTAACTGTGTCTGAGCTGCTGAGTGAATCTAAAGATAAAAAAGTTGAGTTGTTTTGCAGTGAAATATTGTTAACTAAATGGTTATTAGAATGTAAAACAGAGTGATCAATTGAAGCTCGCATTTAATCTATTCTTTTTCAGCTGATTTCCTGAATTAAAATCTTAATAACAATATATGATGTTGAGTTTATACCGTATTTCATCAGTCATTAGATGGTTTATCTTCCTGAATTAGAAAGATTTGAACACTAAAATCGAGAGAAAGAGATAGAGAGAGAGACGCTGAATTTGGCTGTTTCATAGATATCTGACAGCACGGTTCAACACTTCATACTCGCACAATCTATGTCATTCACAGATGGATGATTTACTACTCAGCAGTATCCGTAATACCTAAAAACGATTCTTATATTGTAATTTCAACGAACATATTTGCCATGCAGAAAGCATTTTCTACCGACTATCGCATTTCCACGCAAAGAATAGTCTTTATTTGACGATTTTGCAATTTTACACTTTCAAATAGGTAGTGGCTTGTTTTACTGCGCCTACGACTAATATTTATAGGACAATTTAAGAAACCTACTCCACTTCTTGATAAAGCAGTTTTTAATTGAAAAATGCTGGAGTAGGTTATAAGGCAACTACAGTAACAATTAATAAAGTTCTAAAGAAAGATAAAAATGGGATTCCTGGCCTTTTTCTCTAACTAAATACTCGTAGTTTCATCATCTTCCTCATTTTTCAAATTGTCGTCGGCTCATTATATTACTGATACGTTTTGCTGTAACAAATGTAAATAATACAATACTAATTTCAGTATTATTGCAATTGAGATTTAATTAAGACAACATAGTATTTACCCCTAAACCTATTCGTATTTAAATAATAACGGATTTTAATATTAAACAATTAGAGGTTTTAATCAAATTTACTTTCTATCATATACATTTCCAAACAGTCAACAAAACTGTTAATATTGGATGATTCAAAAACGACTTCACAAATTTAAAAGCGTATAAAAATTTACTGAGATAACTTAGAGAGTCAGTTGAGGTCTCATTTCATAGCAAAGTACATCAAGATTTGACTTGCGTAGTTCATTAATGCCGAATTCGGCCACCATTGCTGTCACAAGCGTTGTTTAAAATGTTCGTTTACTGGTGCGGAACGTGTTTGCTATGGTGTTTTTGTTAAACGATTTGCAGTCGCAACTGCAGTTCAACGTAATCTTATAGAGAGTAAGATAGGAAGCCTCCTTGTAGATATACAAATTACTCTTGGCACCAAACTTTGATTAAGACAGATTGTTTTTCTTCCAGACAGAACGGCCCGTTCTGTCTGGAACTAGCTTATCTGTACTAGCTTATCTGTAGTTCTGTAGAACTAGCTTATCTGTACTTGCTTAAAAATTCTCTAATTCCTCATCAAACGATGATCACCAGAATTGAAACCACTACTATCACTAAGACGGGACACCACCTAACTACCGCCTAGAAGCCCGATATTTTCTCGATACTCGATCCCAGGTCGGTGGATTGGTCGTGAAGGTCCAATCGCATGGCCACTTCGCTCCCCAGATTTGAGTCCGCTAGATTTTACCTGTTGAAATTGATTAAAGATCGTATTTATGTACCACCTTTTCCTGCTGGTCTTGTTGAGCTAAGACTTCGAATTAACGCCGCAGCTGTAGAGGTAACGCCCGATTTTCTGGCTACATTCTGGAATGAAATCGATTTCAGGTGGGATGAGTGTCGGATTACAAATGGAAGCCGTATCGAACCTACGTGAATTTTGGGTCAAACTCGAAGTGTTTTTCTATGAAATCGTATCCGTTAGTTATCTCAGTAAATATTTATACGCTTTTAAGGTGGTGAAGTCCTTTTTGACTTACCCGGTATTATTACGACCAAGGCCAACCAACCTTGGTCTTAACATTGGTGATCTTTTTTTCTGTAATAAAAAGATCTGTTTTAATTATAGTTGTACTATATTTCATGGCGTAATTGGATGTACTTCAGATTGTAATCGATACATTTTATTCAGCATCTGGGTTTTCAATTTGTTTATTTTAATTTTTTTTTGTTATATTTTTTACTACATTTTAAAATATAATAAATTTTTAGATGTAAAATAAAAAAAAATTGTTGAATGTTAGTATCGATAACTTATAACTTGTTTACAATTTAGGATTAGATGTAAAACTTGTTATACAAGAAGAGTTAAATCTGCGGTATAAAGTCAGAACTAAAAACAGATATGTCGATAAGTTAACATAAGAGCCGAGATGAATACGAAGTCCCATTTCCCAACCCAACTAGTATCTACGAGTTTTAAACAGTATTGTCCTTTAGGGAGACCACAGTGGGGAAAAGCCAATCAAACTGGAACTGAAATAAGAAGTGATGCTGTGGGGAGAGTTCATCCCCGAACTCCTCTCCACCACTATTCAGCACGCTTTGGGGGCTGATTTTTTCTCTATTGGTCTAGGCAACCCTGTCGTCCTTGCGTAACTCACGTACTGCTTCCTACATATCCTAGGGATGTTAACTTCTACTCTCAGCAGTATTACAGTGGTCATGTAACTTTACTCGTAACCTGAAAAACACTTCTCGTATCTGTGTGTATATGTATTATTTATATATATATATATATATATATATATACACACAAAAACACTCACAAACATATACCGCATTTTACAATTCTTTCAATCTAACCTAATCACAGTTGCCTCAAGCTTTTATTCATGTTATGTAAGTAATTGAATCTGTAGACTTTTTTTTAAATTATTACCGTTACAAATAATTTTGTACAATGCACTGGAATTATATTTTAACATAGAATAAAATGGAATCCAATTAAAAATATAATTCAGCGTTATAGGAATGTTACAGCGTCCTTTTGTGCCTGTGCACAAATAAATAGAAGAGTAATTTTATTTGTTGTCAATGTAGGTATAATTCATGTTTTAAAATGATAAAGTATAAATTATAATATTCTTTTGTATTTTATACGTTATTCTGTATTTTAGACAATTTATATCAAAATACAAACAATTTATTGCTTTATACAGTTTTCCCTATACAGCAGTAATTAATTTAGTACTCTTTAATTATATCATAAGGTTAGTTACCCGTGAAATAAAATGGTATTATTCATCGTGTTTTAAAATATAAACAAATGACTTTACGGTATGAATAAGTGAAAAATATTCATCCCCTGAGTGAGTGATGTGAATATTGTAATTTTTCCTTTGATCTGTTATGGTACATGAAGATTTATATTTGATATACGTTTTGTTTTTCTTCGGATAGGTTTTTAAATAGAAGATTCTTTTAATCTTTTCATTAGTTAATCATTATTTTATCTGTAACTAGAACGATATGTTATAAAGTCTGGATTATTCTATTGACCCTAACATAAATTTTTTATCTTGTAACACAACTAAAAAAACTGCTATTATAAAATCTGATATGTATGAATAAATAACTGAAATAAAATTAATTAGAATTAAATAAAATACATTTTTTTTCAAACGATATTTAGTGTCTTTAAATTTTGAACTTTTGTATGATTCAAAATTGCTGTATATATCTATCACAAAAAGTACTGTCTGTCAAAAAGTACTATATCTGTCAAAAACTTTTCTATCCTAGATTTTTGAAGTTTTTAAAAATTAGTCATTTTATGAGGTATTAGGAAATCAAAAATTCAGGGTTGTTTTTATGTTTTCTTGATTAAAAATCTATTGATATGCATGGAGTTATCACAGTATTTGTTACTTTTAGAAGCCTATTTTTTTTATTTTAAAAATATATTTGAGGAAAGGATTAGTTGGTATAGTTGTTAATACAGTGGATTTTAGATCAGTTGTTTTAGGTTCGATTCCTGGTTAGAGTTTTTTTAATTTTATATTTTAATATTTTTCTTTATCATCCATGCAAAGTACATCCGTGTTGTTAATAATAAATAAGCTTTAAAATTAAGCTTATTGAATTAATAAAATTTGTTTTTATAACTTATATATTTTGGGGATTTATGTATATTAATTTCAGAGAAAATATTCAGGAATTTATTTTTATTTTTTATTGTAAATTTGGACATTGGACTTGATAAAAATTTCACTCATTTTTTTATCTTGTTTGACAACGATTGTTTTGAAAATTTTAAAAATAAAATTAGGCATAGTAGGATTTGTTTGAAAAAATCAAAATGCTGAGTGAAAATCGACAAGTTATTTTATAATACAAATTATTAATTATTCAATAAATAAATTAACAATTAATATAATCCACCTTACCAGCACGTTGATACGTTCTCTAGATCTTTCGGCTTACTTGGAACCATCATCAGGAGTTAAAATTAATGTATTAAAGTGAAAGTTTAAAATCATAGTTAAAATTTAAAAATAGTCATGACTGTCCCCGTCATACTAGTATACACAATTAAAATGCACATTTCTAAGTATATAAATATAGTATACACATTTTTAAAGTTTAACTATGATGGCTAAATTTTAACTATGATCCTGATGATGGCTTCCAAGTAAGCCGAAATATCTAGAGAACGTATCAACGTGCTGGTAGGTGGATTATATTAATTGTTAATTTATTTATTTAACATATCAGCGATACCATATTTGACATATTAGTTATTCATAAAATTTTCAAAATTTATTTTTATAGAATAAAAAAAAATTATGTAAATAATCCTTTTTGTGATATTTTTAAAAACATTTTGTGGCCAATCTATTGGTAGGATTTTTTTTCTCTCACCACATGAAACAGTATTATGCTGGGAATAGTTTTTGCCTTTTTTATAACACGGGTAATAAAATTCCTTTAAAGTAGGCCTTAAATCTATCCTACTACTTACTGTTTCAGCTTGTAGAATTGTTTTTTTTTCTATATTATTTTATAATAAATGTAGGACAAAGAGAAGTAACAGAGAGCCGAAGACTAGAGGAGTGATGTGGAAAATAGAGATGTATGTCGTTTTGGTGTTAAGGTTCAACGACATGTGTCGTAAAACAAAAATAATCATCTTTTCTTTATATTTCTTGAAAATATTAAATTTCATTAACGATTTAATATGTTTTTACCATATAAAATTCTAATCTTTTCACGTATCATTTTTTTTTTTTTTTATTTTGTTGGATGTTATTAAAAGAAAGTATGTTACATTGTCATTTTACGATGTTTTTTGGAGGGGCTTGAAATTGATAAAAAATTACAAATATAATTAAATATTCTACAAAACCTACAATGGTTTTATATGAAATCCCATTAAACTATATAAAATAGTCTGCAATATAATGTTATATAGAATATAGAACTGCAATATGTTTAGGCACATATAAAAAAATGAGGAATTCCGTATATCCGAGAATGATTTCAAATAACTCTAAAAAGCTTTTTTTTTAACCAGCAGTATATAAAAATTTATTTTAAAGTTATGAAATGAATCTTTTTTTAATAATCATGTAAAATTTCGAAGTGATGAAGAAAAAATTAATAAAGTAACAAACCCAGTGAAAGCTAAACTTCTGTTATTGAGTAGCGTATTTGTCAAAACGTTCATTCGGATGTAACAATTTCGATATTGAATTTTCATTTTTTTTTTTTTAAGTAACAGTATATTATTTCAGTAAATATGAAAAAAGCACGTCTTGATGTGATTTAATAAAAAAAATTCCGATAAACATATATTGTCAATTTCTTCAAGAATGTAGGAGTAAATATGAATATAGTTTGTCTATTTTTCTCAAATGTACAACAGAAAAGTTTTATTTATTTAAGTAAAATATTTGTTAAACAAAGCAATAAATTTGAAGTGATTTTTTTTTTTTAGTTTCAAATATTATTTTTTACAACAGTTTATCTCCTATAATTTGTACGATAATGATACATGTTATTACTTCGTTTCTAATATAATAATTACAAGTTACGTCTAATATAATTTTTACGTACTGGTTTTCGGCAGTTCGCTGTGTTGTATGATATTATCAACGTATATTCAATTTCTATTCGTATATTCACTCTCATTTATTGCTAATATTTATTTATTTATTTATTTTTTAAAGATTCCATTATTTTAATTTTAATCATAATTCTGTAGTACATAGTACTATATTACAGAGTACAGTACTTCCATACTATAGTATTGAACGGATTACTGAATCTGTTTGTCTATATATTTTTTATTAAAATACTTATTATTTAAATAAATGTCTTAAAAAAGTGATAAAATATTTATTATTAAGGTAAAAATGTAAGAAGTGTTGTACCCTCACTAACATTAATAACATGCATTTATTATAATCTTTTTTATAGTAATGCCAATTATAATCGGAGGATTTGAGTATTAATTATTACCAATGTTAATTGGAGCATCAAACATAGCATTCCCACGAATAAATAACAAATAAGGCCTTAATATTCATTTAACCTTATTCTCTTTTTCAGAACTAAAAGAAATTTCTAAGGAATCAGGGGCATAACTCAAAAACTATATTAACTAGCTATAATTAATATAACTATAACTAAAAATATAACTATTAACTATAACTATAACTATAACTATTAATATAAATATAACTGTATTTAACTAGCCGTAGAATGTTGAAATTTTGGATGTACGACTGTTGTAACATCTAGTTGTACACCTCCCCTTTTGATTGCAGTCGATTGGACCAAAAGTGTTAAAAAATAACCCAAAATCCAAATCTTTTGGATTTTGGACTTTTTCTTAACTACAGTAATAAGCCCTCATTGAGAAATTTTCAACGAAATATCATAAGTGGTACTTATTTTCATTGGTTCCAGAATTATAGCCCAATAAAACTTTAATTAATTAAATATTTGGATCTTACAAAGGGTAAGGCACGACGGCGAGAATCCGACTTCTCCATTCTTTTATTTTAATTTAAATGTATTGATTTATTAACCTCTGATTGTAAAAAAAGTTTTACAATAAATAATAATTCAATAATAACAACAAAAAAAAAAAAATGTAATAATTTAGTAGTTGTACAAGGAAGTCACGTAGTGTCCACATCAGATATTTTTAAATTACCTAATTATTTTTTTAAATATTATTTTAATGATGGAATTTGTAAAAAAATGTATAATTATTTTTAATCCGTATTATATTTTTTTCTTGTATTTCTAATAAACGGTATATGTCTTGACGTTTTATAATTATTTACCGTGCATAATATTGTTTAAGAAACAAAGATTACTGTAAATATAAATCATCATTTTCTTATGTAGTTATATGTTCTGTAACAAGTCTCTTTGCAACCTTTCCTCGATATTCTCTTTCATAATTATCTAAATTATTGCGTTCCTCTTCTGTAATATTAATTTTTTCCCGATTTCTTCCCTTTGCACATTCTAATATCTTAAATCAACTCTTTACCTTTAATGATATAACCCAGAGAGTTAGCATTCTTACTTTAAATTATTCTAATAAAACTTCTTTTCTTGTTCATTCAACTCATTATGTCTTCATTTTTCATTCTGTCGGCCCATTCCATTTTTGTCAATATCCTATATATGAAGATTTATTATTTCACCAGCCTTTCTTTTCGTTTTTTTCTTTTTATCTATTTTTCATATTTTATGTATGTAAAAGTATTCAGCAATTTCGATTACTCATATCCATATTAACAATTACAAATGTAAATGAAAACAGATGACAAACATTGACGCCATTTGATAATACAAGTTGTAAAACAAAAAATGCAATAACTTCACCAAATAGCTGCTTAAAGAAGCGGTTAAAATCGGGATTTTTAAATTTAGCTACACATACATTGAAAAAGTCCGATAATAAAGGATTTTTAATAGCCCGCTAATGAATTTCTAACCACTTCTTTGTATAAACGTTTTTTCGTTTGCAGAGACATCGTTTGATATTTATTTTTATTTAAACTTGAAATTAAAGGATCACATAAAGATATGTTATCAAATAAATAACCTTCTTCTGGGATAATCCACACAAAAAATTTATATTATTGAAAATTAAGACGTAGGATGTGTTTTTAGAGGTTGTAATGCAAAGATTAGGGTGTTTTATTCAAATCAAACTGCAGTTGAAATAATATAGAATTTGAATTAAAATTGTTATTCCTGAAAGTTTTAATTTTTTATTAATTCAAATATTATGACTATTTAATTAATAAATTTAATAGAATAAAAGAATTAAGATAAGTAATGCTGTTTATTTATTTGTTAATAGTGGCTACATATTTATCGATATTTCACGGCAGTATTGTGCAGCATTAAATGAGTGCATTTTCTTTTTTACTGTTTTGCTGTAGTTATTTTCATTCTATGTATATATATATGAAAGTACATTCACTTCGCGTGAGTTAGCAACTTGTCTTTATCGGTCCTCTTAACTGTTATTAGCTTTAAAATTATAATACGGCTTGGATCAACGTGAAACCCAACACGCCACTGAAGTACAAAACTAAACGCAGTAACGTTCACACGAGTGTGAACCAGCTTACATTTAACATATATACACCTACATATACTTTGTACACATGTTACTTTTAAAAATGAATTTATATGAGCTTACATTATGCTAAGTTTTAAAAAATAATTTGTTAAAATTGTTAATTGCTTTAGAATTATATTGTTCATTTTAATATATTAAAATTTTCTCTTGTTAAAATAAAACCATTTTTATTTTTTATCAAGTCATAAATAATCTTTGCTTTGTTGTAAGGTTCAATAACTACAGGTAGATTATATTTATGAGATGTAATAATTTCTTAAATGTTTCCTTTGATTTTTTAAATCTTTTTTAAGTAAAAAAAAAAAAAAAAAAAAAACATGGTGGTAATAGAAAGAGTTGTCTTTTTCAGTTTTTTAACTTTTATTAACAATTTATTAAAAAAAAGATTAAATACTTTCTTTATCTTCATCAATTCTACTGACTTATTAATCCCTAAATATTTCATAATGATTTTTTTATTACGTTATTTTGAATACTTTTATACGATCGTTACGGTTACGACACTGAATACAATTTTAAGAAAGCATAATATTCGTTTGTCTCAGTTTTGTTGTGTAAAAATGTCAAAATCCGTCTAATATAATTTGAGGCTCATTAATTATCATCGTTTATACATTTATCTGCCACATTATTCGTGGATTATTTTTGAAATTCTAAAATAAATGCATACAAAACACTAAAAAAACAACTTAATCTGTCTCCAATCACTTTAAAAACATTTTACTACTTTCTAATCACATAATATTTACATTGTTTGATAAATGGCGCATGATAAAAAACTTCTAGAATGACCATTAGTCACCAGTATAGTATAACTACATTATCGACCACAATTTTAGAGTCTTTGATTTTCAACCAAAGGTTCTGGGTTCGAATCCCTGTCACGTTTGGAATTTTTCATACTCTACAAAATTCATTTATCAAAAAGCGAACTTTTTCTGCATACGTTTGTTGCTGATTAGAGGATAAATAAATAATAAGAATTATAACAAATTTGTACAAAAAATGAACAACATTCTGATGTGGACAATGATTTCCTTCTACGCCTATTAAATTACATATACACATTTAAAAAAAAAAATAAGTACATAAAATTTTATTTCACTAATAACTTCTTATTTTTTATTTATTGTTATTATTATTATTATTATTATTATTATTATTATTATTATTATTATTATTATTGCCTGAAGAATCTGCCTTGGTTGGATACGCTGACGACGTTGCGCTACTTGTCGCAGACCGCGACGTGGAGCGAGCCCAACTAAGGCTCAGTCGAGCCATGCACAGGGTCGGTGCCTGGCTGGACGATCATGGATTGTCTCTAGCCCTCAGCAAAACGGAGATCGTAGTTCTCACGAAGAAGCGTATCGACACCCTTCTCTCACTGCGGGTCGGGGTAGAGGTTGTCGAGACCAAGTCGGCCGCAAAGTACCTCGATATGATGATTGACCGGAAACTCAGCTTTGCTGAGCAGCTGCGTACAGCCGCCTACAAAGCTGCGAGAGCCGTAACTGCTCTTAGCCGGCTTATGGCGAATGTCGGCGGACCGAAGGCCAGTAGACGGTGATTGCTGATGTCCACGGTGCATTCCATCCTGTTATACGGGTCGGAAGTGTGGGCCCAGGCATTAAAAGGTGCAACGCACTGCAGCCTTGCGAGTCGCTTCCGCGTATTGGACGGTCTTCTAGCCTGCAGTACTTGTGGTCGCCGGCGTCATACCCATTACTACTTTTGCAAGGGAGCGCCAGGTGATCTACAGGAGGCGAAGACCGGGTGACCATTGCCAACGAGACACGCACTCGCACGTTCCTCGCATGGCAAGAGATCTGGGATCACGAGACCAGAGGACGATGGACCGCAAGGCTTATCCCTCCGGTCAGACCGTGGACGGAGCGACGGCATGGAAAAGTGGAGTTCTACTTGACCCAATTTTTAACGGGTCACGGGTACGTCCGCGCTTACCTCCATGTCATAGGGAAAGCACCTTCCCCCGACTCCCTGTATTGCCCCGGTGTACGGGACGACGCTGAGCACATCTTTTTCAAATATGCTCGGTTAGCGGCAGATCGAGGGACACTAGAGGCGGATCACGGAGCACTGAGTCCCCACAACGTGGTTGCGATGATGCTCCGTGACCTGAGCAGCTGGGAAAGTGTAGCCCGATTCGTCGGCAACATTCTCAGGGCCAAAAAGGTTGACATGGATAGTCCTGAAAATTAGGTAGCACCTAATCAGGCTAGTATAGGAGGACTCGACCGGAAGTAATGTGTTAAACGGTTCCGGGTCAAGTCCTGGTAGAAAGGGGGGTGGTTTTAATCGGTAGTCTGCTGATAGTGATTGGATAATACCATCAGCGGGAGCCCGACACTCCGTGCGTAAATGCATTTCCACCTCCCTCCTCAAAAAAAAAATTATTATTATTATTATTTTATTTTATTTTTTATTTTTTGAAGTTTTTAGGGGCATCGACTACTTTGGTCATTAGCCCCATCCCACTTAAAAATAAAAATAAAAAAAGGGTTCAATATTTCACATTTTCATGTGTCAACAAAAAAATGATCAAAATTTTACTTTTCTTATAACTTCTGATCCAATGAAATTACTTTCTAGGCTTTCCTTTCGGCCATCCTTTTTTACGTTTCTCCATTCTTCTGTCGGCCTCAACCTCTGATGACAGCGTATCTGAGGCCTCAGACATGGCATCGTCTTCCTCTATTTCAGATGCTAGTGACGTTCTTCGGCTGACGTCAGTTGATGAAACTTTCGCCGGCGCTGTTAGCATCTTTGCTAAAGAATCTAAATTAATGTACGATGATGTCTCCGCGGCGGATGAGCCGGACTCTATCTCTACTGCAGTACTGGGTCCAGCTGAAATAGATGCTCTCACCGAAGCTGATCTTTGCGCTTTTGGAGGCTCTATTGGTATAGGTTTTATTTCATCTGCGCCTGGTGCTTTTCCTATAATAACTTGCACCTCCATTTCCGCAGATTCAGGTTTTCTTGTCACAATTTCTTTAGATTTGTGACTACACGACGGAGCGATCTGATTCTCTTTGCCAGATAAATCAAGATTTTTAATTCTTACACAAGTTGGTGACTTTACAATCGCAGATTTAGCTGGTTTTTTAAATGGCGCTGGTGTGTCTCTCATGTCAACGGCGTCAGTCTGGGGATGAGCCTTCTCATCTTTACTTTGTTTTCTCTGATGAGTCGACTCAATCTTTGAATCAATGATTCTTTCAATCATCGTCGCAAGACTTGGTGCCATCGTGTTAAGCAACTGCTCCACATTAATTTTAGATGTGGAATGGGCAGCCGCTGCTTCTGCATAAGAAGTTGATGGTCGTGGTCTACGCTTATTAACAATCTTTGCTTCAGGATAGCTTACCTTCTGAAGCGTTTTAACTTCCTGAATTGCTGTTTCTAATTTATATGTAGGGCAGTTTCTTGAACGACGATTGTGATGCCCTTTACAGTTAACGCAGGTTGGAGGGTTTTTTTACATGGGTCACCCTCATGTGTTTTCTCTCCACATATAGATATTTTCTGCGCTTCACATCTTGCTGCTGTGTGTCCGAATCGTTGACACTTAAAACATCTCATCGGCTGCGGGATGAAAGCTCGTACATCAAGCCGATGGATGCCAGCTCGTACCTTTTCAGGAAGATTCGGCCTATTAAATGTCAAAACATGCGAGGCCGAAGGAAGAATCTCACCATTTCTTCTCATAGTAAGTCTGCGACATTGAGTTAGTCCCTGACTCGACATTTATTGTACAATTTCTTCTTCTGTACAATTAAGAAAATTGCGACAAACAACTCCTCTGGATGAGTTCAGTGTGCTATGCGGTTGGACAGAAACCGCAAATTCACCGATCTTCTTCAACGCCTGGACTTTCTGGCTTTGCAAGTCGTTGATAGTTTCGACGTGCAATCCATTAAAAGTCTTTCGGATTTCTTTAACGGGACCAACAGCACAATTTGTAACTTCTCTTGCGATTAAGAATGGACTAACTTTTTGGAAGTTTCCATTCTCCTTTGTAATTATTAAAAATCTCGGTTTGGGAGGAATGTTTCCAAACAAAGACTTTCTCACTTCCTTACTGGTTTTGTCAGCATCTCTCTTAATTTTATCTGACTCCTTGCTCTTTTTCCTCTTCGCTTGTGGCGAATCGGAGGATTCTAAACGAGGGTGTTTACGTGCACCCTCTGCCACGTTTGATTGTTCAATATTCATGAACAGTGGATCCCTTCTGTAGCAAGGTTAGCCGCCGGGGTACACCCCCACTCCAGGGCTACTAACCTTGGAGGTCCGATCCGGTACTCCAGTGGAACCGGCATATGTCCTGGCAGAGAGCGGATACGCAGTCTCTGGACTGACTCCAGGCTCCTACTCACCGAAGCTTTCAGAGCTCCCATGCACCGACATACATGGGCACCATTGCTACATGCTTGCCATCGCAGGGGGCATGTGGACAACGGAAGGGTCTCCGTTACACCTGCAATAACATTGACCCTGGCCGCCACACCGCCAGCTCTAAGAGTGGTATGAATCCATTTCCAAAATCGTTTGTTATTCCATTTCCTGCAGGTAGCCAAAAATCCAGTCCGTTTAGTGACCTGAAGTTGGAACCAGGTCAAACTTAACAAAGCATAACCGAGGAATTTACTCGGAACCCCGTTAGCCAGCTATATGTGATGTACGCAAGTACAGTTGCCGTGGATGTGGAACATAGATGTTGTGTTCCGGACGTGGGGATTATCTACCTCAGGGCATTATTATTATTATTATTATTATTATTATTATAGAATTGTTATTTATATTGTGAAGATTTTTTTTTATTCAGTGGTTAATAATTCTTAATAAATCAATATATTAAAATTAAAAATTGGAAATTAAATCGGATTCGAACCGATGTGCCTTCCACTTTTAAGATCCAAATATTTCATTAATTAAAATTTTATTTGGAACCAATTAATTAAAATTTTATAACTCTGGAACCAATGAAACTAAGTACTACTTATGATATATCGTTGAAAAACTCTCAATGAGAGCTTATTACTGCAGTTAAGAAAAAGCACAAAATCCAATTTTATTTTATTTTGGGCTTTTTTGAACATTTTTGGTCAGGATTATAATCAAAAGGAGAGGTGTACAACAAGATGTTACAACAATCCTAAAGCCAAAATTTTAACATTCTGCGACTAATTGTTTTTGAGTTATGCGAGATACGTACGTTCGTACAGACGTCACGCCGAAACTAGTCAAAATGGATCAAAATGGATATTTCCGTTAAAATCTGAAAACCGAAATTTTTCGCGATTAGAATACTTCTTTTATTTCTTATAAGAAAGTAATAAAATAAATAAAAACAAATTAAAAAATACAGTCAGTACTACAAAGAAATGTTAACCATCTCATTTCAAGTGTAATTTTATATCGCAGTGGAAATAAAATTAAAAAGATTAACAGAAACCTGAATGAGAGAAAAGTAAGGCTATTTTTTTTTTATTTTACCCTTATTTAGAGCTTTTAACTCAACGATGAAAATAGCTTAACATAGTGCTGAACTTTAATATTTCATTGTACTTATATTTGATCAGTACCGTAAGATTAAGGGTATGTTATTTATTTATTTTTAAGAGATAATAAGCATTATTTTTATAAAATAAATATTATTATTTAATAAATATATTAAAATAACATAACATATATTTATTTTATAAACATTATTTTAGTGCAGGGTGTCGGTTTTTTCTATCTTTCAATTTGAACTACAATTATTAAATTTATTATTTTAACTTTTTTTTTAAAGTGTTTGTTTATTTGTATCTTGTTTTTATTGTTACCTTTAATTTACTTTTTTTAACCTTACTTATGATTATTATTTATTAACTAAAATGTTTACCTAGTTATCAATTTTTATTTTTTGTTAGCGGTTCTTTAGTATAATTTACTTTAGAATCGATCTTTTTGTATAATTAATTAAATATTTGTTAATAATATGAAAAACGAAATTTTAACTTTTGTTTGAATGGAAACTACACGATTTTATTGGATTTGCGTCTTAAAATATGTAAGTTTTGGTATATACCTTAATCAGTTGTCTTCAGTTCTAGATCATCATCCGAGTTTGCTGAACGATTCATTATGGTGGCTGATTACAGCAGTTCATTTCTATTGTGCTTCACAAATTCTGGTCTTAATTCCAGCTAGCAAAGATGATTTTAACTTGTCGTAATATCGTGTGAGGGCTTTGATATACGAGGGGTAGAAATGAAGCCGGTGAACCTATGGTAGGGACGTCCATTAAGAATAATTACAGACAGGTAGACAATGAACTCTTCTCCGTCTGTCTTCCTGTTCTACGACCCTAATGAGCAAGCGACTCGTATTCTCTACTAGCTTTACCCTTAACGTAGCCCCTAAATTCATACAAACGGTTAGTCCATTTTGTCAGTATGTTGCATACTAAGCAGTAGCTTAAATTAAAACCATTCAAATCTGCGGCTTTTCTGGCCTACGTAAACTTTTGTAATCATATCTTTCTAATAATTCTTCTACGTATCAATGATTATTCAATAAGTTTATATTTTATATGTTTTACTAGTATTTTTAATATAATTATTTATTTAATTACGTTAATAGCGGATTTCCAAAGAATTTGGAAATCGCTACTGCATCCGGTCATGTTTGCTTAAATACGTATAAGATTTTTTCGTTCGCTCTCTGGACGCTAATCATAATAAATTTTGACGAAATATTGTGGGTAATGTAAACCCTACAAAGTTTCTGGGAATGCCGGCCTCCGTGGCGCGAGTGGTAGCATCTCGGCCTTTCATCCGGAGGTCCCGGGTTCGAATCCCGGTCAAGCATGGCATTTTCACACACGCTACAAATCATTCATCTTTATCCTTTGAAGAATATCTAACGGTGGATCCGGAGGTTAAATAAATACACAAAAACAAAACGTTTCTGGGAACAGAGCCCTAATGATTTACAAGCTAATCAGTTCATAGGAATCGCAGTTAGAGCCAGAAAACGGGGTTCTTATGTACGTATACATACCGAATTGAAAATAATTTTATTAAAAAACAAAAAAAAAACTTTTTTCCAGCGATCCAAAATATTTTTTTAAAGTATAATCTAGAATGAGCATTTTCAATTTTTTTTTGTTTGGAATTACGTTTACTAATTTTTTTCTATTATTCTATTATGATTCTTTTTTATTCATACGTTTTCCGTACAGTCAACTAATGATGTATATTTAACAATAAAAATAACCAAACAGGTTTACATTTTTTACTTCCTCGTACGAAGTAAAGGAAGAATTGTGAACCTGAAATTTTGCTTTTCAGATTTCAACGGAAATATCTATTTTACCATTCCTGAATCCATTTTGACTATTTTCGGCGTGACGTTTGTACGAACGTATGTATCTTCCATAACTCAAAAACGATTAACCGTAGAATATCGATTTAGGACTGTTATAACACCTAGTTGTGCACCTCCTCTTTTGATTGCAATCGACTGGACTAAAAGTGTCCAAAAAATGCCCAAAATTCCCAAACCATTGGATTCGGGCTTTTTCTTAATTGAAGTAATAATCCTTTATTGAGAGCTTTTCAACCATATATTATAATTGGTACTTATTTTCAGTGGTTCCAGAGTTATAGCCAAATAAATGTTAATGAAATATTTGGATCTTACAAGGGGAAGACAGATTGGTTCTAATCCGACTTCATCCAATTTTTTTTTTAAATTCAAATATATTGATTTATTAATAATTATTAACCTCTGAGTGTAAAAAAAATTACAATAAATAATAAGTCAATAATAACAAACAAAAAAATATATATATGTATACGGAAAAATATCAGAAAATATCAAAAATATCAATGGCGTACAAGGAAGTCATGTGGCGTCCACATCAATTTTTTTTTTCTTTTATGGCCAGCATTGAACCACTGTAGTCAGTTAAATGAAGAATTTTTAATCTATTTTTCTAATATTTCTTCATACTTTCAGACCTTGCCTATCTTTTACCCTTTCTGAAATCACCCTTACTTCCTGTTGTCTATTGATTCTTGGTTGTAATATAGTTTGTTTCTTTTTCAGTTTCTTAATTTCATCTGTTTTTTTTTACTTAAATTTTTTATTGTTATTTCAAGTTTTTTCAAATCTTGCTTAATTTCCATGATCCATTTTATGTTGTGTTTACTATCCCAGAGGTTTTTTTTTTATAATTCGTCTTGACGATTTGTTTCCAGCTGTTAAACTGCTTCATTGGAGCAGTTCTTCAGTGTTCATCTTTCTGATATTTTTTATTAATGCTTTATTAATGCTATTCATGCTATCCTTCTCAGTTTTTTCAGGATTCTGTCTATAGCTGCAGAGTTAGTAGTTTTAAACATAGTTTTACATCCGTATGTTATTTCCGGTTGGATCATACTTTAGTAACTACAGAGATTCATTTTTTATTGTACGTGTTTTTAATTATTTTTTGTGCATTTGTTTGTTGATTCTGTTTTTCCATGTAGGTTTTTCATCTAAACTGTAAGTTGAAATATCTCCTAAATATTTAGATTGACAGTTTTTATTTCCTGGTCATCCATTGTGGTTTTATTTGCGAGTGGGAGGTTGGTTAGAATTTTTTCCGTCTTTTCAAAGGATATTTTGTGGCCAAATTTTTGCTATATATTTTGTAGTGTTTTTTTGATTATTGGAGTTCGTTTTGTCCTTCATTTTTTTGATATTCTTTGGATTTTCTTTGTACATCTCCCGTATGATAAATTCTAAGGCGCAGTTGATTAGAAGAGGGGAGAATCCATCCCTCTGTCTTGATCTAGTTTTTATGGGAAATGATTCTGAAGGTTCTCCTCTAAATTTAAGTTTTGATTTTGTGTTGGTTAATGTTAATTTTATCATTTTTATTAATCTTGGATGTAGGCCGAAATTTCTCAGTATTTTTAACATTGATGGTCTATGAATGCAATCGTACGCTTTCCTAAAATCTTCGAAGGTTATTGATAAATGTTTCTTTACTAATTTTAACTTGATTTTGTTCTAGGCAGTTTCTCCAGGGTCTAAAACCCCCTTGATAGTAAGTTTACATATTAAATAAAATCATATTGTAAACCATTTTTGTGTACAATTCTTTACAAATTATTTTTATAACTGTATAACATAGCTCTTGATTTGTATTATAATTAGATATAAAATCTAATTTTAATCATTCTTTATTTAAATAAATCTTTATTAATTTTTGGCTGAATTATCTGTCACAATCTCTCTTTTATAACCTTGCCAGTCTTTATCACTCTGCTACAGTTACTTTCTCTAAGAGTAATAGTCTTCATCGTACAACCAATATCTATAGTGAACAGACTGAAGCAGTCATTACTTTTAAGAGGAGTATCACGTTCATTTCATCTGACTTGGATTCTGATAATAAACGGTTTGTTCGGCTTAGTGAAGAAAGTAACAGGGAATTACTTAGTTCCTCATTTTTCTTAGTAATATTAGTAATAGGATATTTGTTATTTTTTTGAACTGCTGTTAATTTTGAGCATTATTATATATCAAATCGCTTACAATTGTTAAGATTATGGCAATTAACACATACGCATGCGTGCGCGCACACAAAAACCACAATTGTAAAAAACAAGGTAATACACTAATACAAACAACAAATTTCATTGATTGTGTAAGAAAATTTCATCTTTAAAATCAATATTACTCTCAACTTTTTTTAAATACCTTGTTGTAATGCTAGTCTAATATTACCTCTAATTTTCGTTATGAGAAAATCAATTTCGAAAATTTGCGGAAACAATTTGATTATTACCTGTTTGCAGGAACGGTTTTTTTATCAGTTATAGAATTTCCTTCGTATTGAAAATACTTTTTTAATATTTTTTAAACCATTTTTTTGCAATTGCATAAACATTTAATTTCGTAAAAATTTTTTTTTAAAACATGATCTTCTAATATGATAAAGAAAATTAATTTATTGTTTTTCCCTCACTCTATTGACCGAAATCGATTTATAAGAACTGTATGCGGATTTTATTATGATCACTAATGGGAATTGTGGACATCGTTTAAAAAAATCGTCAGTAAAAGCAGCTTTTCATCTATAAGAAGAATTCATTTTATAGTTTTAGAATTACGCAGCGATTTACATTAACTCATTCACTACTTCAGTCGCGTAACAATTCTATTAAGTGGAGATATAACACTTCCTGTAAATGAAATAAGTACAGTTCATAACACGTCATGATCGTATACTCCAGTTTTTAGAACAAGAACAGTAACGTGGGTTTAAATTCTTCGTAAATATCTTGTGGGATCATGTTCTAATTTATAAAGAATATTTTCCACTCCATCAACGTTTTCTTCAAATTGACGTTGAGATGAAATATGATCGCTGGTAGTAGACCACTCCCACGTACAGGCTTCCACAAATGTAGGCTACTCTCTCCCCTTGGATAAAGAAATGAGTCTCGTCTGAAAAAATAACTTTTTTAACTTTTTTCACATCTCAATAATCCATTCTTTATGTTCCTTTGCCCACTGAAGTCTTTTTGCCTTCATAACCCGTGTCAGTAACTGCTTCTTTTTAAGTTTTCGAGCAATCTTTCCCACTCCTAACAATCCTCTACGAACTGTCATATCAGAAGCATTAGTCCCACTGGCTCTCAAGTCCCTATTAAGGTCAACAGCTGACAATCCTGGATTAATTTTGCTTTTTCTTATTAGTAATCGATCCTGTGTAGGCGTGTTTTTTCCGTCCGCATTTTCCTTTTCTCTTTGGAGAGACGGAACCTGTTTCCCAAAAACTTTTCACGATTTCATTTACAGTACCTAAGCCCACACTGCACTCACTGGCAATCTGTCTTTTAGTCATTTGTTTGTGTTGGGACATAGCAACAATTTTTGACCGCTTTAGTGGGTTTATATCCATTGTATTAACTAGAAACAAATAACAAAGTTATAACAGAAACTCACAAGGTCACAAAAATTATTTAACAATGAATTATAAAAGCACAAAATTCACTAATTCTGTTTGTATATGAACTAACAACATAACTTGAAACACCAATCAGCAAGCACTTTGCCACAGAATGAAAATTCCCTACAACAGAAAAAAATTTCCCTTTGTTCGGATTAATTTGTTCACTACTATAGATTGTTTAAAATCCTTTTAAACGCTACGGTATAATATGGTTTTTTATCAGGATATTTATTTCGTTATTCTGCAGCTGTAGCTGTTGAAAGTACAGAATTTATCAAATTTTAAAATATAAAAAAAATACTCTTCCACTTTCAATTATCCCTTTGCTGATTCACTTTTTACAGATATGTAAAGAAGTTAGATAAAGGAAAATAGTCATGAAATATTTACCTGAAAATATATTTATTTTTTTGTTGTAATAATGGCGAATAAAATTGAAATTAGAAAGTTGTTTTTTAAGATTTTAGGTTAAGAAAACCATTTAACCCACCGGGTTGGTCTAGTGGTGAACGCGTCTTCCCAAATCAACTGATTTGGAAGTCGAGAGTTCCAGCGTTCAAGTCCTAGTAAAGCCAGATATTTTTACACGGATTTGAATACTAGATCGTGGATACTGGTGTTCTTTGATGGTTGGGTGTCAATTAAGCACACATCTCAGGAATGGTCAAACTGAGAAGTACAAGCCTACATCATTTACACTCATTACATATAATCCTCATTCATCCTCTGAAGAATTATTTTAACGGTAGTTATCGGAGGCTAAACAGGAAAAGAGAGAGAGGTTAAGAAAACCACAGGTTTACAAAAATTAAAAAAAAAACACTAACTAACCTTTTTTTTTTACTATTAAACTAAATTATCACTTTTTATCAATCTCTATCTGTTAGTAGCGTCTAGATATAGCTCATTTCTGTACATAAACCTGTATATAAACATATTCCAAAGGGTAAATTTAAGCCGTTACAATTAACAAAATACAGTTACGTGTTAAAGAGTTCATTTTAATATCCATGATGTATATATACTTAAATAACTGCAATATTCTTAGATTTTTTGGTGAAATCCATTGTTTTATGTTTTTTTTTTTATTTAGAGTATTGACTTAATCTTAGGTATGTTTTATTTTTTCTTTATAATAAATAAACGAGATGGCAGAGCATATTAGGTGTTCAAATCATTATTTGATAGTGTCTTTATGTGTATGCAAACATAATTTATACAAAACAAAATAGAAGTATATAATGTGGTTATAACTCTGTAATACTGAATAACATTCATATACCTAGATTAAATATGAACTGAGAAAACAAAAATACAAATACCGACAATGTAAAAAAATAGAAAAGAAAAACGACTTATACTTCAAAACAAGTGTTGACACGTTTTTGAAAACAACCGTCTTGCGACGTTAAGTGTGCTACTTTGTTCCCCCCTCAACAATTCACCGTTCTACATTAGCTTCTCGCACGTGGGCAGTATTTCACGTGCAGATGTCACGAACAAGGTGGAACATTCCGCTAAGAATAAATCCCTGTCATTTCCTACCTTCTATATTTTATTCGTATTTACAATTTCAGGGCTGAAATGGTGTGTGAGAAATGTTTAATATTAAATATATCTTGGATAAAATAAAAACCTTGCGTGCTGGCTTAACAAATACGAGATATTTTTTTTCTATTTTTTTTTTTTTTTAAATTTAATCTCGTAATCTGTTATTTATTTTACAATGTTGGTCATTTATTTTTTTCAACTAAAAGAAAGAAGTAATTAAATTTTCTTTAGTAATTTTTTGTTTTAATCTCCTTGCATTCCACCAATTTTATTTCATCTAAATAGTTTCTTTAAAAATTACTAACTTCATACCAAAAATTAATTAATTGAATTTTATCCTAATTTTATTACATCTATTATGTGATATGAATTTTATTTTTACGAAAAATAAAAGGATTTATTGGGTTGTTTTTGGATAATTTTTCAGAAAATTAATTCTGTTGCATAAAATTAACTTTTTAATGGTTTCTGAATTGTTTGTCGTATTTATAATACTATTATTACAGATTGTACTCACAAACAACCGAACGAATATAACCTGGTGATGTTTAAACTTTTATAACACTGAACTTGTTTACTCTTCTACTCAACAGTATCTTTAATTCTTTCTGATAGTTTGCAGACTTAATGCTTATGATGCTGCACAAATCATCGTAAAATATTACAAATCCAACAATTGATGATTATTTAATTTTGTTGTGTATCCTATTGAGTTTTTTAACATAAAAATAGTGATAATAATTATCACTATTAATAGTGATAATAATTGTTCAAAACAATCTAAATTGACCTACAATTAAAATAATCAGTAATGAAATTAATATGAAAATACTTTTTGCAATGAATACAAGATTACGGGAAAAAGATTACTCGTAGTTAAAAAAAGAAAAGAATAATGTAGGTTCTGGGTTTAAATACCGGTCAAGCTTGACCATTTTCACACGCTTTTTCAATCTCATCATAAAAAGAAATTGCTGGAGAGGAGCTGTAATTAAACTTCATCCCTTAGCTACCAAGTTATAAATAAATAAAGCGGTTAAATAAAATTTCAACATATCACTAAAATATTTTTAAAATAATCCCAGAACAATTTTTTCTCTTAAGTGTATAGGTAAAAATTACAAAATGTTTACTATTTTAACAATTTCTTATTTTTACCCTGTTATATTTTAACATAATAAAACAGGACAAATTTTTTTCATATTTTATATATATATATATATATATAAATAAAATCGGCAAGTATAAGTTTGATAAAACATTAACAAAATGAACATTACCGAACTTTGCAAAATTTAACCTATCCCTTTTCTCCCTTTCCCCCTTGCCATCCCCCTTTTCCTTCTCCCTTTTCACTATTTTCATTTTCCATATTCTCTTCGCCTTTCCATAATTTCCTTTTTTCATCCTCATTTCTCTTTCTCTTATTTCCCTTCCCCTTCCCCTTTTTTCTCCTTTTCCCTTTCCATTCCCTTTTCCCTTTTTTCTGCCAGTTTTCCCCTTTTTTCTTTTTCCCATTTTCCCCTTCTTCTCTTTTTACCTTTTTTTTTTTTTCCTTTTTCCCGCGCGAAAAAATTTCCAGTAGTTTTTTAGTCTATAGCTGACACATATATCCGAAACATTAAAATGGAATCGTATAATATTTAGTTTAACGAATGTTGCTTTACGTCCAACAGATAGCGCTGTTTTTAAAAAAAAAGCATATTTTTACCTGTCGCAGGTGTGACATCTTGGTATGTAATTAGTAGGTATATAAAAACACGCGCGTATTCAAATGAAACGTTGTGTCAAAATTTAAAAGCAATCGGTGAAGAACTTTCGGAGATTTAAGATTTTGAACAAACGAACATTTTTATTTAGGTATATAAGAAAAATAGTGGCTGAAATGTAACGCATAGTCACTCGTAACTTGTAAATGAAACGAACATTGCATAACAACGTTCGTTCCGTTGTTGTTTGTTCTTTTCTGAGTTTGCGTGGCATTCACCGCGAACAGATTTTACAGTAGTAAAACCTGACTGATTTTCGGAGGCTAAACTGGGGAAAAAAACGGAAAGATTTTACAGCATTCCAGTTATGCAATAATTTATCATACTCGATCTTTCGATATCCACCTGAGTGGCGATGCGTTGTTGTGTGTTGCGACGGTCATTTTAGAATCTATTCACCCATCTCCTTTTAGTGTTTCTTATCGCAGAAACTGGTCGACCACTGTGAGATTTATCCTCAATATTCGCTTTACCAACTTCTGATGCACGAAATCTTATTATTTTTCTACTCACAGTATTTTGATCAACAGTTTCATCTCCATAAACGGTTCTTAGATGATGATGAATTTACTAGCATTCACTTCTCCGCTGATGAAAATTCAATCATTGCATGTAGTTTTAGACGCGTTGATATAGCACGCATACTCGACTCCATTTCAATGGTGAGTGACAGAAAATGAGAGGCAATGGGTCAACAAGTTTTGGAATGTTAGTAGTAGGAAAATGAACCTAAAGATGACACTACCTGACGTTGCTTTGCGAGACGTTTTATTCTCCCGTTACTCTCATTGAGTATTGTATTTCAGCAATCCAGAGTTTGTATATGTGATTTTGTATGTAGATTTGTGTGTGTGCTTCAAATTACCTAGTATTAATCTCACCATTAGAAAACACGGATTTAATTTTAACAAAAATTAATTTAAAATGTGTTTTTTTTAATCAATGCATTTTGCGGTTTTGTGGTTTTTAAACCACATCATTAGGTTAACACGAGAAGAAAATAAAAACTAATGAGTTACGTTATTCCGTATCTGTGTCAATTTTTATAGCAGTAACTAGAAAATTTACATACAATGTTTGGAATAAAAATGCTGTGACGTAATATACCTTAATTTAATTAAAATTTTAATTTAAATAATTAATATATTTATCAAAATATTTACTTTTTTTATAGGTAACTCCCAAAAATTCATAATACAACTATTATTTTAGAGACTTTATCCTTCCATTGATACGTTAGGAATATCGGAAAATAATTGTGATATTAATTGGTGTTTAGATATGTTGAATTTTTTCTTTCCTTTATTTTAAAATATTGAAAATTCCTTTTCATAGTTTATTATTTTTACAGTATAATCCAAAAGGCAGCGTTTTATTTTATTTATACCAGAATTATTACCACATACTTATACTTGATTTGTTTTTTTTTTAAATATTATTTTTTTTAATATTTATATTTTTTTCTTACGAAATTTTAAAAACAATATCTAAAAAAATTTTGAGGTGGACACCATATGACTTCTTTGTACGCCTATTAAATTACAAACACATTTTTTTTTTTATATATATGAAAAGTACAGAAAATTTTATTTCATTAACTTCTGATATTTTTTTCATATTTCTTTTTTTTATTGTAATTATTGAATTATTATTTATTATAATATTTTTTTTACAATCGGAGGTTAATAATTTTTAATAAATCAATATATATTTTTTTTTAAATTTAAAAAAAGGAGATGAAGTCGGATTTGAACAGGTGTACCAAATATTTCATTAATTAAACTTTTATTTAGATATAACTCTGGAACCAATGAAAATAAGTACCACTTATTTTAAACGTTGAAAAGCTCTTAATGGGTTATTACTGCAGTTAATAAAAGTTCAAATCATTTTTTTTGGATTTTGGGCCACTTTGGACACTTTTGGACCAGTCGGTTGCATTCAAACGGGGAGCTGCACAACTAGATGTTACAACAGTCCTAAATCTGAAATTTCAACATTCTACGGCTATACGGATTGATGAGTTATGCGAAATACATACGCACATACGTACGTACATACAGACGTCAAGCCGAAACTGGTCAAAATGGATTCAGGGACGTTCAAAATGGATATTTTCGTTGAAATCTGAAAACCGAAATTTTTCGCGATCACTTCCTTTACTTCGTACAAGGAAATAAAAATTGTATTAGATATTTTCTACATTTAAGTACAATTAAAAATAATTATAAAATATTAACTGTAATTTTTGTTTTATTTATGCATGGTTTATTTAATATATATGTATTAAATAACATACTGTTTACATATATATTTCTTATTTAGTTTTTAATGAATAATCTTCCAATTATATAACATATAAATGCATATTTATTTAGTCTGTACGATAGAAATCCTATTAATAAATAATTATATACTTTCTTTAATGGCTATCCTACTAATATATTTAATTTTCCATTTATTTTTATTTTATTTTTTTATTTTTTTTTAAATTTAATTTTACATCGAGTTAAATTATTTTAAAATTTATTTTGTTAATGTTAAGATGATATATCTATACTACTATATGTATATTTATTCAACAATAAAGTTGGAATAGGGTAAAATTTATGATCAAATATAAAATATAATAGGCTGGTATAATGGAAATTCTTTTTAATATAAAACTGTATTATACCTAGAGTAGGTAATAACTTCCACTACATATAAATATGCTCTTTTAAAAATGAGAAAGATTGGTTTCAGACAAGAAAAAAAATTAGTTTATTAATTTTTTTTTTTTAAATGTATGTATTAAAAATGTAAATGTGTTTTTATAATTAAAAAATGTAAGTATGATGTAACTTAAAAATCTATAACGGTTTTTATTATCATTTTATAACCGTTTATTTACTTTCTTTATTTAAACATTGAATTTAATTTTTTCTCAGAAACCTTTTTAGATATTTTTAAATGTTTGTGTTATATAAATTTTTTATCCTCATTGTTAGTTATATAATAACCTCATCTGGAATTACTGTTTTCTGTGTTATGCAATCTGTTTTTGTTTGTTTAAAGTAGATTTTTTGCATAAATGATGCTAATAAACGCTCATATGTGTACTATATTATATTTTATCCATTTGTTTTGTAATTGCCGATTTCCGTGGCGAAGTGGTATCGTCTCGGCCTTTTATTCGGAGGTCCCGGGTTCGAATCGCGGTCAGGTGTGGCATTTTTATACTTTAACATATCCCATTTCAGTATTTTTCTTAATATTTCAAGCTTACGTAGTGATATCATCAAGCAGAAAAAATAAATCTTTTTAATTTATCGCGATGCTAGACCTAATCCTAATGTTATATTTTTTATAAGTGCAAGCGTCTTAAATTATTTTTAAACGGTTCTATTCGTTATTAGGATTTAAATCACTCTTTATGTCTTGGGAGAACATTAAAATAAACTCTGTTTATAATGGCGTTTGTTTACACTCTTATTACATTAAGTTATTTATATTTATTTATATATATATATATATATATATTTATACAAATGGATAAAAAGGTGGATGATAAAGTGTTGATGTCCTTGGTTTAAAAACAAAAATACTTAACCTATTGAGTTCAATATTTGACCCCTTTAAAGTTCGTCCATTTTTTTTAAAACACACCTATCTCTGGTATATAACCAGGAGATTAGGGTGTCCTCTTGTCGCATTTCTTTTTACCTTTTCTCTGTTTTCAAATTACTTCCTTTTAAGCACAATTTTAAGCTTAGAAAAGAGACGAAATCCCAGGTAGTTATGTCTGGTGAGTGAAGTTTCTCCTGAAGTTGTTCGATCCCGTGTTTTGCCAAGAATATCGGTATTAGTTGTGATGCATGGGCTGGAGCGTTGTCAAGATGAATTTTCCTATCAGTTTAATGCTATAAAAACAAAGTATATAATAATAATGATAGTAATTAACTTCTGAGATATTATTATATTCAGCAGTATGTAGAAAATCACAGTTAGATTTATTAGTATGACTTTCAAATTCGCAACTTTGTCATAAAATTCTAACCACATATGTATAAGTATGTTTAGGTTTATAACAATTTTTCATTATGTGTTTTCTTGATGGAGCAGAATTAGTTTTTTTAATCGCTTTATATTTTAAGAAACATGCTAAATTACAATTGGGTAAAAAAGCAGTATAGCTTACCAGATTTGGAAATATTAGTGAGAAATCAAGTAATAGGTAATTTGTTTTTTTTTCATAGATAGTATTAACTGTTAGATCGAGAGAAGATATGCTGTATGAATTTCACATTTCACAATTTGATCTGTAGATTGTCAAATGCTGTAAAATTTTAACCCTTGAATGTAGATTACTAACATAAATTCCTACAGTGGTTAAACGATATTTATTTGAATAGAATGCACCGATAGTAAAATCATTAAAAGTTTTTTTTAGTAAAATTGAATTATAGACGCGGTAGAAAAACAATGTAATTTATTTTCTTTGATAATTTATATTACATCAAGTTCGAAAACGTTTTAATAATTTTCTATTTAATATTTTACTATTATTATTGTGTAGTTATTAGTAAATTATAATTAATTACTTCCCCTTTTACTTTATGTTAATTGACTCCATTATAATAAATTAATTATTTTATAGCAGGGGGTTTATAGAATATGTTCGTTAAATTACCGACCAAATTGGTAGATAGACTCTGCTGGCAATAAAGCGACAGGAAACCAATGCAAATGTATTTTCATTCAAATTGTTATTCTGTTGTAATCACGAATGAAATTGATACGTTACTATGATTTTATTACAAACTATTCGCATTATTGTTTTATGTAACATACCGTAATTAAATAATTATAATTAAAATAGAAGAAATACACAATTCTTCTATTTTTAATAAAATTAATTGGATTGTATTAATTTTTAATACATTTTATCACTAATACTTTATATAATTAATTTTAATATATTTTATTACAGTTACTATATTCTATTTTACGTTATTTTAATCCGTTCGCCAACAAATTAATTTTAAAGATGTATTTATTTTTTTTTAATTTAAAATATATATTAAAAATATACTAAAAAAAGGAGGGTTTATTTAAAATTATTTACTGTAACTTTAAAAGAATTATAAATTCTAAATATAACAACCTGAAGATAGCCACATTGACACATTTCTCAAACCGACTTTTATATTTTATATCACATGATGTAAAATATCCACAAGAATTCATGTAATTTCGAAACAATTTTTTTTTTCTTTGAATTCTTTACTTTTCGTCCAGGTAAATCACTAAATACCTATTTATTTAAAAAAAATTGTTCCATCAAGGAGAATTACATACTGTGAGATCTGGTAATATCCCAAGATAAGAGATATCGTCGAGACTAGAGAAAACGTGGTCTGGAAACAACCGTTTAATTTAAGTAATCGGTTTCCTACCTGCGTTACTGGTAACTGGTAACAACCAATTATCTTGTTAGTATTTCTGTTTCTATTTTTCAGATTCCACAGCCAACACAACATAGTCAATTGACGGTGGCCACGCGGTCCCTCCAACCCCTTCCCGGACACACGTGCGTCTGGATGATTTATTAATTATTTTTATGTAAGAATTCCGCTTCTTACTACTTCAAAAATCAAGGCGACCGCGAAATTAAACCCCGTTGTAAGTTCCTTACTTCCTTTTGCCTTTCAAGAAAGAAGAAGAAGGAACGAACCAAGCAGCCACCAGCCGTAGACCGAAGAAAGAAGAAACCTGCACTTTCCCCCGTTCCGCCCTTCAGGGCTGCGGGACTTCCTAAGCTTAATTGCGTGTAATTCGATTACTGCCAACTCACGGAAAGTGCAGATCAAAGAAGAAAGAAATCAACAAAAGAAGAAAGAAGACCCACAACGCGACTCACCGCCACGGAGTAGAGTCTGGTAGAAGAGCCCAGCAGAAAAACAGCGCGATGTGCAGCCACAAAAAAAAATGAAGATCTACAATCCTCTTACCCACCATCCTCAAAACTTACAATTTAATTCAGTCAACACATGCGACTCCCTCCGGAGAAGGGAGCGTATTACTCCCTCCAAGTAACTAGGGCTCCGGTTGGCGTATTCCTGCTAGCCTATAAGGTGCTGGTACCGAAAGGACGTCAGCGGAAGGACTGAAAGGAAATCACGCCAGGAGTACGAGGCTCAAAAATCTTCCACGGTCAGACCCAGTAAATAAATTTCACGCTGGTCCATACGGATAGGAACGCAAATTACCAAATCCCAAAGTTACACAGATTCCCAAAGTGCAATACCAACAATAGAGAATAAATTAAAGGACAATAACGTAATCCAAAAAAAAAAATCTGATGTGGACACCAAATGACTTCCTTGTACGACTATTAAATTACTTAGTCATATTTAAAAAAAATTAAAACTACATAAAATTTTATTTCATTAATAACGTATTAAATTCTAATTTATCGTAATTGTTTTTTACGATCAGAGGTTAATAATTATTAATAAATCAAACATGAACTTTAATTATACAGTTAGCATTATTAAAATTGGTATACATTAACTGTAAATAATTAACATTTAACATCATTTTGCGTATATGTCATGATGAATTAAATAGACGATGAAGTGCATCGAACGAGGACTCCAATAGAACTTTACTCGACGAGAGAAGACCAATGAAAGAATGGAAAGATTAAGAGAGAATGATGAATATAAAGAGAGAGAAGATTTGAAAACTAGAGAAAGTGTACACAAATTAAGATAGAAAATTGTATCAAACCAAAGAGCGATTAAATGATTGACAACAAAAAACAAATAAACGAAATGATGATCAACTCTGATTTAGTTAGAATATTATCTTTAACTATAAGATAGTTGCATTTTTACACGCCAGAGGACTTCTTAGAAGTCTGTAAAAGTTGAAAAATGTTTAAAGCTGTATTAAAGAATCTCTAAGTGGAATTCTTTATGTATATGGGAATTTCGAAGCGTAGCACGTGTAGTGACGGGAGGTAGCCCTCTTGCCTAGGCCATCCTGGCTCGTCTGCATTCAAGAGCAGTGAGTTGGGGTGTGTCCAGTGATGGCATGGGGGGCCCCCAAGGGTAAACTGAGGGCCCGAGGCTATGGGTAAGCGCAATGGATGCCTGTAGCCTGTTTATAAGGAGCCAACTGCCACGACATCCTGGCGCGACTAATATACTGCTTCACGGCGGTTCTTGTCGCCCCGAGGGTGCTTAAACAAACTATAAACGAGACAGGTAGAAGAAAGAAAAGGTATTGATAAGTTGTATTTTTAATTTCATGGTCTTTTTGATAACCTTATCTCAAATTTTAATATGGGGGACCTTTACCCGTAAGTGTTGTTTTGCCTAGTTGTTGTGTCTTAATGTTTTTTATGTTGGTTGTGCTTTTAAATAAAATTTATGGATGTGACGAGGGCTAATGACCCTAGCAGTCGATGCCTGTAAAAAAAAAAAAACCTTTAAATTTTATTTCTCATTAATAACTTCAGATTTTTTTCATATATATATTTTTTTTTTGTTATTGTTGAATAATTATTAATTGTAAAACAATTGCGGGTAAATAATTATTAATAAATCACTGTATTAAAAAAAACGTTTAAAAAAATAAATTTAAAAAAGTTAAAAAAATAAAAAAGGATCTAATCCTTTTTGAGTTATCCTAGATACATACGTACAATCCATACATACAGACGTCACCCCGAAACCAGTCAAGATGGATATTTCTGTTAAAATCTGAAAAACGAAATTTTTCCTTTACTTAGTAC
Source organism: Lycorma delicatula (assembly GCF_047948215.1). Lineage (NCBI taxonomy): Eukaryota > Metazoa > Arthropoda > Insecta > Hemiptera > Fulgoridae > Lycorma > Lycorma delicatula. Next base: position 62,506,803 of record NC_134460.1, on the reverse strand, counting down.
AATGAAGTAATAAACGAAACGTTCAGCTATACACCGGCGGAGTCGTTGTTCCCACTCGTGGTATCAGCGCTGGAAGGCTTCAACTATTAGGGCATTTAACCGGTCGGTCACAGTCTTTTGAATGTTCTCCAGAGTTCCAAAATGACGTCCTTTTAAGACACGTTTCAATTTCGGGAAAAGGAAAAAGTCACAAAGACTCAAATCAGGTGAATAGGAGGTTGGAGGAACTGTAAGAATGCGTTTTGAGGTCAAAACTTCCGTGATGGAAATGGCCGTTTGACACGGGGCATTGTCATGAAATTGTCATAAACCTTTCGCATATCCAAATCGTCTGTCAAAATTTTATGTACGGTGAAAGTGTTTAAATTTAACTGTTCACACATCATCTATATTGTTAAACGACGGTCTGATCTCATGAGAACCCTCACGCGCTCAACGTTTTCGTCAGATTTTGACGTTTAAGGTCTCCCTGAGCGAGGTTGATCTTCAACGTGTTCTCGGCCTTCCAAAAATGATTTGCGCCGTCGGAAAACTTGTGCTCTTGATAAGCAATGTTCCCCATAGGCCTGTTTCAACTTTTCAAAGGTCACACTCGCGGATTCTCCAAGTTTAACACAAAACTTGATTGCACAATGTTGCTCTAAATTCCGATGCTCAATTTTCGTAACGCACAACAAAAACATAACTTCACTGATGGCGCTGTAAAAAATAATGTGTTGGCTGAACGGAGTTGAAACTCGTACTGATCATGTGGAAGGGATGAACAAACCGGTCTAGCACAGACCGGTAGATACAGCGTTGCCAGATCGCTCGCAGTGTTATTAATCTCATTACTTTTCTCACACACCTTGTATATGCCTGTAAGTTAATATGTGTATATATATATATATATATATATATATATATATATATATTTATATATACTAGCGGACCCGACAGACGTTGTCCTGACGCGGCATTATTCTGTAATAAATGCACACACATAAATATAAGTAACTTAATTAAGTTAAAATTAGCAGGAATGTGTTCTAAATTTCATTAAAATGACTATTAGTATGATATTATCAGTTTGTGATTGTTGTATTATTGTAATGGGTTTAATGATTAATTATGTGTAGTGTGGTTAATATTTATTTTCACTAAATATTGAGATGTGCGATGAAAATTGAATCAAAAAATCGAAACGTCGTAAAATTAATAATTAGTGTAATTAATAAATTTTCATCCACATTACTACTAATTTTCACTTAACATCATTTTAAAAAAGTACCTCTTACATATTTTTTTTTATTTAATAATTTTGATCTTTCATAACCATGTAACAGCTTAATTAATCAATTAATAAAAAAATAAAGCACTGTAAAAAAGCAACGTAGTTAACATTTTAGTAGAAAGTTTTATCATTTTTCTCATTCTTTATTTTAACATCTATTTAACCAAATTTTAGATAATTGTAAATTAAAAATAATTTTAGAAAACTTTTTATAAAATTAATCAGCTAAAACATTATAAATTCAATTTTTAAAATATACTTTAAACTATATTATAAGTAACTTATATTTTAATTTTATAAATGTTATAATTTATTTTACATACTTAAATTTTTATTTTCAAAGAGCCGTTCAATACTTCATAAGTTGCATAGAATCAAATGAGAACTGACAATTTAAATTTGTAGGTTAAGTTGATTGTTATTGAATGCACGTGTATACTTCATTAAAATTTATGAAAAATCATGTAAAATACTCACTTCAATACTGCACCTTACAAATTTGCACAATGAAAATTTTTTAATTAAACTTTAAAACGTTATTTCAATAAATAATAATATAATATTCTCAATAAGCGCGCAATTCTAGCAGACTCGGCAATGCTTCGCTATTGCTAGATCTGAGTATACATACAGATTAAATGACAACAATTGAAAGTTTCATAAAACCTTAAAAACTGAACATTAGCAATTTAACAAAATTTAACCTTTCACTTTATAAAAGTCAGAATGTAAATAAATCCAAATAACCACTACCTATCGGATTTAATTCACAGCACTCTCTAATCACAGTATTCGGCGGAAAATACTTTTTTAACGAAAAGTATGTGGCTGCAAAATCATTACAATTAATACTGAACATTAAGAAACTTACAAAACATTACGGAACCTTATAAAATTTTACCTTTAACTTTAATAAAACTCAGAATGTAAATCCAATTGTCAGAACAGCACTACCAATCGGTTTTAATTCAAACTATTCTCTAAACACAGTAGTCCGTTAAAAATACGAATTTTAATGTAAGAACAAAACTAAGCTATGACGCAAGTAACTGATAACCGAAAAAGCAACAAAATAAAAAGATTCCTAGAATCCGATCGCAACACCAACTACCGGGTTTGATTGATAAACCAAAAATTAAAAAAAAAACTTCTAAAACGCGATCGCAGCTCTGCCTACCGGACCCAATTATGAACCTTAACCATCCCAAGATCAACAACACATAAATAAATTAAAAAAACATTTTCACTTCAATACTGTACCTTACAAATTTGCACAATGTATATTTTTTAATTACACTTTAAAACGTTATTTCAATAAATAATAATATAATATAATATTTCTCAATACGAATTGTGAAATATAATATTTCACAATTCTAAACGCGATCGCAGTGCTGCCTACTTGTTACTTAATCAGTTGTGATTTTGTTTACATTGGCAACGGCCATACGGGCTCTTTGTGATTGGTCGTTGTGTTTGACAGCGGCCATCTTGCATTGATCTAATTGGTTTTCCTTTGTTTACGTTTCCATCTGATTTATTAGCCTCTTATTTATTAAAAAACTGTTTTTGTAACACAAAATTACGAAATATTTTTCTCAATTTGATCGCAATACCAACTGTCGGGACAAACTAAGATTAAAATAGAATGTTATTGAATATTCGATACTGCGATGGTAGCGCAGTCTGCCGGACCTAATGTAAAACATTCCAAAATCAACAACTACTTATAAATAAAAAATTAATTAAAAAAACATTTTCCAGTGGACCAAATTGTGAATCTAAACCATTCTCGAATCCCCTTGAACACACAACAAATTTCATCAAAATCAGTCCAGCCGTTTAGGAGGAATTCAGTGACATACACACGCACACAAGAAATATATATATAAAGATATATATATATATAATATAAGTTGAAACTATAACTAATTTCAATTAGACATATGTTCTAAACATGTCTTCCAAATTTGTGTTAAACAAATTGAATTGTAGCTGGGCATGCTGCCGTAGCAGAATTCTGTAATTTAATTTAATAAAAATGATTTTAAATTCTCGATATGAGCTAGTATTTCGTAATAAGATTATGAATAAATGATAATAGCACTGTAATAACTATTCAGCTTAAATAATTATATTTAATGTACTTAATGTTATATTACAATTCATTAATATCATCTGCTTATTTGTATGCATATAACGATGTTTGCTAAAATCTTAGAAATCGCTGGTTTTATCTTATTATCTGTGTTTAGAGAGGTTCCACAATTACTTTATGAATAATTTTATCTAAACTACTCCGTAATTCAATGAGCAGTGTGACTTAATTCTAGAGACTATTACATTTTACTTTGTGATTTCTCCTGTTATGACACTTAGTAGTTAGACTTTATCACATACTTAAAGTAAGAGTGACGTATTAGTTTAGATGAAATTTGAAAGATATTCTAAATTATATTTTTTATTAATCATATTTTACTCTAATTAGTCTTATGTTACTTAGGTACATATTTTTTTATTTATTAAAATATTTTTAATTTTAACATTCTTGACATGAGGGATTTATTATAAAATTTTATTATTTCACATTTTTCTTCGATATTACAAGGACAGCCATGTATGCCATTTATTGGATTTTTTTTTCAATTGAAAAAACCTAGATTTAAATATTAAAAAAGGAAATATTATAATTAATGCAAGTTGAATACTACTCGTCAAAGTTTAGAAAGCATAAACACTATGATGCACAGTACCTTTGGTATCTAAAGTAATGCTCGGACTATTGAAAGTACAGCATACTAACAATTAATACTAACTATTAATTACATAATTAATAGCTTATTATTAATAGTTTAATAATAAATAGCTTTCTAATTAACCCTAATTAAAATCAATATATCTAGGGGAACTTATGAATCGATACCTCAATAAATATACTAAATACTTTATTCCTTGAAAACCCCTACTTAAAACTTATTATCTGGGCTATTAAACGTCTGAACTTAATTGCAGTCGAACATCTTTGAAATTAAGTAGCATGGATATAACTTGTAGAATCAATTATTTAGTTGAATGGATAATATTGTTTTGTTTGTTTTTCAACAAGAAGAGGAATTCAAGAGAAATGCATGAAAGATAAAATTCATTAAGTTTCTATTAAACCAGGAATGCCATATGGTTTGAAATCCAGTCTTAGAATCTTAATTTTTACTGAATCAATGGAGAAAATAGTTGCTGATTTTGGCCGACCCGTAGATTCAGCATCATATCTCCAGAACATTTAAAAATATATTTGTACATTGTAAGTTTTCTAGATCAAGGTAAAGAAAATCGTCGACCTGTAAAATTATAATGTAGTTTTGTATTCCATAGAAGGCTTTTTTCTACCTTAGTGATGTTCTCATTGGTCTTCAGTCAAATTTAATGCTCAAATATTTTTCGTAGACTGTTTTTGGAATTGAGATGTTATTTAAATAAACTGCAAGATATTTATCGTAGACTAGTAGCCACGTGAACAGAAAGAAATTTTTTTTAGGCTTTCATAAATTTTAATTGTAATTTGCTATAACGATTTTATCAATCGCGAAAGCATTTCTAGTAAGAACTACAATATTATCAAAGTAAGTAACCCATGTCAGTGTATTATTATTGTTGCACATCATTTGTTCTTTTGTATTAAATCGTATCTTTACCCAGTTTCGTAAACGGGAATTACATCATGCTGAAAATTGATTTTTTTATGATTTACTTGCTTATTTTTAAAGATACACTCTAGGGAATAATTGTTAAGAAAAATACTTTTTAAAAAAGAATTTAAAAACTTTTATTTGAAAATATTTTTTTAAAGTGATTCATGCTCCGTAAAAAACAAAACAAAGCAGTTTTTGTATGATTAATACGCTGGCTTAGGAGTTCAAGAAAGTGACTCAATATTTTTTTTCTGCTAGATACGCGAGTTATAATATTTTCTTTTCAATGTATTTAATGCTTACATTAAAGCAGTAAACATTTTGTTAAATATATCGCCAATTAAACCTGTCGTAATTGATAATTTATCGATCTCAAGAATACGGTTATCAATAAGTCATTTTCACATGATTATATGCTGCACTTTCTAACTGAAAATAACACTTAAAATAAGTGTAATATGCCTAAAGAAAATGAAGAGTTGGAAATTATAGTAGTAGTACTCAATTTTTACTAATAGTATTGCAAAAATATTATTTGAATAGATAAATGGTACATAAAATGATTTACTTTGGCTGAGAGATACATACCTGATATGATGTACACATATATTTAAATAATTTGCGATAATATAGTAATACTGCAGAATAAGTAGGAAGATATATAAAATTTGAATAATTAGTCTATATATTAATAATGTTAATTTATTTTTATCAATATTACTAGTTGTAATATTATAATCTGTTGAATACTATTGAACAATATCAACTACGAGTCTGATTAAGATAAGCCATTACGGTTAAAGAAGACGCCTAGTGACGTAAATTTTAAGATGAATGATAAATAATAAGAATAACGACTCCACGCAAAAAAAAATTGTAACCCATTAACTGTATTGGAGATGTAGTCTTAACTGCTATAATGTTTTACAAATTTTCATTAATTTAAATTATTATTACCATTAAAATCTCTACCACAGTGACGATGATATGTAAAAGATGAGATTAAGAAAAATGTACAACGTCGATGATAAAACATTATGAATGTCAGCACTAATACTATTTAGTATTACAGATACATTTATTTAAAAACCCCTAACTAAAGTTATAAAATATAAATTTTAAATAATAACATTACGCTAACCAACAACATTTAAATGATATGAAAGTTTCAATTTATATTAAATAAAAACTTTTGCAAAGGATTTAGAGACTGTAAAAGTTGAAAATCATTGGTATAAGATGTGCTATTAAAACGAGTAAGATGTGTTCTGATATTATTTTGAAAATACTCTAATACAGAAAACAAGTATAAAATTAATTAATTTCAAAAATGTTAAAACCTCTTATTTCACTATATTATTTTACTTTAATACAGAGTTAGAGAGAATTAAATTGAAATGGAGAGAGAGAGAGAGTGAGAGAGCGAGAAAGAAAATGTGAATGTTTTAACAGCAAAAATACTGTTGAACATACATACATCCTACTGTTATTTAAAATAACGTACATTTGTTATAATTATTATGCGTCTGGTATTTTAAGGGTACAAACGTCAAGCAGATTTTACGTCAGTAGAAATTCAAATTTTTATAATACTGTCAATTGCAGGAAAAGTTCTTAATTTTAGTTTATTCACATTTATTTTATTAGTGATTAGGTATATCTTAAAGATAGTTTATTAATAATGAATGAAATCAGGTTAAAGAAAACACAAAAAGTAATTTAACTTAATGGCCTCACATCATTATTATTCACTGAAATCTATTTAATTTATTTAAAAGTCAGTTGAACCATGACACGAACCATATAAAAATTAGAAAAATGATAAGAAAAGTCAGAAACTGGTAAAAGAAAAAAAAATTAGTTATTTTAATCTGATGTTTACATCAACTGAAATAGTTAAAAAATTGAGGGTTGTATTGAAAGTACAAAAACCCTTTATAATAATTGAAAATAAAATTAACTGTCTTTTCGACACTTTCAGGTGTTTTTGTATTTTAATTACCAACTTTAATATTTCACAATTAGTTAGGCGTTGCTATTTACTGCAGAACTTTAATATTTAAAATTATAATGATGTTAACAGAAGAATAAATAGAATTCTAAATTATTTTATTGTAATAATGTTGTAATTCCATGTTTTTAATAAAATTCTTCAAAAGAAATTTTCATTATTCTGATGCATTATTTCCTTAATTATATCTTTTTAAGGGAAAGGCAGAAAATGAATAGAATAAAATAAAACTTTACATTTACACCCTTTAGACACGTTATAATAACCAAGAAACAGTATTTTGTTTTAAATTGCACTTAGTCAAGTAAATTTAATTAATAACTGTGTTAATTTTTTCGCTGATATTTACTCACTGAATTTGAAATTATTTTTTTTTTAAAGATATATCTTAAATATCATATGATACCATATATCATTATTTATATATATATAGAAAAAATGGTGTATCTTTTTTTTCTTTCAAGGGAGATTTCATTTCTCTATCATCATTTTTTTCTCCAAAGAAATTAAATAAAATCACTATCAACCTGTCAAATTAAATTGCCGTCAATCATAATTTATGTACCTAGAGCAACGAGTTGATTGTAATTAAATAAGAGGAAAAATAGAAAAGTATAATTTTTGTTTTGGAATTCTGTATCGCAAGAACTTTACCCAATATATTTATAATCCACTGTATATATATATATATATATATACACACATTTTATTCCGAATAACTAGACCACACCTCGGGATCAATAGATACAATATAAACCGATTAAAAGGCTGATCCTATTAAGCGATATTAAGGAAAATGAGGAGATTTACAGAAATACAGTACAGTACATATTGATTTTTAAGCACGATTTAACGTCTTATTATTTTAATTTTTCTTTGTAATTCATTATTTAAGTTATATAAACATTATTTAATTACAAAATTGTGTAATTTTTTTTCATCTTTAATAAAAAACAAAGCTTAATAAACAAAATAGATATACAAGTCAAAATAATGAATGCCTTTTTAGACAGTAAAATGCATAAATGTATATAAGTTAATAAATCTTACTTGTTTAAACTTTTTTAAAAACTCTACTGCTTTATTCTGTCGTCTCCCTTTCATTACATTCTACAAATTTGATCTAGGCTCACAGTTGTGTTAGCGGGCTCCTTTACGGCCTTCTTGCATAAAATATAAGTAAAGTCCGTCAGTGAATTTTTTTTCATCTTGTGCAAATATGTTGATATGCGTTTGACTTCGGGCTTGTCTTCATTGTCAACTTTATCCACTTTTTGAGATTTTTTAAAATTATTTTATCATTCCCAATTCATTTTCATTGTAGAGTTCTATGTATACGTCGATTTTTGAGAACTCTTCAAAATGTTGAACGTGCATCTTCAAAAAAATATTACTATTTAAATACAGAGTCGGCATCGAATTTTAAGATCACATTTGGCAAAGTAATTTCTGATTGTGCTACACATTTTTACTTCTCAACATTTGGCTGTGAACTAAATTGCCTGCAAGTATCTGACATGTACACTGACATTTGTGGTCGAACCAAAGCATTCCCACCCAATTAGAAAGAATATTCGCGTCGCACAAACAATAACAATGGTAATGGCTGTTGGTAGAGCCGCTGTACATCGTCGAATCCCTTAAAAACCCGAAAATGATTTTTAGATATTTACTTGAAGATAATATGCAAACCAAAACCTACTGAGATCTTGTTTAGTATAGTCGAAAGAATGGAAAATTTGCATTAATTTTTCAAAATTTTTTACTTTTTTCTTATCTAATCAAATACTTATATTTTGTTCTAATCTAATGTTATGTGTAATCTTTTGTTCTAATATTTATATTTTTACTTTTCTTCACCCCTTTGTAAAAATATTTCCATGAAGATTACACCAAACAAAAATCAAGTTGTTATCTTCATTTGTAACCAAGAAATTAGGAGAATAGTAAATTTAAGTGTTACTCCATTGTAACCCGTTAAATCGGAATTTCAACAAAAATATTTCTTGGTGTACACTTACAGTAAAAGAAGAATGTGTCTACAAATTTTCATCAATTTATCATCAGTAGTTTTTGCTGGGCATTGATTATGATTTACTCACGACATATTGTGTTTTAGGTACAGATAAATTGGAATTAAATAGCTGGGACCCTGGGAAACTTACTATATCAATAGTAAAGCGGAACAGCGTTGTTTTATTCGTTAAAATCAACGTTGTTAAATGACAGAATCAGCATCACACTTGTCAAATTTCTTAAAAATTCTTTTGTGAAACTTTTCAAAACTGTATCCCTTCCCTTAAATTTTTATTAAGGTGGGTAAATTTCTTTGATTGATTTAAAGTTAATGTTGTTTTTATCTTTCGCAAGATGAGATTCACATACTCAGTATAATTATATATATGTATAATATATCTGTACCAGATACAAATCAACTTGTTCTGAGTGACTGACTGATTCATCTACGCCCAGCAAAAACTACTGAAGATAAATCGATGAAAATTTAAATACATTTTCTTCCTACAGTGTAAGTGGAGGCTAAGAACATTTTTTTTCGAAATTCCGAGTTCAAAGGGTTAGAATGGAGTAACAATGAAATTTTCTATTTTTTTTTTTTAATTTGACGGTAACAAATCAAAATATCAATTTGATTTTTGGTGTGTGGTAGTTTTCATGTAAATATCTAGAATTCAATTAATAGAGTTTTCGAAATTCGACCTTGAATGGGGTGAAAAAAGGTAAAACAATGTTGAACAATGATTGAAAATTTTCTTTATTTCCGACGATATTAAATGAAATATTCTATAGATTGGAGCAGCACATTATCTTCAGATAAATATCTAAAAATTGTATTCGAGTTTTTTAAATTGCGATTTTTTAAGGGATGCGACGGTGTATAGCGCGGCGGCTTGGTCAACACAGCCACTGTTACTGAATGTGCGACGCGTCTGGCTGCACGTGCCTCCGGTTAATTGACTAAAAAACATAAAAGTAGTTAAAAAATAAACCAACAATGGGAAATTAATTACGGTACCCCGTAGTGGTGGTAGGTAACGCTGAAAACCGGATAAATACATTTTTACCCGTCCTTTGTACGGGTAACCAGCTATAACTATTATTATTACTAACCAGTTATAAATAACATTTTTAAGATGGAGCCTGACTATTTTGAAACCCTCATTCTTAGATCCATCAGAGTTTCGGGTCCTGTACTAACTAAACTGTTGCTGTGAAGAAATTACAATATACTGATATTTTTTATAAATTGAAGAGGCTTTAATTTTTATTTATCATTATTATTTTCACAAGAATGAATTTAATGAACACAGCGGAGTCCAAGGGGCAGAGCTTTCTGGCTAAAAGGGAACAGCGAGCTAAGGGACCCTTGGGTCGCTTAGCTCGAAAATATTCTTAGCAGATCAAGATCTGCTAAGAATATTTTGACCGCGACGGAAACCCAAGTAACCATACAGCGCGGGCGAGGGGGATGCTTATGTATATATATATATATATATATATAAGAGGTGCGTACTATATCGTGGTGTGGGAGTCTGATTAGATACGTAAATAGTTTATATGTTTTAAAGCGGTTTATGCTTTCTGCTGGAATTGCCTAGAAGTCAACAATTATTAGTATATTTTTACTTTCTATTAATATTCTAATATACCAGCTGAAGAACTTCTTTTATGTATATTGTTTCCCCCGTTCCGTGTTTAATGGTATATTTATACTGTTTAATATTATCTCTTTTTTTATTTTTCCATTTAAGTTTTAAAATTATTTTTTATTTACACTTTTTCTGTAATGTCTATTGATGATTGTTTAAAAATTAAAATGGCCATCTAGGTTTAAATCTTAAGCAGACGTTTTATTCAGAGCGTAATCGAGTTTACCAGTTTACTGTAAAAATCAATTAGTATATCACTTTATTTATTTGTTGAATATAATTTAATAATCAATTAAGTATTAAAAAGTATTGGAAAGTTGTCATTTTAAATTTAATTTCATTAATTAAAAAAAAAAACTTCAAAATTGGCACGAAAAAAACGATTAGCTTATTATTGTAAATTACATGAATAAAAACGATGTGTTTTAAAGACGTTTCACGTCAAAAGTAAATTTATAATTTCTCTTTGTATTTTTTTTTTTTTTTTGTATGTTGACTTCAGATTTACAATTCTCCTAATTTTCAATCTGACTTAATAGAACTTTTAGGTCACGTAATTCTTAATTGGTAAGCATTTTAAAAGTAACTGTATTCATCGGTTTAATTCGATTTAAATTATTAATAAAATTTTAGCTAATGAGATAATATTTCTTTCAGTTAAATCATTTTTTTTTACTATACCATCAAGTTTTTTTTTTTTTAACATATTAATCTGTATTTCCATTTGTTATATATTTTATATGAATAATACCGTAAAAATAATGATAATGACACATTTTATTACTTTTAATAAACAACTTTTATAATAATGTATTATTGTATAAATAACTAAGCTTATATTTGTAAAAGTTTTATTTTATTTTACAAAGTTTTAGTTGTAATTTCAAACGGGCAAAGTATTAAAAATTATTGTGAAGAAATTATTATTTCAAATGTACTCGTAATAATAAGCTTTTCTTTTAATGTGATAAAATGGTTAATGAATTATATATTTGTATATTCAGTATGTTTATATGACTCTGACGCTGTATAAAAAAAAGAAAGATTTGTTTAGGTTATATTAACCTAAACAAATATTAAAAATTTCGTCTGATATATATAATCCTTTTGTTTAAAATTCTTTATAAATATAAGTAATGTTAAAAGATAAAAATAGGTAAGAACTGACCAAACATTCTAATTATTGATAGGTATATCGAGAATTTTGTTTGCTGCACTGTAAATTCACTGTGCGGAAATTATTTTTTATATTTATATGTAATAACTTAACGACAGCATACGAATGAATTGTCAATTTCTTCAAAAATGTATTTTTAATCCGTTTTGTTGCGATTTCATTTATTTAAATTCATTATTATTAATAAAATCATTTTTCTTTATAAGTACTACACTAATTTATTATATTATTTCATAAATTGTTTTGTACGTAGTGTGATAGTTGTTAAAATTTTATAATGTTAATGCATATTGTGAAACAATTTGACAAAAGATGATTTGACTAATCGGGAGAAGTAATTGAGATAAAATAACTTTTTTTCTTGATTTACCGAGTAGTTTTGTCTGCATTTCGCTCTCCTGCTGTGTTTTTTAAATGTTTGTTATCGCTATATTATAATATTATACAATAGCAATTTTACGTTATTATACTATAACATTTTGTACCGTGCAGGATAAATAATAAGCATTAATTGTTTTTCTTTCTAATGTGTATCTGAAATACAAAATTAAAATAATGACTATGATTTATAATTGATTTATAATTGATGATTTAAAAATACTTCTCATTTTGTAATCTTTATTCATAAATTATTGTTACAGTATATTTAATTACTCATCTATCAAGAATATCAATTAATATTAAAACAGCAGTTTCGTGATACGATTAGAAACTTATAATCCCGCTAAGGCGTACATTTTACATAAATATGTGAGCAGACACGTACGAAAACCCCTTTTCCTTACACTTTCAAACCAACGATACCTACACAAACACATTGCAGCCTATCTATTATATACATATTTATATGCTTCTGCATATTCTTCTGCATAATAAACAATAACATAATCAATTTAAAGATACTTATCGTTATTTTATTTTTAAATTTTATATCCAAAAATGTTATATTAATTGGTATATCAAATCTGTATTGCTGTACTTATCTCAATACTTTTACTCAAATAAAATCGCGATTAGATATTTTACAAAATTCATTTTTTAATTTTTAAATAACTCGCTTAAGTAGATATAAAGGAATTAGTAAACGTATAAAAATATATACCAAAAAAAAAGAAAAAAGTGACTTAAAATATATAAATGGATTCTTCTAATCTAAACGATTGTTTAAAAAGCAGATTAATTTTAGAATTCTGCCTCTCTTTAGTATCTATATAATTGAACCATCACTTTTCATTAAATTTCCAAAAATCTCAATTATTGTAACGACAGTATGTATTCAGTAAGAAGTAAAACTTAAATTTTAAATTATAATGTTCATAAGAAAATTTATTTTGAAAAATCAATCACCTTACTGCACTGATCTGAGAAAGAAGAAAAAGATAATTTCTTGAATTAAATAAAAATCTCTTTATAGTGATTTTAAGAATTCTTTTTGCAATTTCTCAGTGGACCACAGATTTTGTTTAATTGAGGAATTTCAGGATGATATTTAATAAATTTTATTGTAACTGAATATAAATAATATACTTTTAAGAAAACAAAAATGATTTCTTGAAATGACTCATGTATCTTATTAATATTAACATATGTATTTTAATATTTGTTTAGATACGTTTTATCTAATAATTCAATTTATAAAAAAAATTTTTTTTAATAATTTTTGTTTTGTCTTTCTATAATTTATTTAATTTAATAAATCTAATTATGTCTAGTCGAACTCACTTTGGAATTTATGTAACAATTAAATCATAGTTAAAAAAATATCAATAATAAAAAAATATATCGTTTTGCAATCCAAGTCAAAAATGAAAGTATAGTCTAAATATACCTATAGTCTAAAAAAATTAAACTCATCATTTGGACTGGCTACCACAGTCTTTAATTCTTCATTTATTTAGGATAAAATAAAAGTCAAAAATAGACTTATACAATACAGAAAATTTTGATGGAAATATTTATCATTAACATAAATACGTTGTCGTATTTTCTCATTTGAGCATTCTTATTTAATTTAATTTTCAAAGTGATGGGTGTCATTTTAAAACATTCTGTAAATGATGTAAATTTTACTTGATATTGATTCGTTAACGAATATATATATTCAAATAAGATAAAATTGATAGAGAACGTAGGTACGTGTTGGATACAGTGTGCAGTGAATATTCACAGCTGTAGTACATGGATTGATAAGCTAATTTTGGTTTGAATCCAACGGCAGAAGCAGTGTGAAGTGGTGGTGAGGTAAAGGGTTGTAATATTTATGAGGGGTTAACATCAAACAGATTGCTAGATTTCTGTTACATCCAACCCCTCTATTCTGTTACTGTATGAAACAGTATAGTGCTGATGTAACACTGTAGAACCGTTACTGTTGCCGCTACTGTTACTCTGTAGACATCCTGATAGAGCTGCCATCAATCCAGGCTGTGATCACAGAATTAACCTGTAACGACTGAATTGATTTGAGTTAAGTAATATCTACTTTCGATGGATTATATTATAATATTATCCGTAAAAGTTGGCCTCGATTTATTATATTATTTTAAACAGGTATTATATAAAAACAATTTTTTAATGGAAAAAATAATTAAATCGATTGTTTATTCTTTAACCGACTTTAAAAACGAAGTTTATCACCCTATGTACTTTTGTAATGAATATTCAAGCCTTACTCATGGCCAAATTAACCGATTTTGATATTTTTATTTTATTTTGTATAGAAAGTTCATGTGTCCAGTTTGTAATTTTCTTCAAAATAAAGTTTGTGGAAGGTCTTTCAACAAAATGTTATACGGACTTATTGGCAATTTGAAGATATTTTAAGTTAATTTTTGTCATTATTTAGTATTGAATTGCTATAAGTAATAATAATGATATGTATTAGATAGAATTCATTCCGATATTCAAACAATCGTCAGTGACTATCAAAAAAATTAGTTGAACAAATTCCCACGCTAGCTCACGTTCAATTGTAAACTACTTTACATCATTAGTAAGCTACTTTACATTGCGTCTACTTTTCTTTGGTGTATCTAATAATCTTTTTTTTTTATTATAACAGAAGCGATTTTTATGCCTTCCAAAATTAAAACTTAAAAATTTATTTTAATAATTTAATGTAAAATAAACTTTTTAAAATGTAAAAAAATATTTCCATTTTTTTTTAATTGTAATAAATTAGGCTACTTTATTATTCTTCTAATTTCAATTTTTTGAATTTGATCACTAATAAAGATTTGTTGTAAGTTTTTCATGGTGGAGCCGTCTTCATAAAACGAAATTAAAGAAAACTTTAATAGTATAATTGTAATTTTTAGTAAGTTTTCTTTTAAAGTCGATTTAATATTTTGTACATTTATTTTGTGAAGATAACAATCCACTTAATCATTTAATTTGTTTTTCTAATTATTATAATAAATATATATATTCTAGTCAACAATCCCTTATTTGTACGGACTTTTAATAAATTATCATGAAAAAGCATTTTATAACTCGTATTATAGGGAATTTTTTTTCTTTATTACGCAATTGCTAGTTTGAAGTCGAAATATTTCTGCTTGGCCAATGCAAGTTGAGTAATAAACATTAACAGACAATGTTGTCCTATTCTCAACAATTAAAAAACAACACCACCATATGATATTGTTAAATATTTTCGTGTGTATTTTAGTTTGAGGTTCATAAATATCTGAATTTTGGAGTTAGATGTTACCCACATTTGAATACGATACGTTCAAACGGTTTAAGTGTGGATAATATAATTTTTTGTGAATAAAATAATTTCTGTTAGACAGTGTCTGATTTCTCTATGTTTCACAACATTAAAAATACAATCTTATATACTTAAAATCTGTCTACAAAAATATGTGTGAAGTGTGAACATAGCCGTGTTGACATTCATTTCTCATTTAACTAAAATTTTGAGATTATTTCTAAAGATTTGCAGTATTTTTGAAGTTACACATGGATGGTAACAGCAAAAGTTGTTGTGTCTGTTGATAAACTTTTTCTAAGGATTTAAAAACTGTGTAAAAGTTGAAAATCATTGGTAGAGGATGCACTATTAAAACGAGTATGATGTGTTTTGATATTATTTTGAAATCACTGAATACATTTTTGTAACCATTTTGAATACAGAAAAATTTTTAAAATAAGTAACTGCTGCTCTTAGTATAATTTTTATGATAGTTCCCTTTTATAAGAAATGTTAATGAAATGAAAAAAATACATAAATGTCTGTTTAAATATATCATACGTAAATTTTAATTGATAATTTCATAAATCTAATTAAAATCAACTCTTGAATACTTTATCATAATTACTCGTATCAGTTCTACATACTAACATCGAAAATACAAACATATTCTTAATATTTCACTTATAGAAATTTTGATATTTTTTGATATTTTACAGTCTATAAAGCGCTATAGCTCAAGAAGGGAAACTATTGTAATCGATCCAATTTGGGCATATGCGGTTTTTAGCGGATCTTAACGTTTTGACACCTCAGAAGCCCAAAAACCGGATGGAAATTTCCTATATGTTAATGTTCTTATTATGTACATGTGTTCAGTGTTATCACCTTATATATATCAAGAACTATTAGACCGATTTTGAACAAACTTTGTCAGATTACTTCTATGGTGGCATTGATGCCATTAAATTTTCAATTTAAAAGGTCAAGGGAGTGAGGCTATAGACCAAGGTCACCCTCACTATCTCGAGATTTTGCCTAATTAAGGTCATATTTTTCTTAGGCTCATTTGATAACAATTAAAATATAACAATATTTTAGAAAAAAAATTTCAAAATCGCACCCTACTCCAAAAAATAATGTTGAATCGTCTGCTATGTTGCGACGTGAGCGGTAGAATTAAATAAACGAATAATATTCAAAGTGTAAAAAAGTAAATCGGTCTGGCTGGGTCTCGCACTCGATCCCTAGGTTGATTCGATAGCTGTTGCGTTAGGCCTCGCGGCTACACCGGCTTGCCGATCGAACAAGTGAAATTTGTTCTATGTAAATTGTGAAATTACATTACTATAATTAATGCCAGACCGTCGTCGCTAGTACCACCACACCCGCGCGAATTAAATACAGTAGCTCGCGAACTTTAGTTAGTACCACTGAATTAAATAACAAAAAAAAAAAATTATATTTAAATAAAAATATAAATATTTTTAATATTTATACGCGCGCACGCGTGTGTAAGCCGTGTATCAGAAACAAGACAGGAACATTGAACTGTAATTGGTAAAAAAATTACTTCGATCTCCTAAGACAGTGATTCCCAAACTTTACGCCGCGGCAGCCTTCACAGGGGCGCTGCGAAATATTGTAAAAGCTTCATTATTAATTGAATCAAGACATTTATAATTATTAATTTAATCTTAATAAAGTAAAAAAATAATGACGATACACAATTTTTATTTATTTTTATCTCTTACTTACCAGTAGTCATACTTTTACCTGGGTAGGGCGCCATGGAAAAATTGTAATTGAAAAAGAGCGCCGTGACTCGGAAAGGGCGCCGCAACTAGGAAAAGTTTGGGAACCACTGGTTTAATTGATTAAGAGACGTAATACTCGGGTGTAAAAGGCCTTTACTTGCAAAAAGAACAGAATTAATAAGCCTGATGGGAAAGTCTTACAATTGTGTTGCTTTTTATATAATTAACTTGAATGTTGACCAGGATTCAAACGTGAGAATTTGCTAAAAAATGACGAGTACTTACTCATCACGAAGATCGGTAGACCTAACCTTTATTTTAATTTTTTATTTTATTTTAAAGATTAATTCATCAAATAAGCTTTATACCTGTTTGTGCAAATATGATAAACAATTTGTAGTATATAAAAAATAACAATTCTTAACAGGATTCAAATGGAGGACCTTTGTGGATTAAGTCTATTCTGCTACCATTATGAAACAGAGCTATTTACAATCGTACTTTTTATTTGATGACATTAAAATTCTTTAGTTATAAAAATATTAATTTTAAAATGAATATTCAGTAATAAATTATATATTGTTCGAAATAAATATACCACAATTACATAATCGTTCAATTATTTAATGTCTGGAATAACAAAATGCATTGTTGGCATTAAAATACACAATATATGTTTTCTTGCAAAGCTTCGTAATATTAAATATGCTATACATTTATCTGAAATTCTCTCTATGATTTTCTGGAGAGTAAAATGTTATAAGAGAATTTAAATTACTACTGTTTCAACAATCTTGGAACAATTATATTCATAGAAAATTATTATATATATATATATATATATATATATATATATATATATATATATGAATGTATATTTATATATATATATATGAATGTATATTTATATTATTACAAACATTGAGATGAGTAGGAGGAGCTATTTCAAATTTTAGTTACGGAATGTTTCACATCCTTGTGAATGTCGGGATAGGTTGTTATAATCCGGATATGACGAAAGCTGGAAGATGAATTGATATTGTGTCAGAAGGGGTCTCCTAATGCAATTTGTGACAAAGTTTAACTCCGCATTGTAGACAGGGATGATTGTGTATACTCATATATGTAGTTGTGGCAGTAGACTATGCAAAAGTTAGTAGGACGGATCATTCCTTTTCTACCGTGTATTTTAATAGCTATTCAACCACAGTGTCAAACTGTCAGTTGTTTAACTAGATTTCAATTTAATACTTTTTATCTAGTAGCGTGTATAAATTTAATCCACCTTTATAATTCTCTTTTTTTACTTTACTTCAATGTAGTTTACTTTGTTTTACATGTATTTATTTTTTGAGTCGTTATTTTATTTTTCTTTGATTTTAATTACATTTAAATTATCTTAGTTGGATGATTTAATTTTATCTCCATCCAGCTTTCAAAGTGACAGTTTTTCCTAATAATGATAAAGCAGTAATTTACTCACTCATTTTTTTTTTTTTTTAATATATTTTATCTTTAGTTAAGATGCTTTGATCAGTAAATTATACATGAATAAACTAATCATGTTTATTCGAATTTCTTCTTTGGTGTGAAAGAGGAGATAATAAATTAAATTAAACAAAATATTTATGTGCAATGGGCTGTATTTGACATTTTTAATCTTAATATATTTTTTCTTTTCGTTCCGATCATTACGGATCACGTTTGCGTAGTTTTGAATTCTTTTATTTTCCCAAAAGGTTTTAATCTTTTGCTATATTGTTGTCGTCTTTCTTCCGTCCATTTTTTTCAGGTTTACACCCTTCTAAATCTGAAAATTTATACTCTTTATTTAAACCTGAAAAAAAATTGAACGTTGTATGAAATCGAAATCTTAAAAGAAGAAAAGGGGATAAAATTATGTCAAACTTAAAAAGAAAAGTAACTGCTAAATACTTTAATTCTGTAAAGAAATATGGTTCCGTCATATAATTAATTATTTTTGAATTGTACTACTTATTGATAGGTAACATATTCAAAATATGTGACGACAGTTTGAGTCATGAAATGCAAGTAAAGAAAATTTTTGTTCACAGATTAAAAAATATATAAATAAAAGTAGTGCCATATATTTGCTAGTTTAAATTAGATTAATGCTGGTTTTTCCATGTGAGAGATTGATAGTTATCCTAGAAACTTATCCCCATCCACCATTCTATTCTTGGGAATCCGTTTGCTGGCGATCCATAGATGTAACAAACTTCTAGGGAACGTTTTACATGAACAAGTTACAAAGCTGTAACAAGACCTTAAAACGGACCTGTAGCAAGACCTTAAAAAAGTCTTATAACAAGATTGCAATCTTTTGTATATATACATGGATATTTGCAAATTTCTTTGATTATTGGACTATTCGTTTCTAGGTTATAATGGCATTGTTGCATGTTTGCGGTACGACGAGGATATTTGAAGACTAACAAACTAAAAGTTTCTTATAAATACAATTTATTACTCAAAAAGCACGGAAAATAAATAATAATAACATACAGAATAGCAATTCAAATAAAAAAACAAGATTTATTTAATGAAATTTAAATTATAAATAGCAGAAAACAGTCCAATCTACTAAAATCGTTTTAATGACTGATAGAAACTAATGTTGCATTAACAACAAGTTAACAGTAGAACAGTCTAAAGTTTAGAATTGTGTCACTTTCTCTATTGTTTACCAATAACTCACCGAACGACTTTATGTATTCACCATCGAAATGCGTAATAAAATATTTAAACGAATATGCAAGGCTCATCAAACAATAAAGCTGGATTTTACTTTTCTTTATTAAAACATTTTTATTTAAATATCGTATAGTTCGTAATTATAAAAGTCCTTTTATATGACTTTTCCCTTTTTTCCTTTATTCACTGAATTATATCCTCAGATGAATAGGTGTATTTATTTTTTGGATACAAAGATTTTCAGTTGTGAAGAAAAATTTAATTTGGCCAGATTTATAGCCCTTGGCTAAATTCCATGTAAAATATGAGACGTTGTACTGCAGAATTAGAAAAAAATGCTAAAATATTGACCTTTAAAAACATATTCGTTAAACTTCAGTTGGGCATAACTCAAAAATTTTAATTTTAAATCTGTGTATGTTTTAAAATAAGAAAACGTATATGAAACAATATACCCTTATTTCATTTTGAAAACAGGAAGCATTAGAAAATGTAATAATATTATTTAAAATTAAAATCGTTTTTCTTCTAACTGATGCTGAACTTATGGTTTATTATTTTGTTTCTTAATAGTAACGTGTATGGAAATATTACCGACTTTTTAAAAAAAAATACTATCAAACTACGGTGAACTATTCCCGTTAATATGTCAATGAAAGAAATCAAATTTCATATTTCTGTTATCTCTAGTGTGAAATTATGTCGTTTGTAATTTGTTCGTAAATGGAAAACCTCCGTTTTTATGATGTTGCTGTAATAATTGAATTGGGAGTAAATAAAGAATTAAATTTATAAGAATTATTATACTATAAAATTAGATTTATAAACTAATTTTTAAATGTTTTATCAAAATGCATGATGGTAGAAATAAAGTT
This sequence comes from Lycorma delicatula, assembly GCF_047948215.1. Lineage (NCBI taxonomy): Eukaryota > Metazoa > Arthropoda > Insecta > Hemiptera > Fulgoridae > Lycorma > Lycorma delicatula. The sequence continues at coordinate 62,485,944 of NC_134460.1, read as the reverse complement.
AAATAAATTAAACTTACCATTCACTGTCATTCCTTATTCAGTTGTTTTCTTTTTAAAAACATTCATAGTTATAAACAACAAATAATATATTTTATAAAATTATTGAAGTACTGTTACAATTACTTTAACATCACTACAATTTTTTTAATAATTAAAATAGCATTTTTTTTTAAAAGTTCAGAGACAGCCTCAAATAATATCTTTCCACTCTAGAGATGAATAAAATCATTTTTAATGAAATATAACCAAGAAGGTTTATAAAATGAATTACTGAATTATTATTTACTGTAAAACTTTTTTCAATCAGAGATTAGTAATTATTAATAAATCAGTACATTTAAATGAAAAAAAAGAAGTAAAAAGAATAGAATGTGCCTTCCCCATGTAAGATCCAAATATTTCATTAATTACAATTTTATTTGGCTATAACTCTGGAATCAATAAAGAAAATAAGTACTAATGACATATCGTTGAAAAACTTTCAATGAGGGCTTATTACTTCAGTTAAGAAAAAGTCCAAAATCCAATTTTTTTTGGAACTTTTTGTCCAGTCGATTGCAATCAAAAGGGTGGTGTATAACTAAATGTTAGTCCAAAATCCTAAATTTCAACATTCTACGGCTAATCGTTTTTTGAGTTATGCTATGTACGTTCGTACATACGTCACCCCGAAACTAGTCAAAATGGATATTTCCATTGAAATCTGAAAACCGAAATTTTTCGCGATTACAGTTTTCCTTACTTCGTACAAGAAAATAATAATATCATTTATATAGCCTTCACGGCTTTGTTTGATACAGCTAAGTCAATCAACAAAATTTTGTGTGACTGTTTCGCACAAATCAGTTTGAATTCCACTAATAACGAGTCAAATATTTGCTTTCAAGTAATCAATTGTTAGTGGTTTGTTGTTTTAAACTTTTTACATAACATAATTCCAGAGTAAAAAATTTAAGGAACTAAAATTACACGATCTTGGTGGCCAGTTGACGTTACCATTTTGTGAAATTATCGAATCACCAACCCTTTTATGCAATATATGAGTGTAAACCAAGGTCTTGACGCAAAAGTCATCATGTTGTTTATGAAGAAAGACCCAATTCTTGCGAACGATGTGAAACCGATAAATTTCGATTTTCACGAGCACTTGCTTACTGCAACAATATTATCGTGACTCTATGCATTTCTGTTGTGAATTGGTGTTTCAAGAACAACCAAGTAGCGGAAATTATCTTCGAATTTTTTGACTAAACAATAAACTGTGCTTTTATTTGTTTTTGGTTTTATTACAAGCACCATAAATATTGTAAAGTGCACGATACGAAAATGTAATCGATTCCATACTTGTTTAATTTTTTATGATTAATTTTTAAATATTATTAAGGAATGTAGCGTTTTAGGATGTTTTGTTACAATCTACCAAAAATAAATGGCACCTGAAAAATTAAAAAAAAAAAAATTAACGCCCGCTCCACCACAATCTATCAAATTTTTTAGCACAAATTGAAAGAATCTTTCTTTATAAATTATTAAAATAATGATAAGTAAATTAATTATAAATTTAATTAATTTATTTATAAGTAAATTAATTTATAAGTTAATTATAATTAATTAACATCATTAATCTTGAATAATTTTTTTTTAATCCAGGAAATAGTTCTGTGATTACCTTTATCTTTCTTGAGATAAATTTATTTCTTATCCGACGACTTATCCGATTGTGGAAAAGTAAGCTTCCATACTAGGGGAGGGAATATACGTATTTTGGATGGCGACCTGAGGTCAGGGGAGATTAAACAGTTTTTAGTTTATTAAACACTCTTCCCGCTTTCACTTAAAGTAAGTTAAAGGATATTGTGTAAATTTTTAGTCAAGGTTTTTCTATTTTTATAATTAAAAATACTGTTATTAATTATTTATCTATTAGCAATAATTTTCGTAAATTAATCTTCTATATTTCATATATTGGTTTATTTTTCGTATATATTTATTTTTTCTAATTCCTGCTTTCACATTGATGATTGCGCTTTATTTTTAGATAGTTATTCGTAAACCATTTTACAAATAATAATGATTTTAAACAATTTTATTTTTTGAAATAGCTTACTTCAAAATCATTTCAGTGGAATAGAAAGAAGGAAAAGTTACGATTAGTACAAATAATTTGAAATTATTTAGTAACGAAATAATTATTTTATCAAATTTCAAATGGTTAATAGTTTACGCAGTATGGAAAATTAGTGTTTTATTAAAATATCTTATCCATTGTTATAGAAATCCAGAAAAACGAAATACTACATTGAGGAAACCGCTTTTCGTTGGTGCTTGGGTTTCAATTGCCACACATCTCAGAAATAGTCGACCTGAGATTGTACAAGACTACACTTCATTTACAACAAACATACTTATCATCCTTATTATAAGCTTTTATTTAACTTGCTTTAGTTATAATCAAATCTTGCAACTGCTATATCTTTTGATCTATCGTATGAAAATCAGTGAAATTTGGTATACGTATGTGTACCAAATAAATATCGATGTGTAAAAATAAATAAACAAACAAACTTGAACAAACAATAATATTCAGATATAAATATTATTAAGATTATTTTTTTTGGATGTAAAAAGTATATTGTTCATTAAGACTATCAAGTAAAAAAATACAAAAAAAACCCCAAAAATTACAAAAATATATATGATTACATATAAAAAATTATTTTTTAAAAAAGCTTTTATATAACTAATATTAATGTTAACATTATTAAAAAAAGGAAACAAATTAGAAAACCCTCTAAGAAATAAAATTAAATCGAATTGAGAATTTTAAACAAAAAAATATAATATATTAACAAATATAAAAATGCACTGAAAAGAAAAAAAAATTATATAAATATCTAATAAATAACCAATAAATAAATAATAAATAAATGTAATAATTATTAAATTTTAAAATAAAAGTAATGAAAATACTTAGTTAAATAAAAGCGTGGCGCAGTTTTTATAACAATGTTTTATAGCAACACAAAAAAATTACTGGTTTTAATCACACCGTTAATTTCCGATATGTATGGAATAATAATATTAAAATGTTAAAAACTAATAATTTTGCATTTAGTATGCTAAATTTTTTATATTTATTATGTGTTGTCATAACACGAGAAGAATAATTTCTGGACTGAGCAAAATCAGTATATAAGGAATTTCTTAGAGAAAATAATACCGTGCATTAATTTGTTGTTTTGTACTATCTTTCTCGGTGTTTCTTATACTTGTCACGCATGTAAATTATATGAGATACAATAACCGATAGTTTCTCCAAATTTAATTATGTTCATTCGATAGCCGGTCAGTTATGGTATGAATAGATTAAAAATCTTACAAAAATTAATAGCATCTTCGTTTCAGAGGAATTGGCATGTTGTTAAACGGATATTTGGCTCAATGAAGAAGGCATCGATGACATCTTATTTTCACTAATAAACCTGGCATGAGACGTTTATTAGACCTGAGGATCGTTTTAATACTGGTTGACTTACCACCTATAATCGTTTTTTATGTCACCTCACATACAATTAAATATAACCTTAGTATATAATTTATTTAAAATTACTTTTAAAAGTTACTTATCACCTTAATTTAATATAATATATTAATTAATGTATTTCTCAAAGCATTAGATGATTATTTATTATAAGTTATTATTGTATAAGTAGTTTTTCTTATAACTATACAATTTATAATGTAGTTTTAAAACTATCAAATTCTAAACAATATAAAAAGAGATATTCTTTCTTCTTTCGTTTCGCCGGTTTATTTTTCTTTGGAACAAAGGAACTAATAGAGAAGGTGAAGACACGGTTCAGAAATGACGGTAGGAAACTAAGAATGGAAAGAAATAATGAAAGAAACATTAGATTGCAAGGCCACGTAGAATTGTACGCCTTACCTAGTATCATATAGCTCTCTGTTCAGAGCCCAATGTCCTGCTCTCTCTATACTCAGTACATACATATATTACATATATACATTCGTACAATAAGGCACTGTGTGTCTAAGATTGATTACTGTCCCATGTCGGCGGTTAGGTGGACCTCAGAATCCACATTCTGTACCTCATTTAGAGCTCCCTAACCATTTACTAACCTCCCCTGTTATTAAAATGTCATTAGAGAGACAGTGGCTGACTCGCATTCTAATGGTTCTATGACTCTTATTTTCTTCTTTCTTTATTTGTCACGCGTGCACACACTTGCAAGCGCGCTTCTTTACGTGTAGACATACATACACACACCGTATTAAAAATTTAGTCGTCGTGTGATCTTTCGGCCATTGGCATCTATTCATCTTTTACAGACCCCGTGATGATTTATAAAAAAAATTTATAGAGTAACAGTAAATAATTATATCTCAATATTTTTATACGTTGTATATTTATTGTTCTGTAAACAAGATTTTACAAATTTTTAAAAATTAAGTAATAGGATTATGACCTGCACTTATGTATATTAAGTTTCATAAATAATTCCAGATGATCCCTAATGGCTTACCGGGGGAAATGAGAAGTGAAGTTTCTCCTAATTTCGTCTTTGTTGAGCGTACAAAGTTTACCGATAGACAATATAAGATATTTAGCTCTATAAATGATCTACTAACACCGTTAATTTAGAGAAATCATTACTCTAACATAGTTAAATCATTACTCTCGAGGAAAGCAACTACGATTAGACATATATATATATAGATTAGACATATATATATATATATATAGATTAGACATATATATATATATATATAAAATTCCGAGTTTAAACAGTTAAAATGGAGTAACATTGAATTTAACTTTTTTTTTTTTAATTTTACTTGACTAAAAAACATAAAAGTAATTAATTTTTTTTTTAAATGAGTAACGAAATACGGTCACCTCCTAGTGGTGTTTTTCCGGCAACGCTAAGAACCGAGCAAAATACAATTTTACCAGTACGAAGTACGGGTAAATAGTAAACTACTATTTATAAGATGGAGGCAGACTGTTTTGAATCCCAAATTCTCAGATCATTCAGAGTCTGGGTCCTTTACTGACCAAAAACTGTTGGTTGTTCTGAAGAAATTACAAGGTACTGATTTTTTTATAAACTGAACAGGCTTTAATTTTTATTTATCATTATTATTCTCACAAGCAAGATTTTAATGAACAACACAGCGGGGCTCATAGAACACAGCATGGTCAATAACCAGAGGGGCAGAGCCCTCTGGTTAGACGGGAAGGACGAGCGAAGTGACCCATTACCTGCTAAATATCCTCTGACCGCGATGGGAAACGCAAGTAACCATATAGCGCGAACGAACCCGCGTCAGGGTTGCTAGTTTATATATATATAAAATCATCTATAATAGATGATTTTATTGCGTTATAAGCATAAATTGTTAGTGAAATGATAAAAATTAATATACACTTTTCACTGTAAAACAGCTGACTATGTACACGTATGTCCTGCAGCTATTTGTATTCATGTATACGTCCTGCAAATTAACACAAATTATATTACTCATTAATTTACTAAATTAATTCTACGAGAAAATATATTTTCTAGTACAATATTTTTGTCACAACGGTCTATTTTCTCAACCACTTTACTATTGATTTTCTTCAAAATCGATCTACAAATTGAAAGAATTTCATTAATTGAACCTATTTTGGACTTCATAGCCCTAATTTATCGTATGCATTCTATATTCTTCTATACTTGTATTATTTTTTATATGTTTTTCTGTTACTTTTTTTAAGCCTATTTAATTGTAATTTTAAGTAACGTTTGTTTTCTACTTAACTAAAGTAATAAAAATTTACTGGATCTTCAGTAATGTGAGGTAAGTCACATTAGTAATATATAGAAAATAATGCTCAAATAAACAAAAGATCTTTTCTTTTGTTTTCTATATATTACTAATGTGACTTACCTTACATTACTGAAAATTGTAAACCTTCATCAATTTTAAGCTTAATTATCATTTGGCAGTATATCCTTTCCATATTAAAGCGGATTATTTTTAGCCAGTTCTGTTAAATTTAAAACAATGAGAAAAAACGATAATTCGGAGATTAAAATTTAATTGTAATATATAACGATTCCTTAATCACCCTAGCATGTATTTCATTTAAACTCACCTATGGTTAAAACCAGTAACTGGTTTTTTGTCCAGATACCCTTATGTTTCGTTTTAAACATATGAATAAAACTACTGTGAATCCGCTATAAAATGTTTGTAAAGTAATTTCTGGATACATAAGTAATATTTGAGCTCTTGTATTTGCTAGATTAAAAACACATAGGTGTTGTGGTAATGGAAAAAAAGATTTACTATAAAATGTTGAATTAAAACAAAAAAAAAGTAATAATGATGACAGGAAATGTTGGTAATGGTTTAATTGATAGGGCAGAACGTCCGTCGGTCAGATACTCGGATATTCGAAGGAACAGTGGACTGGTGATCAGGAGGTGTCATTAGAAATGGTCTGTTGCGGTCCGCTGCCAACACGCCATTGTACGGACTCGGTGGCGTGGAACCCACATAATCAGCCCCTTCCCGTTCAAATCTATAATTACCTGGCTGTCTCTCTTTGTTCCATCGCCAGCTCAGCAGTCCCTTGTATCTTCTCAACTCAATTTCTCAATCTCTTCCTTTATTGTGTTCCAGTCATGATACTATTTATAGATTTACATTTTTGTTTTATAATTTTTATTATTTTAATATAAAATAAGTTGTTTTACTTTCTTTGGAATTATACTTCCTTCAGTAATATCTTCTGGTAGTAGTCAATGAACTGCTGTGAAAATTATAATAAATTTTATCTTCACAAAATTTATTCGATTAAATTGGGTATTATGTATTGTAAGAGAAAATTTATAGAAATAATATGCGACACAAAAATAAAATCGAGATATGTTTTAATCTTTTTAATAAGTTTAGCTTACTATGATAAATTATTTCTAGCACAAAGCTCATCCATTAAAATAATATCCCACAAAAATAATGTATAAGTCTACAAAACCATTCCTGATCGTTTTAAAACAAAAAGTATTTAAATTTATGGTTATGGTTTAAGTTAAATTTATGGTATTTATTTTTTATGGCTGGCTAAATTCGAAACTCATGAACTATTCAGTCCTCAGCATTAAACCTCATTTAATCACTCTAATTCAACAATAGATCTATATTAAAAATCAGCTGCATTATAAAATTGCACTAGTCAAGATTTGTAGGAATTTAGACAGTTCCTTTCTTTTAAGAAGCATGAATTATTTACTAAATACTTATGATTTATCCGTACTATAATTATTATTAAAGAATAATAATTCATTCATGTTCACCGCTTGTTAATTGCTGCACTGATCTAAAACCAAATATTAAATTAAACTTTATAAAGTTAGCTAAAAATAACTCTCTTGTAAAATGTGTTTATGTAATTTGCCTACATTAAAAATTATTATTTTGTCAGATTGATAAATAAACTGACATATTATTTAACATTACTACCAAGATGATTTAAAAAACTTAAATTTAAATTTAAACCGAATATGAAATTATTGAACAACATTTTAGATATTCGATGGTACGAAATTAGATGGTAAATTATGAACTAAGACAAACTAATAGTTATATTGCAAGAGATTGAACGTCTCAGCTTATAAAAGTTTGAAAGTAAACCGATAATCACTAAAAATGAACCTAACTGTAGAAATAATTTTCAATAAAGTGGATTCCGTACATCACAATTATAAGTAAGGGGTTGTGTGTAATTTCAAACTTGGCTGGGCAATAACGCATAGTTTTGACATCTTTTACTTGTATTCTAAAAGAAGGGTTTATTTATTAGCATACTATGTTCGTTTTTGTATTTGTTTTTACTCTTGTAATACAGAACCATACAAAATTTCATTATCAAATACGTATCAGAAAATTTAAACTAATCGCACAAAGACATATCATTATTTTATAACATATATGATGATTAAAAAAAGGATTCATTGGCGGATGGTGATTAATGACATTTTGTACAACTCGACCTTCAATATTCTTTAAAATCATAAAGAAAAAGAATAAAATGATTAAAAAACATATATAGGTGTGATAAAAATGGTCTAGAAGATGAAAAGAATGGTTTAGGAAGAAAGGAAGGAAAATAAATTATACATTTTGTAAAAAACATGTTTCTTTTAGGAGATATAACCCACCGGGTTAGTCTATTGGTTAACGCGTCTTCCCAAATCAGCTGATTTCGAAGTCGAGAGTTCCAGCGTTCAAATCCTAGTAAAGTTACTTTTACACGGATTTTAATACTAGATCGTAGATACCGATGTTCTTTGGTGGTTGGGTTTCAATTAACCACACTTTTCAGAAATGGTCGACCTGTAATTTCGAGACTACACTTCACTTACACTCATACATATCATCCTCATTCACTCTCTGAAGTAATACCTAACAATACTTCCCGGTGGCTAAACAGGAAAATTGAAGGAGATAAAGCCAAGTATATTCAATAAATAATTTCAAAGTTAAAAGACACTATGAAGAAATGTGGCATGAAAGTAATAATAAAAAGTAATAAAGGTTGCAGAAAATAAGTCAATGACTATCTACAAAAAAATAAGAATAAAAAAACAAATAAATAAAACAGTACACCTACTTAGGTAAAGATGCTAACAAATAATGAAAATGAAATAAAAATTTGAATAGTAAAGAATTGAATACTAAAGAATTGTTTAGGATAAAGAAACATTTATTATTCCTAAGATGGAATTAGACTTGAGAAAGCGTTTTATGATGTGTTAGGTAGGAATATACATGTGTATGAGGGCGAAACATCATGTCTGTACATACGGAAGTGTGGGCACTCACCGACTAAAGCCCTTCCCCACCACCAATACGATGCCGGACACACCATATCTAGACAGCATCGTAAATGTATAACGGGGCCCCATTGGTATGTGTAATCGAGGCACCTGCCGTAGGAGTCCTGCGGCCGTCATCATTGGTAACTATACCTGCTAGCAGGGGCACCTACCTTCTAGCACCACAGGCGGTTCTACTCCGGTATCTGCTCTCCTAATTTCATCTTCATCATCGAGTATGGACGTTTGGAGTGTGGATTTATCTTTATCATTCCCCGGACTGTTGAGCATAGTGGTGAGAATATTGCGGCAGTTATTTTTCCCAGTGCTTTTGTACACCTCTTTCTTTGCTAGACTCATCAGCTACATTTTAAAATTGTACATTCCGGTGTATCACACTGTCCGCAATAATTGTATGGGTTGGATGAACGCTTTCCTTGGTCGTACGTTAGGTAGGATTTGAACGACCTGTGACCCATTAAAAAGTGGGCCATTTCAAAATTCAACTCTCCTCACTCTCTATTAACCCAGGCGCCCACATATCGTATTAGCCTGTGTAACCGTCTGCCTGTTGTTGCGCTCTTCCTACTTCTTGCCATGTGAGCATCAGCTGTTCTCCGGATTACCGCTAAGGCAGTCTTTTTAGTGCTCACACAACTTAATCGCCATCAGTTCAATTGGAGGATGCCAGTCGTGTTAAACATGCAGCATTCGCGGAGACTGTTCTATAGCAGAAGGTGACCCTCAGCGCCATCTGGTATTGCAGCTTCCCCATCACCTGAAGGACTTTCTTGAACTATAATGCCCTCTCTCAAGATGGAGCTCCTTATAAATGTGGTGCAAGCGAGTGTGGTCCACGCCACACTCGCTTGTCCCCTCACTTTGGATGCACGTGGACAAACTGTGTGCGCCATTACACGGCGAATGGCTCTAACTGTCCTAATTGTACATTGAGTGGCTTTCTTGTTATACTACTGGACATTATGGCGACTGTCCAGCCAAATACTCAGGTATTTGACCTCTAACGTATGGACACGCAGGTAACCCACACGTATCCAGATTGTGACAGTCGCTTTCTCCCGGAGAAGACATTGTCTGAGTCTTCACGGCTGCACAAGCCATGTTTTCACCAGTTACTGCGGCGTGGCCCTTGACCATAACCTCCTCCACACTTCTGCCAACTATGGTCAGTACCAGCTCATTCATACTGGCAATCGGCAGTACATCCTCGAGAAAGTCAGACCTTAGTAGACTGTCCTCGTCAAATTCCAGAGTGTAGGTCCCATGACAAATCCTTGTGGCACTCTGCAACTCATGGGACTGTGACTTCACCATCAGCTCTGACCTCAACGGTCCATCTATTGTTGGTAGACATGTATAGTTACTTGGAGATAGGAGCTGATACCCCAGGAATACAGCTCTCACAAGGTAATCTCTCATGACAGGCTGTTAAAGGCATTCCTGATGCCCAGGATCACCAGCTCCTGGACATCAGGTGAAGGATCACCATGGTGATCCTTCATCTTGCCTTTGAGCCTCCAGCTGCTTCGTTACGAATACGTATGACCTAAGACAACGCGTGTACTGTGGAACGCTCGGTTCTGAAGCCGTATTGGTACTCATTAAATCCTCCTCGTTTGACACATTCTCCTTTTACCCGTGCTAGCTGTAGTTTTTCGAACAGTTTGCTGAAGTTATTCAGCAGATAGAAGCCTATAGTATGATGCCGTACCATCCTGGCATACGGCTTGATTAGCCGAGCTCCTTTCCAGCTCCTGGGGATGTGCTCGTGTTGTAGCATGAAGTTGAAAACGTCCAGCATTTCCCAGGGTTTGTCCTCGACCATCACCTGGGCCACCTCAGCCTGCATCCCGTCATGGTAGGGCTTTTGAAGGTCTGAAATGTGGCTTTTGCTACATTGCAGGCCTGCCCACGCTCCGCGCAACTCTTCCAGTGTGAAGATAGCGATATTCTCGGCCACAATATTCTTCCTCCTGCACTGTTCTCCGTCCTAGCAAGCCAGGCGAAAATGATAAACTGCTCAGCCGATAGTACGGGAAGCGTATTATAGTCCAAGCTTTCTGCGATAAGCATGCCAAATATCATTCTCCAGCAACCCGCTCAGCTCCTTCTATCTCTCCCTCTCTTAGCCTCCCATTTTTCTCGAGCATGGCTGTCATCTTGTGACAGCAATTCAGTAAAAGTCTCGATCAGGAGGTTAGGCGAAGAGTAAACATTGAAGAATGTAACTTCCCAACGTCAGTCCTAGGAAAACCTTTATTCCAGTCGCTATTGGTGACAGGATACGTGTTGGACCTGATGACAATCGCAGAGTACCACAACCTCACAGTTATTTCATCAACTGAATCATGAGAATCCTGTTCTTGATTGAATCATGAGAGCAATGTGGCCCTGCGCCCCACAGAGCATGCATATGGTTGTCTTCTTACAATTGTCCTTTTGTGTGGCCCGACTTCCCACAGGTAAAACACAATTATGTTCAGTCTGTTCCAATGCAACCCCAGCAGCGGTAGCACCTCTTCTCCTCTGTCCTAGGTGGATCCTGTAATGGATCCTCCAATCTTTATTCGTCCCTACCGGTGAGAAAATTGCTACCTTAGCAGCGATCAGTTCCGTAATATTATCGGTGCAGCCGTACTCTAATGGACATCACTTTGATGTCTCAGTCTTCTCACCTCCAGCTACAGATTTAATGTTCGCTTCCATGTCTTCAGCAGTCAAGCTACAGACATTCATCAAGCACACGAATCCTAAGCTCGTCGTCCTCACATTTCCTCATAGAAAGGACCTCATCAAGTTCGTCCTGATTGATACCGGTTTTAACAGCCCTTACAAGTCTGCGTAGGATTTCCCTTCCACCGTGACAAAAACCGTCTTGGTGGTTGTTGTCAATAGAGTATTCTTCTCTTTCCCTCTTTAATTCTATCCTGATTATCGAACAGCTCGACCATCTCGTATCTCCTCCTACCTCCATACTTCTAAGAGACGTATGTGTGTTCGGATTTATTGGCGGTAGCGCCGAAAACTATTTTGCCGGCAGTCTACTTATAAACTCTTCCCAGGCATTTCCCTATGTCGTTAACAGTTTTCTCTTCTCATTCAGAGTAGTCAAACGCCACTGTGTAAATTGTTCTTGCTGTTTCATCCAGTTTCTCACTCATTTATACCTTAGCCGAGTACTGATGCGCCAGCAGAAGTCCTCCTTTCAGTTTTTTTCAGCCTCCAGACGTTTAACGTTAGGAGCATTCTTATATGATTTCGCAGGGAATGCACCATCCCCAGCTCTTATGTCATGCAGGATGGCCATATACGCCTTCTTTTCGTCAAAGTACGATTCTATTCTATCTGAATTGTGTAACCTGGTAAATCCTTTATGACTCCCTGACATTATAATCTGTGACCATAATGGAAACTAATTTGTTCCTATATTTTCTAATTATACCTTTATCGATTCAAAAAATCAAGATTTGTTGAATCAATAATATTCCCTTTGTTAATTCAACAATTAATGCCAACTCAACAATCAATTTTCTCTTTTTAAGATAATTTTTTTTACATAAAATTAAAAAAAAAATATTAAAGGGTTGAATTCTGTAAGATTATTTTTGATAAAATGAAATAATATATGGCTGGATCATACTCATATTTTATAGTGCTGGTTGATGTATGGAAAAGTCCTTTCCATAAAAGTTAAAAATTATCTGATGTAAAATAATTCTGTCATCTTACTTGACGCGCTATTCATACTGATGAGTTTAAAAGTAAATAAACGTATTTCAGTAACAGTCAAAAAAAGCTAGAATAGTTATTACTTCATTCCGCAATCACTTTTCTCCTAACCTATACAATTTCACATCCTTACTCGAAAAAAAATAAAATTAAAATAAAAAATTATCCATTTATGACTAATTTTTAACCCTCTTATTTACATTCTTGTAAATTGTACGAAAATAATCTTTATCAACTATATCTCAAGTAATCTTTCCTTATTCCTCTCACCTAATCTGTTTATGAACTAACGAGTTTACAGTTATTGACCAAATTTTAAGAAATGATTATTCAGACAGAAATGAATATTATTAATGATAAAAACAAGTTAGTTCATTTTAATAAAGCTGAATAAGTAAATTTGTAAAATACTTTATTCATTATAATCACTAATATGACGTGGAAGAAATGGTATGTGAAAAAATTTATTTTATGTTGAATTCTACATTAACTGCTGCATAGTGGAAAGTCTATAGCAACACCTTCGTAAATGAAATAGCTGAATATCCGCTTTTGCTTGTAAGACAAATCGCCAGAATTAATAGATTACTGTACAGTTATAATCATATTTTATTTGTAAATATCAGTTCAGCCATTAATATTTACTTAAAAAATATTTAATCCTGAAAAAGATTTTTGTGCGTGTACTAAAAAACTGCAAATGCGTTGATGTGCTTAAAAATTGTAACCTTTGAGGGGATTAACAGGACAAAAAATACTTTCATAATATTTTTTACCCGAAGTTCTGTACACACGAGTTTTAGTGCAATTTAACTATGAAAAGTTTTATGAATTCGTGTTTGTAAGCTACAAACACTAAATTTAAATTAAAAAATTAAATTTAAATATAGAAATTAGTCTTATTATAAAATTCTTGCTATGATGATAATTCACACTTAATCGAATTCCTGCTAAGCTGTACCTCTCTAATCCGTCTTCCTAATTACCACCTGCCTGAGCCTAATAAAAATAAATTGGATATAAAATCTAAAAAAATTCTCTTAACAATAGGAAGTAATGATATAAAAATAGAGCAATAAATCCAGTTTGCCTTTTACTATTTTATATATATATATATATATATATATATATATATATATAATGTACACATATATATATAATGATTTGCGAAGACAGGATTTTGAGTCAACGCCAGAAGAGTTACACAAAATAAAACCATCTCAATGTTTAAAAAGTAATTAGTATTCATTGTACTAAAGTGCATATTTTTATATTTTTAGTAATAGAGTTTTTCAATGAAAACATTTTAGCGTCTAATTTGATAGAAACATGAACTAGAAATAAAATAGATTTTAAGTTTATTCCAAAAATTCCAATGGAACGCTTTTATAATTGATATTAATCGAAGTTTTTTGAGATTAAACCAAAATTAGTTTGCATTTTATGTACATTCACTAATTTTTCGTGTACGGTTTGTACGAAATTATTTTCATAAAAGTTCAAAAATATATGTATTTTGTTCAATATAAATATTTTGTATTATGTTCAGGTGATCCTGAACATTCAAGCCTACTAAATTGCCGATTAGCCCAGTTAATAGAGTCTTTATTTATTTGATGTTAGTATAAATTGATTTATTAATAATAATATGTTTACATATTACTTGTTTATATCACGCTTTGAACTTACGAAATTAAAAGGTCAAGTGCACGTCTTGATAGATTAATATAAAAACAACACCGCCTTGATGTTATTATAAAAACAGTTGTTTATGCAATTATACCAATAATAAATCAGTCGTAATGTATTTACAGTTAAATAATTTATTTTGGTATGATTAAAGATGACGCTAGTGTTAAAACATCTGTTTCAAAAAAAAATAAATCATTGATAAAATAATACACTATCAAAATCCTTATCCTTATTTATGCTTATTTACATGAAGTTATACTTTTACGTAACATTCTTAAATAAATTACTTCTTGTATATAATCAGAAAGTCTTTCTCTCAGTTTTTGGGTATAGCTTAGAACATTATTATCAATCAACAACGGATAGAATTATTTTCATAAAATTTTAATTAAAAATTTCATAAAAATTGTTTTTAATAGAATCATTAAACCTCTTTTTTCTGTAGTTTGAAGAATACAGAAACAAATGTTTCTGTACTACGCGTTTAAACTTATACGCGTTAAAAAGATACCTTAAAACTTTGATTTAAATTCATTGTAAACATTTTTATTTCTAATAGTATCACCCATCCATATTTTAAAATAACCCAGATTATAAAACCCACACGTTTTGATAATGAATGAAGAATAAATTGTGCCTACTTCTTAAAATGTTTCCTACTGAGGGATGCATGATTTTAATTTTCAATGCGTTGCTTCTGCCACGCCTTCTCAACTGATCTCCATCCACAATTAGGCCCGTATTGTCATTCATCGTTTTCCAGTCTATTCCTATTAACTGCTTATTTACACTAAACAGAATATCTCCAGTAATTGTGAAATAGGAGGAATTAGACAGAAAATAAAACGACGGATTTTTAGTAGCCAGAATTCTTTTAGAGATAGCCAATTAGTTACGATGAAAGGAAGAAGCAGTTAGAATTCCGGTTAGGTCTTTAATATCGCACATTCAAGAAATTTTATTTGTTGTGCTTTATGAATATAATTTCTTTATTTTCATAACTTTAAATGTGTGATAACAAAATTTTAAGATATGACAAAAAATTATGAGGCTCATGTATTATTTACACATTATCATTTTTTGGTTTAGATTTTTAGTTTGTAGGTAATAAATATAAGTTGTACATTCAGCGTTACGGATCGGCACTTTTATTATAATTATAATTTTTTTTCTTACTCTAATTTGCATTGCTACAATCATAAATGAAAGTGTACTTTTAAATTAGTTATATTAAAGTGTCACTTTATATGGAAGTGAAACTTGGACAATCGGAGTATCTGAGAAGAAAAGATTAGAAGCTTTTGAAATGTGGTGCTATAGGAGAATGTTAAAAATCAGATGGGTGGATAAAGTGACAAATGAAGAGGTATTGGGGCAAATAGATGAAGAAAGAAGCATTTGGAAAAATATAAAGAAGAGACAGACTTATAGGCTACATACTATGGCATCCTGGAATAGTCGCTTTGATATTGGAAGGACAGGTAGAAGGAAACAATTGTGTAGGTAGGCCACGTTTGGAATATGTAAAACAAATTGTTAGGGATGTAGGATGTAGAGGGTATACTGAAATGAAACGATTAGCACTAGATAGGGAATCTTGGAGAGCTGCATCAAACCAGTCAAATGACTGAAGACAAAAAAAAATATTTAAGTATATTTTTAAAAGGAGAAAACATTTCTAATAACAATGACAAGATCGTCACATAATTATTTTTTAATAAAATATAAAGTTATATTTTTATATTATTTGTTTAATTATTAGAGTGAAAGAAGAATAAAAGATCACCTATTTGCAGCTATCAGGGTTGCCGTATCATTAATACCTTTGTTATTTTGACGAATGAAATGCGATGGATCGAGCCAAACATAAACAGAATTATTCTTATTTTGGCCAATACCACTAACTCACCCAAAAAAAAAACTATCTTTATTTTAGCCGATTCACCCAACCAGAAGTCACCTTCATTGCATTAAAGAGGATTGATACAAACAATGCGAAGAAGTAGCTTGGCTACTTCTTCGCAGCAGAATGTCCTGAGTTAGATTTTCGACACCAGTCACCTGATAAAAAATGTTCTTTACAGATTCGCTTAAAGGTGGCTCAACGGTTAGGCTTCCTGTTCGGAGTTCTTGATGGTGAAATAAAACGGGTCTTTTTAGAACAATTTCGAAATTATTACTTTCCAGCTGGCCTTCCGTACTGTCATCAACTGTAAGAATTCTCATACCAAACAATCCTTTACACACCAAACTTATTAAGATTGATGCGTGCATCAATCATTACTACTTATCGACCTGACACCTTATCGAACGGTCCTTTTCAGAATCATTCCATTTCCTTGTTGTTCTTCAATGATAATGTTTTTAAAATGTCAGTATTAAAAATTTGTTAAAAATAAGTGGAATAAATAAAATGTTTAATTTTCTAACATCATTAATTTATACTTATTTCTCCGATTTTGAAGAAATTCTATCAAAATATCAAAAATTTAAGCGATTGGAACAGTTAACATTTGGTCATTAAAAAAATAACAAAGGTTATTTTTTCTAATGTCAATTTAGAGCATTCTACAATTTAGAGCATTATCAAATTCAAGTTAAAAAAAATTAATATTTTTTGATGTAGTAAGCCTAATGAAATATTATCGTAAGTATTTTTTAATTTAATAAATAATTTTTTGTTAATCATATATCAAACCTTATTTAATTATATCATTTTGATGAACGCTAGCAATTTTTTGAAATAATTTATTAACGTTTTATTAAAAAAGAAAAGAAACTGAAATAATCGTCATTACTGTTAAAACTGTTAAAATGGATAACATCGTTTTATTGTCGGCTCTAAGTCAAGAGATTAATGTCTTTTTTCTGTCATTTAATGGTTAATTATTTTTATTATAGTTACTTTTCTTCATTTACGAGAATAAAAAGGGGTCCAGTGGACAACAATTAGAGTTTATAAACCACAAGAAAGAAATTTGATAGCCGCAAATGAAATAGTAGGTCAGTGAAATAAATACAGTTATACAGAGTAGTAAGTTATATTGATTAGTTGTGTGACAAACAGATCTTAGTGTGTTTTGTAGACAATTGGTCAATTAAATGTAATGAAACGATGATTAGAACAGTTAACAATTAGCAACTGAAATTAACAATTTGTAACGGTAATTCTTACCAATTGTTAGCTGTTTTGTCAACGATGTGACTAATTACGGCTTTAGATAAATAAATTGTTGTGTTCTAAAACTTTAAAAATGTTTAAAAGAATCCCGTTATAATGTAAAAAAAAAATTATATCTTTTATCACAAAGCGAGCCATGACCGGCTAAATATCCCCTGACCGAGACGGGAAACGCAAGTAACCATACAGCGTGGGCGAAGCCGCGATAGGGGTGATAAAAAAGAAGATTAAAAAGTCTCAAGGACAATAGTTAAAGTTGGCAGTCATTGACTTAAAAACGGACTGTTTTTCTCACGGACAATTTTACGTGGCATGCTCTAGAGTAAGTTCCAGCAGCAGCTTATTCATTCTAGCATCACAAAAAAAGATAGAATTTTCATTCAATGTGGCGACAACGTTTTAAAGAAAATGTAAAAACTGTTTTTTTTGTCATTAGTCATTTGACTGGTTTGATGCAACTCTCCAAATTCCATCCCTAACAATTTGTTTTTCATATTCCAAACGTTGCCTGCTTGCACAATTTTTTCCTTCTACCTGTCCCTCCAATATTAAAGCGACTATTCCAGGATGCATTAAAATGTGGCCTTAAGTCTCTCTTCTTTTAACTATATTTTTCCAAATATTTCTTTCTTCATAGACTTGCGCAAAACCTCTTCATTTGTCCCTTTATCCACCCATCTGATTTATAACATTCTCCTACAGCACCACTTTTCAAAAGTTCTAATCTTTTCTTCTCAGGTACTCCGATGGTCCAAGTTTCACTTCCATATAAAACTACGCTCCAAACATATAATTTCAAAAATCTTTTCCTGACGTTTAAATTTATTTTTGATGTAAACAAATTATATTTCTAACTGAAGGCTCGTTTCGCCTGTGCTATTCGGCATTTTATATCGCTCCTGCTTCGTCCATCTTTAGTAATTCTACTTTCCAAATAACAAAATTCTTCTACCTCCATAATCTTTTCTCTTCCTATTTTTACATTAGTGGTCCATCTTCCTGATTTCTACTAAATTTCATTACTTTCGTTTTGTTCTTGTTTTCATGTGGAAATTGCGAAGAGGTAGAGGAGACCGAGGTATTTGGGATGCGGTTTCGAGCCGGCCCTCTACGGGAGCGGGACGGTGATCACAATGCACCGGAATTAAATTTTAAACAGTTCCCCATCACCCGCCTTTGGAGGAGGCTTCAGAGCCTCTTGACGGAAGCACGACAGCAAGAATGACACAATACGACTAAGGGAAAGTCCTTGTATAAATTTATACAGGAGTTGGGGAAATAGTACATCTCTAGTTCATTTTTAAGGGCAACGGGAGCCCAGGTGCTCACCAACCATGTGAATTAAAACAATATCTGTTCAGGTTCTGCCTGGCAAGTGATGAGCTGTGAGCCTGCGAGGAGGTCCAGTCGAACGAACATATGATGTTCGACTGCCCCGCTCTTGGGGGGGCCAGAACTAGGACCACCCTGGAACTTTATAGGTCAAGGGAAAAATTACCGCTCACAAACGGCGAGTCAATGTGGTGTGAGCTTCATTGTCGGATAGTGTGGGAGTTCCTTGATGCAGTTGCGTTGTTCAAACGGCATCACTAGTTTGTTAAGGAGAAAAACTCTTACCGTACTGCTTTTGGAGGCTGTCTTCGAGAAATGGCTGGCCATCAGCCACTAGCTCCAAGCGCTGCAAATGGTGGACGGGACTTGCTGGCTTTTAGCGACCTGTGCGTAGCAGGGAATTCCTGTCTTTCACGAAGTAATATTTATTTTTAAGACACTCATATATTATAGTATAGACGGGGTGCGCCTACCCAATTTATTTTAATATTTGACAAGTAAACGGCTGGACATGAAAGCGAGTATTGTATTTTACCACGCTTATACCCTTCACGTTATTAGGTTAGCTCCAGAAGCTAGTTAGGAGAGGCTAGTTGAGATCCATCTTGAAGTGATTACAAATCTATTTTGTGCATATTTTAATAAGATTTATGATCTGTGCTGTGTTTATTCGTTTATTGCCTTTTTTTATCAAATTCATATTGTTCAAGTGTATTCTGCAGATCATTGAGCTGATTGAACACATATTTATGCAAAGAAAGACATATTGTATATATTGTAAAATACTGCAACTCAACCAACTTTTGAACATTAATTAGTAGAATTGGGGGATACTCATTCCGATTTTACACGTTAAATAATAGATATCCATTTCCACATGCTGGAACAAAATGAAGTTATAAACTCTAAATTTGTCCAAAACAAGAATTATGTCTAAGTGTTTAACAATGGAAAATAGTGGTAAATGTTAAGTGGTGATGTGTAATGAAAAAGAAGCTTTCTATCAAAGAGAAATGTTACATGTATTTTTTTAAAATACATTTTATATATACAGCATTAAAATTTTCATGGGAACTTAATAATAAGTAATTTTTTAGTAAATGTTTCAATCATTTTCTAAAACATGCAAAGGTATTTTATTTTTCTTACCACTCGTTTTTTTAAAATCACAGATGGAAATGATATGGTCATTTCAGATTTACAAAAATTCTGGTTAGAAGTTTATACTGTAATAAAAGAATATTCGATTAAAAAAAAGTAACATTTTGATAATCCATTATTATTGAATCCTCAAAAACGTTTTTCACATTACTTAATAGAATAATCATACTACCAATATATATATAAGTATATAATATAATATATAATAAGTATATATATATATATATATATATATATATATATGGAATTACTTCAGTTTCTATCATTACAATGTTAATTCGAATCAGTGTACATATACAATTTACATATTTTTACAAACGAAAGTGCGCGCGTTTGTGCATGCGTACGCGAGTCGACGAATATTACAATAAATTACAGTCAACTTAAGCTACATTGGTTGTCATCAACTAATTTAATTTGACAAAATAATTGCTTAAAAGTACGGCAACTTGTAAAACTGTTATTTTTATCCAGTTATTTATTCTTTTTGAATTATAAAAAGAAATATTAACCATTTATTTTCAATTAATAATAGTTCGATTATTCAGTAGAATCATTAATCAATGTGCACTGTCGCCTTTACTAACACAAACAATTTATCCAATGTGGTCACATAAACACGCGCACGCGCGCGCAAACTACCGGTTAACATACACATACATAGACATTGCATTACGCTAATTTTGAACAGATTATTTTTATTACTTTTATATTGCTTTTATTAATAGTTAAACAACACTACTAAATATCCGAAAACCATTAGTACAGGCAGTAACACTTGTAACGTTTCCAAAATAATCATTCTAACAAAACTTCCAAATAACATTAATTTTCTACTACAATTAATTTATTCAAAATCTTTTATTGATCAATTATTGTATAGAAATGCAATTCCTTAACTACTTAGTCCAAGCCTCACTATAATTTGCGCACCATAGAAAAAAAGCCAGTGTATCAGGAATGTTTAAGTTACAAATATTCAAGAATGCTTCATTATGTTTCAGACAGATTCTTAACAGCTTTTTTTTTACATGCATTACTTATATTGTAAAGAGGTAAATGATGCAACTAATATGGTTTAAAGTTGTATAAAATTTATATAATTAGACACTTTAAAATTTAAAATGGGTTGAATCTTAACGGATCTTCCTTAATCATTAATAAGTATGGCTTTATAGCATTACTTTTTTTTGGTTACCACATTATATTATGGTTCCCTACTGAGAATAGCGTTGGTGTATGATCAATTTATTGATTCCTACAAAACGCATTACATTTATTTGATATATTATTTGTTTCAGGCTTTTAAACATCTGTGATATATATAAAATATATTAAGTACAAATAACTTTAGTAAAAATTTCTGTCTCTGAGAGCAAGGATATTCATTATACAGTTAGTCCTTGAAGTGAATAAATTAAGGTTATACAATTTTGAATGTGTCCAACAAGGGGGATGCGGGATTTGATATACAGAATGTATCACGAAGTTCTCCGGGACTAAACCTATTCTACTCATGAAAATAATCGGGAAAGTTCACAACATGTGTTCTAAAGTGCTTCGTTTGCGAGTTATGGCTAGTGAAAGATTATTCTCGGATTTCAGCTACCCCGGTGAAATGAAGACGTACTGTAATTAAGGGACAGAATGTGATATTTCTTATTATGTTTGACCTGAAAATTTGAATAAAATTGGTCCCAGAATAGTATCTGCATTAGTTTTTGAGAAATATGTGATGAAAACCAATAAATTTGAGTAAAACCTCTGTTTTTTATGTTTGATGTTCAATAACTTTTTTTAAATTGATAATAAACACTTAACATTTTTAAACAAAACTTGTTACTGTCCGCTTCGCTTGGAATTCTGCAACTGGTGGAATACAAATCGACAAATCCTCCAGTTTGTTTTGTTTACCGACGAGGAAAATTTCACTCGAGATGGCGTCAACAACTTACGCAAGGAAATATTTGTAAAATAGACATCAAATGTTAAGGTTATATTGGAAAACTCTGTATAGAAAGAATTCAATAATGGCTACAAGGAATTTCTATCCTGCAGGAAATATAATCCACACACAAATACATAGACTGCATGTAAAATAAAGTATTCAAGGGGTACTGGAAAAACACCAATCAACTATATATATATATATATTTTTTTTTTTTTTTATCGACATATTCAAGAAAGTTGGAAGATAATAATCTAGTTCATTACTAATAAAAAATGGAAAAAATACATATATGTAATATTGATAAATAATTTATAATTGTAAAAGATAGCCATTTCTCTATAAAATTATTTTTAGTAATTTTTCTTAAAAGGTAATTTTTTCTTGTAGGTTTATAGAAAAATAGGTCTAATAATCCGGAAGTTATTGTTAATAATTCTCACCAAAATATGAAACTCCATAAAAAAAAACTAGCAAAAAATCAAACTTAATTTTTTTTTATTTCATTTCTATTAGTATCTAAATAATTGTTAAGAAACTGACCTTGAATTAATGTTAGTTTTTTAATTGTAATTCGGTCATTTCATATAATTGAAATTACTGTGGAAATTGTATAAACATAAATGTTATAACGTGTAAATAAATGTTTGATTTAAAAGAATAATTTTTAGAATATGAATGAATGATCGAATGAATGAATTTCAATCTAAAAAAAAAAAAAAATAATTACTTATAAATTTATATCTTTTCAAAAACTACAAAAGAACAAAAATTGTTCTGCATTGCCGGCAGTTTTGTTGTAATAATAAAGTTAAACATACTTTAGAACATTTCGAGGCATATTATCTTGAATATAAATAGGTTAACGTAGTATTATTTAATACGGTAAGAATATTTCTTAGTTATGTTTTGTATATAATGTATTATATTATATAACATTGTTATAATGTTCTCAAGTTTCCTTTATAATATAAAGATCTCGTTTTATTTATAGCAAAAGTTTTGGATTAAGTACCCGTTTCCACGCCATAACACACTAAACTGCATATCTTCGACAGACTACTCTACTCTGGATTACAGTCACCCCAGAATTCATTATTATATGGAAAAATCTTGCCTTTTCTACTGTGTACAACGCTAAGGCCTCTGAACCTTTTACGGATATATTTCTCGTTTTTTTTAGTCACGCAAATTTGCAATCAAATAAAAATTGCATGGGTTTCAGTTTCGTGTTATCTTTGTTAGAAACTAAATTTTATTTAAAGGGTAAGTAGCCTGTATTATTTATTTGTTATAATATATTGTTTTAAATTATTAAAAGGCTATTGGCAGTAAAAATGTACCCTTTAACTCTTCTATACTTAAAAACATTTAAAAATTTGTTCTATCTTTCATCTGATATTACACTTCTTTTTTATAAATTGATTTACTTTCAGTTGGTTTTTGGCTTATTGTATTATACAAGTGAAAACATATTGGGAAAATATGTTTATATTGGCCCTGAAATAGGTTAAATTTTTATTTTGATATAGAAATGTTGGTATACATTCACTTAAATTTATTTGTACTTGAGAATAACTTTATTTTTTATTTACTGAGTGATTCATTGTTTTCAAGGTAGTTATGTTTAAAAAAAATTAATATCTTTAATTGAAAATAATAATTTAATCTTATTTATGACAAATTTTTGAATTGATGCCAATACAAATGCAGGTTTTTGGTTATGTTTTTATGTTCTTATTGTGACAATTTAGTATATCTTAATACTCTTATACGGCTTTTTAATTTCTTGACCCTTTTTAAATAGAACTACTACATTACATCTAAGATTAAAAGAAAAATTCTCTTGAATATGAAATTAATTTATTTTTATTTATGTTATTTAATTGTAACTTGTTCAATATAATACATATATTTATTTACCTATTTGCATATATACTTATTTTTATAAAATTATATTTTTAATCAATCAGTTGTGTTTTGCCTTCTGGCAGATCCTCACCCTACTTGTCTTGAAGGTGCCATTTTACAGTCCTCTACGCTTCACGATTGTGTGCCAATCTTTTAGTGTTATTATATCTCCCTCCTTTCTTAATTGAAACCATCATCTAATACCTCCTTTATCCTTTTCTCTTCTCCCCTTCCAGCATCCCCTCAATTGCAGTCTTCAGCAAATATTCTCTCCTCAAGCAGTGCCCTAGCCAGTTGATCTTTCTTCTTATATTTTTCAAATCCTTCATTTCTTACGTTATCCTCTCATCCTACACTTCCATTTTTCTTCTTATCCATTTCAAGTGCCAATCTTCTTGCATCCTCCATCCTTCGTGTCTGTGTTTTACTACCATGTAATGCTACACTCCACGTATAACATTTTATTACAATTCCTTCATTCCATCATTCTTATTTAAAGTCCATAGAGTATTCTTCTTCTTTTATTGAAACTTTTCTTCGCTACTCTAATTTTTACCTTACTTATACAACTCATATCTTTAGTTGTTGTGCTTCCTAGGTACTTGAATCATTCCAGATTCTATTTGTTCTGTCATCTCACTGTTCACTCTAATATTTAACCTTGCACTCTTCCTCCTATTAACATAATCGTTTTCGTCTTACTCTTATTGATTCTCGTCCATAATTTTCACTTATTTCGTCAAGCAGAACCGTATTTGATATTAAAAAATCTAAAAAATTCCACTCTTCTTCCACCTGCATTCATTTCTCTCTAGTCATCAAAGCATTCTCCAATTAATTACTCTGAATACAGGTTAAAAGAGTCAACTAAATTTGTTTAACTCTTCGTTGAATGTTGGCTGACTGGTGCTTATGCCAAGCATACTTTAAAACTAGTTTTTTTATTGTAATCATTTTATAAAACGGTATCATTTTTTTAAAAATAGATTTTAAAAATTGGTGCTGATAATTTTTTTTAATTTTATATTTTACTTAATTTTTTTAATATTTTCAGTAAGTAGCTGATCAATTTTGTCATTCTAGCCGTTATCAAATCTGTCGGAAGATACCAGGTTCATTCAATAATTAAAGACTCAAATTACTCTGGAGCAAACGGTTTACTTCATCAATGTGACATTATTTCATATTCAACATAATCTTCAGCAACATTAATACACTTGTCCCATTTCTGAATCATCTTATTTATGTCGTTTTCGTCGGGATTGGGAAAATTTTCCCAAACCAAACACCCAGCACCCCGTACGTACTGCGTGTGTGGGGTTCACCGCCTATTGCGATGGTAACTACTATAAAACCACTCCCGTACGCGACGTGGTATTGGAATTTCCGTTATAATATCACTTCAACACCAGGTTCGTTTACAGGCACACCTAACATTCATATAAAAAATATACATCTCATTCACACACAACTGTACCTACCCTACACACCTCTTAATCTATACAACTCTTTTAATGTATACAGACTTCTCTCATTTACATGACCTTATGATGTACATGCCGCGTTGTACATAACTACGTCCCGCGAGGGCCATCAATGACGACAATGCCGAGGCACCCCCGCCACTCATCCCTGAAGGCTAGCGACTGACGCCACTCTCACCCGACATCCCCGCTATCCTCCTCTTGCACTTTGAACAACTTCTGTCGAAGGACTCTCCTAAACTAAGTAATGAAAGTGCTCCATCCCTCACCGGACGAGAGCATCTGCCGCATAACTCCCTCCGGCGAGTCCAAGCCGTCTTGCGGCCTCTTCTCTTGCCACCTGGGACTCATAAAAAAAGTGTGTCCCACCGTGTCCACCATACCGCAGTACTGACAGCAGTCATTCTGCCTCCTGCCAATTTTGTGAAGGTAGTCCCCAAACGATCCATGACCAGTCAGCCACTGGGCTGCCTAGAAGTCCACCTCCCCATACGTTAAAAATTCCCACACCGCAACATCGGGGATCAAGCTGAAACTCCACCTTCCCTTTCTTTCTGTCCGCCATCTCTCCTGCCATTCTGCGAGCATGCAGCCCCTGGCCTCCTCTTTTCCCTTAATGGCTCTATCCACTCTCTCTTTGGTTACTTCGAGGAAGTATTACTACACTATTCAGAGTAAATACGGCGCTATCCTTCTTCTTTCTAGCTCCCGCAGTATGGCCTTCGATTTCACCCTATTAATTGCGTCAAGGAGGGCAACCACGGGAATTCTCCTGACATTTCTGGACCTCCGGGTCCCCCTCTTGACCACCTTTACCACTCTCTGGACAGCATTTTCCGAGCTTATTCTCTTGCGGAACCCTAGTGCATTTCGGAGAACACTCTAGTTCTCCGGAAATCCTCCCGTAATCTGTTTGCCAACAGAACCTCGGATAGTTTTCCTAAACTGTTCAGCAAACATACTGGCCTGTAAGTAATGAGCTGCTTTGGCCCCCTTCCCCCCTCTTAGGCAAACAGACTACCTTCGCCACCGTCAAGGTACCGGAATGTATTCCTCATACAAAGACCTCAAAAAAAGTTGATGGAGGGGCTTCCACCAACGCCCTCATAGCCTCAGCAGTCACCCCATCCACTCTTGGACGTTTCTCCAGTCGGAGTTGCGAAACCGCATAACACTGTTCGTCAGTCGTGAAACGCGGTATATTTGGAGCCACCAACTCCCTCCATCTCGGAGCTACATCTTCCGGAAATAGGGTCGACAAGATTCTTCTAAGGCGCACTTCAGGAAACCTGGGCAACGACCTTTTTTTTTTCTCTCAACTCCCCTGGGCCGGACCGATTTGTTGGTATTACGCCACCCAGGGAAGTGTCTTTTGACTCAATGGGCCTCCCCAGCTACCGGCTGTACGTCCGGCATGGCAGGTCGGCCCACCGGTTTAGCTCTTTTGAGAGTTCCTTATTTAGATTTGCCCATTTCTGACACCACGCCATGTCGGGTCTTTTCACTGATTTCCCTTTTCAGTGAAAAAAGCCTGGACAACGACCTGCCCAGTCGCTCCTACACTTATTATGTACCGTGTCCCAGGGGTTCTTGTTCAACTGGGCGTAAACCTCCTTCCACCTTTCCCGCTTAGCTCTGTGGATTGCCCTTCGGAGTTTCCTTGTAGAGCTTTTCAACTCCGTATCTTATTTATGCCTGCTGCAGAGAAATCTTTGTTTTGATGTCGAAGCCAATTTAGCACATTTTCTTTTATGTCATCATTGCCATTAAAAACTTCATACCACACAGCACCTACTTGAGTAGACCAAACAATTTGAAATCCGATGGATCCAAACCTGAGCATTGGCAGGTGAAGTAGTAATTTCCGATGCAATCTATTTCTAGTTTCTCGAATTACGTGAGCTTGGTAAGGCCAGGTGTTTTCATGAAGCAGAATGTTTATTATTCCGTGAACTTCTAGGAAATCTACACAAATTGAGCCTTTTGCATCCCAAAAGATTGTCATCATAAATTTGGCTTCTGATGGTTGGGTTCGGAAGTTTTTCTTGACAGGTGCGCTTTCACTCCACGCTCTGTCTTTTAAATCCGGTTTATAATGGTGAATCCACTTTTATCACGGGTTAGGATAATATGCAAAAAAGCATCACCTTCCTGCTGATACCATTCTTTCAGTTCTTTGCATATGCGAAGTCTCATATCCTTAAAGTGATCTGTCGACCCATCTTGCATTTATTTTAAGGTATTTGGATTTCTCAATGATAACTTTACCAACACTTACTTGTCATTTTTCACCTGTAATTTGAACATCTGTTATATATTTTAATTATTGTTAACTGTTTATTTAAAAATAAAAAAAAAGATTATCACTGGTAATTGTTTTATTTTTTTAATTGTTATGTCTGTTATTGTGAGAAAATGATTACTTAATTTGATACTACTTACAATACTAAAATTTACAATAAATAAAAACAATTAATATTTAATCGTACTGAACGTAAAGTGGATGAGTGAAAACAGACAAAAAATTACAGGAATTTGCTGCCATAACTCCGCTATTTGTTAACCGATTTTTAAAAATATAATGTAATTTTGTTCAAAATAAAAGGCTTAATATTTTAACCATAACATACATTTTGATAAAACTAATATTTATGAAGACATAACGAATTGAAAAATAAACATGGCCGCCATTTTGTAATTTGCAAAGGTATTTAAGTCCTGAATTTTTGCTAACTTTAAAACTTTATTACCAAGACCCTTACCAAATATTAATGTGATTCCTCTATCCGAACTTGAGATATAAAGTTTTATATACAAATAACAAAATGGCGGACAGAGAGAGAACGAAGGAGAAATTCCAATCTTTCCTAACCATACTTTTTGTTTAGTTTTACAAGTAGAATTCGAAAAAGTACAGCCAGCCCACCATTTTAGAAACACTCTATACGTACAGTAAGAGCCTTATTTCGTCGAGATAGGCGTTTAGGCATCGTGCACCGGTTAGCTGAGATATTCGCTGTTAGGATGAAAATAGATATGGAGAACTCTTTGATGGAGCTGCGGTGTGGGTATTGGCCTCGTTACCCAAAAGTGGATCAGAGCAGAAAGAAATAGGGTATATTTTCAATAGAAATTTGTCAAATGTATAAATTTGTTTCTTGATTTTTTCGTCAGTTTATGAATACTTTCATAAAAACTTTGACAAGATGCTGTTAAAATCTGCCATTATTTTCTCAAATAATTGTAGTCTATACTTCTATAAAAGTAAGGGATACGAAGCCACTCTTAACTCTTAGGATCCTATAAGTAAACAGTTATTTAACTGTATAAGAATATACAGTTATTTAATAATAACTGTATATTCTTAAGAGCTGAGAGTATTGAATTTTTAATTGTAAACTGAAAAATGTTATTCGTCAATTGTATTCCTTTTATTTCTTAATTTTTTTATTCTGTGTTTATTAGTGAAGTTTATATCAGTTCAACAATCAGTTTAACAGAATCGTTCTCAAGAGATTTTTAAAACGATTCTGAAAACAATTTATCGTATCTCAACTTAAACATTCTGAAAATAATCTAAAACATACTAGTTTATTATAAAGGTAATGCATATTTCTGAGAGGAGAAGGAGAAGATTGTCATGGAAGAAATTGACGTTAGCTAACTGAAATGTTCTATGCAATAAAAATATTTTTTATTTATTAAAAAAAAACTAAAAAATGAAAGCTTAAGTTCTGACTACGAATACTTTTACCTTTATATGACATGAATTAATTTAGTTTTTGTAATTCAAGTAATTAATTAAAAAATAATTAATTTAGTTTTAGTATATTCACTTTTTTCTTGTTTTAAACATTTATTAAAAGATTATGTATTTCTTACTATATTTAATTTATAATTTTTAAGAGAAAGAGACTGAAAATTCCTTTTTTTGGCTATTGTTTTGTCATTTATTCTTAAATTGGAAAGACATTATTCTTCATTGTTTTTACGCTCTACTCGTTTACTTTCATCAAAGACATGCACGTATGCATACCGGCAGTTATGTTAACTCACACAAGTGCGTTGAACTTCCGTTACTGCATAAACTCATTGTTAAACTTATATCGTATAACAGTATCCTCTATAGAATGTAGTATGTATAGGCTAGTATTGTAGTTAAAATAAAAATAACTCAAGTTTACTTCAGTTTAAATTTAATTTTATACAATTTACAAATTTAAAAAAAATTTACATGTTTTGAAGGAAATAAAAATATTTTATGAATACGGAATTATCTACTAAAAATTGTTAAAAACATGCTTTTCTTAAAGTAAAACAAAAAAAAAACAAATAAAGCAAAACAATCCCTATAAAAATTGGTAATTAAATTAAATTATAAAATTTTACATTTAATATATATTTATATATTTATAAAAATCATAGCTCTTAATTGCGCTTTGTATTGATTATGAATATCCAGTCTTACCTACTTGGCTTCTTTTTCATCATTTACTTTCTGTCCTTGATGTTTCTGACGCCTTTTCTCTAATCATCTGTTTCGCTGAGTTGCTGACTCTTTCTTCATCGAATTTTAGTTATTTTCTTTCCTACTTGCCTGCTGATAGACTCTGTATCTTTCGGTACTATATTCTATCTGAGGTAGAGCTCCAAAGACTAATTGTAGTTAAAAAAAATATTACTTTCAAATTTACTTTTTAAGGGACCAAAAAAGAGTTCAGAGCTAAATTTTGGACTCTGCAACACTTTTTTTTGTTGCACTTGATCCGCAACAAAATTCTAGACAACTTTCCCAGTCAATGTGCTATAGTAATTAAAAATGATTATTTTTTGGAGTTATTTCAATGTTCGGATACGTTTTCCTTACCGCAAATATACGTATATTTACATATACAGTAAGTATCGTTTATAGTGACATTGGATGTAATGACATATCGAATATAGTGACCAAAACTTGTCTCTTGGTTGGTTTGGTATGCTGTTAGTACGTAAATACAGTATGTATATTGTTTATAATTACATCGGTTGTTATGTTTGACATATCGGTTATTATGGCATATTTTTTGAACTGCAATGCAACATTTTATCGCTTATAATGACGGACGGAAATGACTCGTTAGTAACGTAGTATATCTACATTGTAGCTACAGAAATATTTTGACTGTTATAATGAGTCACCTTTTCCTTTTTACTTGCGCAGTACTACAGTTCTTGTTTTTCTTATCTTCTTCCTGTGCCAGATTATTGTAAACTGAAGCAGCCTCATACAATTGTTATTAATCTTTTGTTTTGAGCGCATCATATCCTGCGAGTACAGTATTTTATTTTACATAGCTGTAATTCACTTAATTATGATTTCCGGAAAAACATTCACGATAAAGGAAAAGGCGCACATTGTCTGGCGGTTAGAGAATGGTGAAACTAATAAGGAAATTGCATAAGAATTAGGCGTAAGTCATTCGACAATATCGTTATGGAATTAACCGTGAAAAAATTAAGAAAAATTGCAAAGAAGAATCTATCTTTAATGGATTGCGGCAATAGTCTGCAAAAACCAGTCGTTGTCAAATGCATTGTTTGAAGATTATCAACAGTTCATAACTTTTATTTAAGTTTTTGCTGTGCATTTGTGTGTGTTGTGCGCGCGCACAACCGCCGCCGCACGTGTGTCTGTATGTGTGCATTTATACGTTATTTGCTTGTAATTCAGTGATTCCCATACTGTGCGCCGCGGCGCCCTTGGAGCTGCGGCCTCTTCACAGGGACGCCACGAAATATTGTAAAAGTTTCATAATTAATTGAACCAACACATTTATAATTATTAAATTAATGTTAATAAAGTAAAAAAAATAATGAAGATACAAGAGTTTTATTTATTTTTATGTTTTACTGACGAGCAGTCATACTTTTACTTAGGACAGGGTGCCATGGAAATTTTAATTGAAAAAGGGCGCCGTGACTCGGAAAGTTTGAGAATCACTGATGTAATTAATTCTTTTATAAAATGTACAATCGCACACAGCAGCATAGATAGGTCAGTAAAATAGTTGTTAGTGCTTATCCTTGATATCATTTTATTTTTAGGCAACTAAAGAAAAACGTTCAAAAGGAAAAATTAGGAAATATTTATGTATGTAATTATATTATTATTATGTAAAATTAATAAAAAAATATTTTTACTGGTAATAAACTCTCCGTAGTACATTATATGACGAAGGTCATGTTTACATATTTAATTTCTTTTGACTTTATTCTCCGTAATTCCATTTCAACCTTCATGTAATTAATTATAGAAATCTATAAGCTCTTTTTGTAAATTTTATTAAATTAAAAATAAGCTAGGTTAAGTTAATAAATAAAGTTTTAAGAATGCTTAAATACTTTAGTGATAAGCAATTGTTTTAGCTCTTTTTTATGAACTATTGATATGACCTGACTATGAAGAGGAATAATTGGAAACTCAATTAAATTTTATATCCTAATTTTTTATTTAACGAATATGAACTGGTCCTTATGATCGATATAATGTATAACGTGTGATGGTCTCAATAATGTCGTTTTAGTAATTTATACAATTATGCATGTAAACTCTATCTTACTCTTTTTATCACGTACACGCAAGCAGGCATGCACACATACATACATAGGATTAGACATGATATAAAAAATACATGATTAATTTAATTGTTAACAGAAAAACATAGAAACACAAAAAATAAAAATAAAAGCTGTAAAACACGCATCTTAAATGCTGCAAAAGACGTTTAAACAGAATGTAACAAGTTTCTAAGTTTCTCTTATAATTTTCACTTCACAGTAATTTTATTGTAATTCCTTATTCTACCGCCCATCAAAGATGCAAATCTTCATACCTTGATATCTTCCCATAGAAGATTTACTGTTAGTATTTAGCATCGAATTAACATTTCGAGTTGATCATTTCCACTTAATATGTGCCTAATGAGACTATGTTCAATTTGTAGTCATTGAACAATTTCAGTGTAAAAAAAAGAAACCATTTTAGAAGAAAGAAAAAGCTACTCCTACAACTGTAAGAGAAAATAATTTTATTGCCGAGTTTGGTGTTTAACCCTAGAATGTTTTTTTTTTCAGGACTATAGAAACATCAAACTTCAGATTATCAGATCGGTACAACTTCGGATTTGTCCACAACATAGGCGGTTGATGCTGCCGCGTCAACCATCTCATTTCCTTGGTACCCTAATAACCCCGAAATTTCCAAGTTATACACTGTTGCTCGCTTTAGTGTGTTAAACAAAATAATGTTAGAACCTAAAAGGATCTAACATTATTTTCTATCCATTCAACAAGTCTTATCAAATCAGTAAGATAATAAATATTTTTTCTCACAATATTATCCCCTACGATATACACTAACCTGAAATGAATTAAATTTACTTCCTGCCGTTTCTCTCTCTCTCACTCTCTCTCTCTCTCTCTCTGTATGTGTGTGTGTGTGTGTGTGTGTGTGTGTGTGTGTGTGTGCGCGCGCGCGCGCGCCTGATTTTGTTGTTCCCTATTACCTCATAAAATCTATGCTCAATCTGCAGAAGCATTTTTCCTGTTAAATCAGAGGTCAACTCCACATGACAAAAGGGTTATTGAAAATAATACCATTTTATTACAAACAACTTAATTTGAAACACCTTGGAAGAATATTCTCTTATATGCTTAATCATCATCTACTCACATCATTTCCAGAGCCCACATATCTCACTTTTTTCTGTTTAGCCTCCAGAACCACCGTAAGATATTACTTCAGAGGATGAATGAGAGTGATATGTATGAATGGAAATGAAGTATAGTCTTGTACAATCTCAGGACGACCAATCATGAGATGTGTGGTTAATTGAAACCCAACCACCAAAGAACATCGGTGTCCACGATCTAGTATTCAGATCTGTATAAAAGTATAAAACAGCATATACAAGCTAATGTGGTACATACCTGTCATTAGTTATCATTATATAGGAAATTATTTATCATCATACAGGAAAGAACCATGGCTAATGTGAAGCGCAAACTTAACATTGTCTGCATATTAATGTAACTATTTGTACTGTCTACATCCTTTACGGAAGGAGATGTTCTTTTCATATACAGATTGAATTTGTACGAAAATTGCTGTTAGTGTCATTTTTACAGATATGATAAACAACATACACTGACTTTATGTATCCCATAGCAGAACTATAATCAGTTCTTAATGTTATTAGCAATAGATCATAAAAATAAAAATTACTCTGGATCGATTGCTAGTTTGCATTCGACATACATTTTTGAAGTCTTCTTTCATTTATTATTAATTGATTGATATCGGTCGTCAATTTATTATCCTGCCGACGAATATACATAGAAATTATTTCTTTTAATATAGAATATTGCATTGAAATGTAAGTCATAAACGTTTTAGGTGTTTTCTTTCTTTTATTTATTTTTTAATTTACAATACTATTTTTTTTGTTCTTATTAAAGTATTTTTCTGTTTCGTTTTTATTAGATTTAAAATCATGATGAAAAATAAAACATAAAATAAGGATTTGCTTATGTAAAAACAGAGGGACATGATAAAAAAATAAGTAAATACTAATTTAAATTTTTATATTTATTAATACATTATTTTATAATTTCGTAAAGTAATTTTTGTTGTAAGATTCTGGAAAAAATATAGAAAGTAATTTTTATATTTCTATTTAAATTAAATGACAAAAGCAAAAAAAAAAAATATTCTGTTAGATTGTAAAAATAATATTTATTGGGAGTTTTAATAAATTTAATTGGTTATATAAACTTCACTAAAAGTATCACAGAATATCTTGGTAGAACTGTAACAATTTTATGGTCAAATTTATTTGCCGAGAAAGTCTCTTTTATTTTATTACTATCACTAAAATAGAAAATGCTCTAAGTAGTTTATTGCGATGAAAAAGTAATCAAATAAAATTATTTTATTATTATTTTTCTTTAAATTTAATTTATTAGTATATTTTAATATGCAGATTCCTATATTTATTCAATATGAAGTATGAAACAAATTTTCAGTGTAGGACACATTGAACTGTAAATTAGAAATTTTGGTCTTTCTTATTTGAAATGTAAAGGTAATAAACAAGAAAAATAATAAAACTTATTATGAAATATAGACGTAAGTTTATTTCGATTGTAAAATTGTAAATGTAGCAATGATATTACTTATAATTACATTTTCAGTTATTCGAGTTTATAAAAAATGAATATCGGAGTTTTTAATCTGTTATAATATCTCTTCGATTAGGTATACAGTGTTGATTTAAGGCTAGAATTAAAGAAAAAATATAAGTTGCGCATGTGGCCGTAGATTGATTCCTTGGCTTTCCGCTTGACAGCTCCACTAACAAAAATGGCAACTCTTGAAAATTAAGCCTTATTCGTTCTGCTTGTAAATGTGAATCTGTAGTTTCAGTTTAACGTAAGTTTAGTTGTAATGTATCTTCAAGTGACAATAACATTCGTCGTTGGCATAATCAATTTGAGCATGTTCAGCATTTTCTTCAGAAAATGCTGAACATGTAGTCTTTCCTGTTGTAAAGGTAGTCAGTCATTCCTGCGTAGTCCTAAATAATCTGTTATAAAGGACCGCCGTGAACTAGCAATACCGGTCATGACTGTGTGGAATGCTTTAAGGAAACGCTTACATATGCGTACATACAGTTTAAAGTTGTTATAAGCTTTGAAGCCTACCGACTACGCTTTGGATGCCTACTTCGCAGTCGAATTGTTGCAGCATAACAGGACAATTTTCTTGATCGTATTGTTTTTAGTAATAAGCCAACACTTCATCTTAACCGAAAAGTTTTCGTACATAATGTTCATGTAACTGGGGGATATAAAATTTCAATGAATTCTTACAATATGAAAGGGATTCCCTAAAATTAAGTATTTTTTGTGCAATATCCCGACGGCAAGTTTACGGCCTATTGCTTTTGCTTAAGCAAACGTAACAGGACTTGTTTCTTTGGACATGCTGCGTACATGGCTCTTCCCTCAACTGTAAGATGGTCCAGTGAATTTTGTTTGCCGATAAGATGATGCGCTTCCTCACTGCCGTAACTCTGAACGGGTTCGATTAATGATGTTTTCCCCGACCGTTGGATCGATCAGCATGGACCAGATGACAGAACTTTATGCGGTAGCTTCCAAAGTCAACCAATCTTACCCCGTGTGGTCTTTTTCTTTTGTTGCTTTATAAAGTTGTATGTGTCTCCGCTACTTACTGATAAACCCGATTTGAGTCACAGGATTGAACCAGTTTTTGTTTCCTCTACTCCAGACATGCTGCTTAAAGTATGGCACAAACTCTCCTATCGGTTGGGTGAGTTCCGCGTGACGATTTATGCTTACATTGAACACTAGTAGAGAAAGACTGTAAAATTACTCTTTCATTTTATTTGTGATTCAATACTGTAAGTCAAAGAGATATTAATTAAAGAGCTTTAAAATCACGATACTCTTTTTTGTAAATCCTATGTAGTCAAACTATGCTTTTCAGAAATGTATGTAACCTTCACCCCCCAAACGTTGAGAAAATAAATTTCACATGATAGTCGATTTATAAAAATGCAACTGTGTAGATACTTCTTCATACAGTTCCACTAATTATTTAAAATCTACTAATCCCTTTATTTCTGTTTTTAAGTTTTCACTGTTGTTAATTTACTGAAGGAGATTAATCAAATTATTCGTATAATTTTTTATTAAATCTGATAACTTTAAAAATAAAGAAATATAAAATTTACCTTCGTTTTTGTCATATACATCACACATATTCAAAACTAATGACCTAAGCATATTTACTAGTAAAATTTATTGTATCCAATTAAAAATCTACCGCATTTTTTTTTTTTTTTTTTGAACAGTTTTTACAATTTTCACTTTACACTGGATTCACCATTGTCTTCGTCGTCTGAATTTTAATTTTGTGTTTCATTAGTCCAAAGTAATGTCTTGAGTACCAACCAAATTTTTCTGATATACTGTCTTTTTTAAAACTTCGAGCTATTATCTTTTTTAATATTTTATCTGGTGCAGATTCTCCAAAGCATCAAACTAAAATTAAATGAATCTTTTAACTTTTAATATAGTTATTTTAGATCGTTATCTAACCATCGGTTTCGTCCTCTTTAGATAAACCCCATCAGCTGATTAATGGAGACATCCATTTATTATCGATTATTTATATTAATATCGATATATATTTATAATCTATAATCGTACTTGTCAGAAAATTGACGTTTAATGTAATTGTTCATCTTATACTAAAACCGTTGCATCAGGAAAGATTCTGTAGCCGTCTTTGACGTTCTGGAAAATATTCTAGAATTAAATATTTAATTATTTCAAAAGATTTTTTCCGACAATCCTATTGTTACATTTGAATCAACTTATCGTTTTCTTTTTTATATGTACTAAATTATCTTTGATTTCTTGATTGCGTCTTTTTACCACTTAAGTATCATACATTTTTAGCAGTAAGCTTTTCTTTCATTTTTTTTTCTATTTTGTATTTATATCACATGGAAGAACTTAATTTTTTGCTTCTGCACAATCATTCAGTTACTTCTATATTTTGAATGAGTTAATATTATTCGTATGTCGTATAAAAAAATTATAAATTATTTTCTCTGATTGTTTAAAATAGAATAAATACAAAGTTACGGTTGAACCAATAGAAAAGTAGACATTCATACTAACAATCAGATCAATACATCATATCTGAGAATACTAGTAACTTCTTGAAATACGAGAACTGTTTACGAAATTTATATATTATGTAGAAACGTACGTGATTAGTAACATCGGGTTCATGAGTTTTACATAAATGTCTGTCTCTTCTTGCCATCTTAGTTGAAACAGATCACTTAGTAGATTGTAGTTACCGGTATATAATAATTCATGCGTAACTTTATAATTATTGTTCGACTTTTGAAACTTTAAATAAGTAGACAATATTGTCTGTTTATAAAATCATATTTGCTTGAATAAATCTGTAGAAATATTATATTCCTATTTCAGAACATATCCTTAATGTGTGCGTTATGTTTTACGTAAAACGAATATTGTGCATATACGGTGCTTTTGCTTTCTTTATTTAAGGAATACAATTATTCGATAAAATAAATTAATTTTGTAAGTTAAGATGTTATCATCAACTTGGCATGATCCACCACTTTTTCGCCAAGGTTTTTTGAATAATTTGATTCGAAAAAATTTTAAACTCACATTTTTCAAGGTGTTTGAAAAAGAAGCCTGTTTACGTTTACGTGCATACTTTTAGAAGGTCTCATTGAAATTAATTTGCAGCTTCTTTTTCACTGCTGTTGCAGGTTTTTTAGTATCTAGAATTTTTAGGAAACACGTATTTTATAATTATTTATTAAAAAAAAATTGATAAGTTTTGGTTCTTCTTTTTGTTCGTGTAACAATGTTTTTGATCAAAATGATGAGATTTTTATTCGGATGAGTTACTGTGTTCCTTTAATAATTGTAAACAAATTACACAAGTGATTCGGCAAACTAATAAAGCATACAGTGATTTACATACAAGTCAATTGCATAAGAATCAAACAACAGTAATATAATATGTATTAAAAGAATATAATAATCGTAAAAATTAAGAAGTTAAAAGTCACATTCTACTCCCTTAAACTTTCTTTTCTGTAAATCTATGAAATTTCATTTCATTAAAATGAAATTTGTTATATTTCATATTTCGTTTGAAATTCGTCATAATGACCCTAATGAGAACTAAATAAAAGTATCCCTTTTGGCTACATTTAACCTTAATCTTTTACAGAAATGTGGAAAAAATTCAAAAAAAAAAAATTAGAAGCTTGTGAATCTTTTTTTTTGTCCTTTGAAAATTTGAGTAATTCTTTATATTCGAATTAACACTTCTTTCTCAAGTAATATCTGTTTTATTTAGTTTTTTCTTTTTGTAATTAAAAATCCCTTTTCTTTTGTAATAATTTGAATATTAGTAAATTCATATTCATTAAAAATATTTGTTCATAGTCTTTATTTGACAAGATCGTTTCCATTAAATCTATTAATGGAAGAATATTATACCTAGTACACATTAAAGTAATTATAAAATTCAATTTGTTGAAGACGTAAAGAGTAACTTTACTTACCTTAAACAAAAGTTTAGTGGAATTTAAATCAAGTCATTAATCTTTCTAACGTTTTAACATACTATAGCCTCCATAAAATTCATTTACAATGGAAGAGGGATTTTTTCGTATAGGTAGCGGCGTACTTAACTGTTTAAATTGGATAACCTTTTACGTTTGTAAGGGTCACTTGGATTGTTTTCTTGGTAATTAAATATTCTACACGTACGAGTATTATTGTATTTATTTTTTAATATTGTTATGGATTTATTTAGAGTGTTTGTTAACCAAGTATTTGTAAAAAAAGATAAAGGTTTTCATTAAATTATATAATGCGCTTGCACGTACACACATATAAATAATTATATATAACTAGGTAATATTAGTTGTAATGAAATTAAAGTTAACTGAACTGCTTTCTTCTTTGCTGTGACTAGTAAATAGTAATTTGAATCATTCAAAATGCCGCACAATTCTGGCTGTATACTAACTTGATCCTTGAAGAATTATGTTCCTGTAATTGAGAAATTCTTTTGTTTTTTGATGGAAAAGAAAATTTCTGAAAAAAAAACATTTCATAGTAATATGCTTTCCCAATCCTTAAAAAAATTTTTCTTCGATCTCCTAAGGCAGTGATTCTGAAACTGTGCCCCACGGCGCCCCGGTGAGCCGGGCCTTTTCCCAGGGGCGCCGCGAAATATTGTAAAAACTTCATAATTAATTGAATTAAGACATTTATGATTATTAATTTAATGTTAAGAAAGTAAAAAAATAATAAAGGTATGTGAATTTTATTTATTTTTATCTCTTGCTTACGAGTAGTCGTACTTTTACTTAGGTTAGGGCGCCATGGAAAAATTTTAATTGAAAAAAGGCGCCGCGACTCGGAAAAGTTTGGGAACCACTGTCCTAAGGGATTGTGAATGAGAAGGTTCACCTTCTCATTCACAATCCCTTAGGACCTTGAAGAAAATTAACCTCTGAGTAGGGTTATGTCTCTTGCGGTTTTTTACGTTGGTGGACCATCCATTCTCATTATCTATCTCTTTTCCTTGTCTTTGCTAACTTCTTTCGCATTTTATTTTTTTGTTGGAAAATTGCAGTTTGAGTTTTAGAACCCTGCAATTTCCTATACCCCAAGCTCTTTTCATGCTGAGGGTGTCTAAGGGTTTAGAAGAAATATATACGATATTTGCCTATATATATTTATATTTTGATATTTTATACTGATGTTATACTTATTTTTATAGGATATTTTATACTTGATGTTTTATTATACATACTTTTACATGCTGAGTTCTTCGTTCAACTGAGACTGAAGAAGACTACTTTTCATGTCATCCTCATTCATCCTCTGAAGTAATATACCTTATTGTGGTTCCGACGGCCAAACAAAAGAAAAAATTTAAGTTTTTTTATATAATTTATATTTAACATTAATTAGACGAGGTTAGCGAGAGGTTATATTTGTTTAGATTATGTTGATTCCGTGTACTCTAACGATCGTACGTATATAAACATAACATAATCAAACGTAACCTATCGTCGCTTTGCTCGCTAACTCGTCTAATTAACGTATAAATTACATAAAACAATAAGTTCATGGTTAATTATAAAAATAATTATTATTACGCAGTATTTTTTGTGAGATAAATAAAAAATACATAATTACAAGAAAATTATGTAAAATAATACGCGTGCTGGTTAATGCACAAGTACCTTTTTATATATGAAAAGGCCAACATATTACCAGGCAAATATCACTTCTTTCTAGCTTCTCTTCTCTTCTCTTTTTTCATGCGTTTCACATTTTTTCGACCTGACTTCGTTTTTCTCATCTGTCCTTTTTTGCCATGCCTTTTATATTGTACATTATTCTTAGGAAGTTATCTTTATCGTAACGGTCTTCTTCTTTCAAGCCTATCCTTTGCACGTCCTCGTCTACCTGTTTCAGGTTATTTGATTTTCTTTTTATATCACACACCTTATCAAAAATTTGTTTATTTAATGTGCTCGGGTCCATCCTTATTATACGCGCCAAGATATTTAATTTCCTTTCCTAATCGCTATTTTTAGAACTAATTGATTTTGGTAGATCTTCTTGTTAAATGTCAGTCCCTATCTTTCCTCTGTTACTTTTAGACGATGGATTTTACTTATTTTAACGGTCTTTCTATATTGAGCAATTTTTCGAGATTGGTTAGGTGTAATGTTTCAGTGCCATTTAAGATTACTGGTTTTTCTACTGCTATATGCATTGTTTGATAGATTCTTCTTGTTGTTTATATCTTTGGTGATAAATCTAAGCCTATCTGGTTTTAATATTCTGTTTCCAATCGAATTACTTATTCTATTTATTTTATTTTTTGCGAGAATATAATATTTTTACATGCTATGAAATAATTTTCATAACATGTGTAAAATGCCTTGTTGAGTTGATTAAAACCTAGAACCTTCTGGTTAAAGGGTAAAAAAATATCGTTCAGCAGAAGGACAGAACAATATCCTTGTTCATTTGTAATGGAAGAAGTACACAATAATTGAAATTTGTTTGTTAATTATTCTATTACTTCGCGAAAAGACTGTATTTTTATGTCTCATTATATTAGTGTAAAATCATTAAAAATATTTGGTGTGTATAGAATTATTTTTTTCGAAATTTAGTAAATTTTTCTCATTAACTAATATTTTGTTTTATTATTTTCAGGTAATTTGACGATTATCGTTGGTGAATTGTAATTCTGTAAGTAATTTAATTAATAATAATTGTTCAATTTTATTAATTAACGTATATTATTAATTTTGCTATTCGTAAGACGATATGTGAAAATTTATACTTTTTTGCGATAATTCTTATTTGTACTTGTTTATGTTTGTGTGGGAATTCGCTAAAAACGACATTGCAGTAGGATAATGATGGACATATTTCACAAGAATAATACGATGAGCTGATATAGCTTAACTATCTTATTTCTCTCTCTAATAATTGTTTGCTTAAATAATGAGATTAAAGGAAACTATGTCATGTATTCTAGAAGACATATTATTAACCTTTTCTAATCTATCTTGTTTCATATTATCTTCGTATTTATTTTTACTTAAAATTAATTTTCAGTTATTTCATTAGTTTTCATTTGACGTTTATTATAATGTTGCATCGATAACAATATTAATATTTAGCTAAATTTTAATAATTGAAATAATTTATATTTAAAGAAAATTATTTTATAGTAAAAAATATGTAGTAAAATTCTAGTAATAATATTATTTTATTTTATAGTAAATGAATAGTAAATTAAATTATGTGTTATAATTTATATTTTATCTTTAACAAATTAGTTTGAATA
Source organism: Lycorma delicatula (assembly GCF_047948215.1). Lineage (NCBI taxonomy): Eukaryota > Metazoa > Arthropoda > Insecta > Hemiptera > Fulgoridae > Lycorma > Lycorma delicatula. The sequence continues at coordinate 62,444,078 of NC_134460.1, read as the reverse complement.
AATTCTTAAAAGAAAATTCATAAAAGGAAATTTTATGAGATGAAGATTCAATTAAAATTATTATAATTTGAAAAGGGAAAAATTTAAATTGATATAACTAATATTCTTTACTTAATGTGTACAAAAAACTATTTAATGATCACCCAAAAATTAAACTAATTATTTTGCATTGAAAATAAATTTTTGGAATAAATTCTCCCAGAGTTAAATAGGAAAGCACAATTTTTCATTCATATTCTTTCCTGTAGTAGTATTATTATCAGCTATTTTCATAAGAGTAATCAATTTATTAATAATTTTTTTACAACTATTTCTACTATGATTTTAATAAACAATTTTCTTCTTCAATTTTTTAAATAAAATTTACATAAAAAAAATTATATGTTAATTTTCTTCATTTTCTATATTTAACACAGTACCTAAATTTTCACGTTTTTAATGGATTGTAAATTCCTATTCTTTATCACAATTAAGTGTTGAAATTTAAAAATAAATCATTTTTATACATTGTGTTACGTTAATTCTATAGAGTAGTTTTAGGCATCTAAATATGATGTACATCTTTACCTTTATGACATATATTTCTCTACCTGTCGTATTTATTCTATTTAATTATGTATCTTGTGAGATTAATTTTTATATTAAAATGTTGAAAATTTAAATAAAATATATATATATTTTATTTATATATATATATATATATATATATATATATATATATATATATACGAGTAAAAATCATTCTTAACACATATCCCAAGCGGGATAAGATTGTTCAATTTAATTATAAACTAAGATATAACGGTTTTGTAATATTATGTACATTCTAATTATTATGTTTCGTGACTATCAGTATTGCAAGAATACAGACAACGCGATTCCTCATAAGTCATTGCTACAATCCATTCATTTTACTTTAGATATTGAAATTAAAAATAAATACACGAGTGTTTACAAAAAAGAACTCCTTGGTTCCTAAAATTCGTTACGAAAAAAAGAAATCAGTTTAAAACCTTCCGCTTTTCGTATTGATGATCGTTATAATATTAAATTTTTCATCGCAAATATTGGTCGCGGTTGGCTCCACTGTGCGACCTTCTCTGCGTATCCGGTCGACAATCTCACTCTCAGTCATGACGACACCGCATCCGAAAGTTCAGTGCGTGATTTGGTTTATCGAAACAAGATCGGTTATCACAGTTCAGCGTAATTATCGACGCGATAATTAAAGTAATAAGGCGGTTTCACGCGTACGAACAAAAAACAATACTGCAGTGATTTAATCAGTTTAAGGGGAAGTCACGAGACAGAACAAAATGTGGACGGATCCGAGCACCTTGTACGCGTAACCTGAAAAAGTCATTAGCAAGGCGCAGTTTTAGACTTAGGAATACATAAATTTACAATGTACAAAGTGGTGCCTAAGAGGCTAAGTGTGTTTAAGATGCAAGTTAAATACGAAATCAAATCCAATAACAAATGAAAACATTGGAGTTTGCAGTTTTAATACTTAACAACCTAGATGAAAATGAGGACTACCAGAATTGATTGTCGCTACCAGTCTTTCTTATAGCATTGTCATACAAAACATCAGAGATATAAGAGGCATAAATTAGAATTACTTCACTAGAATGATAGTACTCATCCTATCAGATTCTTTGATTATAAAAGTGAACGTCTCATTCATAGGGTTTATTCTAAATATCACTTAGATTTCGGTAGCATTGGCATACCCATATCCTACAGTGTAATCGGTTAAATGAGCAAAGAAACACGGAATCACTTTATTCCTTACCTTTCCCACTAAACTTGATATTGAATGCTTTTTCTCTGATAATGGCTGTGGCCAGAAATTGGCTTGTTCACATGTCAGGTGCTCACAACTGTATGTAGGGAGTGGTTATAACACTTCATACATACATGATTTATTATGGACGAAAACTAACTATTTTTATTTTCTTATATTTAGTTTTCCAGTTTTAAATATTTTTGGATTATAATTGAAATCCTCAGGGGTATAATTCATATGAAACGTTGAAAATGTTAGTTGATATCGTCAGGAATACGTAAATCCGTTCATGAGTTTACGTTTTATAAAATAAAATTTAATCGTTACGTCGATAATTGAGAAGAATCTTCGATTGGCTGTTCATTGTTATTTAATCTAAAAATACAGTCTGCTCAGTATGTATATTGCTTTTTTTAGAACCTTCTGTTGTTTTTTTTTTTTTAATTAATGTGGAATTTGATGGCCAGCAGAAATATAATTGAATGCCGTATTACCACAAATCTTAATATTCATTGTTTCTTTCAGTGTTTTAGGCTCAAGATTTTATTGATATCTGGCACCTATCATTAGAAGCCTTAATGTAGGTACAGAAAGTTACCATTATTTACTTCCTGAACATATTATTAAAAATATACTTCCTGAAAATAATAATATGATATTATTATTTTAATGTGGTTAATTTTTATAATTAATTTTTTTTTTAATTTCTCATTGTCTTATATTAATATCATTAAATCTAAAAAAAGTGAATTTCTAAAGTAGAAAGCAATTTCATAAAATCGTATTTATTTTTTAAATTTATCATGTTTTTTACTTTTTTTTATACAAATGAATATTTTTTATAATATGCTTTTGAAACAAAGCAGATAATATTCTAGTTTTGTTGTATAATATTTGTTTTTTCTTTATTGACCATGGAGTGGAATGCCTTGTAGTTTCAGAGAATAGCTGTCCTTTTTTTGGAGATAGCTGATATTTTATTTCATTTATGTGTGTGTGTGTGTGTGTGTGTGTGTGTGTGTGTGTGTGTGTGTGTGTGTGTGTGTGTGTGTGTGTGTGTGTGTGTGTGTGCACGCCAGTGTTTATTAATCTTTTATAAAATATTTATTGTAGGAAATATATTATGTTTTAAATTCTCAAAAAAGTTTCTGCTACATGAAAAGGTTATAGCGCTTTATTAATGTAATTGTTCAGTACTTTTTTACAAAAATTAATTTAGAAAAAAAATCCTGTTGTTATTATTACTTTTTATTGTAACAGTAAGTTCTTTGATTGCTCAGTAACAATTAGGGATTTTGGTTTCGTATTACAATAGAAATAATTAATTTTCTAAAATAATGAGAAATAATTTAAAAGAATACAGAACGTTTGAATAATTTAATGATTAAGAATAATCCAATGAATAAAGGGCAAACGAATTGAAAACGGATGCATATTGTTCGTTCGTAAGACGCAGAAAAAAATAAATAAATAAATAAAGGAATTGAAAGAAAACTAATTTGCAAAATTAAATCTTTTTAAAAGGAATGAAGAAGACGGTTTTATTTTACTTTATTTCATCTCAACAGAACAATTACGTAGCCTACATTGATTCAATGTAAAATCTTTTTGATTAATTAATTAGTTAATTATTCCTATTCAACACTAATTAGTCATACTTATTAATTATTTTTAGTTATCAGGAATATGTATTTGAACTTTAAATTACGTTAATTTGTTTCTATTAATTTAAAACTGATGGTATGAATTAATGATTCTTTTCTTAATTCTTAAAAAAAGTCTTATCAGAGTTTTTTTTTAGAATGAAAGCTGTGGTGAAATAAATGAGTATTTTTACGTTTACTGATGCAATGAACTAAATATAGAACAGATGATAATTTCAGATGAAATTTTTTTTTTTATTCCGGCTGTGTAAAAATGTAAACGCGTATTACTAGTGTACATAGGTTATCATCCAACACCAAACATATTTGTACTGTTAAAAAAAAAAATACTAACATTTCAGTGTTAGATAAAAAATCAATCTCAAACTTCTATGACAATAAATTTTCATAACTTTAAAATCTCACAAAACTTATTAAAATTTGTTCAAAATTTATTTAGAACAATTGTTTATTATTTTTAACCCGCCGGGTTGGTTTAGTGGTAAACCCGTCGTAAAGCAGCTGATTTTGAAGTCAAAAGTTCTCAGGTTCAAATCCTAGTAAAGACAGTTGCTTTTATTCGGATTTGAATAGATTGTAGATACCGGTCTTCTTTTGGTGCGTTGGATTTTTCAATTAAGTACACGTCTCAGGAATGGTCAGCCTGAGTTTTTTCAAGATTACACATTTACCGGTAGACATGTCTTTATATTCCACACAAGCTCGCGCGCCCATATATTTAAAATTGTTTTTGCGTAGATTTTTGTAATCCTTTTTCTTTTTAATGCGTTCTTTTAAGGAAGAGCTAATTCTGCTTAGCGTTCTATTAGTTTAATTTCTTCCAACCGTTTTCTATAACTAAAATAAATTTATAATACATATCGTTTAAACTGTAAAAAAAAATATTTTTGACAATACTTATATTGACAAGCAGTCAATAGAGATTCGATTTTAATGGAACAGAACACCGGCGGTAGAGTGATTTCTGTCAGGTTTACTTGCATAATCAGAAATCCGGATTAATTGATAAATATTAAAATTATTATTTCTTATGTATTTAATATCAAATTGTATTTATATACCTTACATTGTATAAATATGAATAAAACAATACCCATGTATGTACTGAATTTATAAATCTAGCAAAGAATTTAAAGCGTACAAAAATATTTAAAAAAATTGTTAGTTTTTAAAATATACAAAATGAAGCAGTGTCAGTTGAAATAGAAATTTTAAAACATACCTTTTCAAATTACATATTATTTCTCTTTAAGAAAATCTTTAATGCCTGTAATGGTCCTAGCTTTACAGCTTTGTCTTGGTTTTAGTACTTCAAGATCACGTAACTTAGATAGATAGAAAATTATAGAAAAATCGTATTATTTCTCATGTAACTCTGACCAGTTCATAGCAACAAATAAGCATTCATAATTCTTCTCATTTGATGGCCTACAACGATATTACTTTTTTCATTGATGGTAAATTATCCAATACAAACTTATCTATCAAAATCTCGTACCCAAGAACTTTTGGTTTCGCAAATAATTTCATTCTTTGACACTATAAGTCACAATCGGTATATTCTGTATTTTGTTATTCCTTATACTTTCAACATTTTCATCATATTATATTTTATCAGACTTAACAAATTTTATTATTATGAAATGAAAAAGAATAAACATTTTTCCACTTATATACTTTTATAAGTTAAATTTAATTTATGAACCTTTACAGCTATAAAATATTAAAATTTCGTAAAGGTTTTATGAAAGCGTTATTTACCTTTGTTTTTTTTTTTTTTTAATTTGCGAAATGTTTCTTTGTCAAACATAAAAATTAAAATGGAAAATAGTTTTCGTCAATGATGTAGGGGAGTGGTAATTTTTACATTGTTTTAGTGGTTTTAATTAATTAATAGAATAATTTAGCTAATAGAAAAATATAAAAAAAATACACTTCTGGTTTCAGCTATAATAAATTTTTACTTTTTATGAAGTAGTTTTTTAAACCTAATTTCCGTGTAAATGAAATACTTCCACATCAATTCAATTTTATTTTGTAGTTTTAACTTACTTTTAACTTTGTTAGAGCCATCAAATATTAAAGCAATTAGAATCTACATTGGGGTAGTTTCATTACACATTTCCCAAATCTAAATCGGGAATATAACCCAAGACTTTCAATAAAGCGGGCAAACGAGATGACTGTGTCTTCAAATTAATTTTTACTTCAAATATATTTTAATATCTCTGAAGAAAAAAAATATATTTGTTATTATTTCAGTAATGTATGTATTACGTGACTTCAGTTATAACTGTATTTGTTCTTTGACGTCATCTGTTATTTGTACAATTCTTTCTTTTTTAAATGTTTATATAATTTTACTTTAATAGTTATTCTATTATTAAAAAAAAAGTATATCGCTAACCTCTTTTTATTCAACAGTAGCCTTTTTTTCTTGTTGCTGTACTAATACGCCGTCTAAAATTAATTCTTGGTTTCTTTGTAAATTGTCAGTCTGAATTAGCAAATGAAATATGTTTCTAAAACACAAAAAAAAAACGTAATGAAAGTATTTTATAACAATATTTCTGCAATAAGACAAGGTTCGGCTTTTAAACCTGACTATATAGAAGAAAAAAAAAGTTCATTAAGTCTATTATTAAAACGTACCGAAAGTTAATGGACAATAGACCTAATCAATATATTTAACTTGAATATTATACCATACAATAATAGTATTAAAATTAGAATAGTTTTGACTATTTACCTTGTTAACATATTGCGCTGTTAACATGTATAAATATCGCGCCTTAGGTAAACTAATAACACTTCTTTAAATGAAATGGTTTTCAAATATCTTTCACTCCTTTTGAAATAAGGTTACTTTTTATTACTGTTCATATTTTCTATTTTGTTTTTAGTAACCATTCCTGGCTGAAACCGAATAACTTAAAAGGTGATTGATAATAAAAAAACCGTTATTAAAAAACGGTTTAATTGACTAAGACTCATGAAAAACGTTTAGTTAATAGGCCATAATTTTAGATTTTTTGTACATTTCAAATGAACATTAATTTCAATATAAAAGAATAGGTTAATGTATAGGTTAAAGAATATTAAAATGAAACTATTTTGTCTTCATTCTTCAGCTACTTAAAAAAAAATTCGTTATTAACTGAAATTAAATATACATAAAAGTAAAATTGGATATAAAATACGGCAACCCGTGTTTTTTTCTTTTTAGTAAATTATGAAGATTCTAAATTAGCAAATATATATATAGCATTCAAATGTATGTTCTGAGATTTATTTCATAGATATAAATTACTTATAAGATATCATAATATTCATTTATTAATATTTCCTTAAGATCTAAAAAAAAACATTACTCAGGTAATTATAACTACGTTATAAGATTACCGAAACAATTTTTTAATTTTTAAAATTGAGATGTCATTTTACAATTCGCGTTTTATAGACCGGGTTATGTGGCAACACTACTACTACTAACGTTAAATAATAGTGTTAATAATAATATTTTATGCTTTATTAATGAGTGTCAAACGTACGGCTCTGCTGATAAATTTTGCACAGTAACGTGCTACACGGAGACAAAAGGTACTGTCGAATTGGGCGTGGCAGCATATGATAGCTAAAATCCCCCTCTACAAACCTGCGATAATGCGTTGAAATCCGTTTACTTGTTTGTTTTCAATAGCAGTTAAAATGGAGTCGAGTACGGCCAGTAGGTCAACACGGTTAAAACAGCGCGTATTGATTGATTTTTTAACAGCAAAAAATGTGAATCCTACGAATATTTTTCATCGTTTCAAAACGGTTCAGGTAGTGAAACTGTTGACAGGAGTACTGTGAATAGCTGGGCTGTTGAAATTTCGCGAATGCGAAGCTGGTAAAGCGAAAATTGAGGACGCACCTCGCAGCAGATGACTAATTTCTGTGACTGACGAGTAACATCGAAAGTAGTTGGACGATCTGCTTTCAAGTGACCGGCGAATCACCCAGCAACGCATCGCTATTTAGTAAGGCATATCTAAAGAACGAATAGGCCATATTATCGAGCAATTGGGTTACCGTAAAATCTGTGCACGATAGGTACCGCGCAAAATTTTCTGATGGCTCTCCGCAAGCTGAAGTTTAAGCCTATTCCGAATCCGCTATACTCATCGGATTTGGCTCCGTGCGACTTCAACTTTTTCCCTCATCACACAAAGGATCTTGAAGGTAATCATCACGCCACCCACGTTGAGGTGAAGGAAGCTGTTGTCACTTGGAGCCGACAAATACCGCCAAACGTTTTCAGTGACGGAACGCAAAAACTTGTCACACGTTGGGAAACGTGTATAGTGGCCCCAGCGAATTTATAAGTATTTGACGTCACGTGCAACAATATTATTGTTTACCAAAACATTATTTTTGCGTGTAATTATTATTTTTATTTCATTTTTCGATTTACAAGCACTACGGGCACCCAAACAATACATTTATGTTGTTGTGTATTCTTTTTTTTCCACATGAGTTGATAACATGTATAAATTTGCTTAATGACTGAATCTTGTAAACGATAATAATTCCTTAATAATGACTAATGCTCTGACCGGTATTATGTACAGGCCTACAAAAATGTATATAGTTAGAATCGATGCCTTTCGTCACGATTATATTCAAATCATTCATAGTACACAATATATTCAGGTCATTCGTAGTACACAATGTGTGTATAAAGAAACATATTTAGTCCAGTTTACATCTTGTTCAGTAAACGTATTTGGATACCTTTTTTGTGCGGTCATATTATTTTATAATTACTCATTGTTTTTCGCAAAAATTTTGTAATATATTATTTCTTGTTTTATTTTTGTTCGTATGTTATCAGTGCGGTTTGTTATAGCAGATTTTAAATCCTCCGCAGTTAAGAAAAAAAATTAGGAGTAAAGCACGTGAAATTATCAGTAATGTTTATAATTTTATAAAAAAAGAAGTTCTAAAAGTAGGTAAATCAACTCAGATAAATATATAATTGGCATTCAAAAATGCGAAGAAAGAACTGCTGTTGCTTGTGGGATATCAACAACACAGGTTTGAAAACTCAGAAGAGAAAAAAAAGACATGATTCTTCAATCAACATCTCAATCATGTTCTTTCAGCTCGCCGAAAAAGTACAAACGACGTTAAGAACAATAAATAGTTAAAAGAACACTTAATTTAAAAGAACAGTTAAGTTTATTTGGATGAAACGTACGTTTTAAGTTCGCATTGTTCGACAAAGTCGTGGTCTGATGGTACTTTGAGGGACTTCATATGACGATTAATAAAGTGAACGTTTAATCTTGTTGGAGGAGAGATTGGTTTTATTCCAAACGCATTCCTAACTTGAAAGCCAGTTCGAAAAGTGGCGACTACCATGACAACTTAAATACAGACAATTTCATGAAAGTGTGGGTGAAAATTTGGTTCCAAATCGTCCACCAGTGTCAGTAGCAGTTGTTGATAACGCCCCTTTTCAAAATACAGGTATTGATAAAGTGCCAAATTCTAACTCCAAAAGAAAGATATGACCGATTGACTGGGGAAAACCCATATTCCGTATAGTTCAAAAATGCTGAAACCACAATTATATGAATTAGTAAAGTTACATAAAACTAAAGTAAAAAATATCACTTGGATGAACTTTTGAAAAACAAGACATCGTGTTCGTAGACTTCCACCGTACCATCCTGATTTGAATCCGATCGAGGTGGTATGGTCAGCCGTAAAATGACATGTGGTGAGTCAAAACTTAACTTTTTCTTTCACAAATTTTGAAAAATGAACTACGGAGAAATTAATTCCATTAATTAAGATAACTGGAAACCCTATTGTGAAAAAGTAAAAAAATATTAAAAAAGAGTATGAAAAACTGAAACTACTGATATATGAAATGACAGAACGTTATATTATACGTGTAGACTCTGATAGTGAAATTGAAAATGAAAGTGACAGTGATTCGTTTAGCGAGGATGGTGAACTTGCTAGAAGTTTCCATTAGAGCATGAATTAAATTCAAGTAAGCTTTTGTTTATTATTAAAAATTACTAAATTAGTGCAAATAAAGGCTATAAAAGAACTAATTACGTATTGTTTATAATTAGTAAATATAAATATGATAGTTATTACCGTGCACAATATGATAATAAGTAATACTTCGATTTGATACGCGGAGTTTATGTTTTCAGGCCGAGTAGTAATATGCCGTCTGCTGGTGACGTCACAAACTCGTAGATTGGCTGGGTCTAATATATCAGTGTAAACGGGAATTATATTGAAAAATAAATACTGCATCGTATAGCTAAGGTACTTTTACTCATTTTTTATTTCATTGCAATATCTCTTTTCTTTTCCACGCTACACGTATATGTGCAGAATTTATCAGCCGAGCCTCGTAATTATAATTAATTCTTAAAAATGAATCCATTTTAATTAAATTGAAATAACTGTTTGTAGATTAAAATTTTTGAGCTTTAAAAAGGTTTTCTTTTACACTCTAATTACCAAGTGATGGTTCGTGCTTTTCTTTTTCATCCCTCCTTCTGTTAGTTATTGTACAACTTGAAATCTGAGTAAAATTTTTACTGTTTGGAAACTTTATCGCTATAAAGGATATTTAAAATACTTTCTTGTTTAATTTCAGTTTACAACGTTCACTTCACGTTGTTTTCAATATAGGCTTTCTTATTTTAAGTTATCAGTCATTTGACTGGTTTGATGATATTCTCCATTCCTTTCTATTACGTACTAATTTTTAAATTCAAAATACATATTACATTCTAAATCCTAAATTACCAGTTTTGAAAATGTTAGTCTTCGTTTTTTTTTTTTTTTAAATGTAATCATTCCTTTAAATTTTTGTGCCTTAATTTACATCTCATATTTCATTATGTAAAATTAAATATACTCGTACGGTTTACTGTGTAATCCATGGAGTCATCAAATTTTCTATATCATATAGAGTATTTGGTACAAACAACAGATTGTAGCGCTGTTTTATTTCAGAAGAAAACCTAAATCCTATCTTGGTCTTCGCAGATAGCAAAGTTATCAGTACGTTTACAGTTTGTACAGATGTCAGATGACATCTTTTATTCTCTCGGGGTTGAAATTATCAAACATTTCGTGTTCCTTTTTTAAAGGAAAATACAGCTGTATTTTTTATGGAACATCTTTATACATTTCTCCAAATGAGCAGTAGGATTTTTTTTTGTAAAAAAGTTTTTCAAAAAAGAAAAAAGGGTTAAATAAATTTTAGCCAGTAAAACACCTAGTCTACTTTAAATATAGCAGATATTATAAATACATGAGGTATCATCAAGTGGCGTCAGAGTTATTAGGTAGATTTCATAAGAAAGCTACCTATTGTAATTTTTTTGTTTTTTTTTTGGGGGGGCGTAAAACGCCTGTGCGTTATCATCGCCCGGAATTTTTATTAATAAAAAGGTAAAATAACACTAAAATAATAAAAATAAATAAGGCTTAAAACTAATATAAATTATATAATAAAAAAATGTAAAACTAAGTTTAAATTCAAAACCTATTGTAATGGGTAACATGATTCGACTTCCGGAAAACTTCGACATATCTTCGCATTTCACATCCAGTAAATTTGAATTTTTTCTTAATCTAATCTTTATTATTAATAGAACGAAGCGTCGCTTGTTGGACTGACGGACAGTTCCAATTTCTTTGGTATTAGTTTTTGAGTAGGGACATAGTAAAAATTAATATCTTACAGTAAATTTTTTACCCACTACTCGAAGAAAAAGTACGGGATTATTTTCGCTCTTTTTGTCGGAGTGGGGTTGAAATTGAATTTTCATTTTGTTTTGAGATATGAGGAGTACAAAAACGTGTGTGTGTGTGTGTGTGTGTGTGTGTGTGTGTGTGTGTGTGTGTGTGTGTGTGTGTGTGTGTGTGTGTGTGTGTGTGTGTGTGTGTGTGTGTGTGTGTGTGTGTGTGTGTGTGTGTGTGTGTGTGTGTGTGTGTGTGTGTGTGTGTGTGTGTGTGTGTGTGTGTGTGTGTGTGTGTGTGTGTGTGTGTGTGTGTGTGTGTGTGTGTGTGTGTGTGTGTGTGTGTGTGTGTGTGTGTGTGTGTGTGTGTGTGTGTGTGTGTGGTTACGCTCAATCAGAGATCTTTGTTGTATATTTTCCAGACACGCTTATGCAGTGATTCACAGGTGAGTGAGTTGAAACTTGATGCCTGTGTCTAAGGTCTGGTGGTTAATCGAACGTATATGGAGTGCGTTGTACTCCAAATCAAGCGCATTTTTTACCAGGGCGTCGAAAACGAAAGTGTGTGTTTTTGCGTAGAACTGTGCAACAATAGTTTTTTATATGTATATTAATCGGATTAAGTTCCTAATTTCAGTAGAGCTGGTAATTTTGATTAATTATTTAATAACATATATTTTTAGGTCGCGGTTAATTCTTTGGTAAAATTTAAAAAAATTAAAATGTTACTAATCAGAATTATATTGAATTTTATAAAAATGAAAACTAGTACATAACAAATTATGTATTCAATTTATAATTTGAATTAGGTAATTGAATTTTGTACGTAATAAAATTTTCTTCCGATATTTTTTTATAATTTATATTAGTTTAACTTGTTAAATACTTAATAATATTTTTTTTTTTTTTTTTTTAACTGAATTTTTAAGGGCATCGACTGCTAAGGTCATTAGGCCTCATCACATTCTTTAAAAGAAGTTATTATCTCCATCAGGATCGTCATATGTAAGGGTGTAAAGGGCCCTTACATTTTATTTAAAAACACAAACTTCACAATAAACATTAAAACATAAAAGACAAGGACAATCACAAACACTTACGGGGTGTATAGGGCCCCAATATTAAAATTTGAGATAGGTTCTCAAAAGACCATGAAATTAAAATTAAAATTAAACTTAAACTTATCAATACCATATCTTTCTTTCTTTCTTCTACGAAGTCTCCTTTATAGTTTGTTTAAGCACCCTCGGGGCGACCAGAACCGCCGTTGAGCAGTATACCAGTCGTGCCAGGGTGCCGTGGGAGTTGAATCCTTCTTATATCAGGCCATAGGCATGCACGGCGTACACCCATAGCCTCGCGCCCTCAATCCACCCTTGAGGGTCCCCCATGCCATCATCGGACACACCCAGACTCACTGCTCTTGAATGCAGGTGAGCCAAAATGGCCTAGGCAAGAGGGCTACCCCCCGTCAATATACGTGCCACGCTTCGAGACTCCCTTATATGTATATATAAAACTACCGCTTAGAGTATCTTTTACCACAGCTTTAAACTTCCATTTTATAGACTTTTAAGAAGTCCACTGGCGTGTAAAAATGCAACTATATTTTCTTCATTTCCATTATCCAGATCAGCACTAATATTATTTGTAAGACGGAACCTCTTTCTGAGGTCCTCATATATGGTACACTCTTCTATTAGATACTTAATTGTCAGTGTTTTATTACAAACACGGCACATTGGTCTCACTTCGCCGGTTAACAAATATAAATTTGTTAATCGCGTGTGACTGATTCTAAGTCTGGTCACCGCTACTTGTTCACGGCGAGTCAACTTAAAGTCACTTTTCCATTTGTAAGCAGAAGTTTTAACTGAGTTTAATTTAGTATTTAAACTCCTCCATTCAGCGTTCCACTTGTTTCTTAGACGGTTTTTAACATCTGCCACTCTTACAGGAAATGCAACCAAGTCATCGCAGACTGTTGCCTTTCTGGCAGCTTCGTCTGCGATTTCATTACCTGTAATACCAGCATGCCCTGGAGTCCATACAAATACGCATCGCTGTCCTCGTTGTTTTAGTACGTATAAAATGGACAGGATGTTTGCAATTAGGACATCCTTAATGTTCTTGCTCCGAATTGCGACGAGTGCACTTAATGAATCGGAACATATTAGCACTCTCTCTTCGCAATAGTGTTCAGTGTAGCGAAGAGCTTGCTGAATTGCAGTGAGTTCTGCCGTGTAGACACTGGCCACATCTGGCAGTCTCCAAAAGTGGGCTTTTTCATTTACATATATCGAGCATCCAACACCATGTTCGGTTTTAGAACTGTCAGTGTAAATTCTAATATGTTCTTCGTAACTACTGACGGTTGCTAAAAATTCCTGCTGGATGATCACTGCTGGTTTCTTTTTTATTTCTCCTTGAGAGAGATCCAAACTTGTATTTACCGCTGGCAAGAGCCATGGCGGTATTTCTCTAGTAGAAGTTGCTAGTGTCTCTGGTATAGCAATTTCATATTTTCTTCTTAATTCGTGGTACCTAATTCCGGTTGGTCTGTAATAGGTAGCACGATGTTCATATACTGCAGCCATAGGATGATTCGTAAACAATTTATTATTTATATGAGCAGGATACATTTATATGTATGTATGGTGCATTTATATGTATGCACCATACATTTGCTGCATATCTTAACAAAAGGATCTCTCTTCTATAATGTAGTGGCATTATTCCGGCTTCAGACATCAGACTAGCCGCCGGACTTGTGCGGAAAGCGCCTGTTGCATATCTTATTCCGCTATTATGAACTACGTCTAACTTTCTTAAGTGCGACTTTCTAGCGGATGAATATACGATACATCCGTAGTCTAGTTTAGATTGAACCAATGCTTTATACAATCTCAATAATGTCTCTTTGTCTGAGCCCCAATTTAAATTCGATAAACATTTTATAATGTTTAGGGCTCTTTTGCATCTATCACTCAAGTCCTGTATATGTAATCCCCATGTAAGGGATTTATCCAATACTAGTCCTAAATATCTTACGCTATCTTTATATTGTATTGGATTATCGTCAATTGTCAACGCAGGACTTTGATGAGGAATTCTCTTCCTACAAAAGTGTACACAGCACGTTTTCTCTGGTGAGAATTGGAATCCGTTATTCCTTGCAACTTCATTTAGAGCATTGATCGCTCGTTGTAATTTGTACCTCACCATAGCAGTCTTGTTGCTGGCATACACAATTGCAAGATCATCAACATAGACGCTTTTGCTGATTTCTACTGGAATGGCTAGTATCAATTTATTAATGGCAATGGTAAACAAGGTACCGCTCAACGGCGAACCCTGCGGTATGCCATTTTCCAAGATTCTTTCACATGAATATTCATTGTTGATGCGTACTTGGAAGGTACGGTCATTCATGTAGTTGCTGAGCAGTATAAGCAGATTGCCACGAACGCCCCATTCATGTATCTGGAGCATTATACCATGACGCCAGGTCATATCGAAAGCCGTCTGAAGATCAAAGAAGACTCCGACACAATGTTTCCTTTTAATAAAGCTGTTATATATAATGTCCTCTAAGCTGATCATTTGATCAGTGGTAGAATGGTATTGCCGAAAACCTGCTTGATACGGTGATATCAGGTTTTCTTTTTCCAAAACCCAGACGAGTCGATTATTAATCATTTTTCCAGTATTTTTCCCATAGCACACGTCAAAGAAATAGGACGATAGCTATTGGGGTCTGTTAAATTTTTATTTTTCTTTGGTACTGGAACAACATGAGCTTTTTTCCACTGCTGCGGGTACGTTCCATCCCGCCATATTTTATTATAAAGTTCTAATAACCTGCGTTTTGCAGTGGTATTCAGCTGCCTGATCATATTATAATGGATTTCATCCGGACCAGCAGCTGTGTTACCTGTTTTTTCCAACGCTTTCGCGAATTCTTCCATTTTAAATGGTACATTATATGAGTAATTATACTCATTTCTAAAATTTAGTAGACCTTCGAGTTCTTCTTTTTTGTTTCGAAAACCTTCCTCGTAGTTGGCCGTTCTGCTGGCCTTTTCGAAGTGATTGGATAACAGCTCTGCAATTTCATATGGAGTGTCTTTTATTTCATCTTCATCTTGAAGGCTAGTTATGGGAGCAAAATCATTACGCCCACAAATCGCCTTCACTTTCCTCCAAACATCTGATGCAGTAGTAGTTTTGTCGATTGATGACACGTATTGCTGCCAGGATCGTTTTTTCGAGTCTACATAAAACGTTTTGCATACGCCCTTTTCTTTCTTTTTATAGCTTCACTTATTTCATCATTCCACCATGGAACGGGTTTTTTCGTAAGTTTCCCAGATGTTTTGGGAATATATCTCGATGTCGACTCAATTATTGCATTTGTTATGGCGTCGACATCGTCTCCGGTAACTCCAGTTGTTTCCGGGAGTATCGTTCTAGCTGTGAAGCTCGTCCAGCCTGCCTTTTCAAATAACCATCTTTTAGGGATGGGATATATTGTTCTTGTAACATCAGTTACAATTTGCACCGGGAAATGATCGCTTCCATGCAGATCGTCTATGACATGGAAGCTGTCCCTCGGTGCTATCGATCCGCTTATAAGTGCAAGATCTATACAGGACGTCGATCCATCTCTGGCATTGAAAAAGGTTCCTGATCCGTCGTTTAAAATAATAAGTTCTGAATTCATCAGGAACCCTTCCAGTTCTCTTCCACGGGGATCTACTCGATCTGATCCCCAAAGAGAATTATGAGCATTAAAGTCACCCACCAGTAAAACAGATGGGGGAAGCTCGGAAATTAGTCTTGCTATGTCATCCTTATTCCAATCAAAATACGGCAAGTATATGCTGCAGACAGTGACCTGGAGCGGACGCTTCATTCTAACGGCGACCGCTTGTAGGTTTGTGTTTAGAACAACCGCTTCGGTGGTAGCTCTAGTCGATGTTAATATAGCTACTCCACCTCTAACTCTTATATTTGGCGGTTGATCTCGCCGAAATATATCGAATCCTTTTAATTTAAAATTTTCATTTCGGCGGAAATGCGTTTCTTGCAGACATATACAGATCGGGTCTACATCATGTACCAACGCTTGGTACATGGATGTTTGAAAAACATCCATTGATGTTCCACTGTGCTACCGACTCGCTAATTTTAAATTAAATTATGACGTAGGTTTTCCTTTCGGCCATCCTTTTTTTTCTCTTCTTCTCCATCCTACGAACAGCATCGTGTTCGCGGAGAAGGTCGTCGCCTGTAAGGCTTCCGGTCTCCGTATCGGAGACCACCGAAGCCGCCGACGACGACGGGCATGGATCGGCACCGGTTACAGGCGCCGATTGTGGGGCGGCAACTTGGCCGACCCCAGACACGGGGGTCGCACCGGTCACCGCCTTGTGGAGGGGGGGACACTCGTCCCCCCTGTGAAATTTTTTGTGGCCTCTGAGGCTTAGAGGCCACTTCAGATACAGGAGGCTTGGGAGCCTCCATAACAGACTCTGTAGCTGTCACTTTCTTTTCATCGACTAAAATCTCACTAAGACGGACTTGAATTTCAGGTATAGTGTCCGTTTTCTTCTGTATTGGAGCGACTTTCTGCTTTGGAGATGTGTCTTCAGGAAGCTGTACAATTATTCTTGGCTTAACAGGTTCTTTAGTGCTGAGAGGCTTCATTTTCTTTTCAATTATCCTCTCAATTAAGCCAGCCAAGGTAGGTGCGAGTTTGTTGATGATTGCACTCTCATCAACAGCAACTGGAGCAGGAGCAGGAACAGCAGCCGCAGCCTGAGCATAGGTTGTTGTTGCTCTAGGTCTGCGGGCGTTTACGATCTTTTTTGCTTCAAAGTAGCTGACTTTTTGCAGGGATTTTACTTCCTGCACAGCTACTTCGTCTTTGTAAACAGGACAGTTCCTGGATCTGCAGGAATGCTGTCCTCTGCAGTTTATACTGGTAGGAGGCTCCTTACACGGCTCTCCTTCATGAACTTCATCACCGCACACGCATATTTGCGGCCTCTCACACCTAACAGCGGTGTGTCCAAAGCGTTGGCATTTAAAGCATCGCATTGGTTGCGGGACAAATGCCCGCACATCCAACCGATGTATGCCCGCTCTTATCTTCTCCGGCAAAGTAGGCCGGTTAAATGCAAGAACATGGGATGCTGAAGGTAGGACTTCACCATTCCTTCTCATGTTCAACCTCCAACATTCTAATACTCCTTGCGGCGCTAATTCTTCTACAATTTCCTGCTCCGTACAGTTAAGAAGATCCCGACAGACCACAACACCCCTTGAGGTGTTGAGCGTGCCGTGGGGATCAACACGTACAGTTAGTTCTCCAATTTTTTTGAGACCTAGGATCTTCTGTGACTGTATATCATTTACAGTCTCTACATGAAGTCCTGTGAAAGTTTTCCTAATTTCCTTAATAGGGCCTCCAGCACATTTTGTTATTTCTCGAGCGATGAGGAATGGACTCACCCTCGAGAAATTACCGTCTTCTTTTGTAACAACTAAGTATTTTGGCTTTGGAACGTTGTTTTTGAAGAAAGCTTTTTGCAAGCTTTTCCTAGCCTCAACTTCAATTTTACGAGATTCCGCGCTCTTTCTCCGTTTTGCCTCAGACGAAACGGCCGGTTCTAAACGTGGGTGTTTCCGTGAACCCTCTGCCACGTTTGGTTGTTCAGTTTGCATGAACAGTTCATCCCTGCTGTAGTAAGGCTAGCCGCCGGGGTACACCCCCACTCCAGGGCTACCAACCCTGGAGGTCCGTTCCGGTACTCCGGTGGAACCGGCATATGTCCTGGCAGAGAGCGGATGCGCAGTCTCTGCACTGACTCCAGGCCCTTACACACCAAAGCTTTCAGAGCTCCCATGCTCCGAACATGGGCACCTTAAATACATGCTTGCCATCGCGGGGGGCATGTGGACGACGAAAGGTCTCCGTTACACCTGCAAATAACTTTGACCGTGGCCGCCACATCGCCAGCTCTAAAGGCGATATTAATCCATTTCCATAATCGTTAAGAATTTCGTATCTGCAGGTGGCCGCAAAGTCCAGTCCTGTAATTCGGCCTATAGATGAAAATCGGCCGAAAAAAGCATATCCGAGAAACAACACTCGGAACCCCGTTAGCCAGCTATATGTAATGTACTTAAGTACAGCTGTTGCCGCCCTGGACGTGGAACGTAGAAGTTATGTTCCGGACGTGGGGATTACCTACCTCAGGGCAAATTAAATAATATTAAATTACCTTAATAATATTAAATTAATTTTACGGTAATTATTTTTATTAGTGGATATTAACAACTTGCATTACTCAACAGAGTACTTTTTTTTTGGTCATGTTTTAAGCCTATTACATCTTAAAAGCACGTTCTTTCATCTCATAATAGAAATACTTCTTGATAAAATGTGTTTTTTTTCCTATAAAAAATAATCACTAAAATGACTAAGTCGGATACTAAAATTGCTTTAGGAGGTGTAGATTATTTCCTGCAAGTAATTTTATTCATTATTGTATCTTTTTTTTTACCTACTACAATCTTTATTATTCTTTTATGTAATAATTTTCTTAAGAATTGCTGTACTTCTATTAATATTATTTTAATTTTTGTAGCTCTTACTTTCCCTGTAACGTAATCAACAGTCTTTTTTAGTCCTTTGTTATTTTCTTGAAGGATATACGTTGATTAGAAGTATAGCTATTTATAAAATTCCTATTTAAAAACATATTTATCGCTTCATTTATTACAAGAAGGATTGATTATATTTGAATTAAATTCTTGTAAACGTTATTTAAAATTAATAGTATACAGATTTTTGAAGATGTATTTATCAAGTTAGATAACCAAATTGCGAATTTTTATTTTTTATTTTTTTTTAACAACGTTTTTTTAATACTACATCGTTTATATGAAATAATTTTTATTTTCATTAAAGTTAAAATAATGTTTTCTTCTCTTTCATCTTATGCATGAAAGGTTGTTCCCGTTGCTATTTTTGTTAAGGATAACCTGGTTCTTTTTCATCAATTATCTTGGATAGTTCAGTAAGAAATAAATTGAACTTGAATAGTGACGCACAATAGGTAAGAAAGTAACGGGATATAGGGGGATACGTAAGTTCAAATGTCATCATAACAACATCATAAACCATATAATGTGATCATATCTAAAAATAATTTTATAGTATATCTTAGGCGTCGTACAAGGAAGTTGTGTGACGTTGTGCATATGCGTTGGATTTGTCATCTGCAATATTTATATTTTTGTAAACATTCTTTTTTTTTTGAATGACAGCTTGGGTAATAAACAATTCAGTGATTTGTCATTCCTGTCTCCGGTCATATTATTTTTGTGTGCAATGAAGGTACGAGTTTAAAGGTCACATAACTCAAGTGATTTCTTTGAAAAATTTACCCTGTTGTGATTTGCTTTAAACATTTCCTTTAATTCATCGAGCATGAGTCTTTTTGCTAAATAAAAAAATGTCAAAATTAGGTATGTTTTTCAGAGAGAGAAAGAGAATATCTACACTCTTGGTCTTATTAGTTTACTTTTCTTGCGCATAAAATATTACAATACGTCACTTGTCTGTTTGTCTCTAATTACTTTGTGGTAACAATCTTCGCATCTTAGGAAAAATTATTTTCTTCTATATTATACATGGAAATGTATAAAAATTCACAAATGAATGTGGATTTTTATATGTGCAAAAAAAATTGATTTGTCTTCAACATTTTATACTACTGCGACCTTTTATCTTTTAAATATATATATATATATTTTTTTTTTAAATGTATAACACAACACTTCACTTTACGCACTTCTGATGTGATTGGAAAATATTTAAATTTGGCCTGAGAAATATACCACGGTATAATATTCACCGGAACAGAAGTCAAAGATGTAGTCACATACCCCATACTTTTTGTACGTATTTGTTTTCTGCATTTTCAAAAATGCAGAAAACAAACATGCTTTTCAGCCTGCTGAATCTGTGATATTATTTAATTTATATATAAACCCTGATTAATTCTACTAATTAGTAGTTTTTTTGTTGATTTTTTTTTCTTATTTACCTTAATTACTTATATATTATACCTGATTATCAGTTTACATATTTTGGTTTATTCTAAATTTTTATTCATAACAATTAATGCAAATAATATAAATTCATTTTTTATTCTAACACCTAATTTTTGATTAAAAAAAAATGTTAACTGCAATAATTTCTATGTTATGTAGTCTTAGATTAAGACTGATGAAAGTTTTTTTCTGTTTTATTTAATAGAAATTATTTGTGTAAGTCGAATTTTATTATTATCATGACGTCTTAGTTTTGCTTTAATCTAAAGAGCTCTAGACATTTATTACTCTGCTTAATATTGAATATTTTTATCATGTAAGAAGTTACACTGAATGTATTATGACCAATTTTACATGCAATAAAAGGGATTTCTGGAAGAGTGTCTGGGTATTATTTGTTCGTAGAGTACATTCAAATATTTCCAAAAGAATTTACAGTTTTGTAACAAAACAACTTTAGTTATATTTAGAATTTCCTTTGCTCCATCAGCTTTTGTTGACAAGTCATCTTGATAATATGAAATTTCTGCAAACCTGCTGACGTTCCGGTTTGATTTTGTTCCAACTTTTTTAAAAACAAAGTTCTATATAATATCAAGTTTTATAAAATTATTTCAGTTTCAAGATAATCAAATTTTATAACATTATTAATTTTTTGTTTACATTAGGATTTAATAACTACTGATGTTATGTATTGATTTTTATTAATATCATCATGTAATTAATCAAACATTTTGAATTTTATTTTAATCAGTTTATAGCATCAGTATACAATATATATATATATATATATATATATATATATATATATATATATATATATATATAGTAAATGCAATGTATTTAAAAACCATTCCACGAAATATAATCATAGCGTAAAAAAGACAGCTGTATTTTTTTTGTAATAACCATGAAAACTCCCTTTTTTGATATTATACATTTTTATTAAATTTAATAATGAATATACAGCTGTAACAGTTCGTTATTAATTTTTATTTTATAAATTCAGTAATATTATCTATAATATTAATATTTAAAATAAAATAATGTAATTAATAATATTAACATTAGTATGCCAAATTTTTTAAAGTATACCCGAAAATTTCCAATTACTATGTTTTTTTTTGTTTAATGATAACAATTTTGAAATAATAATATTTTTCTGCTATTTTAAAGTTTATCATAAGTGTCATCATGGATTAAAATTCACAATAAAAAAAAGTTTATACCTGTTAATGATCTATTTCCTTTTATATTTGTAAGGAAGTTGAAAACGTTGAATTTTTATTCTCGCTGCATCAACCACCAACAATGTAATATTAAACAAAAATTAAATATTTCTGCTCAACCTAATTTTACTCGTACTTTAATATTTAACTTTTAAAAACTGAACTTTAATGAAGCCATCGCTATCTGTACGGAATGCTAAAGTTCTGCCGGCTTATAGTACAAAAAAAGTTTATTCTGAATGTACATTTAGATGTTCCTTTTCAAAATGGTCTCCTTAAATGCAACACTCTGTTTCCAGAGCTTGATCGATTTTTCAAACATGAAATTCAGACCATCTCTCGAAAGCACCTCGCATTTCGACTCTATAGCTTTTACGACTTCTATATTCGTTTCAAATTTTCGCCCTTTTTGTCCTTCTTCATCTCTGAGAAACAGCCAATAGTCGCACGGAGCTAGATCTTTGCTGTTTGGTAGGTAAGAAACTCTTTTCATTTTTCTTTCGTTCAAAAATTTTCAGACTACCTGAGCAAAAAGAGGGTGCATATTATCGTGATACAATAGCTGTTCTTTAATTTTTTTCAGGACCTTTTTTTCTTCTGAAATGAGTAAACATTTTCTTTAGCTCGTTGATATATCAAAAACCATTTCCAGACGTCCCTGTAGGTATCTGATATATTAAATGAATTCTTCATATTAAAAAAAAGATCATTATCACTTTACCCGCGCTGTATGCAGGTGTAGTTTTTTCAGTGCTGGTGAAAAAGAGTTGACTTCCATTGGGAGCTTTGTTGTTTCATCTCAGTGTCATAATGGAAGATCCAAAACTCGAATCCTTCTTTCATTAGCGAGCGAGCAATTCTTTGCAGAATACTTATAAGTGGTACTCCATTTGGTCAGGTGTTAAAGAGTCACGGAATCCAACAACACGCAACGCGTTTCACATACGTCCGTTTGCTGAGTATATTGTGTAAACTGCTTTTTGAGATATGCAGCAGTTCACCCAACTACCGCATATCTGTACGACGTTCTTCACGATTGATGATGCTCGCTTGTTCACCACATCATCATTATTCGATGTGGTCGGTCTTGTCATGACTTTCCGCTCTCGTAAAGGTTCCACGCTCTCTCGTCCGACCAAAAATGCGGCATGTCAACGGAAACATGTTTCAAGTGATACACACTTTTCACTGAATGCTTCTTTCAACATTTTGTACGTTTTGGAAGGCTGATTTTTTTTTAACGAATACACGTTGATCGAATACATTGTTCTTTGACTACACGATTACGTTAATCGATATTATTTTCCATATTAGACGATTACCCAACACACTTTACGCGAACAATCATTGATACTCAATGACTATAACACATCAACTTGAAATTGATGCAGTAAGTTGACAACACATATGGCTACTTGTACGCATGCAGGACTGTCACGTTGCGCGCTTTAAATTTACCTACGAAAATCAGCGTTATTATTTTTTGGACCGCCTTCGTATAATTATTTTAGTAAAAAGAAGAATTAAAATAAAAATTTTACAATAGTGTATTAAAAAGTTATGCATAATAACCTCTTTAATTTTTAATTTATTTCTTAATTTTTAATTATTTTGAATTCGTAACGAACTAAACATAATTTGTTAAGTTCTCTGTGATTTGTATTCACTGAGAAAATCTTCGTTAAAAGTGGAAAAGGCTATAAAAGTTAGTTATTTGGGATTTTAGATACATCCGTTTAGAATATCACTTCAAAATGTTACAGAAGTCTGTTTTCAAATTTTATGAATCTTAATCATCCAAATTATCTTGGCCTTTAAAATCAAAGTTCTAAAAATAGACTGTTTTTTTTATTTTATTTACTTACTAAAAAACCTCTCAAATAAATGTGTGAAATTTCAAATGGATTTAACCAAAGTAAAACTAAATCATTATTTAAATCATTACGTTTACGATTAGAAAATCTGACAGATCATTTCTGAGATGTTTCGACTACACGTAATATTTATTTGATTATTATATCAAATACATTTGATTTAATAATACATGATTTAATCGAATACATTTGATTCATTATAAACTGGAAGTTTATAATGAACATTTTATGCATAATATACTTATAAAAACTCGAAACTCTTTCTTATGTTCATTCTTACATAGTTAAATAACTTGAAAATAAATGGAGCAGTAGTGATCAATTTTACTCTCATGAGAATTACATACTGTTCATTTATTTTTGAGATATGTACCGAAATATTATAATTTCGTATCAGAACAGTGATGTATTAAGAGGATTGTAGTATATTCAGATATTCTTGATATATTGCAACATTGTTTTATGTAATACAGTAATCTCTCTTAACTATGAAAAATGAAATAGTGTATAGAAATATATCTTCCACTGTTACAGTAATATGTGTACCTATATATTGAATCAGCAGAGCGTGAATGCGTGCGCGGGTACACAGTTTTATGTACATGTGCTATCATATGAATACAATTTTGTTAAAACATTTCCTCTTGAATTTCATTTCATGAAAAGTTAACTAATAGATAAGTGTTATTTTGTACGGTCGGTTTCATAAAATATAAGATACCGCCTTATTTTTGTATATAGTTTATTTCTCATAATTTTACTACTTTTATATAATATAAAAAACATATTATTTTTCCAGTTTTATTGTCCAATAAAAAACCCGTCTAATATTAAATTATATTATTTCATTTACCACTGAAGATAAAATTATAAAAATACACAGGATCGTCACGTACTACGTAGAATATATTCTTATGATGAACTGTTCATATATATACATTAAACACATACGATATGCGCTCGCACATTTATATATAGAATAGAATTGAAAAAAACTAATTTAATTGTAACAATATTTTATGTAACTTTCATTACAAATAAAACTTAATTACAAAAACAGATTACTACGTGACTAAGAAGTAAATTAAGAGTATTTATGTTTTTTATTCCGTATAAAATACATATTTTTATATATTTTCCGTGTTTCCTCTATCAGTTTGGTTATCAACTATGTTTCATTATTGGACAACAAAAATTAATTTTGCGCTTAGAGATTTTACTCATCGACCATATGTATCAGATGTACACTTGTTTTATATGTTTTCTGGATTGTATTTGTTTATTACGGCATATACATTGCTATAAATAAGTTTAATACGTGTTTTTTTCTTCATTGCATTTACTTCTATTACACTAATCTTCTTTCTGTAGTTCCATCCTTGATAAGCCCCATTCATTCACTGCTTTGCAGGACGTTCTTTTCTCCACGAGTCCATTTTCATATTTATCCAAGAGTCCATTTTCAGATTTTACTGGACTGACATCAAAGTCCCTCCATCCTACATAAATTCCTATTTCGTAAAACGTTTTCTACATTTCAGTTCCATCAAAGCTGTTTATATCCTTTTCCATATTTCCTAATTTTGTTTGCGGCTCATGCACGTGACCCCTAACTTTTACCTCCAAAAATTCATCTTTAAAAATTTTACCCTTCTTATTCCATTTTTTCAAATTCTTTATTTCATTATCATACGTAGATAAACTTACATTTCCATTTTATGTTTTGTATTAACCTAATTTCTTTTGTCAACACAGAATATTGTGGTATTACTTTCATTTCAGGATAAATCCTGTTTGATACCAGTTCTTAGTTGTTTTTCTAGCTCAGTATTACTCCTACATACTTGTATTCTAGACTTTATTTACCTTTTTATTCTCTATTCGCAAATTATTGTTTAATTATACCAACTGATTCATGTCAAGATTGTAAAATTACCAGATCACTCACAAATAGAAAGATACGTAATTAATTTCTATCTTCACTTAAATCAGTGGTTCCCAAACTTTTCCGAGACGCGGTGTCGACTCGGAAAATGTTTCCATGGCGTCCTACCCAAGTAAAAGTATGAATACTCGTATGTAAGAGATAAAAATAAATGAAATTCGTGTGTCTTTACTTTATCTTTTATCTTTTTACTTTATTAATATAAATTAATAATTATAAATGTCTTGGTTCACTTAATTATGAAGCTTTTACAATATTCCGCCGGCGGCCCTGTGTGCGCCGCGGCACCCCGGGGAGCCGCAGCGCACAGTTTGGGAATCACTGATTTAAATACATGATATCTTATTTAATGATCTTTGATTCATTGAATCATTAAATTCTTCCTCAAAATAAATCATGACGTTCAATCAACAACTTTCGGAAAAGTCAACAGTGATGTCAAAATCCCTTATTTTCTCCGAATATTTAAAATATATCATTACCTGCTGATATTTTACTGATTTACAATTGTTCCGTTGCTTACACGTTCTATATACTTTAGTTTCCAGAACTTAAACAACCTTATTTTACTGATAATCATGGTAATCATACATTAACACATCAGGGTGGTCGAAGTCGGCGTTCTCAGGTTCAAATCCTAGTAAAGGCAGTTATTTTTAATACGGATTTGAATACTAGATCGTGTAAATTGGTATTCTTTGGTGGTTGGGTATCAATTAATCACATTTCTCAGTAGTGGTCGACCTGAGCAAGACTAAACTTCATTTACATTCATACATATTATCCTCATTCATCCTTTGAAGTGGTGTTTCCAGAGGCTAAACAGAAAAAGAAAGTGTACTTGTGTATGGTATTCACCCACGTTTTCTTAAATTTCTTTAGTTCAGATGGCTTAGTACAAAAATGGGTTACCTATAAAAGATTACCCGCTGTGAATCCATTTTGCTCTTCAGAAAGTTATTTTTTCCTCTATTCTCTTTTATATAATTCTCATACACAGATACCTCATTGTAGCAGATGCATTGACTATAATTTTTGTTCAATCTCTCATGTCTACTGCTAGCTATAAGAATCAAATCATAATATTTTGAAACATGTCATATTCTTCTCGTGGTAGATAATCATTCATTAGAAATAACTAACATTAACACAAGAACTGGATTCTTTCTTAAAAAATTCGCGAAAAAATGATTAATTTTAATTTTTGTTTTTCTTGTCATTGTGTGTATGTATTCTTTCGTAAAGAAATGTATCTGGTCACTAGCCTCACTATGATTAGTTGATTGAAATATACTCTTCGTGTTCTTTTTTCAGTTTTAACACTCTCACGTTTTATGTACTATTCATAATTACGTTGATCGACTGGTTAGTACAATTTAAAAAATGCTGTCGTATAAACTTAACTTTCTTGTTTAATGAGTGAAGAAAAAAATTATTAATTGATTTCTTTTAACTAATAATGTTCTGTGAAATGTTTCTTATTCTAAATCTGTTGATTTTTTAACGATTACAGTAATACTTTATTTTAAATTATGATTTAGAAATTTACAATAAAATTATTTTATGAGATAAAAATTTACTTATACTTAATATTAAACGTAATATTATGTATAGCAAATTCTTTTTCTTTTAATAAAATACGGTTATACAACCTATTTATTTAGAATAATTATCAAATATATATGTATGCATATAGGATAGTCTTTGCTAATATTTTTAAAATTAAAAAAGGTAGATTGTTTAAATTATGGTATAAAATTTAACAATAATGAAAATTATACTCTGCATTAATTAGTGAAATTAGTAAATTATTACTTATTATATTAATTGGAAAAAAATAGTTTTATACAGTTATCATTTTACGGTTGCAGCTCAATGAAGCCAAAATACGAGCATAATGAAATTAGTGTATAATGAATGAACACAAATTATCCTATTTTAGCTACCAATTTAATATATTCCAGTCAATGATGCGCTCTGTGATTTTGAAAAGATGGACCGTTCCGTATATTTAAAATCTACTGTAGATAAAGATGGGAGATTATCGACCGAAATAAGAATTATCTTGTCGAAGGAAGTGCTTACGAAGTTGATGGCTGTTTGGAAGGATACGGCAGTCTTGAAGAGTACAAAGCTGGCTGCATCAGGTATTGTCTTCCTAGTAGTCGTGTACGACGTTGAGACCTGAATCATCAAGGTGGAATACCGGAGAAGAATCGATATATTCAAAATGTGGGCAACAGAAAAATGTTCCGCTTGCATTTGACAGAAAAGAGGACGAACAACTCTATTATAAACGAGCTGGGTATACAGAGGAGGTTGTCCGTAATATGCTTCCAGCGCATCCTTCGCTTTTTCAGCCATATTATCCGTAGGCCCGGCGAAAATTTTTAGAAGCTAGTAGTACAGGGAAAAATCGATGGTAGCAGGTCACGCGGAAAAATGCCGAAAAGTTGGCTGGCCCAAATTAAAGAGGCGGCAGAAAAAAAACCTTAAGCATATCGATTTGGTAGAAGACCGTGAACTATGGTGGAAAATTATCAGCGGGATTATGAAACGGATCATCTGTTCTGACATGACAGGAGGAATGATGATGATTGTACTAATAATATACTAATTACTTTAATTGTTGCAAAGTATAATTTTTATTATTGGTTAATTTTACACCGTAATTTAAATAATTGATTTTTTTACTTTCCCGACAAATAAGGATAGCTTTAATGTAGCTTAAACGGAAAAATATGATGATCATGTCAGAAATGGGGTATCGGGTTTTTCACAAATTTTTACGTTTTAGGATCCTACTAGTTTATCTAGGCAAAAAAAAAACAAATATATATGCTTACGTATGTACGTGTGTGTGTCGCATTTACTTTTGGCCTTACATCTCAGGAGTGACCGATTTTATTTTAATTTCGGTATATGAGGTATTTATTGACCATTTAATCTTTTCTCAAAATTCCTTAAGGGAAAAAACAATTTTGATTTTTTCAGAGGCATTTTAAAGAAAAATTTATTAAACCAAATTTGGTACAATGCATATATCAATGATGATCAAGCACTTTAAAATAAAAACCCCTAACTTATAAGACTGAAACATATTTTTTGTTCTTTTATTCTATCTCCCTTCGGTTTAAACCGTTTTCTTCAACTAGTTTTCCAGTTATTTGCTGGTCTGTCTGTGTACAGATTAACAACTGCAATCACCGCTACTAGCTTGCCAGACCTGATGTAGCTGCAGACGTAGTGCAGTGTAAGTGTAAATATACTGGTAAAAATATAGTCTTGTACAGACTCAGGTCGACCACTCCTGAGGCGTTTGGTTGATTGAAACCCAACCTCCAATTAATAACGGTATCCAGAGTCTAGCATTCAAACCCATATAAAAGCAACTGCCTTTATACAATGACTCGAATCTTAAAACTCTCGTCTTCGAAAGTCAATTGATTTTATTGTGAAGAGTTTAACCGTTCCCTTCAGTTAAAATATTTTTCAAAAATCTTTTGAAAGTTTTAGACCCCAGACCTAAAATACAGTAAAGTTTTTTGAAGATTCCTTTTTATTATTTTTTTAATTCTTTTAAAAATATTAGCAAAATATGATCTTTAAATATATTTAAATAATTATTCGAAATGAATGGGCTGTATAACGTATTTTATTAAAAAAAAAAAAAAACAAAAACGAGTTCACTATAATATTAATTAAACCATGTTTATCAATTATTTACGGGTTATTTTATTTAAAAAGTAATAATAAGCGTTACAATTAAAATAAAGTAAGAAACTGTTCAATGAAATATAAGTTTATAGCTATTGAGTAAACTGTAAGTACAACTGTTTAACTTCGACCGTTATATATTACCGTTGTTTTTCAAACGATTATCGTATTACACGGTACAGTTTCTAATCTGATTCATACGTGTAGCCGCTTTATTTTTTATTATTTAGTTTCTGATCGTTCGTTAAATCTTAGAAAAATACGGTAGGAATATTTAAAAGTTTTTTAAAAAAATTTACATTCTGAATTATTTTATTTTTATAACTACATTAAAAGTATTTAAACTTCATTTTCAATTAAAAACATTTTCGATAGTAGATATGGTTTACATGTTATATTGTAACTATAATTTTGTTAGCATATTTAATTTTTTCCCCAAAATAATGCATTATATTTTATATTATACATTATACATACATATTATACATTATATTATATTTACATTATAAAATAGTGGAATTATATTTTATTTTTTAATTAAAATAAAAACATATTTTTATTTCTATTTTAAAATAAAGTATTTATTTACTTTCTTTGAAAATTGTATTTTCTTATTTGTCTACATGCCTAAATTATATGGTTTTCATTTGAATTGAGCGCGCGCGCACGCTTGTGTGTAACGTGTTTTCAATTACAGAAAAAATCGCGTTTATTCGTTAAAAAAATTAATGATGTTAAGAATTTTAAAAAATTTTCTGCCTATTCTTTTACAACAATTATTTATGGTATGAATTTTATTTTAAATATTCAATCTTTAAAATACAAACCATTTAATAATTTTGCATTAGCCTTTTAATAGATAAAACCTTTTTTAATAATTTATTATTTGCTGATAATATGGTTATTCTTGCTGAAACTGAAGACGATTTACAAATGAGTCTCTAAATTTAGTAAGACGGCTATGGATTTTAACTGTAAAGTCATCTCCAGTAAAACGAAAATAATGGCATTCAAGGGAAAATAAATGGTTAGAGTAAGATAATATTAGAGTAGGTAACCCTAAAACAGGTAAGATTTTTTATTTACCAGGGATGTTGTTTAATTTTCGATCAAGACAATTATATAGATAACAAGTTGAATAAATTTCAATCAGTGTGTGAAACTATTTGAAAGAATCTCAGAAATAAGGCTTATTATCGGAAGCCATTAAAAATTTATAAAATAACAGCAGTACCAATTTTAAGTTATGGATGTGAAGCTTGAGTGATGAAATCTCGAGATTACAGTAGGATCCAAGGCATAGAGATAGATTTTTGAGATGATTGCAAGGATTGATTCGCATGGATAGAATAAGAAATGAAGATATTCGGACGGATTTGAAAATTTTCTCCATTAAGGATTGATTTATGTAGAAGTAAATGGACAGAGCACTTACATCGTAGGAAGAAAATCGATTCCCGAAACAGGCTGTACTTTAGGTTCCTTGTGGAAGACGTGAGAGGCTAACCGAGGAAAATATGAAGTCAGAACATTTCAATGACTTAATCCGAAATAAATAAATAATATTGTGATAAATCATGTTGTTTAACAATACTAATATACTAATATATATATATATATATATATATATATATATATATATATATATATATATATTGTCAAAATTTAATTTTATTTAGTTGGAGCCTAATTCTACAAAAATAACTTAATTTTATATGCATAAATAAAATACTTTTAAAAAAACTTGCAAAGTTAAATTTTATTAAAATATGTGACTTCGTAGATCGTTCTAAAGTTAAAATACATTTTCTTAAAAATGTTTTTCTAATATTTGAAGAAAATCTAATTATATTCCACGGTTTCAATCTTAAATTATAAATCTAAATAATAGAAAGCTATATTTTAATATCATAAACTTTAATTGTTATTACTAATACCTCTGGAGTGGTAGAGTGATGATAACAACCTTATAATCTACTCTATCCAGGAAAGAGTTATTGTATATAAAGAAAACCGCTTCAATATTAATTCACCTGTTCAGAAATTATATTGCGCAAATGCGCGTACACGCATACACACACAGAAAATACCCACGCACGAACAAATAAACTAAGAAACTTTAGCTTCAAATAAGCTACTCATAATTTTCATCGGGGATTAAAATTTCATTATGATTGATTTATGAGAATCAAATCTTAAGTTTTCTAATGTAAAACATTACATAAGTAGGTATTTTATCATTAAAACAGTGTTATTTTCTAAATACTATGATTTGGCAACTACATATGATTAATGTTATAGAAATATTATTATAGTTATTTTATTTAATTATGTAATTATTTTGTGCTGTATTTGATCTCTTATTATTCCAGTTATTTAATCGTTTACATTCCAGTTGAAATATTTATTATTTAACTATCACACATTACTAAGTCTGTGTGTTTGAAGTACTATAGAATGTATATTCAGATTGCAAAAAAATTTTAATGTATTAAAACTTTAATTTCTCTTTTTATAGAATTATACTTTTGAATTTATATAATCATAACAGTAGACAATTGAAAGAACAATAATTCTACATCGTATAAAACACTTAAATATTATTCTATATTAAAAGGGTATATCCTTTAATTTATCTGAGTTCATCTTTCTTTAAATTAAAATTTAAAAAAAAACATATGATGGTATGAGTCTAATATGTTTGATTACGTATTATCAGAGAGAAAGAGATTGAATTTTATTACTTAAGAATTCTAATTATCAGTAGAGACTTGTAAATAGCCACTGAGTAGGAAATTAGAGTCTTCGGATGAGTTCATACGCCGAACTCTTTTTACTAAATCATAAAATATGTTTAAAAATAGGGACCTTAAAATATGATAGCTGAATACATGGGGAAGGGCTATGAATGTAATATAGATCCAGTGAGGATTCAGCCAACAACCTCAGCAGAAATAAAAATAAGTCTAGAAGGATGGATATTGATAAAGGGTTGGTCTGTGTACAAGAAGATTGTGAAAGGAGACAAACGGTCTCACGCAATGGAATATCCCAAAACCATTGCTACAAAATTGGATCCATTGCCAAGAATCGCTCAAGATCATATTCAAGTTGGGAGCAATACATTACCGCCAACGGTTTTGCAATATTTATCTTATATATGCCGCAACCAATTTTTTTTCTTTTAAATACTAAACAGATACTAGGAATAGCTGAGTAGTTTCATTTTCCATCAGGATGATTTTCAAGAATTCTGTGAAATATGGAAATATCCAACATTTTATCCAGACTGCTGTTGAAAGATATCTACGAATAATAAAATTTACTGATGAATTTGGTAATTAGTTTTTATGTTAAAAAAGGTTCAAAATTAACCTCTGATCACAGCTACAATCGAGAACGTGAAGTACAATTAAAACAATTTCCAAATCTTTTTCCGTTTTTTTCTTCTTTTTAATGTATTTTCAACAATAATAAAATTTACCTTATCTATAAATTAATATTTATTATTATCATCTATAAAATCTCTGAATATATTTTAAATTTTAAAATGAATTAGCAATTATTATAGTATAAGAAAGAGGCTAAGAGTAATTTGTATAAATAATGCGCCCAAAGTCTAGTCTCAACCTAAAGGCAGGCGACAGTCGTTGGTGACCAAATCCTACAAGACATTCAAATTGCATTGTAACTAGATTTATGGCATATTCTGTTGATATAAGAATAAATATTAATATTGTCCAATAATGAGCATAAAAAAATAGTTTGACCCAGCGCCCATTGGAATATCTTATAACAATACGATTGAAATTCGACAGTGATGTGACGTTTAGAAGTTGACTGACTGTAAGCTTCAGAGGCAGTCCCACTGATATATAATACAGCCTGCCAAAGATAAGTAACAGTTGTCTCTTTGCCGAATAGTACTGTATGTTCCATTTTGTATTGTTTATCTGTCGTATGTTCTTTTTACGATTATTGTATTGCTCCGTTAGCTATAAATAATTAAATATTCTTTCAAAAATTTTATTTATTAATAAACTGTGTAGTCAATAAAAAGGTTCTGCGACTAACAAAATGAAAGCCTCTGCAGAAATGTAATATTCAATTTGCACGTTTAGTAGAAAAACGTCATTCCTTAGTTATATAGGAATCACCGCTGACATCGACAGGATAGGTTGTGTGCATAGGGAGTTTAGGTTATATTTTGGTATTTTTCGTTGCTACTTATGATTTTTGAATTCTTGAGTTTTTTGTTTGGGGATTTATGTTTGTGTTAGGTTGTTTTAGTTTTTAGTTTAGTTGTTCTGTTTTGTTAGTTTAGAATTATTTTTTTTTTCAATTTTGAACTTAGCCTAGCATTGCTAGGGGCTTGTTTATACAGCTGTAAGTCTGTTTACATTTGTAAGTTTGTTTACATCGGCATATTTACATTTGTACACGGAAACTTTTAGTGTTGTCAACCTGGCTGGCCCGCATCGGCCAAGTAGATAGCTCCAGCGTATGAGGAGGGGTTCACTGCTATCTCTGATAGCAGTGGAGCTGAGAGTTTCGCTGACATGGTCGTGGAAGAGTTACGGCGTGCGGACAGTTTAATCTCTAGGTGTTCTGGAAGAAGGCGGGGGATAAGTCGAATCGGCGGCGGCGGAAGACTGTCAATCCGGTAGTTTTGACCAGTGGAAACCTTGGGGAAGGATTTCCGTCTGTTCCGATGGCAGTGTGGGTGAAGAACGACGTTCCTTTACAACTTCGGGGAAGCGATGGAAGAGGGGAAGACCTATGCGGACCTTCTCCGCTTCGTAAAGGGTGCGGTGTCGCCAAGGGAGAAGGGAGTTCTATCCGCAAGGCAGGGTCAGGGAGAAAATTTGCATCTCGGGTGCGTGCTGACGGTTGTGTTGCAGGACAACTCAGCAAAGACATTGTGGAGAAGGTCGAGGGCACCACTTCTACATTAATTGGGAAGGGTGGCAGGAAAGCTCATGGGTTTGTCAAGGACTTAGCCGTATACTAAAAACGAGGGATGAGTTCATGAAGGAACTTCGTAAGGTCATTAGGGAGTCAGTGTCTGTGGAAATTCTGTTTATGCGACCGGCCTACGGGTCAACACAGGTACGGTACACAGGTACAGGTACACAGGTACGGGTCAACACAGGTGGCAATTTGGCCGTGCCACCTCTTCTTGGGGAGAAACTACTCTCCGACGGGCGCATCCGCATTGGCTGGGTGGCTTGTCGGGTGACCCGACGTGCCTCAGATGACCTTTGATTTCGGTGTTGGGGTGCAGGGCATAGGGCATGGGGCCAAGTTTTGTCTTGCTGCAGACCGAAGTGGTCATTGTTTTGCCCGAGCTATGGCCGGCCACGTGAGGAGGGACTGCCCACATGAATGTCGCTGTTTGTCATGAAGATCGTACGGACATGTACCCGAAGGTCGAGGATGTAAGGTGGCCTCACCTGCAGCTGTGTGGTACACAGCTGCGCTGTGGTATCTGCAAGGGATACCCTCATCCGGGAGGGGTTGGTGGCTCCAGCGTCATCTTCGATGATCAGGTGGGGACTATCTTACAGTACCGTTGGGGAGAAAGTAAAACCGTAGTCGCGGCGGGGAATCCCTTTGGGGTTCCTCATTAGAGGCGAGGCGTTAAGACCGGAGTCCCGGTGAGGGGAACCCTTTGGACTCCTCTCATATGAGGTATGGCAAGCAAGGAAGACGGAGTCTCGGCTGCCTGGGCGGGGCTTGTGCCCTTCCGAGGTAGTTTGAGGCGATGGAACCCCTTGGAGTTGAGCTTATGGTTAGTCGCGAATCCGGCTCCAAGGGGCGAGGAAAAATATTCTTAGTTATATGATTTAAAACACTCAACCCGTCTTCTTTTTCATTTCTCTGAAATACGGATGCACCCAATTTCGCTGTTTATTGATATTTTTTGATATTATAATTCCTTATATTAATAGAAGTTAAAAATTAAATGTCATCGCCAGAATGAAAAGGGCGATGATATTCTTGTAAGCTTTGACGCAAGGTAATGTTTTTAATAATAAAAAACTTGTATCACTAAACGTTGCTGTCATGTTGCTACCAGATCATTTCTAGTGTAACTCTAGTGGGTATTTTTACTTAAATGAATACATTAATCCAAGATACTTCAGTAATTTCCTTCAGCAATTTTTTTTATAATCTCTTTTAAAAGGTTAAGCATTACAATCTTTTAAAATCCGTTTAAAAGACTTTTTTTTCATTAATTAAAAATAAACTTTAACTCATTTACTTTAAATTATTAAACACGTATTTTAAAAATGTAAAATTTAATTCTTATTAGTACATCGTTCCTTTTTTCTCAAGGAAATATCGTAATCGCGAAAAATTTTGGTTTTCAGATTTCAACCGAAATATCTATTTTAAACATCCCTGGATGCATTTTGACTAGTTTCGGCGTGACGTCTGTACATATGTACATATCTCGCATAACTCAAAAACGATTAGACATAGGATGTTAAAATTTTGGATATAAGATTGTTGTAACATCTAGTTCTGCACCTTCCCTCCTGATTGCAATCTGCTTGACCAAAAATGTCAAAAAAATTTAGATTTTGAACTTTTTCTTAACTGCAGTAATAAGCCCTCAGCGAAAGCTTTTCAACGATATATCACAAGTGGTACTTATTTTCATTGGTTCCAGAGTTATAGCCAAATAAAAATTTTAATTAATGAAATATTTGGAGCTTACAAGGGGAAGGCACTTCGGTTCGAATCCGACTTCATTTTGTTTTTTTTTTTAACTTTTGTTTTTTTTACTTTAAATATATTGATTTGTTAATAATTAACAGATGATTGTAAAAAAATGTTTACAAATATTTCAATAATAACAATAAAAAAATATATATGAAAGTTTAAGTGATATAAAATTTTATTTACTTTTCATTTAAAAAAAGTATATATCTAATATAATATAATATATCAATAATAGAAAGTTTTTTAGTTATTTAACAAGGAAGTCATGTGGCGTTCACATCAGATTTTTATACTTGTATTCTTTGTATCTTTGAAAAAATTTATTTTAATTTATATAATTATTTGGGGAAAGTATTTGTTGGATAAATGAAGATACTACTAAGTTTTTGAGCTCTCTAATATTTCCTTTTAATTTAAGCACCTGTATAAAATTTTTCTTCTATTTTTTTTCAGTAATATTTCAACTAAATTAACGATTATAATAATTAATATAAAATTAATAACTATACTTTATATAATTATTACTATAAGATCAATATTAGTTATGATTAATTTTTTTTTTTAATATTTTTATTTTGGATATAAATTTCCTCTATTTCATTTTTAGGAATAAAATTTTATCTCTTTCGGTTAAATAATAAACAAAATCAAAAAAAGTAGACGATAAAAAATACTATTAAAAAAAAAATCAACTAAATGGTTGTGCTTTATACTGTTATACAGTATAAACTACATCAAATCAATAACAGTTAAAAACAGAAGTCTACTTTTTTTTTTACTTGCTGTGTAAAAGGAACAGTTACACAATTATCTTTTCTTTTTTTCCACAACACATTTTCTAAAACATTATAAAACATTTAAAATGCTATTAAAAATAAGTAATTTACTAATTTATTTAACAATTTAATTTTATTAAAATTTGTCGTAGAAAAAATAAAACTTGTTTGTTTACTAAGAAGTAACATTTTATTTATTTATTATAATGTATTATAATTATAATAATTATAGAATAACCACAAAGATTGTTTTAAAATTTTGATTTTAAAACAATAATTAATTTTTCGAGTTTTTTTTTAAATTTTGTTTATTATTATATCTGAGTTAATTTTATTTCTGTGTAAATATATTTTACTTAATGTACAATGATATCTGCTTTGTTATTTGGACTTCATGTTTTTGCGCAATTCTATATTATGAAAACTAAAAAATAATATTTACAGGAAATATTAATTACGTTAAAAAATTCATTTATTTCAAACAATATTTGAATAAAGCATTTAATTAGTTTGTAAGAGGAGATATAATTTTACATAATTATTCTTTGCATCTTTATAGAAATGTATAAGCTGACGTGAATTCCATATAAAAATAACAACACTAAAATTATTATGATTTTACTATTTGAATTTATTGCTTGTTTTATTTTTATTGACGGTTTGCTGTTTTGATTGATGAATCTAAAACAAACCAGACACAAATATTCAATATTGTTATAA
Source organism: Lycorma delicatula (assembly GCF_047948215.1). Taxonomy (NCBI): domain Eukaryota; kingdom Metazoa; phylum Arthropoda; class Insecta; order Hemiptera; family Fulgoridae; genus Lycorma; species Lycorma delicatula. The sequence continues at coordinate 62,406,746 of NC_134460.1, read as the reverse complement.
AAGATTTAATTAATACATTATTAAATTTAGATATTTGAAATCAGCATCAGTTGGAAATCATTTTGTGTCTACGTCAGATACGTCAAATTAAGTTTGAGTTAATTATTTTTTATTGTTTAGTGAGCTTTTTGAAGTTGATGTAATTTTTTTTACATGATTTATTTTTATTTATCAGTATATATTTAGGCTACAAATGAGCTCAATATATTAATGAAATATATAATTAACTGTGACTGACGGTAAACAAATAAAAAATATCTTCAGAATTTACCTAAAAGAAATTTATCACGAATCACGTAAGGAACTATTATTTTTTTTAGAAAAAAAAATCATCGAAATCGATGTATGTCCGTCGTTAGGTTTTAATCAATTTATTAAAAAAAATCGATCATATATGAGGTATATTCCAGTTTTTGAATGAATCGAAATATGTAAACTAATGTTATTTAAGTTAATATCTATTATATTAAAAGAAATGAATAGACTGGATCAACAGTAAATTGGAAAATAAGATTACCCTGAAAAACTGTTGACGATAATGATTTACGTAAAATGTTAAGTTAAATGGTCATTCTGATGGTTAAACTATCCTCGGTAATAAAACAAAGAAAGAAGAGATACATATTAAAAATTAAAAAACACGACTTCCGAAAAAAAACATTGCACTGCTCTTTAATGTAGGATAATTGAAGAGCATGCGGGTGACAATTGTATATATTTATTTATTTTTAAAAAAATCTATTTAAATATATATATATATATATATATATATATATATATATATATATATATATATATATATATATATATACACACACATATACGAGGTGCGACAATAAAGTAATGAGACTGATTTTTCTTTGCAAGATGTGGCAACCCTGCAGCTTGCGTAGGCACACCATCTTTGACCTTGGTCTATAAGCTACTTCTAGCTAGTCCAAGCGGCACATTGATGCAACTGTTCAGTCGTGAGTTGTGCTGTAATAAGTGAACACGTGTTTGTGTCTCTCGTCACAGAAATGAAACCGCAAAATATTGCTCAACGGTATGCCATTTCTTTTTGCGTTAAATCGGGTGAAAACGCGACGACAACTTACGGTAAGCTTCAGCAGGCTTGTGGAGAGGAGGTTATGTCAAGAGCTCAAGTTTTTCGGCGCCATAAAATTTTTAGTGAAGGTAGAACGAATGTTGAAGATGAAGACCGCAGAGGACGACCATCAACCTCACGGACAGATGTCAACTTGACCAGGGTGCGTAAAATCGTACGATCTGATCGAAGATTTTCCGTGAAAATGATTGCAGAAGAACTCAACATCGATCGAGAAACGGTTCGTTTAATATTAACTGAAGATCTTGGTATGAGAAAGATTTGTGCAAAAATATTCCCCAAAAATCTCACACAACAACAGCGAGAAACACGGAAAAATGTGGCAGTCGATCTGTTTGAGCAAACGGAAATCAATCCAAATTGTTGAGCCGTGTTATCACTGGTGATGAAGGTTGGTTTTTTCAATACGATCCAGAGACAAAACGCCAACGTTCGCAACGGTGCTCAAAGGGATCACCCAGACTAAAAAAAGCTCGCATGTCAAAGTGAAAACTGAAATGCAAGCTTGTGTGCTTCTTCGATTCCAAGGGAATTGTTCATAAAGAGTGGGTGCCTCCTGGACAAACAGTTAACCGATATTTCTACAAAGAAATTTTAGAAAGACTTCGTAAACGATTTCTTCGTGACCGTGCCAACATTGCTGATAATTGGATTCTGCATCACGATAATGCGCCATCCCATACTGCTCGTCAGTACAGCAATTTTTAACCTCAAAACAAATTTCAGTACTACCACAGCCACCTTATTCACCAGAAATCGCTCCGTGTGACTTTTTTCTATTTTCAAGAGTCAAAATGGCGGTCTAGAGACACCATTTTCAAACAACACAAGATGTCCAAAAAGCTGTGACGAGGGTCTTGGAGGATATTACAGAAGATGAGTTCCAGAAATGTTACAATCAGAAGCGCTGGAATAAGTGTGTGCAATCAGAGGGGAACTACTTTGAAGGAGACAACACTAAATATGACTAAAACGGTAAGCAACATTTTTTTTCACATCAGTCTCATTACTTTATTGTCGCACCTCGTATACTCGAGGCTCGGCTTATTAACTTTTCACACTAAAGTGTTACACGGAGACAAAAGGTACTATTGAGTTGGGTTGAGCACATGATAGCTAAAATTCTCCTCTACAAACCTGTGCTAATGCGTTGAAATCCGTTTACTCGTTTGTTTTCAATAGCAGTTAAAATAGCAGTTTTCAAGCAATTAAAATCGAGTACGACCAGTATGTCAACACGGTAAAAACAGCGCGCAGTGATCGAAATTTTAACACCAGAAAATATGAATCCTACGAATATTTTTCATCGTTTAAAAGCGGTTTACGGTAGTGAAGTATTGGTTGGTTTGCTTGGCATTACTTCCGCCACCAACCTATTGGGTCGCCCTAAAGCATTAGACCGAATGTCTGTGCCACAAACGACTACTAAGACTCTCGAAACAGGTTAGCGACCAGTGTCCTAAATAGTTCCTAGAGAGTACCTAAACAGCGTGAGCGGACTAAGCGCAGTGCTATACACCACCGGCTTACGTGTTCAAACCGCTCACTTGTCAGATATTTACTAAAATGGATAGGCGCACGCCGTCAGCTACTAAACATATATATGACGTCCATAAATTAAAATTTATTTCGTCTAGACAGTAATTCGCTGCCACGCAAAGGTCGCTGAATGCCAACAAGTACCTGACCACCATACTAAAGCGCTTGGAGCTTTAATTGGCTGGTGGTCAGCCATATCTCTAGGTTTAGTTTCCCACAGCAGTGCGATGGGAGTCTTTCCCTTAAGTAAACTAGTGATGTCGATTGAACAAAGCAACCACATCAAGGAACTCCCGCACGATCCTACAATGCGGCTCTCCCCGCTTGTGAGTGGTCAATTTAACCCTTGATCTCTAAGTTCCAGGGTGGCCTGGTCTCTGGCCTCCCCAAGAGCAGGGCAGTCAAACATCAGGTGTTCATTTGACTGGACCTCCTTGCAGACGCAGAGCTCATCAACTGCCAGGCGGAACCGAAACAGATATTGGTTCAAATTAACATGGTTGGCACCTGGGAACCAGTTTCCCTTAAAAACGAACTCGAGGCATACCATCCCTCCCGGATCCCATATAAAATTGTGCAGGGATCTTCCCTTAGCCGTGGTGTCCCATTCCAGCTGCCATGCATCCATCCCGAGGCTCTGCAACCTCTTCAACAGGCGGGAGATGGGCAACTGAACGAAACTTAGATCCGGTGCGTTGTGATTACCGTTCCGTTCCGGTACTGGCTCGGCCCGAAACTGCATCCCAAATACTTCGGCTTCCCGGCCTCATCGCAATCACCATATGGCTGCCCGAACGTTCACCACTAAATCAATTGGGATAGTCTTTCCCAATAGCCTGGTAGGCAGTTGTTTAAAAACACCAGTGCATATAATTAAGGCTCTGCGCTGGGCACTCCTTAAATTCTCAACAAGTGCTTTATTCATATCCAACCTATGTGCCAGAACGGTCGCCGCGTAAGCGATCATGCTTTCGAAGAAACCTAGGTACATCATGTAGATTTGATGACCAGACAACCCATAGTCCTTCCAAGCAATCCTCTTAAGTTTGTGCATTATTGAGACGGCGTCCGCCGTTACTTGCCTAACGTGGTTACTAAACAGCAACTTAAACACCTAGTTACTTATGAACTCTCACTCGCCTGATTACACAGCCTTTATACTTAATATGAGGGTTTCGACTCTACGATAATTTATCTGTGCTCTTGAGAATAATAAACTTCGTCTTGGGCACAGAAATGTTTAAATTTTGAATGTCCATCCAGCCCTCCGCGGTCGAAGAGAGACCGCGTTCGCTCGATCTTCCAGTTGCGGATTACCACAAACTATAAGGAGACAGTCATCGGCGAAAGCTTGGGCCGTGACCGCTGGGAATGTCAATCCCAGAAACCCGTCGAATACCAGGTTCCACAGCATGGGACCGAGAACGGAACCCTGCGGGCTTCCGTTGGTGACAGATTTTTCCACAACTAGGTGCTCAAGCTGATAATTTTTATTAATTATTATTTATTATTAATAATTGTATTACAGTGCGCAAGTATACTGACGGGTTAATTGTCTGCAATAACTCGATTGTTTGTCAACGGATCTTTACAAGTGAGGTGTCGTTTTGTTGAAAATAAAATGCTTAATAAATTGTGTAATAAGTAAAACTTTGTTCAAAGAAATAATTACAGAGATATTGATGATTCAAAATTAAGATGGACGCCATTTTAAAATTTTTGAAGGTGACGTTTTCAAACTTTTTTATTTTGTAGAATAAGACACAAGTCTTAGATTTGCCAAATTTAATTAAAGTAGGTTTACCCGTTCCTGAGAAATCTTTTTTTTTTAAATCACAAAATGGCGTCCAGAAGGAAAACAAAGCAAAATAGGACTTACGTCGATATGATCTTTTTTCCTTATTTTAGGGTCCTAACTCACTACTTGAAGTTCGGAGAATACGTCTCAGAACACTCTTTATACGTACATAAAAGCACATTACCCCCAACTTTTTTGTTTTTGGGGTTCTGGGTAATGAAACATCGAGAAATGCAAAAAAGTCCGTACCTCATATTTTGTCTGATTACCATACTTTCCTTCTTAGGCATAGCACTAGAGCTATGATGCCAGGAAAGTAAATGTGTATTTATTATTTAATTGAGTAAATAAATGAAAAGATTAATTAACAAATAAAAAGCACTTACAAAATTCTATAGAATGATTTAGCGTTGTTTTTGGTAGTAAAAAATACTTACAACAATTGCCGTTTTAGGCAATCGGAATGGAGTTTATTTTTTTTCTAATGTTCCAATCTGTTCAGCTAGTGAACAATAAGCAAGCCCCCACGGTCTAATGAGATGAGGATGATATGTAAATGAGGTGTAGTCTTGTACAGACTCAGGCCGATCAATCTTGAGATGTGAGATTAGTTTAACTCAAACTATCAAAGTAAACCGGTATTCACTGTCTAGTACTTAAATTCTTATAAAAGCAACTAACTTTTACTAGGATTTGAATCTTAGAACCTTCGACTTCGAAAATAGGATGTTAAATAACTGATATGCCACGACGAATTTACCTTTAGATCGGGCTGATCTAAAGGTAAATTCGTATTTTATTTTTTCAAATATTTTATGTAGACCACCATAAATATTTTATGTAGGGCTGGTGGTCTACATAAAATATTTGAAAAAATAAAATAAATTATTTGAAAATTTTAAAAATTGCCTAAATCTGAATTTATGACTGATATTGATGACACTAATTTTATATAAAACTGAAACCCTGTACACCAAGTTTAAGCCATGATGAGAAATCTAAATTTAAGGTTTTAGAAATTTAGATATTTTAAGCCAAATTTACTTTATTCCGATATCTAAATCGAAAATTATATTATATTCTAATAATAATGCTAATGATATCTATTTTATAAGAACTTTTTATTTGTAAGTTAATATTTTTTATTAATTTATTTTTTCATAAGTACTTTTGCTTCATCAGTATCTACTTATAATGATTGTTTAAAAATAGAAAAGATGCCAAGTTTTAGAATTTTAGAAAAAAAAAAAATTGTAAAATAGTTTTAGAACGTAATCTTATTTTTCAAATTATTATAATAATCGTTTAGTGTGTTTGTGTCTTTATTTTTATTGAATCAAAAGTTTCCAATACATTAGTCATATAAAATCGACTGGTGAAAAATTCTATTGATTTCCTTTCTTTGTTGAAATATAGCACATATTTTTAACTTTGATAAAAATTTACTTTTTAATCAAAACTGAAGACATTCACTATTGTTATCTTCGATAAAAAAGTACAACAAAAGAGAAAACAAAATTCCAAGGAACTTGAAATATATAAAAAACTGAACAAGCAATGAAAATGTGATTTCCAAATTTATAATTTTCAGTCAGGATATTTTTTTCACTCTTAATGAATTTTTTTACAGATCGATGCTTACTATATTAATAATTATATTTTATATTAATAATATAAAATTGCTATATACGTAATGGAAAGTATGCTTTGAAAAATAACACTATCGCAGTCTGTTTACATGAGAAATACATAAATTTATTTACATACAAAATGACTGAATTATTCTTCAATAATATTTTCCCAATGACAGATTGATTTTAATGTGAAAAACAAAAATTGAAAGAAGTTATATTACTGCTTATGAAGCAGTTTATCAAAAATTGTTTTTGAAATGAAAACTTCATTAGGCGCGCCGCGCAATTTTAGATGGGCATTGAAAATGTCTGATTCGTCAGCCTCATAAATGAAACATTCACTCATGTAAATTCGATTTTAGAGCCGATTTTAGCGGAGCGGGAAACAATATGATAAACAATGAATAGATTTGATTTGCAGGCTTTGAGATGAGGTGAGCACTCATTCGGGTAAAATCGGGGTGCCGAGTTTAGCCGAGTGAGGGAAAAACCATCTGCTGTACAGTGAATAAATATAATATGATCGATCTGTAATGCTTTTGTTGAGATACATACATTCGGGTAAATTCGGGGGAGCCGAGTTTGTCCGAACGATAGAGAAACGAGTCAGTTGGTCGTGGCGTGGCTTCTGTGCTTGTTGTGTTTAGTTTTACATTAGATACATTTATAATTGTTGTTCGGTGTACGTGTAATTATTCGTGTAACTATTATACCTATCTTTCAGTAAATATGTTTATTTTATCATCGTTCTAATACTGAAAAATATTATTGAAGAATAATTCAGTCATTTTGTATGTAAGTAAATTTATGTATTTCTCATGTATACAGACTGCGATGGTGTTATATTTCAAAGCATACTTTCCATTACGTATATAGCAATTTTATATTATTAATATATATTTATATTATTTATATATATAGTTTACCTATTTAGGTGACCAGTAGACACGAATTTCGTGTAAAGTGCCTCAAAAATATCAGCGCCAGTTACATCAGTATGTTGCCTCCATAAACATTTCGCTAGATATGTCTTCAAATGGTGTCTTGCCGTACGCCTATTTCCTTATTTCGCCACTTCGATAAGCCCCGTACCGTTAACATTTTTTTAACGTTTATCTTATACTTCTAAATTCATATCATAAATAATAAACTAATAAATAAATGATGCAAATTTACTAGAACAAGTAAAACGCAAAAAACCATTGGGTTTCTGTAAGGGTCTCCTATAACCGATAAGTACCCAAATATCTTTGTAGAGCCTCATTTATTATGCGATTATTATTGTTGCTAATGAAAACATTTTTATTCACAAAGCTATATTTTAACATTATAATGTGTAAGATAATACTAATGAATAAGATTAATTGAAATCGTCATCCATAAACAATTACATTATTAGGTAGATTTCAAAAGAAAGCTACCTATTGTAATGGATACGATGATTCGACTTCCGGAAAATCTCAACATAAGTTCGCGTTTTACATCTTCCAGACCCCAAAACCACCGTCAGTTCAAAAGTTTATATATACATTTATATGTATATATTTCACTTTCTTGTGGACACGATAACTGCCGTAATTTTGCGCCAATCACTTTCAAATTGATACATAAATTATAACGATCCAAAATCTCGGTTGAGTTCGGTAATGAGCAAAATTGGACCATAGGGGTGGAAATGGATCGGGGGGGGGGACTTTTTTGAAAAAGACAATATATCGCTATAACTTTCTTATTAAATAAAATATCGAATTCGTTTAAAGTTCTTACTATATTTTGGATAAGGGTCTAAAACTTATTTCAGTAAAGTTTTTGATATCGCCAACCATTGGCTCACGGGGTTGAAAAAATGGGGTTTTGATGACAAAAACATCATACCTTCCTTAATAAGCACAGTAAAAGGCTGTTTAATAGGCTTGTTAATTCTCTAAACATTACCTAAAACTTTTGTTTAAAACAACTTTTGATATAATAATTTTTCAACACTTACAGTAAGGGATGACAAATGTTGCGGGAATTAGGTGGGGGGGGGGGGGGGTTTGTCGTATGCTAAACATGTAAAACATTTTTTCACATGCAGCCATTGTTGTATTGAGTAAATCGGAAGTTTTTCTTAACGTTAAGTTGGAAATTTTTTTTATCTCCTTTTTTTCTTTTTCCTGTTTAGCCTCCGGTAACTACCGTTCAGATAATACTTCAGAGGATGAATGAGAATGATATGTATGAGTGTAAATGAAGTGTAGTCTTGCACATTCTCAGTTCGACCATTTCTGAGATGTGTGGTTAATTGAAACCCAACCACAAAGAACACTGATATCCACGATCTAGTATTCAAGTCCGCGTAAAAATAACTGGCTTTACTAGGACTTGAACGCTGTAACTCTCGACTTCCAAATCAGCTGATTTGGGAAGACGCGTTCACCACTAGACCAACCCGGTGGGTTTTTTATCTCCTACTTAGCACTGGTTAAATCTACTCCGCCTTCCGGCGTGCCGAGGGAAATTTTTTTTATATTTAAATATCTTAGTTCACATCTGGCAGACCATGATTAGGTAAAATATTACCAGTGCTTACCTCAATATTTTCAATTACATTATAATTTACGTTTAATAGGAAAAAACTTTCCGAAGAGGTTTTTCACTTTTAACAGTCTTAAATTCCTAGGTTTTTCTAGTATTTTATAAGTATCTTGTATCCTTCTGGAAATGGAATGATCATAATTTCAGGACAATCATTATTCTTTGATTATAATGTGAAAAATTATGGTTAGAAGAACAAGACATACTACTGGAGCAGTATGCCAAAAAATAATTTTAAAGTTAAAATCTCTTTAGGCGCGTCGCACACCTTTGGAATGGTATTGAAAAAGTCTGACCCATCAGACTGTTAAGTGAAATGCTTATTTGAACTTATACTTTGAGAACGAATATTAATCGTTTCACAGGTATAATTGATTGTAAAAATCATAAATATTTTATTTAACAAATTTCAGTTGGCATAGAAAAATAATTCAGTGTAAATAAATTATAATATTTATACACGATTAAATAATTGAAGGTTAGAATAAATCTTTGTTCTGAAATGCATGAACGATAATTCTTTTGAGCGTGCGTTCAATGTTGATCAATAGAATTTAACTGTATGAACTAAACTGATAGGAAAAAAACAGTGAAAAAATATCACAAGGTATTTTAAATATGGAAAATAAGCATTTTAACTAATTTATATAGATAAATGTAGCATTTAACTCATTTTATGGTTTACGTAGGAAATATTTACCTAGAAACACCTGTACGTAGTAAAATTGTGTTTTGGCTGAAATTATTAAACTTTTCTTAAAAAAAGAAGTTTTTTTCTTAGTTTTCTTTTACATTTTATTATAAATATTTAGTAAAGGAAACGTGATATACAGTACAATTTTATTTACTATTATAATAGTGGTATTGGGTATTTCAGCTACGAAGTTAAAATTGCTTTGTAGCAATTGGACAACAGAAAGACATTAGCAATTTGAATGACTGTCAAAGAAGATGTGAATTTCACAAAGAGGGGAAAGGAAATAAAAAGAACTCTTTTATGAGATCGTAGACAAAGAGGTATTAAATTGAAAAAAGATGGAATACGAGTGAAGGAAAACATAAAGCGGTCAGTGCCAACCGCAGAACTGCAGCCTACTGCGAATTCCTTTGCTACCGGATGCTCCCATTCGTTCTACAGTTGTATCTTACCTTTTTTCTTCTACAATCGATTGCAGTTAACCTCTAGAAATCTCATTTCTGTCATTTAACTACTCTACAGAATTTTATGTTTCAACATATCCTTGTTATTTTTCACATCTTGAAATGTTTTTATACGTATGCTCTGTTTATAACGCTTGGATTATATGGGTTTCTGTGTTGTCTAATTAAAAATTCAAGCTACAATTCTATAGAAAAAATTTCTGTATAAATTACCTAATTAGTTTTCATAATGAATAAATTTTTTTTCTCTATTACAACGGTAATTATTAGTAACATAATAATATAATTGTATCTTTATTGATTTTTTTTAATTTTTATTATAAACTTTTAAAATGAAAGTTGATTACAATAAGTTTTAATATATTACTAGATCTGATGTTTATTTTTTAACAAAAAAAAATTATTTCGTAATCATTTTTTTTTTTTTGTAAAAACAATTTCAGAAAATATTAATACCTGATTTCTGTTGCACTGAAAACCTGTTACTTTCGTAAAAGTATGTATTTAATTTCTTAGATAGAATGGTATTTATGCATTATTTAATAATTGACAATTTTTTGTTTGTTTTATATAAATCTATTATTATGTTTTAAAAGTTTTTTCACTTGTATAAAAGTTGATTAATGACAGAATTTAATTTTGAAGAATGTTTTTTTTTTAATTGTAATGATACTGTATATATCTTTTTATTTCTCTTATAGCACAGGTTATACAAAGAAACTAAAGGCAATGTAATGTTTCAAGGTTTGATTATATGATTTGATTTTGTAGCCTGAATGTCCTAGAAACAGTGGCGGAGTCGTAGCATTTCAGCCTTCCTCTGGAAGGCACTGGATTCAAATTACGATCAGTCAAAATTTTGATATAGTATTCTTATATAAACTTCGAACTTAGGGTTATATTAAAGTATGGAAACGGCTTTATATTTAAAAACTAAGGGATACTAGAAGGTAGAAACAAATTACTACTTTCTGGAGTGTTTAAAATTAATGTTCGCTATCTCGGATCCGCCGTACTAAATCAAAATTTTTTTTAAATAGAAAGGTCGATATTTGATACATGTTTTTAATGTTTATTATTAATCTCTATATATAAATAGGCGCGCGCGCACGTACACACACTCGGGCGCACTTGCACACACACACACACACACACACACACACAAAGAGATTTTCAAATAATGAGATTTCCATCCTATTCTCGGTCGTTCTACTCTCCATTTTATGGAATTTGATGTAGACTGTTTTACCAGTTTTAAACTGAAGAACCAATTTAATCAGTTATCACTGAATTTTATACACGTGTTAATCTTTCAATGAAGGGAATTTAGGTGAAATGTAAGATTACAATTTCTAAAACAATTGCTTGGGAATTGATTTTTTTTCTAAGGTCTCATAAATTTCTCATAAATATTTATTGGGAAATATTAAAATTAATTAAATTTACAACAGTTTTGGTTTTAAAAATTTGTACTAAAATGATGGTTACAGAAAAACAAGTTAATAATAAATTTTCAAATAATTATCTTTTCTTTTAAAATTAATCCATTTATTTAAACAGAGATGCTGAAAAATATAAATTGATTACAATTAAAAAAGAAAAAACATGAAATAAAGAGTGTAATAAATTATAGGCATCTGTAATTAATTGTTCATTGAAAAATGTTATTAATAAATAATCCGAATTTGGACGAGTACAGTACGAAAGTTATAATATGAAAAATATCACAAAATAACCAAATGTGAAACATTTGATTGCAGGAATATGTTAAACTATACCAACCAAATACACTTATCATAATTACATGTGCGGAGCACAATTTCTCATATATAATGTATATAGTAATGGTATACATATACGATACACTTGGGTGTAGTAATTAATCCAATACTGTTTGAAACTTTCTAACCTTTATAATTAAACAGAGTTTTGTGGTGACAGGCAGGTGGCTTTTCGTAGTTAATTGTTTTTTTGTTTTTACTAATCGTCACAGTGCTACAAATTCGTACCATGCTCACTTGAATTTATTATGTATAGGTTTTTTTAAAATCATAATAGCTACTCCCTTTAACGATATTCCTTATTGATTATCATGATTAGAAAATTCTTCAATATCGTTTATCTTTTTTCCTTTTTCTTTGCAATTCTTCTACTGTATTTATTTAACTCATGACAAACTGTAATAATATTATTTTCTGCTGTAAATTGTGTCTAGTACTAGTATTTTTGTTTTATTTACCGTTGCAAAAACCATGTTTCCTCTAACTTTACTCTTCACTTAATTTTATCAGTTTATCTTCAAAAGTTAATTTTTTAGAATCAAGTTACCTCTCTTTTTGTTTCAATTGTAAAATCCACGTTCATACTCATAAACACTGCTTCATATAAAAAATAAACGAGGAGTTACTTCATATTGATTTTCCGACTCAGCAGTGTATAACTTTGAAAATTTCCTTTAGCTCTGTTATACGAGCTTCTATTTTTAATCCACGTTTTATTTTTATTTGTTTTATTTTATTTTTTCTTCTTTTTGTATCAGTTTCATTTATCAATTATATGTACTATTTTAAAGGTTCAATTTTTCCACCTAACGATGAAATAGCATACTCATAGTTTATCCTCATTAAAACTCTTAATTTTTGCTTCTTTAATTTTTATTTCTAACCCATACTTCATCAATCTATCTTGTAGCTTGGTAATTACTCCTTATATACCACCATTCACGTCATCAGCTAACGTCATACATCATCATCAAACATAATACACGATCTATTTCCTTGGATCACTGTTATTAATCCTTTATGAAAATGTAAATCTTAAAGATAACGATTTTTCTTTGAAAATTACTTTGAGTTTCATTGTGATTTTTCATTGTAATTAATCATGGAAAAATTACAAATATTTCTTTTATTACATTAATTTTATTTCCTTGAGAAACTCCTTACAGTTTCTTTTCAATTGATGTATTAAGTGTGAGTGGATATTAAAATGTCAAAGTTGTATATATATATATATATATATATATATATTTGTTGTAGTAATACCAGGTTTATAAATTATATATTATTAGTTAAAAAGTTTAAAATTTAATTATTTAAATGAAAATTTCTGTGTGAAACTTATCCCAAAAGTTTTATCCTGAAGTTTTTTCTTTAATAATACATTCTCATATGTACACACATAAAAGTTACCATTCTTCACACTAATTTTTACAGTTTAATATATTAGCAAGTAACCTTCACGTAGCCGATTAATAGAATTTAGCAAATTTTCGATATTATAGATTTTCTCTTTAAATGGATATATTATATAAAATATTATTAATTTATACTTGTTATAAATTTATAGATTTTAAATGAAGTAATTCTTTTTTTCCGTGTAGAATATTTAATAGGATTCTCTTTTTTCTCTGTCTCTCTCCCTCCCCCTCACACTGACTCTCTTATAAATAGAATAAGAAATATTTAATATTTTATTACCTTCACTTTTCCTCACATTTATAGAATTATTGAATATATTTCTGAATACTGCTTTTACATGCTTATAATAACATTATCATAAAATATAATTCTTAAATAAATTTATCTAAAATTAATACAATATAGAACTGGAGTATTATTATTATCTAATTAATTACACGATTAAATAACATTTTTTGACATATCATAAAAACATGTTAAAAATCTATACCTACTGATATTTCCGACTTGAATTGTAATTTATATTTATTTTAATTATGTATTAAATCAGCTTTTTCCAAGCTATTTATTTTTTATATTAAACTTTTTCTTTTATTTTTAGATCATGTTTACCTAGTAAACTTTAAGAAAAATTATACCCACTTTAATAAAATAACAAATAACTGTTTATTAAAATTTTTAGTCGATAACAGAATAAATACTCAAAACCATAACGGCATTAGTTAGTAATTAAGTATGCTCTTTAAAAAGTTAAAATTATATGCAAATTAATTATACATCAAGTATTATCTTAATTTACAGTTGGTTTTGTTTATTACTTTAAAAGTTTGTTTTATTTTTACTTAAAATTTACGTTGACTATAAAAAACCAGTGCCTTTATTAAAATCAATATCTTTAGAAACATTTTTAAACCCTAAATTTTTTGTTAACCTGAGAGATGCCGCAGGAAAAAAATCGGCTCACGTCGAATAACAAGATCTGTTATAGAATGAGACAGAGTAAAAATTTATCGCCTCAAAGTGTAATAGATGAGAGATTATCAAGCGAGTTGGTTGAACAACATTCGCGCCGATTAACCGCTGCACGGAACTGTAACTGCCGAAGGTTATAGAGCAAACAGTTGAAAAAATAAATATCCGTTCACAAAGTATGCGTCAGGTGGTATGTAATTGAAGATGTATTTATTATGAAGACGCTTTTAAATTGGCAATCTATGGTTTTTAGCAAATACTTAGAACAGCATGTAATACGAGTAAATACGCTCGATAATAAAAAAATAAAATCTTTTCAAATTTTTACTTATAGCGCAGTTTTTCTTTTCATAGTTATTTTTATAGCTTCTACTTATTTATCTGGAAGAAAACAGGATTTACATGACTAACTTTACTAAATAAACAAAACGATCAACATTTTTGCATTTAGGGGGAAAAAATTGAAGATTCTAATACGAATAAAACCGTTTACAGATTTCCTGCATTGATAGAAAGTAGAAATAGGCTAATTTTACAGAATTTATTCATTATTTTTAACAACAATTTTTAAAATAACAAATATTCTAAAATAAATTCCTTAGTTGTGTTAATATCATGTTTAAATAAGCATTTTTAAAGTTTTCATTCATTAATATAACTGTTACCTGTAAACATATCTTTTTACTCACTGGTAAACAGAACGTGAGATGGAATTTATATCTGCAAACTAGCAGGCCCGGTAATGCTTCGTTATTGCTAGATTTGAATATGTATAAATATTAAATGAACACAATTGAAAGTTTGATGAAACATTAAAAAACTGAATATTATGGATCTCACAAAATTTAACCTTTCACTTAAAAGTCAGAATGTAAATAAATCCACTTAGCAAAACAGCAGCACTACCTGTCGGATTTAATTGGAACCACTCTCTAAATAAAATAGTCGGTGAAAACTTACTTTTTAACGAAAAGAGATATGGGTACAAAATCATCAGTTAATACTGAACATTAAGAAACTTGGAAAACATTACGGGAATTCACAAAATTTAATCTTTCACTTTGTAAAAGTCAGAATGTAAAATTATCAAAACAGCGCTAGCTAGTGGATTTGATCAAACTACTCTCTAAACATAGAGAGTAGTCGGTTCAAAATATCCCTCACTTTTTTCTACTGGTCATATCGAGGATTTGCATATCTTTAAACCTTCTCCGGACAACGCGTATCATTTTGCAAAAACCCGCGGGTAAATAGCTCCAGTAGTTTTTTAGTCTACAGTGGACACACGTACGAACATTGCCTTTTATACATATAGAAGAAGAAAGTGTTTTTGTATATTTGTTTGTTTCGTAAATACCTCGACACCGGCGCCACCTAGCGGGTATAGTTTTCCAAAAATTTTTGTTTTCACGTAACTAATATATAATTCTGAATATGAGCCAAAGCGGTCCATAAATACAATTTTTCCAAATATATCAACCCTAGCGCCATCTAGCGGGTACCTTTTTTTTTTTGTAAAGCTATTTCTTTCCATCTAAGTAACACATATTCTGAATATGAGCCAAATCAGACCATAATTAAAAATTTTTGAAATATCTCGACCCCAGCGCCACCTAGCCGGTTCATTTTTTGCAAAAATATTTCTTTTCACGTAACTAATAATATATATTAAAATGAATATGAGCCAAATCGGACCATAAATACAATTTTTCCAAATATCTCGACCCCCAGCTTCACGTAACGGGTCCAAACTAATTTAGAAACCTTCGCGGATGTGCACACAACTCACAAAGGTTTCATCACAATAGGATGAATGGTATAGGAACGCATACAGGACAAACAGGTATTCATACTATATACATATAGAAGATGGAACTGACAAATAATTGAATTGACACACTTATAACGAAAAAAAACGTTATATTTGTTTTTTTAATCGACTTCAAAAAACGAAAGATTGCCACTTTAGACCCTTATGTATTTTTTAATATATGTTAAACCTTTAATGTGTGACAATTCCAATATTTTTTTTTTTTATAAAATGTTTTTTTCCTGTGTAACTTTTTTCTATCAAAGTAAAAAAAAATTTAAAAAATTAAATTGTTTACATGTACGGTCCAAAGGTCATTTTCACGTTTGTATTGTCTTGGTTTGTAAAGAATTGTTGTAATGGCGTGATTTACAAAGTTAAAATTTAATAATGTTTAATGATAAACTTCGGTATATTTATCAATTAAAATTTAATATTTTAATAAATATTCCCATTATTTTTAGTGCCTTAGCTTGCGTTCGGTTGCTAGCAATTTGTTTACGTCGTTTCTTCCACTCTTCATGTTTTTATCTTGTTTCAGCTTTTTGTTTCTTTGTTTTATTAAAGGGTTTTGTTTTCATATGTACAGAATTTTATTTGGCATATACGTTTAAAAAATAATAATTAAAAATCCATCACATTTCAATACTTTTAAAAATTAGACAATTTGAAGTCGGGTCAAAATTAATGCTCAGTAAAATTTTAGTAGTATTTTTTCTAGAGGCTCCAACTTTAAAAAAATAATAGCTTATAATTTGCTGTATTAATTTTTATTCTGTATATTTTTAAACTTTTATTATTACTATTACATAATCATAATTTTATTATCAATTGTTTTCGTTATTCATACATTTTTAAATTATAAATAACATTAAATAAAATAAATTATTTATACTGAAATATTGAGAATTAGGATTTTATACACAGATGTATAAAATTACATAGTGTACTTTTGTATACGAACATGAATTTTATTTTTGTACCCACGGATTTAAGAATACTGTGATACTTTTAGATTGTGATTCAAAAAATGTTTAACAATATTTTAAAGGTCTTAACTTATTGTAACTGTGTGCACATGAGTGTGTGTAATGTAATCATATTAGCATAAGGTTGATACTAAAATTTAAATCTCTTTCCAGACACTTTACTTGTTGATGTGATGGATATTGGGTAGCAAATTGCAACCGACTTGCTATCCTCCTTCCTTACACTGCTTGTCCTCGTTTTAAGCACTCGTAGTATTGTGTTTTATTTCGTTTTGTTCCTTTTAATATCTGTTTCTAGTTTTATTTATTATTATTTCATTAACCCTCTATTTTATGTTTCTATTATACTAAATGAAATCAATTTTAATATATTACGATTGTTCTTTATAATACAGATGATCTCTTTTATAGGCATTTATATATATATAAATCTACTATTTGTGTGTCATCTCTACATTCAGTTATCTCTTACATACTCTCTGGTTTAAAATTTCCTTATTTTACATTTTGAACGGCCTTTCTGTTAAATTTTATTTACCGTATAACAGTAAAGTAATTATTACAAATTTGCAAAAATTCAAATAAAGATCATTCTGTGTAGTCAGTTCAAAAAAGAAATCTAAATATGTCGTGAAAAATACAAAACCTGAAAACGTGCTTGGATAACTTTCCATATTTTATTTACGTCCGCTATGAGTTAAATATCTGTTCCCCTTTCTCTAATTTTTATAAAAAATGTAACATCACTGTCCCATAGTTCCACTTTAGACACTAACATATTTAATGTTATACCTTCATCCTATTCAGAAATATTAAGGAAAATTTTTAGATAGGTTTCATAAGAAAGCTATCTATTGTAATAGATACCATGATAAGACTTCCGGAAATTTTCCACATATCGTAACTTTTCACATCCCTCACACCCCAAAACCACCCGGAGGTTAAAAAAAAGAAAAAAAGACCCCCAAACCACAGTCAGTTCAAAAGTTTATATTTACATTTATATGCATATATTTCACTTTCTTGTGGACACGATAACTGCCGTAATTTTGTGCCAATCACTTTCAAATTGATACATAAAATATAACGACCAAAAATCTCGTCGACTTCGTTAATGGGCAATATCGGACCGCATGGGTGGAAATGAGGGAGGCTTTTTTGAAAAAACAGAATATCTCTATAACTTTCTTATTAAGTAAAATATCGAATTTTTTTAAAGTTCCTACTATTCTTTCGATCAGAGCCTAAAACTTATCTAAGTAAAGTTTTTGATATCGCCAACCATTGGCCCACGGGGTTGAAAAAATGGGGTTTTGATGACAAAAAACATCATACCTTCCTTAATAGTCACAGTATCGAATCGGTTTAAAGTGGTCGTTAGTCCTGTAAACATTACCTAAAACTTTTGTGCGTAAACATTTTTGATATGACTAACCCTTATGGCAAGGGATGATAAAAAATATCGAATTCGTTTAAAGTTCCTACTGTTCTTTTGATAAGGGCCAGTGGGTGGAAAAAAATTGTAACAAGATGAGGCTTATCGTATGCTAAACAAGTGGAACTTTTCTTCACATGCAGCCATTGCCGTATTGAGTAAATTTGAAGTTTTCTTAACTTTAAGGAAGAAATTTTTTTTGTTTAACATTTTTGTGACTTAAATAACCATAAAACTTTGAGAAATGTAAAAAATGATATCTAAAAGTTTTACCCATTAAAAGAGTTTCCGTTTTTATAACATACGAAATGTACAAATACTGGTAAGAATTTGATTTATTTTTATATTATATTCCAATGATTTATTCATGAAAATATAGCACAAAGAATAGGTAATTTTTTCTTCTTTGTCAATAATAATTATTTTTCCACTTTTTGATTAATCAATAATAAACTGTGTGCAACAAAAAAAAAAAGCAACGGAATAATTACTCTTTGTACTAAAACATGATGGAACATTTGTATTAAAAAATGTCTCTGTAATTAAATTTAACGGAAATTTATTTCTACATAAAATTTACATATTTAATTAAAAATTTAGAAATTATAGAAGGTAATTTACTTTAATTACTGTGGTAATTAAGGTACACTCTGGCACTGATGACTATCAGTGTTTGAGTTTCAGTCATCTGTAATTGCAATTCTTTTCGTATTCATTTAACCACAAATAACCGTCCTCACTTCCATCGTGAGCGTCACTTCCATCGCGAGCACATTTCTTGAACGATTTTTTAATCAAAACTTACGGATTTCTTACCAAGCCTCAATAATCCACTCAAAAATTTGTATCAAAGACGGTTTCTTATGTTTACTAGACGAAATCGCGTGTGTGGTGTTTTTAGTCACCCAGTTTGTCTGCTTACAGAGTTTAGTTTTCGTAATAAAGCGCCTGTTCGACGATCTCAGACTGGATTTAATCCAGTCCAATAATAATTCATTATTCATCCATCTCTTTTCTTATGCTGATACAACAATATCGGGTGAAATTTTTTCACCTTTCAGAAGATGTTTTCTTTTAAAAATTACATACGGTGATAAATGTTTTTGCCATCCGAAGGTAATTTCAGCCGAGCAACGTTGTACGGCCCGTTCATTTCTGAACCTCTTTGCATCTATACTTTCAATTGTTATAGTTGATGCATTTCAAACATCACCGGTGTCCGGTCCGCTTTTCCAGTTTGATCTATGAAAATTATTTTTCCTTTTTCGTAAATTTATAATATATCTTTGAAATATTGACAGTCTATCTTCGTATGCTGCTGGTATTAAGTACATGGTCTGACATGATTGATAGCAATCAATAAATGTTAATAGTTTGTTGTGAAATTGTATTAACGTATTTAACTTCCACTGCTTTTTTCCGAAACCAATTAATAAACGTGACATTTTACGGGTACTTCATATTATTAAATTTACGGTATACTACTCGCTGAAAGGTTTCAACAAAACCTTTGTTTGGTTTACTATTTTTCTTATCCCGTTTATAATATTCAAAATCAGTTAAACATTTTTAGAAAGGCGCTAATAGTTTAACTAATATATATATATATATATAAACAATTTCTTTTTTCATCCAATATCGAAAATATGAAAATCGAGTCCCCTTAATTTGTTATTGAGTAAAAAGGCATTTCTAGTAGTATTCTACTGTAGTAGTTCAAATTTTTATTTGCCTTTTATTTTAGGAAGGTTTAGGAGACCTGATTTTATTTAATAGCAATTTCAACCAATAGGCTCTCTTTCCGATAGTTACAGGCACCAAACAGGAATGAGAGTCCTTAGCCAAGCTCAGTAGAAGCCTACCCCCTAACAAAACCACCGAATAAATTTTTAAAGAGTAAAAGGATTACCGGTTGAATGTTGGCAAGGAAATTTTGCCGATTGAAGAACTATGGTATGAGACGAAACATTATCGATTAGTTTGAAAACTTTTTCAGTTAACATAGCCCATGCTGATCATAATCCAATGGAAGATCGAAATAATTTACCTAAGATGTGAGCTTGACATTACTAATCAAAGGATTAATTCGACCGGTTTAAGAACAACCAAATCAAAAGTATTCTTTTATTTCAGAAAGTAAAGAGTGACCTGAAAAGTAGTTTAGGCTTACTAAATTAACTATCGTGCCTAATCCTACAATTCTTTACCGGTTGGAAGTATATAACTTAAAAAAAAGCGTTTGAATCGCTGCAAAGTGAATATTAAATTTAACTTTAACATTTTTTGTAGAAATATCGGTATTCGTTATACCGTTATACGTTATCGGATTCGTATATACCGTTTATCTTTAGACATTTGTAACGCAAGAAATGTAAATTTTCTTCATATGTATAGTATAATAACCATTTTGCTCGGTACTGAATCTCATGAGGCTGTATGGATGTTCGCACCCTAATTCAATTCCCATTTATTACTTACAAAAATCAAGAAAGGTACATTTAAAACGTGTAAACACATATTTTTATTTCTTTACATCCATCCAGACAGGTAGGTGAAATTGAAACTGATTAAATTATTCTCATAAAGAATTAAAAGTATGTTTAAGGGTTTTACAAAAATAAAATCTTAATTCTATTTTTTTTTTTTATAAATATTAAATAAGTCAAATGTATTTATTTTTTTCATTTTAAAATAAAATAATATGCTGCTTTTCCTTTCTTCCTTGAATTCTTTTTTCTATTTTCCACTTCTACCGTATTTCCATAACTGAATGTAAACACAAGATAAGGGAAAAGCTGGTTTTATGAATATTCAACTTCCTATGTTAATTCGTAATACTTGTGTTAGGGTGTAGGCAGAGCAAGAAGTAAGCTTGAAGGCATAATGAATGTTTGGCTTTATTTAAAAGAAATGATATAAAATAACACGACGTTTCGTCTATTATAAATGTAAATTGTTTCTTAAAATGGTTATGAGATTCCTGTTTATTTATTATTTCCTTTTAAAATAGTTAACTCAATAATTCTTCTTTTTTTTATTATTATTATTTCCCTTTACCTAGAATATTCTATTACATATAAATTTTGGCTTTAAATTTTAGTATCTAAATTACATCCATTACTGAATATACTCAAATTGATGAAAAGTTATTTTAATGTGGTTTAATTTTTGTTATAGCTATTTTTCGAGCAAAAACAAATCTGTTTTAATCTAACAGATTTAAATAAGTACAAAAGTTTGTAAAGAATGGAAAATATAGAGAAATTATTTATTTCGACTTAATACAACTCGTTTGAAATATTTAGATAATTAATATTTATGATTTGTATACGTTAAAATTTAAATTACAGTATGTGCATGACTTAAAAACTTTCGTTGATAATTAACTTTTAAATAAACGTAGCGTCTTAAAAAGGGAATACATTTGAATAGTAGCATCTCTGTATCTTAAACCTTAAAATTTAGGGATTTTTAAATCTCGATCAGATTTATCTTTTTAGGTTTTTAAGGAATTAAAAACCTTATCCTATTATAACGAATAAACCTTCATATCTCATACGGATATTTAGAAAAGTAATGATAAAGAGATTAATAATTACATTTTTCTTGGATTAATGAATATTTGTAAATACCGTCTTTTATCTAGTAAATGAAAATTATTTGTTCTGCAAGTTGTAGTTACAAATAAACTAGGAAAATAAATAAAGATCACATAACATTTTATCTGGTTCATGGTACTTGATTGGAGAGTTCAAAAAAACTGCGTGAAGTTGCAGTTTGTTATAAATTTAATTGTAACGTCTGGATTTAAGAACTTAAATTTGGTTACATATTCATATTTTGGAATTGCTTGTTTATTTTTATCAAGTTATTGATTGTATACTAATTGACTTAGCTTTCATCATAAAATTTTTCAATTTCAGCAGTTGCAGGGTTTTTCGGAAAGTTCTCTGCTTGATAAAGAAAACACAAGATTTTTCAGAATTTTTTTTAACGTAGACATGTTGCAATTTTATATATTTAAAAGAAAACTTTCCAACATTTTAATATTTTTAGTGTAATGCGATTTTTCCAGCTCTGATAAATAAGCGGTTGTTTTAATTTTGACCTCATTATTCTAACCAAATCTATTAAACCTGCAAGCCATTTCTTCAGGTTTCCGAAGAGGAAGTAATTAGTAGAAGCTAAAGCCAATGAATACAGAATACGTGGAAGCACTTCAAAGCGTAGGTCATGCAGTTTTGCTACAACAACCCGACACTTGTGCAATCCCATTATTGTGATGAAGGAGCACTTTATTTTTAGCTAGATATGGGTGTTTAGTCTAAATACCACTTTTTGATCGTTCCAGTAGTAAATCATAATAATTCCAGGTGATCGTCCTAGCTTTTGCCAGATAGTCAATAGCACCATACCACAAATAAATTCCCTCAAAAAAACCTTAGCGATGACTTTTCCTACAGCTAGAACTTCTTCGCCTTCTTTCGCTCATTTACATACCTGTTCGAACTGCTGTTTAGCTTGGTGTGTAATGGAGAATTCATTTTTCATCTATTGTTATAAAATGTCGAAGAAACTGGCGAAATCGCGTTGAAATAAATCTAAACACCCTTGAGAAATGTTCAATAAAAAACAGAATTGTTCAGTTGGAAATAAATGCGACATCCACCGAGCAAATTCTTTTTTATCCACAACAAATCGTTGATCACTAACTTTTAAATAAACGTAACGTCTGAAAAAGGGAATATATTTGAATAGTAGCATCTCTGTATCTTAAACCTTAAAATTTACGCAATTTTAAATCTCGATTAGAGTTACCTTTTCAGTTTTTAAGGAATTAAAAACCTTATCCTAAAGGATCATGTAAATGTAGTGAACGCGGCTTACAAATATTTTTGTGATTTCAACAAGCTCCTTTACCTGCAATCGGCATTATGAATTTTATAAAATTTCGACGGTCTTACCGGTTTTTGTGCCTTCTGAACGTTCATCATTTTCGAATGGATGTAAGATCACGTTTAAATTCATCAGGCCAGTTTTGACCGTTGAAAACTCAAGGTATCCTTTGAAGTTTAATCTAACTGTTTTTATATGGCCTCGGGGTTAAACCTTTTTAAAACAAAGTTTATAATTTTTATTCATTTTTCATAAATGTCTTAGCTTGTTTGCTTTACTCGATCGCCACAAACGCACTCGTCTAAAACTTCAACGCACACCATCTAAAGGATCATACTTAATATAAATAAAAATAGATAAATCAAATATGTTGTTAATATCTAGTCCTACAAGTGGCAATACCATTCTATTCACTAATGAAATCTTGTGTTCAGTGGAAATCAATAATTTCAGAGGAAATAACTCGGAATGGTAGTGTTTTTTACGTGCGTAACGGTAACAAAAAAAGCTGTGACAGATATTGTGAAACAACTAACTCAGTTTACATTAATATTATATTATAAAAATAATAATCCTTTAACAGTACATGTTGATATAATACCTCCTGAATTTGGATAGCTCGGCGTGCTATCATACAACTGTAAATTTGGCTCAGTGAAAAAGCTATAGGAAACCACTTCATCTCTCGCTTTCAGTAATAATCCTAGTATGTGATGTTTGTTACTCATAAAGATGTGTGTTCGTCGGTTCTGTGTGTTGGACTCATTCTGCTGTCGGGTAGGTAACTTTCAGCTCAATCGGATGATCTTATTTAACACTTGTATAATGTCTGTAGGATCCATTTAATAAGAGTAGTACACCGATGGAAACATCACATGTGGCATTTGCATCGGTGGCATCCTGACTGAAGCAAGATTAAATATGTCTAAGGCCTTAAAGATGACCTCCGGTAAAATCCCTAAGGGCTAGGTACAGAGGGAGTGGTGTAGCGATTGGATCCGTCATGAGGTGGGTGTCTTCCCCTCCTTAGGGGTCAGGATCTGTATCTGTGAAAATTGAAGTGTAACGGATTTCTTCTAATTAAGAAGAAAGAGACAGGAAATAAAGGAAGAAGGATCTAGAAAGAACTAAAATGGATTCCTTATTTAGAATAGCGATTCCACTTAACAATTTGTTAAGTGGAAGTATTCCATTGTGGATAGTAGATGTCACAGAATAAGTTGTTCGGCCAGTTATTGGTATATAGTAATGAAATTTACAGTGTTCTATTCATTCATAAAGTGTAGGGTAGTTTTTTTTGTAAACAGTAAAAATAAATAATAGTTGCAAAAACGTAAATAGTATAAATTAAAAATTTTTCTATTTTTATCTTATTGTTAATGCAGTATTAGTTTCCATTAGACATAGTAATATTTTAAATTGGACTGTATTTTGGTATTTATAATTTTGTTGTCTTTAAATCAATCTTGCCTTTTTATCTGAATGACTATTTTCTGTGTTTTATATATATATTAATTATTATTATTATTTATTTTGTTTATATGTTTTTAGAGTAATAAATTGGGTTTATAAAAAACTTTTACGTTTGTTAGTCTCTCAATACTCTTGTCGAACTGTAAACACGCGACAATATGCATAAAAAATGTTTTTAATACATTTTTTGCTAGGCTTATAATATTTTAATATAGTATAATGTACGAAAAAAATATAACATAAAGATTGATGTGTGTATTAGTTTGTATATATTTTTTTCATACATATAGACTATGCTAAATAAAAAAAATATTAAACTATAAAACTTTGGTGAATAAGTGATGTTTATCGATAGAAGACTTTTCTCTATGAACAAATAAAGGGTAAGTGAACATAATATGAAAGGGAGGGAACGTTGCTACAATGTCAGTTAGTCATTGCATAAATTCTTTTAAGAGGGTTTGGAAAAGAAGCAAGTGATCTGCTTAGACGGTTCTAAAGATTTGCTGAAGCGGCGAAGACTCTAACAAAATGGAAGCCATAGTCCTGTTCAACGAGACAAGTGCTTTTAGTAAACTTTCCCCCTCCAAAGGAAAGGGATTGAATGGGTGGCTTGGTAATTCTTTCTTTCTTCGTTCCCTAGCAGCGGTTAAGGAAAGTGAATAGTCTCCTTCAGGTTATGACACTTCAAATATAATATCTTAAATAACTTCATCATCCATTATTTACTTGATGTGTGTTTGTTTGTGTGTGTGTGTGTGTGTTGGTGTGAGAAGGGGAATGTTTGTTTGTGTGCGTACATGAACGAGCGTTTTATCCTCTCAAAATTTTTAGTTTATTATATTCCGCCCCCATATTTTTTCTTCCAAATCTGCAGTTTAAAAAAAACACATTTCTTCTTTTGTCTTTGTTTATGTTTTATTTTAATATTTTTCTGAAACATCTCTTATTAAATAGTAATTCGTAATTTACAACATTAATAAACTATTATTTAATTTTTATTTTTAATAAATGGATTTAGTTGGATGAAAATTATTTTAATCCTTAAGTCAGTGGTTCCCAAACTTTTCCAAGTCACGGCGCCCTTTTTCAATTAAAACTTTTCCATGGCGCCCTACTCTAAGTAAAAATATCACTACACGTAAGAGATAAAAATAAATAAAACTCGTGTTTCTTTATTATTTTTTTACTTTATTACCATAAAATGAATAATTATAAATGTCTTGGTTTAATTAATTATGAAGATTTTAGAATATTTCGCGGCGCCCCTGTGAAGAGGTCACGGCACCCCGAGGCGCCGCGGCGCACAGTTTCGGAATCAAAGTGTTAAATTAAAAAAATGACTTTTATTAAATTTTTATATATATAGTTTTAAGGTGTACAAGTATTTTTACTTTCTTGTAAGAACTAAAGGAAGTATTGTGATCGCGAAAAATTTCGGTTTTCAGCAACGGAATATCCATTTTGACCATGTCTGAATCCATTGTGACTAATTTCGGCGTAACGTCCGTACGTACACATGTGCGTTTGTATCTCGCATAACTCAAAAACGATTAGCCGTAGGATGTTGAAAGTTTGGATTTAGGATTGTTGTAACATCTAGTTCTGTCCTTTTGATTGCATCCTTGTCCTTTTGATGTAACATCTGTCCGTTTGATTGCAATCAACTGGACCCAAAGTGTCCAAAGAAGACCAGAATACAAAAGATTTGGATTTTGGACTTATTCTTAACTGTAGTTATAAACCCTCATTAGTGCTTTCCAACGATATATTACAAGTGGTACTTATTTTCATTGGTTCTAGAGTTATAGCCAAATAAAATTTTAATTAATGAAATATTTGGATCTTACAAGGGGAAGGGGCAACAGTTCGAATCAGACTTCATCTATTTTTTTTTTTAACTATTTTTTTTAAATTTAAATATATTGATTTATTAATAATTATTAACCTCTGATTGTAAAACAAATTGCAACAAATAATAATTCAGTAATAACAAAAAAGATAAAAAAATATCAGAAGTTATTAATGAAATAAAATTTTATGAACTTTTCATTTAGAAAAAAATGTGTATATGTAATTTAAAAGGCATACAAGGAAGTCATATGTGTCCACATCATTTTTTTTTCTGTTCACTAATACTGAATGTATATTAAACAAAAAAAAAAAAAACGATAGTGTTATGCATCGAATTTTTAAATAATTAATTTGCTTCTGTTGATTTAAGTATTGTATTTGAATAACATATTTGCTCAAATCCTAGTGAATACTGTAACTACAGAATGTTTCTGCAAGATATCTCATTTCGCTAAAGGGATCACAGGTGGTAAACGGGCCACGCACGTAATGAAAATGTCTTTTCATTAATAAAAATCTATGTATAAATAATTAATATATTCATTAGTCATTAGAAAAAAGTTCATAAATAGTAAAATGTTTAGAAGAAGCATTATGGAAACTACAATACAAATCTTAGGGTGGAGAGTAAAAACTCAAGGGGAAAACTGAAACTGTTAAGTTTAAAACTGTCATTATTCTTTTACTTGAAACAATAAATGAAGTAAATGAAATTTAAAATTCAATAGATTTTTGTTAGAAGAGAAATTAAGTTTGAAAATAAATGAGTATAAAACAAAAGAAATCAAGTTTGTTATAAAAAGAATTAAATTGGAGGTATTACAAAGATAGACGAATTAAGGTACACATTTAAATCAGACTAGCTCAACAGCAATGAAATTATTACAATGCATTTAACAATGCATAACAATGCATTTAACATACAAAAAAATACCACTTTAGTTCTCATGATTTTCGTAAGAATTTCAGTCGGTCGTGGGAACAGAAATCAAGACGTAATTTTTAGGGAATATATTACAGACTAGAAGACGACAATATAAATATTTTGTATGTGATTTTAGATAAAATTGTGTATGTACCACTAAATTAAACGGATTTTTTTTCTTTGTTATTTATTTAAAAATTATTATATTTTACTTATTGGTTGATGATGGAATTTCGTTGTATTTATTACCCCTTTATATAAATCATTTAAATTATTTCATTTACTAAATACTGTTTTTAACTACTGTAATTTATATTTAATCTATAAACATTATATTATTGTACGTGGATTTCACTTAATTGTGTTTCTCCTTAACACTCTGTTAAAATGTCGATTTATTGTTGGTTCTGATATACCGAACATAACCATGCTTTGGAGGATTTTGCAGCGAAAATGAATTTTAAACAAATTTTGGAATTACTATCGCGATCACTTATCGTAATTAAGCTTTCTAATATGCACAATAGATGGCGATGTAAAAAATTAAAGTATCGTTTGACCATGGCATTTCGTAACAATATATGGTTGAACGGTCTAAGTTATCACTCCACTCAGTAATTTTTTATACGTGCTTCAGTTAACGAATATGCCATCCAAACGTTTTACACTGAAGAATTCGGAATGTTTTCCGACACATCCACTGATTGGAAAAATGTTTTGCGTGAGATTTGTGCTTGTTATTTTTGAATAACCTAATCAATATTAGTGGTCTGGGAAAATCGAGATCAACCCAAGTTTTTTTTCCCGGAAACATTATAACGATGTTCGTGATCGTTTGCAACAGTGGATTTTTGGAGGTATATGCAGAAAAGAAAAAGGATTTTTATGTTAGTTTTTTTAGATAGGCATTATGCACTGTTATATGAAACAGAAAGCGTTTATATTTTACCCGAACCACAACTGTTACAAATTGTTGGAAATTATCAGGGTATCCCGTAAATCTCGGATATGCACTATACCGTGTGATTCAAAAAAGGACTTCACAAATTGAAAAGCATGTAGAACTTTATTTAGATTACTTACATATTCGGTTGAGGTCTCTTTTCATAGATAAACATATCAAGCTTGTCACACAACATTCAATTTGGTTCGGTAGTGCTACCATTCGTAATACGACATACATCCCGCCTGAAGTTGATTTCATTCCAGACTGTAGCCGGAAAGTCGGGTGTTACGTCTGCAGCTGCGTTAATTCGTTTCTTAGCTAAACAAAATCAACAGGCAAAGGTGGTATATAAACCCGATCTTTAATTAAACCCCACAAGAAAAAATCTAGCCGTGTCAAATCTGGGGAGCGATTGCAATTGGACCTTCACGATCAATCCACCAATCTAGGAATTGTATATCAAAAAAATTTCAGACTTCTAGGCGGTAATGAGGTGATGCCCCGTTTTTCTGATAGTACTGGGCGTCCATCTTGATCATCATCGTCTAACTGAGGAAATTAGAAAATTTTGAAGTATGTCGAGATAAATGATACCGTTTACAGTTGCCTCCTGCAAGAAGAAAAAACTGTTTCAACGAAGATTTGGTGCCAAGAGTAAATTGTATACCCACAAGGTAGCTCCGTACCCTACTTTCTCTACGAAAATTACGTGGAACTGCAGATGCTGACTTCAAATAGTGAAACCATAACATTCAGCCAGCAAATTTTTGTTAAAAATGGATCCATTTTTAACAACACTGGTGAAAGAGCTGGTGGCCAAATTGGTACTAATAAACTACGTTAATCAATATTTGATGCATTTTGCTATGAAATGAGACCTCAACCAAATTTGGAATTATTTCAATAAATTTCAATTTCAATAAATTTATATTTGTGAAGTCCTCTTTGAATCACCCGGTGATATTTTACACTATAAATAAACCATATCACGAACTTTGTAGACCGTTATACGGGCTTTTACATAAACTGTGGAGTCGATATAACATGTACATGTTACTAAAACGGGTAGAATAGACGTGAGCATGTTAGCAAAGCGAACTATTCGTAATTCTTAGAGACAGCGGCGTCGGACGATGACATTCGAGTAAATATGGGAAGTTATTAATCCCTTCGAGTAAATATGGGAAGTAATGTAAGGATGTACATTATTTACCATAGGAAGTAACCTTCCTATGATCTTCCGTTAATACGAAATACATTATTTTTATAATACAATTAGCCTAGGTTATTCTATATAGATATGTTAGATTAGTCGTAAATGAAAAACAAAGGTTTCTAGACCCATGTTAATAGAACGATTTTTATTATTTCAAGTACGTGAATGAATATGTATAAAAGTTTAGCTTGAAATTCCTGGAACACTCTGTATAAGACATCCAGACAACTTAATTATGGTTTATATACTGGTACTTGCGCATGTGTGTTTCTGATACAATTTATGCAACCAAACTATTTCTCCATATATGTGCATCTAACATTGTTATACGATACTCATTATTAACAATTAATAGCATTCAACAGCTATATCAATAACTCTAATGCATTTCACAAGTTTAAGGTAACTTTGACAAACAACTAAAACAATGGATGGATAAACAATTTACAATATTGGTAGGAGCTAAGGTAGTCGTAAAGTATATACTGCCTATTAGTATTATAAAGTTTAATAATAATACATGTATATTCAAGATCCTTGGAAAGTTCCTAGAAATAAGTGAAATTAAAAAGTGATTGTCTTACATTGCACTTAAATGAAAACTTTCTTGCTCTTTAATAATACTCGTTTTAATTTTTCATGAAAATATTTTGCATGAAATTTCTTTCATTTTACCAAAGTGGTTGAAAATTTTCAGATTAAAAATTAATAGTAATTAGGAAACAATATAAAACAAATATTTTTGGCCGGGATTTAAGAATAAGAATAAAAGTTACGAATAACTTTTTAGAATCTGGGCAACTTTAGTACAAGCATAAATTTCGTTTAGAAATATTTAAACCTTCAGTCTAGATTGTTCTTTACGACCTATTATCCGTGTTGTATATTGGTTGGGAAATAAAACTTGTGAATGATAAAGTCAGGATGAATCTTAATCCAGTCAGAGTTACGTTAGAAAATAATGCAAAAAAAAAAAAATTAGTTTGGCATAAAATTATAACATTTTTCTACCGCGTTTTAGATTGTTTTCTTAAAATATAAAAGTCGTTTCTAAAATTTTATTTATTTCCGGTTTATATTACTACATGAATTTCACTAAAAAAGTTTTTTTAGTTTTATTTCTTATTTTCAAGTTTAATCATACAATAAATTTGATTAAGTGATGTTTTTATTATTATATTTTTTGGGCGTACATCAATTTTTTCGAGAATCACTAGGGGTAGAGTTCTGGTACAAATTTTTTTAAAGTTTTTTTACAAATATTTTTAAACAGCACCACTTTAACCCTTCCCCCCAAAGTATTTGTGTTCCAAAAATCTGTATTGCCTCAGAAGTTTAAGAAAAATTACGGCGAAATTTTTTGTTAAGTAATAAATAGAAAAAAATCTGATAAGGACACCACATGACTTCCTTGTACGTCTTTTAAATTACATACACATATTTTTTGCTGCACTTTATATAAACTTATTGTATTTGAAAGTGCATACGGTCTTTCAATTCTTAACGTGAAATATTTATACGATTATTAATTCAACAATCTTACCTGAAATATTAGGATAGAGTAAATGTTTAAAACTGTTTAAATAAATGTAAGTCTTATATCTGTCTAATCAGTATAAGGCACCTAAGATCCATATTGCTGTAACTAACAAGGGGAAGGCACGAGATTCGGGACACCGATTTGGACCATATTGCGTGTGTGATTAGTTACACTGTTTATGCGTTTTCATCAAAAAATACTAACACGCAATATTCAATTATACTGAAGAAAAATGGCCCTAAAAATTTCCGAAGCATTTTGTTTCACGTCGCTCAAATAGATATGTGGTGTAAGTGAGAACGTGTCGGATTCGTAACCATGCAAACATCAGTTCGAATCCGACATACTTGTATCTTTTTTTAACTTTTTTTAATTTAAATTTATTTATTTATTAATAATTATTAACCTCTGATTGTAAAAACTTTTGAATTAAAATGAAAAGTACATAAATTTTATTTCACTAATAACTTCTGATTCTTTTTTTTTTTTGTATGTTATGATTGAATTATTATTTATTGTTATTTTTTTTACAATCAGAGGTTAATAATTATTAATATATAATATATTTAAATTAAAAAAAAAAAAAGTTAAAAAATATACGTTTATGAAGTCGGATTCGAAACAATGTGCTTTCCTCTTTTAAGACACAAATATTTCATTAATTAAAATGTTATTTGGCTATAACTCTGGAACCAATGAAAATAAGTACCACTTAATGATAGATCGCTGAAAAGCTGTCAACGAGGGCTTATTACTGAAGTTAAGAAAAATTCCAAAATACAAATGTTTCAAAATTGAAACCCCTGTATACACATTTTTGGCACAGTCGATCCAATCAATTTGGGATATTACATAGAAAATTTCGTAAACGTATAAATGTACATAAGAATCAATTTTCATTACAAAAAAAACACAGGCTGTCAGATCATTATTTGGCCCACATATGTATGATTCATATTGATCAAAAATGACATATAGTTAATTAAAATCTCCGTACGTTTATAATTACAAATTTGTAATCTTTTAAAAATCTTTTATTCCTAAAACAATACGCCTCTATTAAACAAGACAAAAATTATTTTCATCTTACTGAACATAATTCTTCAGCTTAAGAGAAAGAATAATCTTATCCAATCGGTTGTTTTTTTTTGTTTTTTTTTAATTAATAATTGTCAAATTTATAAGATCTCACCACTTTATTTTAAATTTTACAAAAAGCTTTTCTTTTACTAAAAAAGTTACAATTACGAAAAGTTTTTAAAAAATACTAATAAAAATCAAACCGTGAATATTAGACATTTTCTTTTTAACATTTTCCAAAAAATAAGGAAAAAAAATGTTCTCAAATCATTTCATTACTCCTTATAAATCTGTTTTACTTGTACTATTATTTTTTTATAATTTTTTTCCTATTATTTCATACATTCATTAATATAGATTTCTATGTTTTATATAAATGTATTGTATTGTTTTATGTATAACGTATTGTGACGTCGTCGCTCTGATCAAGATTTCATAGTAGTTTTCCTTCATTCATCGAAGAAAATGCTGAAATGTTTATTTTTCGTGGAATAATACATCAATGTATTGCTTTCGTGATTATTGTGTAATTATTAATTATATTATAATTATTAATCAATTTTTTGTTCGTGGCTTTCCTCTCCATTCAATACCTTTGAATGAGTTATTTCTTTGTTCATAATATCAAATTACATAATATAATAATGTATATTACAAATAAAAATCAATAAGTACAATAT
Source organism: Lycorma delicatula (assembly GCF_047948215.1). Classification (NCBI taxonomy): domain Eukaryota; kingdom Metazoa; phylum Arthropoda; class Insecta; order Hemiptera; family Fulgoridae; genus Lycorma; species Lycorma delicatula. Next base: position 62,373,913 of record NC_134460.1, on the reverse strand, counting down.
TCTTCTTTAGTTTCCTTTCAAGAAAAGAAACAAATACCTTCGTAGCATGATAGTTATAATTAATTGTGTCCACTAACCGTTAATCAACCAAGTAATCAGTAATAATTAATTATATAACAAGAAATTATATATTTTCTTTAAAGCCATGTATTACAGTCTATCAACTTTTCTTTATAAGATTCAGGTAAATAAAATTTTATTATTTAGAAGATAAATTAAAGTAATACAGTTTTTTTACAAGTATTTTTTTTTATTTTACCTAGAAAAAGTTGAAATAATAAATTAATTTTGTACTTCTACTTTATCAGATTGGGAATGACAAAGATTAGTAAAGAATAATAAAAAAGGGTCCTTTTTTAATCGATAAGTAATGATTTATTTTTAGAAAATGTTTTAAAATTTGAATCTTTGTAGCAGAAGGTCATCTAGTTATGGAATCAGATTTACTTTTTGACAACCTACTATGTACAAGATATTTTGATTTTTGTATTATTCTAGTTCATAATATTAAATTTCCTTTTCATATTACTTGGTGGGTTTATAATTCATTAATATTATTTTTTTCATGTAAATGACTAATATTTTATTATTATTTTCACATCACGCTATCATTACAATTTCTTATTATTTATGATTTAAAAAGTAAAAAAGTAATCTAGTTTTACAGAATAATGAAGATAATACGGTATAATTAAACTGTTACAAAGTTTTATAATAAAAACATATCTTTATTAGATCGTTATATTATTAAGTAAACTTGTTATACATGGAAAGTATAAGGATAATGTTTAATAAAGATCTATACTGAAATGACTGGTTCATTTAAAAGTAAGTTTAGCAGCTTGGCGGCGGAAGAATGAAACTGAGTTATTTCCGGTTAAAAATGGAGTTTGTGGTGAACATGCGGCATGGCAATTCAGAAACCGAGCCCACAGTTCGTGCTTGTGGAAGAAATTAAATTACTTTTCCTATTTCAGATAAAGAGGACAGTGTGTCGGTTGTAGTCTGCGAATATCTACCTAGTTGCTACTGTAATACTCGAATAAACTGCGACAGTATACTTTGGTCTACCTCTTCTACACGCTTTTCATTTTTTATAGTAATTTAAAGAAATAATAATGATAATAAAAATACAACTTGGTAGACTTAACTTTTTGTCATTTCACTAATGTAATAATAATTTTCTTGTCAGAATTGTTTATTAGCTAATTTTTTTCGGTACAGTTTTATTACATGTTAACATATTTTATCTTTCAAACTTTTATTTTTACTATTACATTTTAGTAGCATTTCTCTACATGTTTTAAGAGGTTTCCACCCTTATCTAGTGCTTTAGATGCAAAGTGAATGCAGAACATCTGCATTAGATATGCACAGCTGCATTGCCATATTACCGTTCTTCACCGTAGCGTGTAGTACATTCTAGTTTACCCATAAATGTGTGTTACAGCAATGAGTATAAAATTTAGAATCATCCTTGTGTATTTTTCTGTTCAATTTATACATTGCTTCTTATCATATGGATTATGCAAACTGCTTTTACAAATAGTTTATAATATTTACTAACTTCTCTTTATTAACGTAGAAAAAAATTATTTACATTGTTTACGCTATGTGTAAACAATAATTGTTAGCTTGTTTTACAAAAATAAAGAAAAAATATAAAGTATTGCATTAATAATAGATTTTCTTAAGACTACACTTTTAAACTAAAATACACTAAGCGAATTAAATTTTCATAAATGATATAATTTTAGTTTGATTGAAATAAATACAAACTTTTTTTAGAATTTCTAGTTCTGCTCTGTTAAATATTTTCTCCACCAACCACCAAGCTATTATTATCTAATTTTTCCTACCCTAAGTATTCAAGCAGAAAGCAGAAACTGTGTCCTGATCATTTAAGTAAGTCTCCTTATTTATTAAGTGTGATGCTTATAGTCCAATTAATATTAGGTAAATATATAAGTTTAATGTATTCTATGATTTACCAAATAAATGTTATTATAAAGAGGATTGTTTTTTTTTAAATTTGGCATTAGTTTCAAAGAGTCGAAGAATTGAATAAGAAAACTTTTACTTCTTGTACGATGTAAAGGAAGTATTGTGATCGCGAAAAATGTCGGTTTTTCAGATTTCAACGGAAATATCCATTTGACCATCCGTGAATCCATTTTGACTAGTTTCGACTTGATATACGTACGCACGTATATATGTATCTTGAAAAAGTAAACGTACGTACGTACGTATGCACGTACGTTTCTTTTTATACACGTACGTATTTAAAAATACGTGTATCTATTTACAAGTATGTACCTATGTATTTAAAAAAAAAAAGAAAAAAACAGTTCCGGGCAGGGACTTGGCGTTTCCAGCCTCATACAGGCCCTGTAAATGATAGAAGCCATTGCTAAGATATTGGAGAGATTACTTCAACAGAGGTTGTCTGGTGCTGTGAAGGAGACCGCAGTGAAGGAGGCGGGAGGACTGCATGACATGCAATTTAGTTTCCCCAGATCTAGGTCTGCGCAGGATGCTGTAATGAAAGTGCGTTCCCTGGCGGAAAGGATAATGTTGAGCCGACTGGGGAACTGCAAGGTATTATGCGCGTCCTGGTCGCAGTTAATGTGAGGAACGTATCTAATTGCGTTTCTCACGGTGCGATCAGGTGCGCTGTGGATCGCTTTGGTGTTCCAGTGAATCTAAAAAGGATTCATACCTACGTATTACATGAGTATTGTATGTGAGGTAGATGGCGGAGTTCTGAAGCAACGAGTAAGCAGATGGATCCCCCATAGGTCGGTCCTCAGCCCGACTCTATGGAATGTTACATACGGTGGTGTATTTTGTGTTCCTCTGCCTCCTACAGTGGCTATTGTGGGTTACGCGGACGACCTTGCTTTGATTGCGGAGGCTGATACCCGTAGGGGGGCCAAGGATAAAATACGCGAGTCTTATCGGGCGATGGCTGACAGGATTAAGTATGAAAACCGGAGAAAACAGAAATAGTTGCAATCTCTAACGTTAAACGGAGACCGCAGATCTTAGTGCAGTTGGAGGGCAGGTGTGTGCGATCCAAACCTGCAATTAAGTATTCAGGCACGGGTAGATGCGGGGCTGCCGACCGCATGTCCTCGAGGACATTCACGGATGTCTTCGAGACATGCAGTCGAGCGGATAGAGCCGTGTGTCTCAATGTGTACATGCTGCCGAACTGTGAGGGCCCCGGCAGCTGAGGAGAAGGCTCTTAAGTGGGGTTGCCTATGCTACGGTTCATTACGGGACGGAAATATGGGCGTCGGATATAAAATACCGCCAGTATAGATCGATTCTTGAGTCGCTACATAGGAGATGCTGTTTGCGTGTGGCATCGGCTTATAGAAATACATTCAGAGAGGCGCTCGAGGTCATCACGGGTATTTGGCCTGTGGACCTTCTTGTTGCATTACGGGCCAGAATGGGTGATTCTGGTGGCTTAACTCCTGCAAAATGAAAGATTGTGAAGGCGGCGATTGAAGAGGACACTTTGAGTTCATGGCAGTAGTGGTGGGAACAAGGGACGAAGGCCCCGTGGGCCCACAGGATAACTCGTGATATTAGAAGATGGATTGCGAGACCCCATGGCTTGTTGGATTTTTACCTCAATCAGATGCTGACGGGCCATGAAGGCTTCAGGGTGTATTTATTTCGTTTTGGACTAGATTGCACGGAAACCTGCTCTGATTGGGGAACGGAAGAAACCGTGCAGCATGTTTTCTTTGAGTTTCCCCTTCGCTAATGCTTGAATTCTTGGGTATGATAGTTCTATTCCCGCCCGAAGAGCTTATGGACTTGATGCTGGCCAAAAAGGAGCACTGGCTTGCTGCGGCCAGATATTCTATAGCAGTCACGGAGAGGCTTCGGATAGCAGAAGAAAACGCCTGAGAGCTCCGGTGCGGAGAACAGGGCAGCGGACGAGTGTCGATGGAGCTTTCCGACCTTGTGGGAGTCGTCTGCTTCGCGGTCATTCCGATGCTCGGAGCAGGAAGGTAAGCTTCGCTTTCTGAAGCTAACTAAAACAAAAAACTTCAAGTACTCCTGGGCACGAAGGTTATGTTACCGCCCGAGAGACTTATGGATTCCAAGTTAACCAAAGAAGAGCACTGGCTTACTGTGGTTAGGTATTCCAGAGTAGTTATGGAGATGCTCCGGACGAAGGAAGAAGACGGGCGCCTGAGAGCTCTGGTGAGGAGAACAGGGCTGCTGGTAAGTGCCCAGGGGGCCTCCCGAACTGTTGGGGTCGCCTGGATGCAGGGAACCTGTCTGTGGTCACTCTGATGGCCGATGCAGAAAGGTAATCTCCCCCTCTCTGAAGTAATGCCTTGCAGCAATTTTCAGAAAGGGGGAGGACTATCAGAGATGAAGGTTTAGTCGGTAGGACGCAGGCAACCTGTTAGCGAGCCCGACACTTCGTACGAAAATGTTATTCCTCCCATCTGTAAAAAAAATTTATCTCGCATAACTCAAAAACGATTAGCCGTAGGATGTTGAAATTGTGGGGTCAGGACTGTTGTTACATCTAGTTGTGCACCTCCCATTTTGATTGCAATTGGGCTGCACCAAAAGTGTCCAAAAAAGTCCAGTATCCAAAATATTTGGATTTTGTACTTTTACTTTACTGCAGTAACAAGTCCTGATTGAGAGCTTTTCAACATATATCATAAGTGGTACTTATTTTCATTGGTCCAGAGTTATAGACAATCAAATTTTAATTATGAAATATTTGGATTTTACAAGTAGAAGGAACATCGATTCCTTCGACCGGAGGAATCCGACTTATCTCTTTTTTTTAACTTTTTTTTAATTTAAATATATTGATTTATTATTAATTATTAACCTCTGATTCTAAATAGGTTTTACAATAAGTTATAACGGAAAAAAAATGAAAAAAATATGTATAAAAATTTTATGTATCTTTCATTTAAAAAAAAAAGAATGTGTATATATAATTTAATAGGCGTACAAGATATATTTTTCTTAAAATATATCTGAATAACGTATAGAAACCACTATATTATTATTATTATTCACTATTCCAGTAAGTGGGTAGAGAAAAATATTGTTATTTGTATTAGTAGCTTTTCTCCTTATATTGTAAATTCATTCTTGTCTCGAATATAATAAATAAATTGCCGTTTTAAACGTTCGGATTTCAATTGAAATGAACTCCGTAACATACAGTTTCATAAATTATTTATTGATTATTTTTTATTTATATTAGATTGAGAATTTAACTGATATAAGGAAAGCTTTTTTTCTTATTCTTTTGTTTTAACTAAAATATTTTTTATACATTAATGTATTCTTTAACTGTAAAAAATAAGAGGTTTTCAAATGTAATCGCATATATATTTTGTATGTTCAAGCCTTACTTGCATCCCGTTTTATCAATTTTTTTTTCTCACATTTAAAACGAAATTTCTCTGGAGATTCCGTGGTAAATGTCTTCCATCTAGCATCAGAGTAAGATTAAAAAAAGAAATAAAAATACAGGTCACGTAAATGATACATAAATATATTTTTGTTTTACGACATTATTATTTATAAAATGGTTATTATATTGAAATAATTTTTTTTTTTAATTTATCTTGTTAACTAAACAAATAGCCTACAGTTATTTGATGTTCAAAGTATTTTTTCGTTAAAATTTAAGAAAATCATTAAAAGGTTTAAGGTAAGTAGATGATACATATTCTCGTATTCCACACTTTAGCTCATGGTAGGTAGTAGTTACCTGACGTTTATCTGGTTTTCTTTTTCTTTTATGTTTTTTCATGATGCAGGTTTCCTGTCTTTTACGTTTCTTACAGCTAGTTTAATATAATATTAAAGTATCTTTAACGTAGATTTAATAACTGTAAAATTATGAAAGCTTAATTCAAATAAAATAGACTTTAGAAACGCCATTAAAAAGAAACGTAAAGTAGTAATTTTACCAGAATAATATTTTTTAACACTTCTAGAAGTGGACGAAAAATTATAAGTTGTTGAATTTTTGCTTTAAACTTGGTGTCAACTTCGAATTGAATTCGATATTTTATTTTAATAAAAGAATTTATTTCATCGCCAGTTATTTTATTTTTTTTTTTACTACTTTCAAAGTTTCAGTCTACTAACTTTTATCGGAATAAAGTTTAACTAAAATAAATTGTTATATATATATATATATATATATATATATATATATATATTTATTTTTATTTTTTATTTTTTAAAATTAATATGATAGCCAGATTTACTGGAATTCCTTTTAGTGCCAGTTCATATCTATTCTTTCTTTCTTTTTTCTGTTTATCCTCTGTGAATTACTGTTCAGGTATTACTTCAGAGGATGATATGTATGAGTGTAAGTGAAGTGCAGTCTTGCACAGTCTCAGTTCGACCATTCCTGAGATGTATGGTTAATTGATACTCAACCACCAAAAGAACACTGGTATCCACGATCTAGTATTCAAATCCGTATAGAAGTAATTGCCTTTACTAGGATTTGAACGTTGGAACTATCGACTTCGAAATCAGCTGATTTGTGAAGACACGTTCACCACTAGACCAATCTGGTGGGGTACCAGTTCATATCTAAAATACTGAAAGATAACTCAAACAAAAATCTTTCTTTTTATTTTTATTTTTTATTCTGGGATATGATAAATTCATATTATGTATTTCACTAAAATTTGTTAGGATGTATGTACTTTGATATTCAGACATGAAATCGGGATAATTAGAAAAATTTGATCTATTTTTTAAAAAAGGCCAAGGTTTTCATTTGCAAGAAATCAGTACTAAAAAACTTTTAAGCACATAATATTTCTAATCATTTTTTTCGAGACTTTGCTATACTGAATTGATCAACTGTATAAGTTGTGATGTAATATCGGTTATAAAAAAGTATTCTGAAGATAATATGTTTAAATGAATTTTCGGGAATAAATTTAACTGTACATCTTATTAATATTTGTTCTTTTCCTAGTAACAGTAGTGATTTTTAAATTCGTTCTAAGTGATATACTGATAAATCATTAGACAAGACATGTATAACAGTATTTACAGTATTCTATACTTCGTGAAATGACTCATTAACATATGGTAGATATTTCCAATAATTTTAATGCAAAGCTACTTCAATTCCGTAGTAATTTTTTTTTTAACCTCGGAGACTACCGTTATATATTACTTCAGAGAATGAGATGAATGTTTTTTAGCGTGTGAAAATGCCATGCCTGACCGGGATTCGAACCCAGGACCTCAGGATGAAAGGCCGAGACGCTACCACTCGCGTCACGGAGACCGGCTTCATAGCAAACTCACATTAAATAACATTACGTGCCGGCCTCCATGGCGCAAGTAGTAGCGTCTCGGCCGTTCATCCGGAGGTCCCGGATTCGAATCCCGGTCAGGCATGGCATTTTCCCACGCTGAAAAACATTAATCTCATCTTCTGAAGCAATACCTAACGGTGGTCCCGGAGGTTATGAAAAAAAATTAACATTACGTACCATAAGAGTGCTGCTAAAAAAAAAGGTTTAGGAAAAATATGCTATCTTAATAGAGAGCGAAAATACCAAAAAAAAGTTTAATTCCGCATTAAAACTAATCATCTAAAAGATTAAACAATTTTGAAACTACAGATGTAATTCTGTTTTTAAACCTGGTTAAAGCTACTCTTTTAATTCACCGTGTAGACTAAAAATCACTTTCTTCATTTAGTTCTAAAAACCGCTTTTAAGTGTCTGATCATTAATCATAGATGCTGGTAAGAGTGTAAAAATAAATTGTCTACTGGTTTTATATACATACTGCACAATCCACAATACGAAAGTAGAACAAACATTATAAAAAAACTCATTTTAAATATATTCTATTCAAATCAAGACTCCCGTTTGGGAGTCGAGTGAATCTCCGCCAAAAAACAAGAAACACAAGAAAACCACTTACGATATTATTCACAGTAAAGGTATAGCTTCTTATAAAAACGTTGCCGCTTTTCGTTCACTAAAAAAACATGCACTAACATGATAACCGATAATACCGCTTTGTTATGATTTTCTTTTTATAAAATTTATTTTCACTATTAAATATTCATTAATTGACATGTTTTTAATATTTTTAAAGCAAAATAAATCCCCCATCTTTATTCTTCTCCGACAGCTATTCAACTTACGTTGGCTTTATAAAATATAAATTACGTATCGTTTATATTTACCGTAGTCATATGGTGCAGGTTACATTCTTTTGTTTTACTCTTTTCTCATAAAAAAAAGAGATAAACATTAAAAGTTAACGAGCACGAATGCCAAAAAAAAAAAAAAACATTACTTTATAATAAAGGATAATTAAAGAGCGTGCGAGTGAAAATTTTGTATATAGTATTGTTCGAATAACTAACCACTTCGGTCTAATATCTCAGGTGTAATTACTGTAAATATTAACTTTGCTGGATCATATTATGTAATAAATAAAAGAAATTGTCCATTTGATGATTAAATATTAGTTTTAATAAGTTATAATGTTATTACATGTTTAACGTTTTAGTTTGAATTTTATTAAATGAACATGTTGATAAAAGTGTTTAAGACAGAGTGAGATCTAAATTTAGACTGAACAATACATTAATAATAATGAATTACTAGCTGATAAAATAGGCCAGCCAGATGTATATAAACAATTTTACAGATTACATAATTTATTAATTAACAAGAAGAAAAGAGGGTGAGTCTTAACGTAACTGCCCGTCAAAAATTCAGATGATAGTTTTTCTTTACAATAATAAAAGTGCACATTAGAAACAGTAACAAGAAAAATTATAATATTAATAATCATTGATTTGTAATCACAATGTCATATATGATCATGTAAAACAATATAATTACAAATGAATGAATCATACAAATAATAAAACCTAAAATTTTGTATCTTAAGAAATATTCAATTATGCTTGTCGCTTAAATAAATAATATAATAATCATACAAGTATTACATAAGTACTTTGAAACTACATTAACATTTATTTAGTATCAATAATAACACTGGGAAGTAAAAAAGAATTATTTTTTTTTGTCTCAAGAAGAAAAATATGTGATTCTGATAGTATTTTTTTCCAGAATTCAAATATGATATCCATTTTTCCCTATCACACAAGGATTCAGAGAGACAGGCATTTATAATTTCAAACATTTTAATCCTTTCTGCATCCTTAACTACACACTATTCAAATATTTGTCTCACCTAGAAAGTAATAAATGATGATTTTCTGCTGTATTTCACCTGTGGAACATCCCTCTTGATGGTCCAACAATAATCAGCCAGCATATTAGGATTCCATTTGCCTTGATACCTCTTTGCCATAGCTGAAATCTCCTAACTAAACTGTTTGGCGCAGTGATCGATGATCATCGCTAACTGCGCACAAACTTTCCCTGAAAGAAATCTAAGTGCAAGTGCAGGAAGTGGTACTTTCAAGGTAAATTACAACCCAAATTTTTATAAGATCGTTGATAGTATCACGGTAATTTTCCACCTTTCGATTTCCCAAAAAACTTGGAAACATTTTTGAATGCTTGCCAAGCTGTTTTCTCCAGTAGATTCAATAGTTCCTCAAACTTTTCATCATCCATTAGTGAACATATTTGTAGACCCACAAATTTTCCTTTTATAATTTTTGTATCACTAATTTTAGGAAACTTCTATTTTAAGTACATGAAACCAGGAGTATTTTCCATGTTAAAATTGTTAAAATTCAATTCTAGTTTGATATGAATGAAGGTAGATACACGTTTTTAGGATTACACAATGTAAAAATGTTTCACAATTTTCTGTTCAGTAATGAATGATTTGCGTTTAGGCCATTCTTATTTAATGAAATGTTTTTTTCTGTCCCTATTATCCCATTCACACAAAAAAACAACAGTACTTTGTGTAACCAAGCTGCAGACCAAGAATTAGTGCAATTACCTTCAAATTACCACAAATATTCCATTCATACGCTGCATATTGAAGCTTTTCCAATATAAATTTAAAGTATTCATATGTTTCTTTCATACTAGTAGAGATTCCCACAGGTACTGATGGGAATTTATTGCTATTATGCAGAAGCACAGCTTTTAAACTAACTTTACAGGAATCAATGAACATGCGCCATTCCGTTGGGTTATGGTCATTACAAAGTGTCTCCATAAGAGAAGAAATGGTATTACAAAACACTAAGCCATTTTCTTCAGAAAAATAGTCTTTAAATTCAAATGACGATGATGGTAAGTACATATCTTTGTAATCTTTTGAAGAAGATTCCATTCTTTTATCCGGGAAGCAAGCATTTCAGACTGTTTTATTTTGGGTAACTCTAAATCTTGTATGAGATCATTAAGATTTTCTTGAGTCAGTAAATGAGACTCAGATGAACTGCTTTGTTCAAAAATTGTATCACCAGAATCTGTTTCTTTTTCTTCCTTACTTCCATCAGACTCTGAGCTCTCCTCACATGTTCAATTTTGGTATCCTTCCTCACCACTTGAGTTTATAAGTTTTCTTTTTACACGTTCTTTCACCATCTTCCATTTTAACAGATATTCTTTCTGTTGACTCAAGTGAAACAGCCATATTCTACGACTTAATGGGTGAAATTCTAACATTTTTTTTTTTTGGTTTAGGGAAGATCTTGAAATGAATCAAGAATTTTGCCTTTACCTTTGAATTTTTTTGCGAAATTGTCATATCTGTACAAACTTTGGTTCTGTTAAATGATGTTGCATGAGATATTCTGATTTTCTTATTGGGTTCTGGTAAATAATTGGATATTGATTCTAATGTTTCTTTTGTTATGGTTAAACATTTATCATTATTAATACACTCATCTGATCCTTCTTCTATCTGATATAGTGACAATATCTCAATCAGAATTACGTAACAAAATATGTTATTTATTCACTGATTATTTAACGTTTAAATATGTAATACTCAAACTGGACTAAAAATTAAATGAAATTTTCTGAATACACAAAATATATTTAAAAATTTCAATTAAATTATTTTACCTCATGGCATATCATGTTTCTCTATTCAATATATTTAGTATGTCCCTGTATTTGCAGTTAACAGAATAAAGTTTAAATACTGGATGAATGCTTTTTACAATCTCAACAATTTCATACAATATTACATATAAATATCATTTCCCATTGTAATACATTTGATCAATTAAGCTTTATATCAGTTTTAATAAATTACTTTAATGGATCAAAGAAACAATGATAACTTTTAAAAACGGATGATAAAATGCAGTTGAAAATAACAGAACTAAATTTTCAACTGAATCAGATGAATATGTTTGATTCTCAAAAGTTTCATTGTTGAATGTAATTTCATATTTTTAAAGTTATCACCAGATTTCATAGATTTCTGTTTTTTGCTATTTCTTTCTTAGAGTTATCAATGTTTAACTTTTTAAATGTATTATCAGTTTGTGAATAAATGTTATATTTTTGTTATTTTTTTGTGTCCAGTCTGGTATTATTGAGTTTTCTTGTTTTAGATTTTTTTTTGTGGATTTCCCCTTTTAACAAGTTCTGTATCACATTATATTTTAAAGAGTTATCTGTCTTATAACTACTTGCACTAGATCCGATGTTATCTTCTAGTTACTACTTGTACTAGTTTCATTAGTTTCACATAGATTAGTACTTATGTTTTATTCTGGATTGTTCTAGTTGTATATCTATCAAAGCATTCGATCAATGCTTTCAAAGCATTCGATCAATGCTTTCAAAGCATTCGATCAATGCTTTCAAAGCATTCGATCAATGCTTTGATGGTATATCAGTATTTAGTGAATAAACGCTTATTGCTTTATTTTTTTGTTGACATGGTTCTGAAGTACTAATATCTTTCAATTTTTTACAGTCATTTATAGTTTCTATAAGAGTAATATTCTCTATAACATGCTCATTGTCTTCTTCCAATGAGGAAAATCCTTACAGTACATGAGATTTTATTGCTGATAAATCAGTTAGATGTTTACTGTCAGTTTTATTTTAAATCTGAACAGTATTTTCTAATGGAATTATTTAATTCATCAATACAATTATGTATACATTCACAATGTTCATTAATTTTAGATTTAATAGTTTTAGTAGATTTAAAAGAGTATTTACTTTAGAAACTTTAGAAGCAAATACTGGAGGACATAACTGATACTGATTAAAGATCGGTTGACCTAAGTTTGTGCTATCAATTCCATTTTCAGAAATAATTTTTAAAACAATGTCTTGTATATCATCTTTTGCACATAAACCATTTAAACAGATTTGAAACAGCCTCTTATGATTTAATAATTTATTAGAATGTTTCTTCATATGTAAATAAATTGCATTTTTATTTTTGAAAACATAGTAGTATATTTGGCATTCATATATACTACTGTCAGCAGCAGCCTACCTTGCCTTTTTAGGAGACTCATTAATTTAAACTTTAAAAGCATCTTTTATTACACTGTTATCCAGATTGTTTGTAGTTGTTTGTGGATAAACCTTGCCAAGTTCTTCCAAAATTACAAGGTACGATTCATACGGCATGTTGGTAATCATAGTTTTATTATCTTTTGCTTCTCTGTCTTTCGTTTTTTCTATCTTGATCAAAAAGTTTAGATTCTAAACTATTCTCTTTATTTAAACCATGTTTCAATAATGTTTTTAATTTTGAAATAGGTGTAGGATTATAATATTGAATGTTTGAAGAAGAGAACTTGTCTGAAGAAAACCTTGTTTGCAAATAATGTCTGAGAACTTTATATTAGGTTCATTCTCAATACACTTTGTTTTATTTTGATGTGAGTTCATTTCTGTTGCATGCAAGAAAACCTGCCTCAGTAAGTTACTATTGGTTTGTTTTGAGTCACTTTTTACTGTGCGTATTACATTTGCTCCTGAAAAACTAGTTGTTTCTTTTTTACAGTGTCTGAAATGAAAATAATTACGATTGCATAAATTACTACTGCAGAAAAGACAGTTAATTTGAAATATCCTTTTGATGGTAGCATTGGTCCTGTATTGTTATAAACTAGTTTATTAATATTACTTCTATAATACCTGAAAAACACTTGGATAAAATAGTTGAAATAATGTTAAGTTTTACAGTATTATTCTTCACTCGTTTCACAACTAAATTAAAGTTAATGAAAAGTATCTCTGTGTTTAGCAATTTCTCTTAGATCATAATACTAATAACTTGAATTAATAATGTAATCATTAACCATATAAATTAAATATAAATAAATTAAAATGTTTTCACAATTTCAGAATCTTCGTTAATTCGTTTCTTGTATTAATCATAAATTAAAGTATACAGTTTTTAGAAATATGAATTGTAGAACCTTCAATATCCGCGGTCGGAGAACCAAAATAGTCTCAAAGAACTAAACGCTTCGGTGTAACACCTCAGTTAGGTACAATTACTCTAAATATTAACCTTGCTGGTTCATATTTTGTAATAAAAAACATTGTCCAGTTGATTATTAAATATTAATTTTAATTTAAAAAAAAGTTATAATGATTATTACATATTTAACATTTTCGTTTGAGTTATATTAAATGAGAATTACATTTTGATGAAAGTGATGAAAGTTTACATGACAGAATGAGATATAAAGTTAGACTGAACAATGCATTAATAATAATGAAATTTTATTTTAATAAAAGAAAAAAGTTGTAGTGATCATTACATGTTTAACGTTTTAGTTTGAATTGTATTAAATGTGGTTTACATTTTGATGAAAATTGACATGACAGAATGAGATCTGAAGTTAGACTGAACAATGCATTATTAATAATGAATTACTGATATAAAATATCAGCTGATAAAATAGGCCAGCTGTACATAAAGAAATTTGTTTACTTTATAAATAAATAAGAAGAACGAGACAGATTATGTATTTTATTATTATCAAGAAGAGCAAGAGAGTGAGTCCTAACATGTATAATTTTTTCAATTTTTACTAAATTTATTTAAATATATATTACACATTTATTTACTTACGATACTCCGGTAACCTAAGGATTCCAAAGCGGTGTTATATATATAAACCGGTTCAGCCGTTGAACTGCACGGTGGAAAAAACATACATACATACATTGCACTCCTTGGGCAATCGTATAAAAAAATAAAACCTCCATTTTTCCATGTAAATTCCTTCAAATGGCTATCCTTATTTTGAAAGTACTAGGAGGTATCAAAAGCTTATATGAAAAAACCTTTTAATAAATTGTACATATTTTATATATAAAATTCTTGGGGCACCTACTTAGAGCAGAAAACACCAGACTTGTACACCAAATAATTAACTTATACTGGGAAAGAACAACAAAACCGAAATTGATAAAGGAAGTCCGAAAAGATATGGAAGAGTTGAGAATCACCAAAGAAGATCTAATCACAAAACCTGAAAAATACGACAAACTAATTAAAACTAATACGATAACATTTGAACCTAAATTCAAAAAGTAATCCAACAAGGTGTATTCAGACGAGGACAGGCGCCAAAGATCAGAACCCCTCAAAAGGATGTGGGAGGAAAAAGAGAAAAGAAGAATAAAAAAACTCGCACGATTAGGAGAAATAAGAAGAACCGATTACAAGATGGACTGGCCCAGAAATTGAACTAATCGTAAAAGTCGAATTGAACTAGTAAAAGCAACAAAAAAAAATTGTTACATATAAATACAATTGAAAATGAATTAAACAATTTATAAAAATTAAATTAAATATAATTAATGTTTAAATTAAATTAATCGATTATAATTAAACTAGAAACAATGAATAATTATTAATTATCAACAAAAATAATACTCGTAATAATAAAGGTCCTTTAATTTTTTTTTGTACTATTATGAGAAGTGTAAAAACAGTGAAATTACTGCTGAATTACATTCGGCTGGTCTATGATAAATTATTATAATTACCAATTAAATGGAAATAATACACAAACGTTATTTATTAATAATAAATAATAAAATGAATAAATATTCACATATATGAAGTAAGTGTTTCTGCCTGGAAAATGATAACTAAAATCTAAAAGTAAAATGGTCTATTTGTAGTTTATTTATTTTATGATATCATACATGTTTACGAAAGTGATGGGAAATATATCCAAAATAACTGATATCACAACCAGCAAAAAACAATTTCATTGTAATAGTGTTATTGAATCTCCTTATGACAAAAACATTACGGAATTAAAAGAATGGTACACGGTGCATTAAAAAAAAAATGTTTTTAAAATTATAACGGTTTACTCGCCACCGGGCTGTTTCAAAATGTAACAAATCTGGTTTAAAAAAAACACGGGCTACTCAATAGATAAGAGATACATCTATTTAGAGTAACATATTTTGTTATTTATTATTTTGTAAATGAAATAGTCTCGAGGCGAATGAATCTTTATAATTTTAAAAATATAAATATTTTTTTTTTTGTTTTCGGAAAAAATAATTGGCTTTTGAAGATACCTTCACACCGTAATTAATTTGTTGGATTTTTATTATTCACACTTTTTTCGGTTTTATCATTTTTTTGTCATAAGAAGATTTACTTACACTTTTAAAATGAAATTGTTTTTGATATTTTTGTGATAAAATACTTAATCTGAGAAAATCCAGTTCTCAATTATAAAAATTAAAAAAGTTCGGTATTTTTTTTGACCCATTATAATTACTTTTAACTTAGTTAAAAAACATTTAGGCATACCTAAATAGCTTTTTGAAATTTAAAATGTTTTTCCAAGAATTACATTTTTCCATTACGTTATATTTGTTTTTCTATCAACCAGTTAAATGCCATCTTAAATCTAAAAATATTTTCTACTGAAGAAACACGTTCATTTTGCTCTTTAGTTTTGTTATTTATAGTGGTTTACTCTTCTACGTACAAACAATAACCGACAATGAAATAAACGGTAGTTCTAAAACGAGTTTAAATATTTAAAGTTCTTGAGTGACGTGTAATTCATTCTGGCTTGTTGTTTATATATTAAGCTTAAATTTTGAGTATAATGCTGCTACTATCACTGTTAACTAACATAAATGTTATTTTCTTTGAGTTTATATAACTTAAAAAAATTATCTAAGAGCTTTATTATCCCTATCACCTTATGACATGTACTTCGCTGTCTCAGATGTATGCCTGAAATTTGCTTGGTTCGAAAAATACCTTGCAGGTTGTTTTTGTTACACAAGGATTATGATTTAATTATTGCTTAAAATTTAGATTTCACCGTCTGTTACGTAATGTTCCATTTATTTTTCTTCACGCTGACTAAAACATATTTGCTTTAGCGTTTATAACATTATTAAATTCACAGTACCCGTAACTACCAATAAAAGAAAATTATAGAACGCTCTCTCTCAATAATTTTATTTTCAATAACTTTATTGAAGCATACGTGACATTTTTATTAGACAAACGTCATTCGATATTATTTGCTGAGACTATAAGTGAAATATTGCATAGCTGATACAATGTATGAAAATAAAGTTTTGTATATTGCGATATAGGATTTATATTCAAAATCAGCAAAGCGTTACATACGTATTTTTATTCAAAATTTGTAATTAAATTTCGTAGCTTATCATTCTCAAAAGAGAAAAAGTAACTAAATAAAAGGTTTTTGACAAAGAGGTTATATGTAACTTTTTGGATCTGTCACATTTTTCTGTCGACAACTATTCTTTGTTACTTTCTTTCGTAACTTGCTTCATATTTCCTTTCTATTATTGTATTTAAAATATATATTATTGCCTGTATTAATCCTGTATTATATATACGGTACTCTTCTTCTTTGTGTTCTTGAATCCCCGATATTTTTCACTTCAGTTACTCAGAGGACTGTTAGTTATATTTTTATATGCTTCACGAAGATCTATGATCTCTTTGGAAAAAAGAGAGAACAGAGAATTATGTTAGTATATAAGTGTATCTTATGATATCAACTATGGCTGTGAAAACACAGTAGAAATTTTGTAGCATAAGAAAAGTGGGTAGACTAGCTAAGCTTGACAGTGATTTTTTTCTACAAGTGGGATTCATAAAGTTCATTTTAAAGTCTGATTTTAACCACATTTGCTTTTATGTTGTTTAAAATTAAAAAAAAAATAAAATCTTAGAACATTTCCTTTTTTTCAATATATTTATTTTATTTCTTTCTTTAATGTGGTCACTTTTAATATGGAGAAACGTATTACTTGTCAAAGTTTAGAAAGCTTAAATACATAGATCTGGAGTTACTTTGTTTGAGTTGTATTTTTCAGTGTTCTGAAGAGCACTACTGATAAACTACGCGATAGGTTGTCGTAGATAGCAAGACGACAACCGCTAGTCCAATCCATTTCAACTGAGCTTTCTAAACTTTTTACGAATTACAAGCTCATTTTATTTTCCAGTAGTACGCTATGCAACATGAACTATTTCTATTCAGAATTACACTTCATTATAAGAAAAACCTTTTTCTTATCCTGCTCCTCAAAATTATTTAAGCTTTTTTATCGTTTGCTCTATCTCAATTTTAAAACAGTTTTGCACATTGTGACCCCCGTAAGGGAAATCACCTGGCTGTCACGATCTCGATCGTCACACTATCCCCTCCTTTAAGCCCTGATAAGTGTTACCGGAGGTCGTATTTTAGACCCTCTAAACCTGGTAACACAATACAGTCATCAGTTTGGTCTCTGACAGGATGCCACCGATGCAAACGAACTCAAACTACTTCCTTAATATGATACATTCCCGTATAAACTATCATTTTTACTACTCTCCGCTTGGCAATAAAAAATCACTACAAGGTCTCTTATGATTTGCCTTTAATTATAAATTTTAATAAATGGAACAGCTATTTTGTTAAAATTCGTAATATTACAAAATCTGAGTAACATTAATAGTTATGACAAGAAACGAAATATCTTTTAAATTAAATTTAATAACGTAATCCAGGATAAAGTTACCCAAAGAAAACTCATTTTTGCATTCGTTTGCTTTTTCTGGTATTAATACCCTTTTTTTGCTGTTCTTGCACAAAAAAAAAATATATATTTTGGTTTTGTAAGTTAAATTTAACCAATGATTAAAGGTTGAAATCATTTTTAGGATATTTAATCAATATATCGATCTCCGTGAATAGCATCCCTGCCTTTTATTCCAAAAGTTTCGGGTTAGAATCCCGATGAAGTTTTGAGATTTTTAATACGCTACACAGATTTATCACTCATAAGTAACTACAAATGGGCGTTATTGTCCAAAATTAAATAAAATATATTTTTTGTCAGCTTGAAATTCATTACTAATATTGTACTCTTGAATGGACTGATAGTCGATTTTCAAAAAAATTACCAATTTACTGTTTTTTTTTAAATTTTCAACTACTCTCAGAATTACCCTTGTATACAATCAATGAGTTAGTTTTGTTGTTGTTTTAGATTTACCATCTTCAATTTATTTTGTGAAGCTTACCCGAGGCTTCACAAGCATACTTACAATAATGTAGCTTATAAAAAACAGAAGGTTTTTCTATAATGAAATGAAAGAAAATAAATAAAAAAATGTTCATCGAAATCGGTGGAATAGTACTTCCGAAATAAAAGAAATTAACACGTTTCACAAACTGATAAATTTGTTCAAAATTGCATAATTTCTTAATTATTCGAAAAAATTAATGCCTGTTGTCGATTGTTTGTAAAAAAAATAATTAGGAAAATAGAAAAAGATTCGTGAAAATCGGTACAGTAGTTTTTGCTGGACTCAGTAAAAAGCATACTTTCGATTTATATATTAGAATATGATATAGCACATTTATTATCTCAATATTATTATTATTTATCCACTTATAATTGTCCTATTATTTGAATAGAAGTTTTTCAGTAATCATCGATTTCCATAGTAAGAACTTTATTTTCTTGTATCTTTGTAAACCTAATCGATAATTTTTTCAAAATGAAATGTAGATAATAATTTTCCCCGTGTATTGAACTATTATTGTGCAAAGTTTCATTACGATTAGAATAAATTGTAGATCTGTATTGCAGATAAACGGTCACCCAAACATTCTTTTTTATATTCGTATATAGATAATATCTTTTTCTCGATAACTTACGATGTTATATGTGTATATATATATATATATATATATATATATATATATATATATATATATATAGAGTAGATATTATCTTCTTTACTTATAAATATAATAAAAAGGAATATATATAGACAATAATAATAAAGAAAAATGTTTTAATTTTAACATGTACATTATGAAATTAGACTACATTAACATTTCATATTGATTTGATAATACATTTCTTTAAGATATTTTTACACTAACTAAAAATGATGATGACGAATACTTTTTTGTACCGATGTTATACAAATTGATAACCCCGAAATGCTTTACAATATATATAATTATAAAATTACACATATATATATATTTATATATATATATTTATGTTTTTATTTTTTTTTATTTATTAGTTAAATGCAATATATAATTTAATGATCTGATAATTTGAAACCAAAAATTACTCATGTTAATTTATAATGGAATAAATGACTCAGATTTCAATAGCAAATCACAAATTATTAAATTATTATGCTTGTAATTCCTTTTAATATTTTAATAACAGAAAATGATGAAATAAGTATCTCAAATAATAATTTACCTAGTATATAAAATCTGAATACAAATCATTTAATTTAGAGATGAATAAATATTCTTTTACAATTTAGAATAAACATAAAAGGGAAGAAATGAGCAAGAGTTTTATATATAAATATATATATATATATATATATATATATATATATATATATATATATATATAATATTGAGGAAGTAAAATTAGTTGATGTAAAATTTTCTTTGATAAAACACAGAGATAGAAACAGAACCTTTCAAGCGACCGAATGAATACACTTGTATGGAATAATATTCCAAAGACTATCCTCAAAGTAAAAAGGCTCAATGAACGAAGCTATTCTTGCAAAATGAGATTTGTTACAGAATCCTGGAGACAGGGTTTCTTTTACTGCAAGAAGAGAAAAGGACCGTATATCAAATGAAATGATTTTACTTATAATAAATCTATTAATTAAAAAATTCTGGGAACTGGATGTCATAACGGAAGGGAATATATATATATATATATATACACGCTGTATATGCTACCATAGCCCAATATAGGTTTGTAATCTTTTCATTTCTAATCTTATTTCTAAATAGGCATAACTTGTAATCTAAAGTTCTATAAGTGTTTACAATAAATATTCTTTTTTCTTTTTTCCATTAATGTTTCAATAAAAGCAAATTGATTAAGTAAGTCCATATTATACATAAAAATAAATGAAAATATTATGAAGTAATCTGGAAAATTATACTTAAAAACTTGAAAAACGTTTTTGTTTAGTGTTCACTTTAATTTATTAAAGTTCCAGTTTACCCTGTCGTAGTTGAAAAATTTGAAAGTTCACTTTTTGAATTGTCCTCTTCATTTCAATTTTTTAAGTTGGATAGCCTGATTCTTTGTTTAAATTATTCTTAAACATAAGATGGAATTCTCTGCTTTAATGTAGTCTATTATTTTAAAATATAACATTTTTTCTTTGCCGATTTTCTTTTTTGAAATTCGTGTGTATGTGGGTTTTTCATTCATTGTGTTGCTTCCAGTAAAATTTTCTATATATATAATACAGAAAAATCTGTACTTAACAAATGAATCTGGACACTTACTAATAGATTTTTTGAAATGTTAAATCATTTAGGGTCTTTTTTCGAACGCTGATACATCTGCTAAATTACTGTTACAATGCTAAAAAATTAATTTTATTTATATTCACTGTTGTAGAAACAAAGATTAGCTGATATCCTGGAAAATTTTATCGAACGGGTCTCTACGATGTGACGTTGGCGCTACATAAATTCGCATAAATAAAAGTCTACCGTAGATCTCGATGTACTACACTCCTTGCGATTCCGTCTTTTCGCTGCTGTCTAAAAACTCACCAGTGTGTTGTGCGTCCCCTCCCCACCGATAACTGGATATTGAAAGTTAACCGATGATCGAACAGATCGATGTGTAAAATTATAATCTTGTACATAGGTACATCATAATAACTCCTACAACAATCACAAAAATTATGTTCATCGCAAGCTTTATACACTTCGTCTCTTTTGTTAGATCGGGGATCGCATATACAAAATATTATCTTGTTTCTCGGAAAAATCCCGCAAAAATCCACTGCCGATGGTAAACCGTCCCCGCACAGTATTTTCACTTTTAGTAAACGGTCTCCTTTACACATTAAGACCATTCCCGCCTATTATTATTGGGTTAGGAAATAACATGTTCGCACGCACTTCCCTTACATAATTTTCCCAATCAATTAGAACATCAATATTCGTATCAAATTTTTCGTTGTAAAACTTAAAACTGATTATACGTTCTCTACACCAAGAGTACAGTAGATTAATAACTTTCAATAACAGTTTTCTGGATTACAGCCAACTGTCCCTTTTTATACGAGCAGAATTGTGATAACTCTTCTTTGCACAACGCCATTTAATCTTTGCTATCGCTTAACGAAAGAAACGCAAAATCGATGATTATGTAAAATTGCTTCTGTTTGTAAAAAACGAACAGCGTGTTGTTTATATGGAACCTAACGGATTAAGTCAATCAAACCCATCGGATGAAAATAACGAATAGTGACAAGATGTCAGACACATGCAACACGTGATTGAAATAATTGAATGCACCGACTAGTACATAGCCAGCGATACAACGATGTTAACGTAAGACAGGTTGAAATATAATTTAATTACTGCGATTATATTATAATATATAATATATATTATAATTATATTATAATATAATATAATTATTGCGATGTCAGATAAGATAAACATTAGCAATTTACTATAGTATATTATTTACTTTATTCATTAATAACTTACATAACGATACAGTAATTCAGAAAATTAAAATTAAGGATATATTCGCTTTCATAATAAAATCTGTCATTTATTAATCCATTACATATTAAAATTATAAGATTAGGTGCATCATTGTTCCATAAATACGTAAGGTAGGTAAAATAAAAACAGTTATTTGAAGACTATTTAAAAATTTCTTTAAACTTAGGACTTTTATAAGTTGTTTATTATATTAAGTATTCATTTTTATGAATGTTTATGAATTTTATTGGTTAATATTTAAAAGTACATTCTTAAAAGTCAATGATTTAAAAAAATAATCTTTTGTATTACACTATTTCCCAAGATTCATAAAAAAAATAAAAAAACAGAATATATAAAAAGGTCAAGTTGACAATTTTTGTTAGATTATTATAGAAAATTTCTGAATGAATATTTCTTATTGGTAGTTGAAATATTAGAAAGATTATTAAAAATGTTAGATGATAAATGTTATGAATACGTAAGTATTTTTTTCAAGCGTTCCACTTGCCTTTCCGTCATTCAGAACTAAACGTTTTCAGAGAGCTCTGGACTGAAATCTGTTTTTCTTGGAAATAGAATCTGGAATTCATGCATTAGTTTCATTCACTACCCTATTGACCAGACATATTTGGATTGATAAGTATCGATAAATTGCTTATTTATTTCTATCGGCAATGGAATTGAATCCAGGACTCAATATTCTTAAAATATAACAAGTATTTTCCAGGATTTATTTTACAAGAATAAATAAATAAATTGATTGTAAAGTTACATACAATATATAAATTTTATACAATATCTATATATATAAAATAGACTAAAAATAATAAATACGTATATATAAATAAACATGTATCAATAGGAGTGTTCACTATTAAATTACCATGCGGACAATCATTTCGTATATGTTTCTGCTTACTTTTTAAAACAAACAAATGCGTGGTTGAAATAGTCACATGAAAAATAGATTCTTTTGTTGCTAGGTTCTGTAGTTTCAACATCACAAATCATAGAAACTACTCCACACTCCTAGAAGTTTAATTCGTGTTTTTTATTTATTTATTTATTTTTTATATTTAACAGCTTTACTGTATTTTATATCCTCAGTTTATTGTTTAAAAAATTCCAGTATTGGTCTTAAGGTGTACCTCCTCATTCCTAAATTATATAATCATGGTTAATCTTAATTCAGAGATAATTGATATGATAATTTTTTTTCATATTTCCACCAATCATTTTTTCTTTTCATATATATATATACATACATATATATATATATATATATATATATTATGTGCACACAGATACAGAATGACACAAGAGTGTAGATTTATTTTTTACTGAACATTACACAATTAATTTAACACCAATCTTTATTATTTTTATTGTAAAACGTGTGTGAACTAATGCTATTTATTTCAGTCCGTGCATTCACTCCATGTGACAGTGTGGTGTGCGATATCCCAAGTGGTAACGGTCTGTATTTTATTAAACAACGGTACAGTCAATTCCAATCGTTACATGCACACGATAAACAACTTTTTTCTACCAGAACTACAGATTTTGAACTGGACTCTAACCACATGGGGTTATAGTTAACACTGCAGACACTTCATGAACATCCTATGACGATTGTTTCCTGGTCATTTGATTTCCAGGTTCGGAAATGATCCTTGGCTTCCTCGAACTCCCGACCTCAGAATGTACAACTTCATTCTATGAGTGTATTTAAAGTCGACAAACCCCGTTTATTCGACAAAATGAAGACAGTTATTCGTAGAGAGGTGCGGTAGATTACTCAGGAGACAGTGGAACGTTTGTGGGGCAGCTTCATGTCTTCTTGAAAACTGCATTATGGAAGATGGATGTCACCTTCCAGATATGATTTTTTTCTACCTAACACAAATTATTCAAAAAATTATTCCCTTCCCTTCCCACAATTATTCAAACAAAAGTTATAAATTTGGTGTAATAATTATCTGTCTAATGTGTACACCCCTACGTATATGAACATCCTGTAAATACAATTCCCTACATATGTAGCATGTGTCAGAAAGAATGACACGATTTCAAAACCTTACACCAGTGTAACCACTCATGGTCAGTGAATGAAATTTAAATTTAGATATTGTATTTTCTAAAATTTAGTAAGACAGAGTCCGTAATAACGGTTGATCGTGTGTTTCGACAGCGTTTTAGGATTAATTTATTATCGCCTAAGAACATTTGTTGCTGGTATAAACAGCTTGAAAAATCAGGATGTTTATGTAAGGGGGGAAATCCACGGTGACCATGAAATTTAGAGGAAAATTTACAACGAATTTTAGAGGAAAGTCTTTTTTAAAACAAATAGTCGCGCTAGTTGAGAACTTGCTATCCCTTATATGACTATTTGGTGTGTGTTAAGAGCATTTCTGGTCCCAGAGGTACCAGTTGTAATCCGACTTATCGATTACAGCTCTTCCCGTAAATGACAAAAGAAAACATAACTATTTCTGTTATATGCTCTTAGTTGGTACGGAAAAACAATAGATTATTACCGCATTTAATTTTTAGTAATGCTAGGTTCATTTAAACGGAAAAGTTTCACCTCACAATGTTTGCAAATGGGGATTTGAGAATTCGCATGAAATTGTACAGCAGGAGAAAATTTCACCAAAAGAATATTTTTCGTGCGGTTTTGTTTATAAAAATTTATTAAAAATAAAAATTTTAATTTATTAAAATTTTTTTTTTTTTTTTAAAGAAACAGTAATAGGGCATTCTTATCTTGAGATGAAGCAGAAGTGGTTATATCCATAACTATACTTGGCGGACACTCTTGTCCGCCAAAATCCCAAACATTGGACCATATGATTTTCTCTTGTGGTGATACGTAAAATAATGTGTTCATGTACCATGATTACCTGCTGATATGGATGACCTGAAAACCAGGGTCATAATTGCAGTAACTTCTGTAAAGAAGACTGTCTGCAAAGCGTTACGGAAGAATTCAACTACCGTCTCGATGTTATCCGTGCAGCAGATGGAGAACATGTAGAATATTTATAACTTGGTAAATGAAATTTTAAAAGTGTTTGAATGGTATTTAATTTGTCTTGAAATTATAAAATATATTTTTATAATATCTGTTTGAAATCGGGTAATCCTTTTTTGATACACCTTGTATGTTAGAAGTTTTCTTTCTTGTTAAGTCTATTTTATTTATTTTTTATTTCATCTGTCATTTATAATTGTACTGTTTATCATAAGAATGATTCTAAAAATTGTGGTTTATTTATTTCTTTATTTTGATATTTAACCTTATTATTAGCAACATTATATTTGTTCGTA
Source organism: Lycorma delicatula (assembly GCF_047948215.1). Taxonomy (NCBI): domain Eukaryota; kingdom Metazoa; phylum Arthropoda; class Insecta; order Hemiptera; family Fulgoridae; genus Lycorma; species Lycorma delicatula. Next base: position 62,348,550 of record NC_134460.1, on the reverse strand, counting down.
ATAAAAATTAATTTTTGTATGTTAATTTCTTTATTTATTTACACTTTCAAAAAAAGTAGTTTCTTTTTCTTTCTTTATTTTGTATATATATATATATATATATATATATATATTTACACAGTTACAATCTGCCAAGCATTACACCGTTCAAGAAAAATAATTATTTGAATGATTTTTGACTTCATAGAGAAGTAACCTCCTCATACCTTTTTTTTACCAAACTTTTTTAAACTCTCTGGCGGCGACCGGTAACCGCCTAAAAGATGATACCTCGGTCGCACCCATGAGTCGGGGCGTAGACTAGCCATCCCTAGCTTGGACCCCTTACGGTCCCCCCCTGGGTCACCAGAAAACACCCTGACCGTTCTTCTGGATGGCCAGAATGTCCCTTTTCCAGGAGGGCTACCCTTCCCTTTGCTACACTACATAGGGTCCGAGTACGCACCTCACGCATACACCCTCCCGTCCAGCGCGCCCCCCCGAATACCTTGGGATCCTTGATGCGTCATCGAAACGCCCCGACTCAAACCACTCTTGCGTGTGGTCTGAGCCAAGGCGCCCTCAGCAGGAAGACTACTCCCTGGCCCTATATGTCCCACGTTTCGACCCCTGGCTCTCTTATTTTTTGAGCCAGCTTTCCGTATTTTTTTTTTATTCTTTAACCTCCTCATACCTAATAAATACTTTTTTTTTTCACTGATATTTCATAAATATCAGTAGATATTCACCGATATTAACAATAAATTCTGTCTGGAATTTTATAGAAAATTCATTGCTCGCTAGAAATAATTTACAGTTTGAAAAAACAAAAAAAAAATTATATGTTAATTTTTATTTATATAAAAGATATTTCCCGTATAAGTAAAAGGTAGAATCTTTACATTCTTGCTTAGTGTAAATTAATTAGTGTAATTAATTAGTGTAAATTAATTAGTGTAAAATTCTTGCTTAGCGAAAATGTTATACATACAAGTCTAAAAGTAAAATATAATAATGTGATTATGAGATGAAGCTACCTGTCGGAAAACTTACGAGAAGAAGAATGTTTTACTTAAGAGGACGATTGGTATTTGAATTGCCCATCATTTTCCACTCAGATGAGAACAGACAAAACACTTGTACAGCGCTTATACATTGTGGTATAGAAAGGAGGACTAGCAAAGTGGATTTATAATAGATCTTATATACGCTGACAGTCTAATAGCGTGACATGAAATGATTTACAAGTGGGACACTTAGCTGCGTGTGTGCATGTATGACTAATATACTAATAGCAAACATGTTTGAGTGTAAGTAAATACGCTATTTTAAGTGAGTGTGTATGTAAATGTGAAGAAAAAACCTCGTAAACGTGTTTTAAAATGCAAAACTTTAAATAATTGATTCCATGACATTAAAAGAAAAGTAGCACTGAGTAAAAAAAAAATTGAACCAATACATGCCCTCAATTGTATTAATTCGGAAGGAACTACACTGTTTCAGAATTATTAATTATACACACACACAAACACTCATGCATGCCCACAAAAATTCTGATTAAATATTTCAGCATATGTGCTTGACACTCTTCTCATTTAATTTATTTTATAATTTTACCAATTATCTTTCGATACAAATTATGGAGTTAATAAATCTCCATTAAACATAAATGGAGATTTATTATTATTATTCTTTTTTTATGTTAAATGTTTGATCACTAAATGAGAAATTTTATTTTGAAAATTTTTTATTTCATAAAAAAATCCTTAAGAGATTGTAATTAAATTCTTACGCTAGGAAATACCGAAGTATTGGATATAGATTTTCAAACTAAAAAATTTATGATATAAAAATAATTTGACCAAGTATTTTATGAATAAAATTTTTGAGTACTGTTTCTAATAAAATTTGAGACTGAAAGAGGATTTAAATTTTATTTTAAAATATGTATATGTTGAAAGAACAGTTAAGTTAAGTTATAATAAAACAAAATAATAAATATCTGATTTATTGAACTATAAACTTCAGTTGAAGAATGAAATTCATTCGACAAGTAGAAAATTTTATTTCCTGAAAAATAGAAGTTCATTGTTGCCCTACATTCTTATTTCTTTGATAAAAATTTTGAAGAACATCTTATTTTATTAACAAATTTTATTTCTCAAAGAATTTATTGAAAACTTGTCAAAAAAAAAATTCCTATAATTTTCCGAACAGCCTCGACTATTATTGCCTGAGAAAAAAAATTAAAATATTTCTTATATATATCAGGTTTTATTATTATACATTTTCTGTGTTTCTGATTATTATTAAATTCCAGATTTAAAGAAAGTTTTAAGAATTTAGATTTAGATGTTTTTTAATCAAATTTAAATGACCTTGTTTGTAGTGTTTTAAAAACGCTAACCAGAAACTACAAAGCCATTTTCGAAAGCAATAGACTAGTATTCCTCAGTTTTAAGAACCTAAAAGTTAAAAATGAAAATTATGTTAATTTTATAAATTCTATCTTTTCTCAAAAAATTCAACAAGACAAAAACAAGATTGTTTTTTTCTCTCTTTACTTCCCTATACGATGCATTTTTTCGTTTTATATATACATGAAGAACTCTGAATAGATGCATAGTGAAATCTTGTGTATAAATAAGAAAAGTTAGTATATTTTATATATGCACGTATATGTATGTGTTCATTATTCTTGTATTGCTTTATGATACAGGTTTTATTAATTATCTACGTAGATGTTTCTTATCAATTTGTTTTTATTTGTAAGAGTAAAGGATGGTGATATTTTACATAGTATAACAAAAATTATAATAGAACTCTTTGTATCTTATTTGTGTATAAATAGATCAGTTTAATTAATTTATTTACTTTTTAATATAAAACATCTCGTTTCCCTTACTGAGTGTTTGTAATGCAACATTTTCTACGAAAGGGGAACATCAATTTTTTAGAGGATTTTTTTTGGGCCGCTAACTACTCTTCTGTGTTAAAAAGTTTATTCAGCGTTAGTAATTAATTTCTTTTTATGCATGAAGTGTGTGTAACACAGATTAAATGTATTTTATATATTATACCAGTAAACATTATTCTCTTATTTCGCCAAATATATGTATACAGTATTTAGGTTTTAATTTTCAAAATTAATATTTTCTATTTAATAAATGGAAAGAAATTATTAATTCAGTTACTCTTTCAAGAGTGTATGAATAGAAAAATTGTTATTTTATATGTTCTGTACAGTGCAAGTAAATACTATTGACTTGAAAATGTTGTAGTTCAACGATGCGTGAGAAAGATTTCTTTTACAAAGTCGTGCTTTTGAATTTTCTTTGAGCTTACATTTCGGTAAAACATGCGAAAAATGGGCTCGGATATTTGCGGCTTTTTTATATGCAGTGAGAACACCAAAGTGAGAAGGAAAGAGAGAAGGTTATAAAAGTAAGGTATAGAATGGATTCGAATGAGAAAGAAAAACCTTCTAACATACAGTCGTTCTTCTATATTCTCGGAATGTTAAAATTCATAGAGACAATCTGGCTGCAAAATATGTTTACCTTAAACATGATGAATGCCTGCTACTTTTTTTTCTTTACTTCCCTATATGATGCATTTTCTCGTTATATGTACATGAAGAACTCTGAATAGAGGCAAAGTGAAATCTTCTGTGTAAATAAAGAGAAGTCATTTATATTCTATTACTAGCCCATAAAATGCAAAAAGAATTATTTAAATTGACATTTCAACGAAACGAACGTCTTTCTTTAAATAAAAAATAATCTATCCAAATCTTTTATATTGTCATAACTAGATCTATTAAATACCTTTTTAAAAAATTTAACTAGAATTTATTTTCAAGCAAGCCCTTAACAGATACACCAACCGTTAAAATGATCCCTGTTTTAAACCCATGTAAAACGTAAAACTCTTTATGTTAAAAAATTATATTTATAAAGAACGTAAAAAAATTGGTTATACGCTTTCCGACATTACTTACAAACGGTATGGAAAAACGGCACAGTCATTATCAATAACAACATGCATTCCGTAACAGGTTTATTAGGGACTTCAGGAGTAAAATGGTTTTCCGTTGCTTTTCCTCCGAGCTGATTGGACAGTTGCAAGCCCAATGTAATATATATGCCATGCCTACTGATATGTAGTTAATATTCAGCCTTACAAGGTATACCGTTTAATCCAGTATACGTTTAATATACTGACTGACTGAATAGTGAAAATCGTTGTTTTAGAGAAAGCAGATTAGTGCTTCTTTATTGCAGTGCTTTATAGCCATACGATTGACAGAATAGTTAACGTAAAAGAGAAAATTATTACCACTGTAGTAAATATAAAATAGATAACAGTGATAAACATAATTTTTCGTCCCTAACAGACGATACATGATTTTAATGTATTTTTTGTTGTTGAAAACTAGTATGAACACATATTCTTTCTATCAGGCACCATTTTTTTTAAATATTTAAATTTTAATTAAAGGATTTTTTTTTCATTTTTCAACGTATAGTTAGCATTTTAAGCTCCGGTATTCTATTGTGTCAGCTCATTTATTATTGTTTAAGTTTGCTAACATAATTTCTAAGCTATAAGTAAAAATTTCTACACAAAGAATTAAATCATATCATGGTCACATGTTATGACATCATATTTAATACTGAAGAGTGAGCCTTCATGGACAAGATTAATCATGGCTGTGTAGGTAGCTGAATACACAGCTGTGTTATTTGTGTTAAGCACTGCATTTAGGAATGAATTAATTTTGTTCAATTTTATTGCTTTCTTAAGTTTATTAACAGTGCAGTGTCATAATGCCTCGAAATTGTGTAAATGATGTTGATGCCATTTGTTATGTATGTGGTGGGTTTTCCGTAAAATCGAAAGAAAAAACATTACACCTTAATTAAAAAAGCATATCATTTGTATTTTTACTGCAAAATTGGTGATCAGGATAAGACGTGGGCTCCTCATATAGTATGCACTAATTGTTCTGTACGTTTAAGAGGATGGCTGAAAGGTACACGGAAGGCTTTGCCATTTGGTGTACCTATGGTTTGGCGTGAACTAAAGGATCATGTAACCGATTATTTATTGTTTAACAAGTGTGTCTGGAATTTCTAAAATATCTAAACATACTGTAAAATATCCTTCATTGCAATCTGCAATCAGGCCTGTACCTGACTGTGAAATTAGTCAGTTCCTGAGCCACTTGTGAGTACATATTTCGTAATCAGCGATGAAGAATCAGGCAGTACTGAAGAAGACAACAATGATTTGATTTTGAATAATCTTCCAATAAGCCACATCTTATATAACAAGGTAAATTAAATGACTTTGTTAAGAGATTTAAATTTATCAAAAAATCTAGCTGGACTGTTAGGATAAAGACTGCAAGGTTGGAATTTATTTTTAAAAAATACAAAACTTTCGGGTTTTCGAAGCCGACAAAAATATTTTTCTCAAGTACTTTATTGATAAAAATATTTGGTGTATTGCACAAATATTGATGAGCTTATGTTGCATTTAGGACAAGTTCATAAACCTGAGGTCTGGCGCCATTTTATAGATTCGTCCAAGTAAAGTTTAAAAGTGGTTCTACTACACAACGGTAACAAATATCCTTCAATACCAGTCGCTTATGGTATTAATTTGAGAGACATACGATGTGATGAAAGACGTTCTTGAAAAAATAAATTATAAAAAATAGCTGGAACATATGTGGTGATTTGAAAGTTATAGCTATTTTGTTAGGCTATACTAAGTACATGTGTTTTCTTTGAGAATGGGATATCCGAGCTAGCGATAAATATTATGTTACCAAAGAGTGGAAACGAGACAACAAAAAAAAAAAGGGAAAAATATTATTCATGAACCCGTAGTTGAACCCAAAAAAATATTTTTATCCCCTCTCCATATCAAGCTAGCACTAATGAAAAAATGTGTGAAAGCAACGAAGGATAGTCCCGGATTTTTGTACATCAGGCAGAAATTTCTGAATGTAATTGAAGGAAATATTAAAGAAGGAATATTAGTTGGTCCTCAAACAAGAGAGGTAGTCAAAAAATATGTGTTTACGTTTACCTCAAGGTTAACTAATGTAGAAAGTGCAGCTTGGGCTTCATTTAAAGACGTTTGCAAAAGTTTTCTCGGCAAACAGAAATCCGACAATTAACACGATATTGTTAATCCAACTTTTTACTTCCTACAGAGCTAAGGAACGTAATATGTCTTTGAAAATACATTCCTCCACTCACATCTGGATTTTTTCCCGGACAACCTCGGAGACGTAAGTGACGAACACGGTAAACGTTAACACCGAGACATTTCGGTGATGGAAAGCCACTATAAAGGAAAATGGAATACTAACATGCTAGCCGATTACTGTTGTTCATTAATTCGGGATGTGCCTGAGGTTATTTATAAATGAAAAGCATCAGGTAAATCATTCTAACGCAGGTATGGCCATGCAAAGTTATAAATTTTATAGATTTTAAATATATTTTCCTTAATTTTTTTTGAAGCGTATTTTATTTAAAATTAAGGGTGATAGAAAAATTGTATTCACAGATATGTAGTGTACGCAAAGATGCAGTTCAAGAAATGGTATCACACTTAGAGAAACATTAATTTTTTTTTGTCTATCATTGTAATAAATGTAGTTATTGTAGTGAAACAGTGCACCAAATATATTATCTCAGTGTAACTCAGTGGGAGGCACACAACTTATCGGTTGTAAAACATATTTACATTACATGCTTATTAACTTACTGCATTCTCTGATAGTTATATAAGATTACTAGCAGACCTGACAGACGTTGTCCTGACGCGGCATTATTCTGTAATAAATGCACACACATAAATATAAGTAACTTAATTAAGTTAAAATTAGCAGGAATGTGTTCTAAATTTCATTGAAATGATTATTAGTATGATATTATCAGTTTGTGATTGTTGTATTATTGTAATGGGTTTATTGATTAATTATGTGTAGTATGGTTAATATTTATTTTCACTAAATATTGAGATGTCCGATGAAAATTGAATTAAAAAATCGAAATGTCGTAAAATTAATAATTAGTGTAATTAATAAATTTTCATCCACATTACTACTAATTTTCACTTAACATCATTTTAAAAAAGAACCTCTTACATATTTTTTTTTTTATTTAATAATTTTGATGTTTCATAACCATGTAACAGCTTAATTAATCAATTAATAAAATTTTAACTACGTTAAAATTTTAGTCGAAATTTTTATTATTTTTCTCATTCTTTATTTTAACATCTATTTTACCAAATTTTAGATAATTGTAAATTAAAAATAATTTTAGAAAACTTTTTATACAATTAATCAGCTAAAACATTATAAATTCAATTTTTTAAATATACTTTAAACTATATTATAAGTAACTTATATTTTAATTTTATAAATGTTATAATTTATTTTACATACTTAAATTTTTATTTTCAAAGAGCCGTTCAATACTTCATAAGTTGCATAGAATCAAATGAGAACTGACGAGTTAAATTTGTAGGTTAAGTTGATTGTTATTGAATGCACGTGTATACTTCATTAAAATTCATGAAAAATCATGTAAAATACTCACTTCAATATTGCACCTTACAAATTTGCACAATGTACATTTTTTAATTAAACTTTAAAACGTTATTTCAATAAATAATAATATAATATTCTCAATAAGCGCGCAATTCTAGCAGACTCGGCAATGCTTCGCTATTGCTAGATCTGAGTATACATACAGATTAAATGACAATTGAAAGTTTCATAAAACCTTAAAAATCTGAACATTAGCAATTTAACCTTTCACTTTATAAAAGTCAGAATGTAAATAAATTCAAATGGCAAAACAACATCACTACCTATCGGACATATTCACACCAATCTCTAATCACAGCATTCGGTGGAAAATACTTTTTTAACGAAAAGTGTTGTGGCTGCAAAATCATTTCAATTAATACTGAACATTAAGAAACTTACAAAACATTACGAAACCTTATTAAATATCACCTTTAACTTTATAAAATTCAGAATGTAAATAAATCCAATTGTCAGAACAGCACTACCTATCGGATTTAATTCAAACTATTCTCTAAATACGAATTTTAATATAAGACCAACACTAAGCTACGACGCAAGTAACTGATAAGCGAAAAAGCAACAAAATAAAAAAATTCCTAGAATCCGATCGCAACACCAACTACCGTTTGGTTTGACTGATAAACCAAAAATTAAAAAAAACTTCTAAAACGCGATCGCAGCTCTGCCTACCGGACCCAATTGTAAACCTTAACCATCCCAAAATCAACACATAAATAAATTTAAAAAACATTTTCACTTCAATACTGTCTTTCTTTTTTCCTGTTTAGCATCCGGTAACTACCGTTTAGATAATACTTCAGAGGATGAATGAGGATGATATGTATGAGTGTGAATGAAGTGTAGTCTTGTACATTCTCAGTTCGACCATACCTGAGATGTGTGGTTAATTGAAACCCAACCACCAAAGAACACCGATATCCACGATCTAGTATTCAAGTCCGTGTAAAAATAGCTGGCTTTACTAGGACTTGAACGCTGGAACTCTCGACTCCCAAATCAGCTGATTTGGGAAGACGCGTTCACCACTAGACCAACCCGGTTGGTTCACTTCAGTACTGTACCTTACAAATTTGCACAATGTATATTTTTTAATTACACTTTAAAACGTTTTTCAATAAATAATATAATATTTCTCAATACGCGCACAATTCTAAACGCGATCGCAGTGCTGCCTACTTGTTACTTAATCAGTTGTGATTTTGTTTATATTGGCAACGGCCATACAGACTCTTTGTGATTGGTCGTTGTGTTTGACAGCGGCCATCTTGTATTGATCTGATTGGTTTTCCTTTGTTTACATTTCCATCTGATTTATTAGCCTCTTATTTATTAAAAAACTGTTTTCTCGCGATTTTTTGTGACACAATAATAACACAAAATTACGAAATATTTTCTCAATTTGATCGCAGCACCAACTGTCGGGACAAACTAAAATTAAAATAGAATATTATTGAATATTCGATACTGCAATGGTAGTGCAGTCTACCGGATTCAATGTAAAACATTCCAAAATTAACAACTACTTATAAATAAAAAATTAAAAAAAAAAAACATTTTCCAGTGGACCAAATTGTGAATCTAAATCATTCTCGAATCCCCTTGAACACACCCACAAAATATCATCAAAATCAGTCCAGCCGTTTAGGAGTTCACTTTCATACACACGCACACAAGAAATATATATATAAAGATTTGAAACAATTTTGTTTAAAAAATCATAAGCATTATAAAATAATTACTCTTTTTTTTACCAAAATATTATTTTTACTACATTCATAACAAATACTACTTATAAAAAATAAATGTATCCAATATTGATCCAGTGTAACCATTTAAGGTAAAATGTACTGACAGAAAGAAAAAAAAAATTAACCAAAGGAATGAACTGAAATTTAAGCAGTACACTTTAGATTAGGAAAGATAACTGGCCAATTTATATCATGGGTTGATTAGAACAGTATTAGAAGAAACAATAAAAAAAAGGAGTGTGGCAAAAAGGAAATAACATCAAATAGGAAATAACATTATATAACATCAAAAAGGAAATACCATCTAAAAGTTACCTGAAACTCGGAAATTAGGCTTGGAAAAACGGGACATTGATCTAGGTATCTGCATCAGGGTAGTTAACTGACAATACAGAGTTTTCCGGAACGTATTCGGCGAATTTCGAAGTTGAAGAACTGATTCAGGACACCAAAATGAGATAAAAAGTTCATATCGACATAAGTCCTATTTTGCTTTGTTTTCCTTCTGGACGCCATTTTGTAATTTTCAACAAAAAATTTATTTCTCAGGAACGGGTAAATCTGCTTTAATTAAATTTGTCAGATCTAAAACTAGTGTCATGTGTTACAAAATAAAAAATTTTGAGAGTCACCTTCAAAAATTTTAAAATAGCGGTATCTTAATTTTTTAATCTTAAATCTCTTTGTAATTATTTTTTTGATCAAATTTTTATTTTCACGAAATTTATTAAGCATTTTATTTTGAACAAAACTATACATTATTTGTAAAAATCCGTTAACAAACAATCAAGTTATTGCATGCAGTTAACCCGTTAGTACGGTTGCATACCATGATACAAGCTGATAATTTTTTACCTGTTTTATTCCTTCTAAATGTAATAAGAATTATATAATGGTAAATTAATATAAAATAAATTAATAATAACTAATATCACCTTGCATTATGGGACCCAAGCGTATTATCGGTTTAATTGTCTGCAATAATTCGATTGTTTGTCAATGGATATTTAGAAATGAGGTGTCATTTTGTTCAAAATAAAATACTTAATAAATTTTGTATAAGTAAAAATTTTATCAAACAAATAATTACAAATATATTGAAGATTAAAAATTAAGATAGTCGCCATTTCGAAATTTTTGAAGGTGACGTTGTCAAATTTTTTTATTTTATAGAACAAGACACTAGTCTTAGATTTGCCAAATTTATTTAAAGTATAAGTATTTAGTATAAGTATAAGTATTTAAAGTATAATCTGTTCCTGAGAATTAATATTTTTGTTAAAAATTACAAAATTGCGTCCAGAAAAAAACTAGGACTTAATGTCGATATGAACTTTTTTTTTACTCAATTTGGTGTCCTAAATTAGTTCCTGAAGTTCGGTTATTACGTCACGGAAGATTCTGTATGATGATTTATTAATGTATTTGACCTTTCTCCAGCTAATTCCTAAATAGATAGAAAAAATCTGGAGTTCCATCATTCTAGGAGTTTTATGGAACCTGATTTTCTATTATTTAGAATAACCAAACTGTTTTTTATTTTCTACTCTATTAGAATAGTAATTTTTATAACGGTTATTAATTATTCGTATCTGTGGTATCGTCTGGTTCGTCTATGGTATCTAATGCAATAATAAATGTAATGATAATAATAATTTTAAAAAAGTGGTATAAAACTAAAAAAATCGATCTCGGCTAATTTGGTTAAGATGCAATAACCTTATCATGAAAGAAAAAAATACTGCGTAATTGAAGGCCGTTTAAAAATCTAACGAAATGATTTCATGAATAAATTTTCTTAACTGAACATTCTTTTTAATATCATTGGCTTATGAAATTTAAAAATTCATGACTTCTTATGTAATTTAAGAGTTTATGTATTTTTAAAATCTAACAACTGGTTTAACTTTTGGTTAACGTTTCTTTGGTTATAATTAGATAGTTCAGTAATTTTAAATTTTAAAATTCTTATCAATAACATAATGTCAGTGATTCATTCTTTCTTTTTTATGTTTAGCCTCTGGAATCACTGTAAGCACTTCAAAGAATGAATGAGGATAATATGTGTAAATGTAAATGGAGTCTTGTAAAATCTCAGGGCGACCGTTCCTGAGATGCGTGTTAATTTTAACCCAACCACTAAAATAACACCAGTATCCACGATCTAGTATTAGAATCTGTGTAAAAATAACCTTTACTAGGATTTGAAAAATTTTAGTATTCTTATTATTACCACATGAAGAAACGGAAAGCAAAATACTTTTAATTTAAATAGTTTTGTTAAGTATCATAATTTTCTTCTTCAAATTTATTCAGTTTTTAATAAATTTTTTAGATAGATTTTATTGAGAAAATTTTTGAATTCTCAAGATCGATAAAATTTAAAGATACAAAACGTAGAAAAATTAGCTAATAGTCTTTAAAAGATGGCATTAAGTGTACGAAAGATATAAAATATGGATTTTCAATATATTTTTAACAATTTTAAATTGCCCAGCCAGCTGATTAATTCGTCCTTTTTTTCTGGGCGCAAAACGAAGTGTCGTTGTCAACGCTTGGACACAAAATTACTGCAGTATGCAATTTAGCCAATCAACATCGAACTTAAAAATTTAGATAACAGCAAGATAAAATACGAATAATTAACAATTAAAACGCGTATAAATACCACAATATCACAAAAAAAATGATTGTATAATATAATTTTATTTTATATTATATAGAATAATTATTAAATATTCTAATACTAAAATATTCCATTGCCTTAAAAACAACAAGCCTTAACAACAACATTGTTGCCTTAACAAGATATTCGACAGAAGATAACAACAAGATATTATCGTCATATTGTTTCCTGGAATATCTGGAATGTTAGCTCCTAATCAAAATTTCCGACGCAATGATGCATTGACACAATTCACAAGGATGTGGGGTACCGATGGTTAATAGTTGCAGCGAACACAAACGGGTGGATTGGTCTGATTCATTAGGTGTCCATGAGTAAGTTTAGTGTGCCTTATTCGCAAACGGCAAATGATGACCTCCTCCCGACAGTTATTTCTGAATGAAGAGCTTCATGGTGACACATTATCCTTAAATGAACGAAATGGTAGTATACCACTCACTCTTCCACTCATCACGAACCACCCGATTTAAGAAAACAAACAATATCGATCGAAAAAAAGCGATTAATTAAAGAGGCTGCAAGTAGGCCTATTTTGCCGTACAATCAGCGCGCTCATTGCTTGGAAGTCAATTATGACTAGGGAACCAACAGAAGCTCACAGTTACGTTACGCTGAAACTCGGTTTGGGTTTAAATTATTCTTGATATTTGTTCTTCGCTGGTTCATACAAATAAATAAAAGACTTGACTTCGTTTATAATATAAATTGTTCGTATTATATTCTTGAACTTGTAAATTATATATTTAACATTACCTGTACATTCATAACAAACACAAGTTGAGTCTCTGGATGAAGAAACTAGACTGAACTATTCTAGTGCGGAGCCAGCTTTTACAGCGTGGATGGAGCCGAGTGAGCCGCCAGGGGCTGTGTGAGCTGCACGGAGCCGAGTGAGTTGCCAGGAGCTGTGTGAACCATACAGAACCGAGTGCAGCTGTCCGAAGGACTTAAAAATTAAAAGTCCTTTAAATAAAATCTAAAGTTCCTCACTTAATACCCTGCGACTTAACATAACTGCTCGCTAAGAAATCATATTATAATTTTTTATTTTTTTTTAACAATAAATGTAATTATTACAGATAATAACATAATCAGAAATTACTAATAAGTTAGATACATGAAAATAATTAAAATGGTAATTTTCACGATTAGTAGAAATGGCATTTACATTCATTTGCCATATAATTTTAACAGTACACAACAATTGTATAATAAATTAATTAAAAGCTCATGAAAAACATAATCTGTAATTAGCATTTCAAATAGTAATTATGTATATTGCTTAAATAAATAATAATACAATTGAGTATCGCAATATATAACGTTTTGAAATTTCATTCGCATAAATCTTATAAAATAAATCCAGGGAATTCAATTCCTCAAAATCAATAAATTATTGCATTATTAGTGGTGTTTTATTGCACCTTTATAATTATATAAATCCATATGTAAGCATTTAATGTATAATATAAATGTGAAATCATAAAAAAATTAATCCAGATATGTAAATTAGATTATAAATGTTAGTACAATGTTTTTGAGCGTGTTAACAATCATATTACAACAATAAAAATCAAATGAAATTACAAGAACATAGTACGAAAATAATTAAATCAATAAAAATATTACCGAAAAATATTATTTAAATCAATCATTTGAGATTGGTAATAGGCATAATTTATACACAGGTCTATTTGTGTTAAAACTGTGTATAATTCCTCAAAATTATGAATCGTTTGTACAATTTACACGACGCATGTGAAATTTAACGTCTTTGATTGCGCTTCCCATCAACCACCAAAATGGGGTGATAAGGGAGGCCTAAATGACCAGGGAAGAATAAAGAGAGGAATGTTGTAGATGAAAATGTTTGAATGTCTTGATATAAAATTGATTGAATTTAAAGGTTGATACAAATCGTACAGAATATTTTTGACGCCACGGAAATAAGAACCGTTGTCAGAAAATATTTAAGTAGGTATACCTCTACGTGAAATAAATCTTTTAAATGCTGCGATGAAGGACTGTGAAGTCAGATCAGAAAATAATTTTAAATGAATTGCTTTAGTAGAAAGACATATAAAAAGCACGATATAAGATTTAATTAAGGTCTTAGACCTTCATGACGAATCATAATTGGACCGCTGTAGTCTACTTCGCAAATAGAGAATGGTCGGTTGGTTTTCTGATACAGAAATACTACGATTGTTGTTATTATTATTATTATTAATGTTATAAAAATTATTTTTTTGTGATTTGTTGGAAGATGTTTCAAACCGAGCATTCATATTTTTAGCACTTGCTATATTTTGTGAATATTTACTAGCAATATTAATCGGTTTTTTCGGAGGCACATGGAATTCATAATTTGTAACAGATCTTCTTTAGTCTGAGTTAGATTAGTTCTGTCATAAGTTTTTAGTTACTATTTTGTTTTTGTTTGGTACTTTATTTTCTATTTCTGTTTTCATTTGTTACATTTGACTTCAAAGTTGTCATCGGTTCATCTATTTTAGTATTACCGAATTGTTTCATCATTTCTGATGATTTCTGTCTTTGGACATGAGATTGACTTCTCTTATCTTTTACAATACATTTCTTTGATCTATCAAGTGCTTTTATATGAGTTACCGAAAAATTGTTTGATTTAACGGTTTCGATTGTTTTTATTAATTCATTATGCTTACTAGTATGCATTAATGTCTAACTTTAAATATCTTTAAATAAGTGTACATCATTTTTGCTCCTCTGGCCGCAGATGATATTTGAGATTTTGAAGAATCATCATTTTCAGTCTTCCAGAACCGCGGATAAACCTGAAATTTTCAAGAATCTATTATTCAACAAATCACCACAATAAAGGAACTCGCAACAGTTAAATCAAAAACCTCATTTGCGTAATATCTTTTTAATTTATTAGGTTTAACTTACATTCTTTCATCAAATGATGAAACAATCAGCTAATATTTCGAAGTCAAACATTCTGATGTTCAAACCCTAGTAAAGGTTAGTTGCTTTTATACGGATTTGAATATTAGACCGGTCTACTTTGTTGGTTGGGGTTCAATTAACCACACCTCTCAGAGATTGGTCGGCCTCATTCTGTACAAGACTACATCTCATTTATATGTCATACAATATCATCCTCATGTCATTGAGCCAACCGAGGGGTTGCTCATTGTTCACTAGTTGAATAGATTGCAACGTACAAGTTAGGAGAAAAAAAATTAAATCGTGCTTGTCCAAATAAATTTTTTTTTAAATTTGTTTCACAGTGATTTTCTATTAAATCCTTCTTTCAATTGATTTATTACTAATTATACAGTTTTACCGTGATAACAATTATTATAATTGATTAGAAATTTCCTTTATTTTTTGAAATATATAGCGTAAATGAAATAAGCCATCAAATTTAATTACTTTCCCTGTACTTGTTTATAGTGCTAAATTTCCTATTAAAGGTGTAACGTAATTTTAATTATGAAAAAATAAATTAAAATTTGAAATAAATATAAGTAAGTTTGAAATAAATATAATATTGTAGTATTATTAACTTTTTACGTGTAACATTATCTTTCTTTTTATTAAATTCTGGTTAATATAGAGCAATTACATTTTTTAAATTTCTATACGATCGTGTTAACATACTTTTGTCGGTGTTTTTTTTTTCCAGGAGTTACACTATTCATGTTTCAACAACTTAATTTAAAAATGTGTATTTACTGAATACAAACCTAGCAGAATATTTTAATTAATTATAATTTTCTAAAAGGGAGAAGAAAAAGTTGTTTTTGTTTGTACTAATAAACAAATAAATACTTGAAGGTATAAATTCTAGTATTAATATGATTAATATTATTTTCCTTGTATATAAAACTGCAACCAATTTTAATTAATTAATTAACAGATTTACTTTAATGAAAATAATCATATCATTAAAATATTTTTCCAATGAAATTTTGCAATGTTAAATAAAATATGATATTTAATTTTTATTTTTTTTAATGGTGATTCAGAATATGCAATTTTGTTTATAACTAATCCTGAAATAGTTTATTAGTAGTTACTCTCTGGAAACTTTACTCAGTTATGGAACATTTTTAGTGATTACAATTCCGAAATAGCAATTATTTTTTTAAGTGTCAGTATAAAAATGTTAGTATGCTATTACAATTTTAATAAAAAAATTATGCTCGAATATTTTTTTCGAATTACAAAACACACATATATTCCTATTTATTTCTTTACATTTCTAAATAATATACTTGTATTATCGATTCAATGTAGTTTAGGACCACAAATATTTGAATTCTTACTCATTATTTTTTTCAATTTATCAATTAATAACTTTATCAATTTTTGTTTTATATATATATGAATTAATGAATAAATAATTTCTATATACTCGTATGTATATATATGCTTACATACATAATAGCCGCGGCTTCGCCCGCTTGCGTTTCCCGTTGCGGTCCAGGGTTGTTTAGCCGGTTAGGATACTCTGCTCCCTGGACCCCCGGCCCCCGCAACCCCCGGGTTTTAATTAAACGTATGCTTTTGAAAATAATAATGATAAATAAAAATTAAACCCTGTCCCATTTATAAAAAATAACAGTGTAAAATAATTTCTACAATGCAACAGTTTATTCAGTACAGAACCCGAAACTTTGAGGGATTTGAAAACTGCGGGTTTTAAAATAGTCGGTCTCCATCTTAAATATATTACTTATAACTGGTTACCTTTCGTACGGGTAAAACTGTATTTTGCGCAGTTCTTAATGTTACCCCACTAGGAAGTGACTGTACTTAGTTCATCTATTTTTTTATTTTATGTTTTTAGTCAAGTAACCGGAGGCAGGTGCATTAAGGCGCGTCGCATATATTATACAGTAACAGTGGCACTGGCTGTATTGGTTGAGCCACCCTTAAAAAATTGAAATTAAAAAAAAAACCGAAAATATTGTTGAGATATTTATCTGAAGATTATTTTCAAATCCAATTCAATTAAATCTGTTGAATATCGTGTTTAATATAGTCGGTAAAATGGAAATTTGCAATCATTATTAAATTTTTTTTTTTACCTTTCTTCACCCCTTTCAAGGTCGAATTTCAAAAATCTAGAAATTTTTTTTTGATACATAACGATTACAAACACCTAAAATCATGTTATCTTCCTTTGTTAGCAAGAAATGAAAAAAATTTCCGGGTTAAAACAAAATTTTAAAATCCATTTTAGTCCTTTAAAACTCGGAATTTCAAAAATCTAAAAATGAGTTTTTAGGTATTCACATGAAAATTACACATCCAAAATATCATGTTGATGTGTTCATTTGTTATCGAGAAATAAAAAAAAATAATAAATTTCATTGTTATTCGGAATTTAACCCTTTTACCAGGAATTTCAAAATCCTTTCTTAATATGCTCGTACATCATAAGAAACATTATATACAAATCTTCATCTTCAGTTGTTTTTGGTGGAGCGTTGATTATAAATCACTCACGACATGTTGTTTTGTACATATATATATATATATATTTACACATACATATTACTTTGTTAGTTGAATTAGTAAAAATGTTTTTTATTAGATATGAATCCTAGAGACAAAGCAGTACTATATTTTGCGGGTAAAAATGTTGATATTTAATGGAACGTCTGATCATAAAATTATTTCAGTGTTAAAATTATTACAGCTCTGAATGAATTTTAATTACAAAGACTTCATATTTAACTGTTTAAATTTATAAATTGAAATGAATGTTGACGATCGAACTAATGTTCTAAAACGAAAACGTTTCTTTTTAATTTATAAAAATTCCAGGCTTTTTTCCACAGCTAAGTTTTTGAGATCTGCGGAAAGGAGCTTTGCAATAGTAGAAAAAAGTGATACTGATATCAGTCGAAAACAATGATATCAGCTACTAATAATAGTAGTTAAAAAATATTAAAAAAAGAAATGATCCTTTAAAATTATTCAATGTTGAACGACTTGCTTTTAAAATGCTCGACTTGTTTCTTCCAGTAGACCTTTTAGAGCTAATTATCTTCTTCAGTGGAGTTAATGGTGTCATTGTTAGTAATGGCAGCACTAATAACAATGTTGTCGGTATTAATGGTACTTTAATAACAGTATTCAATCACCCACTGAAGAAGGTGATTGAATTGTAGGTTGAATTCTACAGTTCAACCTCAAATTCACTATGAATCTCTGCATCGTACGCTAAAGTATAACTATTTTATAATAAAATTTTAGTTTGCAACTCATTTTACCTAAGATATGTTAATTCTGACAATAAATGTAGGTCGTGAATCCATAAGTACAATTTAAAAAGAGGCAATAATGGTTATTCTTTTTCAAGCTTACAAAAAAAATAAGGAATTATCTGGACAAATTTTGTTTTGGAAATGTAGTGATAGACAAGGAAGGAAATATAGTGGGTGAATACAGGATGGTCAAAAGGAATAAAAAAAGGGGACCAACTTATTTAGTTTTGCACGAAGAATAATTTAGTAGTTGCCAACAACCAGTTTAAAAATCATAATAGAAGAATGTATGCATGGAAATAGCCAGGTGATACTGCAAGGTATCAGGTAGATTATATCATGGTTAAACAAAGATTTTGAAATAAACTTTTCAACTACAAAGCATATTCAGGATCAAATATTAATAGCGACCATAATTTAGTGATAATTAAATATAGATTGGGTTTTAAAAACCTGAAAAAAGTGTCAGATGAATCGATGGAATTTAGAGGAGCTTGATGAAGAGGAGGTAAAGAAGATTTACGAGGAGGACGTTGCAAGAGGTCTGAGAAAAAGGATAAGGTATAAAATATTGAAGAAGATTGGGATACTGTTAAAAAGGAAATCCTTAAATCAGCAGAAGCGAACTTAGTTGCAATATATTGCAACTGATGGATGAACGTAGAAAGTATAAGAATGCTAGTGATGAAGAAGGTACAAGGAGCTGTCGACAATTAAGAAATACTATAAACAAAAAGTGCAAATTAGCGAAAGAAGAGTGGATTTAAGTAAAGTGTTAAGAAGAGGAAAGGGAAATGATCATTGGTAAAATACAGGAAATTTAAGGAGAATTTTTCCGTAAATAAGTTAAAATCTAATAATGTGTTAAATAAAGGTGGTACACTGATTTATAATACGAAAGAAAAGTTCGATGGTTGGGTGGAATATATTGAAGAGTTATATGGAGAAATGAATTGGAAACTGGTGTTATAGAGGAAGAAGAAGAAGACGAAGAAGAAGTCGGAGAGGATAAAAAGTGAGATACAATATTGAGATCTGAATTTAATAGAACTTTATAGAACGTAGATGAACATAGATTATACAAACTGTTGTGTAATATTTACGAAAAAGGGGAAGTTCCATCAGACTTCAAAAAGAATGTTATTTTCATTATTGTCATGACACTAAAGAAAGCAGGAGTAGATAAATGTGAAGAATACAGAACAATTAGCTTAACTACTTAACTACATCAAAAATCTTAACTTGAATTCTGTATAGAGATATGTAGAGAATTCTGTATAGAGAATTCTGAATTGAGAGGAGAGTGGAAGAAGTGTTAGGAGAAGACTAATTTAGTGTTAGGAAAAGTATAGGTACAAAGGAAGCAATTTAGCGCTCAGATTAATAGTAGAAGGAAGATTAAAGAAAAAGAAACATACGTGGCATTTATAGACTTAAAAAAGGCATTTGATAACGTAGACTGGAATAAAAGGTTCAGCATTTTAAAAACTTTTTGGGCCCAAGTATAGAGATACTAACATTTACAGGAACGAAACTGCTACAGTAATAATCGAAGAGCATAAGAAAGAAGCCGTAATAAGAAAGGGAGTCCGACAAGCATGTTCCCTATTCCCGTTACTTTTTAATATTTATATAGAACTAGCAGTTAATGATGTTAAAAAACAATTTAGATCCGGAGTAACAGTGCAAGGTGAAAAGATAAAGATTCTACGATTTGCTAATGATATAGTAATTCTAGCTGAGAGTAAAAAAGATTTAGAAGAAACAATGATGAAGTCATGAAGAAATCATGAAGTCATTGAAGAAATGGTGAACATGGTGAAGCCCTATGCGAGAACTACCGCAAGAAAATAAACAAGAACAAAATGAAAATAACTAACTGTAGTAGAAATAATTTAGATGGACCAATGAATATAAAAAAATAGGAAGAAAAAAAATATGGAGGTAGAAGAATTTTATTATTTGGGAAGTAAAATTATTATTAAAGATGGACAAAGCAGGAGCGATATAAAATGCGGAATAGCACAGGCGAAACGAGTTTTCAGTCAGAAATATATTTTGCTTACATAAAAAATTAATTTAAAGGTCAGGAAAAGATTTTTGAAAGTATATGTTTGGAGCGTAGCTTTATATGGAAGTGAAACTTGGACGTTCGGAGTATCTGAGAAGAAAAAATTAGAAGCTTTTGAAATGTGGTGCTATAAGAGAATGTTAAAAATCAGATGGTTGGATAAACTGACAAATGAAGAGATGTTGTGGCAAATTGATGAAGAAAGAAGCATTTGGAAAAATATAGTTAAAAGAAGAGAAATTTGTGTAGGCTAATCTTGAATAATCTTAAGGCATCCTGGAATAAACGCTTTGATATTAGAAGGACAGGTAGAAGGGAAAAATTGTACTGGAATATGTAAAACAAATTGTTAGGGATATAAGATGTAGGACGTATAACGACATGAAAGGACTGACACTAGATAAGGAATCTTTGAGAGCTGCATCAAACTCGTCAAATGACTGAAGACAAAAAATACTTTATTAACAATCTTTTCAGTTTTAGAATAGTTATTTAAAGAATTTTCAGTTTTTCCTTAGTGTTTGTCGAATCCTATGTCACTTTACGCTTGAAAATTGCCGTAACAAATTTTTAATCAACATAAACAATTCTCTAGTGACACTTCTGGTGACTCTTTATACTGGTGAGATAGACTGGAAAGAAGAAAAGTGGCTGGTATCTCCCTACGTTTTTAATAAAAATGTATTTTGCGGCGATTTTCTACCCACTATCCTCTAGGTATCGCCATGCAGCCGTAGCCTTAGAAGATCTTTGTAGCGACCAATAGTGTGAGCAGTCGGAAGTAAAGTCTTAGTAAACACAACAGATTAAGAAGAAAAGGCTGGAAATATAATTTTTAATATCCCAAAAATTTTCATTAAAGATGAAATAATGATTACAGTTAAACGAAAAACCCCTGTATTTAGTGAATTTAGATAAAGAAATTCAATAAACACGTTCCTTTAAGTGAAATTTTCTTTAAAATGAAGAGAACTTTTGATTTAGAAGTTTACTCCATGTTTATCCTAAAAAGCCATTGTGTAAATTATTTATTCGTCGGTTGTAAAAAAAAATTACATTATCATAAAATTGTATGATTCCGCTTGATATTTCCACGAATCCCAAAAGGTTTACCGGAATGGCCCATAGCGATAATATTTTCCTTCCTGCTGTTAATTAATGGCCTAGTCGAACCAATTAAACTTTAAAGGGTTCCTCGATACTGTATTTTAACCAACATGCTATTTTTGGTTTCTTATTATTTTGGGTATCCAGATATGTAGCAAGGTACACTCATTACTTGAAAAAGCGTCTCAACTGCATATATGGTCCTAAATTTAAAAAAGCCACATTATACGGAGAATGATACGAACCAACAGTTGAAAAATAATTCTTGATAGCTATTTTTTTTTCATTTTGTGGTATCCAACTTTATTTAAAGTTTCCCATTAATTCAAAATAAAGTTGTTTAGAGTTGTATCATTCAAACTAATTATAATAAACTTAATTAGTATGTGCAGACCCGTTTAATCGACATCCTTTTATTTAACTATAATTTGATTAACTGTACCACTTTTTTGTGAATTGATTTTTCTGAAATAATTTTTTTTATGTAATCACTAGCCGGTCTAGCCAGAGGGCTCTGCTCTCCTGCACTTTCGACGCGTTCGTATCCTCATTTTTGTTAGAATATTAAGTATTTTGCACAAATATTTTATGAAAAGAAATATTACTGTGAAGAAAATATTTTTCTGAATATTTTGGTGTTTTTATATTTAGGCTTAAGAATTGAGTAGATATAGAATTTAATAACTTTAATAGAAACTTAATGTTTAGCGCTTACCATATGATAACAGGGAATTGGCTTGGGACACTCTCTTCCTCATTTAGTCGTGTGTGTTCATGTGCGGTTGTGTTAGATGCTAGTCCAGCTGCTGCTATTGGCGCAGAGCGGGCCACGTGATGTGCCCGCCGGATGCACGCCAACAACTCTTTCCCGCTGAATTAAGAATCTTTTTTTTTTTACTTCTGAATATTAACTAATAATCCCTTTCTTTTATTTATGAAATTACATAAATAAATTGAATAAATAATAAGTAAATAAAAATATGAATAAAAACAATATACGCTTAGAAACAAAATTAAATAATCTGTTAATTAACTGTCAACGGATTGCCTCTAGTGGGAGAGAGTCACCGTGCACAGCTGCCCGCCAAAACACAATTGATCCGCTCTGCGGCAATAGTAGCTAAAATAAAAGTGTGAGCACGTACGACAAACAAAAAACATACAAACAAACCCACGCACCATCATTTTTACTTCCTTGTACAAAGTAAAGGAATTATTGTAACCACAAAACATTTCGATTTTCATATTTCGACGGAAATATCCATTTTTACCATCCCTAAATCCATTTTGACTAGTTTCAGCGTGACGTCTGTACATACGTATGTATGTGCGTATGTATCTCGAATAACTCAAAAATGATTAGCCACAGTATGTTGAAATATTGGATTTAGGATTGTTGTAACATGCACCTCCCTTTTTGATTGTAATCGAAACTAAAATTAAAATTTTAATTAATGAAATATTTGGATCTTAAAAGGAGGAAGGCACATCAGTTCGAATCAGACTTCATCACCTTTTGTTTTTAACGTTTTATACTTTTAATGTTTTTTTTACTTATTTTTTTAAGTTTTACGTAAGTCTTTTTTAAGACCTTACGTTGTAGAATAATCAGTTTTTATTATTGGATTATATGGCAAACAATTTATTGAAAGAGTAATTCAGCGACTTTTACTCTAACCTAAATTATATGTATATGTAATTTAATAAATTTACAAGGAAGGTCATGTGGTGTCTACATCAGATTTTTTATGAGAGAAATAATCTCTTTACAGGTTATTATATCTTTACAGACTAATTTTTTATATGTACGACAGTATTTGGCAATAAAAGTGATGTATTAAAAAAAATGAGTAATTATTTAAAATCTGAATTATTATAAATTAATTATGAAGGTTGTTATTTTTTTTTAAATCCTAGTATGGTTTACACTACAAAGTAGTTTCTTTGTAAATACCATTAAGTTTTATTATTTTTTGATAATAAAAACTTGTTTTTATATTATTATGAACGATAAAGTTAAATATTTATCATATTTTTATTGATTAATTAATTATCTATTTTTAAATTAAAATCTAAAAACAAATCGTCACTGAGTTTTATAAAATTTTTTTATTCTAGCCATACGTTTAAAACAGCCCACCTTTTCCTAAATTTTAACTTTTTGTGACTTTTCATTGTACTTAATAATATCCAAAGTTACAACAACTTCTGAAAGTAAAGCCCCTGCTTAACGAATCAGCACTAAAATTGATTATTTGAATAGAAATTTCATTAGAGCAGGGAGTTTTCAAAGACTTAAGTATTCGTATTTCATTACTGAAACAAAACTTCCATTAGTACTTAATAATTAATTAATTTAAATATATTCAACTGCTTTCATTTTTAAATAAAGAACATTATTTTTAAAAGTTTTCTTTTCTCCGTTTTGATGTAATATAGTGGTTTATTTTTTAAAGCCCATTTATATCTTTTAAGGTCGTTTTATACTTTCAATTAACTTTGAAATCTGTATAAAAACTTACGTTAAATGATAAAATACAGATCTCAGTATTTTTAATTAAGTTCCTCATTTTTAAAGTATTTTTTTAAAGGCTTTAAAGAAATTACTTGTGATTTTCCTTACAAATTACTAGACTCTACGTTTTGACATGCATATCTGAATTATGATAGATTCATAGATAAATCTTTATTTTTATTTCTTATTTGATAAAATAGGATAACCTTAAGTAAAGTTTTGTGTTTTTTTTTTTTTTTTTAATAAAGTGTTTACGTGCCTGATTTTCACCAAGGATTTTTATTACAGAAGCGAAAAAGAATTCCTTCAATAATAAATTTATTAAGTGTTTAAAATTTTAAATAATAATATTTTTGTATATGACCTTAGTTGTCCATTCTAAAAAGTTGATTACATCAATAAATTATATCATTTTTTGAGAAATATTTTTAAGACTTAGAAATCAAGTTAAAGTTTTTAAAACTTTTATAACTGTGTCCAATATAACGTATTAAAAAGTAAACTTTTATAAAATATTTTGCTAAGCGGGTACGAAAACTGAATTTGTTTTTCATTTATACTTTAAATACTGATTTATATTTAAAATTTTCTTTATAGTGTTGTACTAGATTTTAGTGAAAAACCAAATTCTATATACAGTATTTACGTATTTCTAAAATAATTAATAATTTAGGTTAAAAATTTTGATTTTCGATACTGATATTTTATTGTACAGCTTTTCAATAAATTTTGATGATTTCTTTTTTTAAATTCGTGGAATAATTTTATCAATTTATTTAATAAACTTATCATAAATGTATCGCAAATGAAAATTTACTAACATATTTTGCATTTTTCGTATATTTACAGTTTGATGTTAGTTTTTTAGATTTGTTTAAGAGAATTGTTTTATATTAATATGCCAGTAGTGATTTTTATTTCCAAAATTTTATTGTCTAATTATAAAAATGGAACAAAGTTTTTAGACAGTAAGAGATTTAATAATTGTCTTAAGTATACCTGTAATTAAATGTTTTTATGATTAATTCAACACATAAGTTCGAACTTTGTGCCGTGGAATTATGAATGGAAATTTTGTAGTTTATGAAAAATGCCATGCCTATCTTGAGGGATTCAAACCTCAAGACCTCTGGATGAAAGGCCGAGTTGCTACTAATCCGCCATGGAGATAAGCGGTGTGGTGTATTTATTACGTACATTTTATGAAGGTGTATGTTTTATGTTTAACACAAAATAACACACTAATAATTAGATGCATACACTTAAATATATACTACTAATGTTTGTATATACGAGAATTACCCATGTTTACGTTTCTGTCTTGTAATAGAAAACTATTTGTACAATGAAAAAAAAAAATTTGTTGAAACGTAATATAAAAGGATTATTGTTACATCGTTACAAATAGAATTATCTTACATATGAAATGATTAATAAGTTGTTTTTGATTATAATAAACTTTTATCATTATTTACACATTATAATTTTATAATAATAGAAACAGCTAATATTATATATATATATATATATATATGTAATATAATTATTATTTAATAAAATAAATCACTTGTTTTATTATAGTATTCAGCAGAGTTTTATTTAAAAGAAGATAGTAAGTTGCATGTACTTTATATGCTCTTACAATGGAGAGAAGTGTAATACAATATGTATTTACACACAACATAAATAATCACTTATTCTTTGCACGATAACAGGAAGAGTTTTATATCATTATTATTAACGTAAATTATTTTTATTATCGTTGTGCAGTGTAAATTTAATTTTATAATAAATACAGTAAATAGTTTAGTAGAGTAAGTACTGTAATACCTACATTGTAATAATTGCTTTTTTTTTTAATAGGGAAATTAAATTAACTAATAATTCCTGTCAGTTAGTTGGAATTATTAATATAATAAAATTGAATTTCGACCTTTTAATTACTTTTAATTTCTGAACTTTTTAAGTAGAGGAGAAACATAAAACCTTGAAGTTGTAGGTTTTATGTTCTTCTTAATTATTAATTTTTATATTAAGTATATACCTTTCTTAGCTTCCTCATAATTAAATCATTTGTTGCGTTTCCGATATACCACATTTTCAAAATTCACAGTATTGGTACTTTTCCATTTTGTAAGGCTTTGTGTAGAGTTATGTCACGCCTCTTACCCCAGTCAAATCATATACATTAGATGGCTAGTCTTTCTTCTTGTACTTTTATCTATCGGTTAAATTATTTATTTTATAATCTATTTCCTCTTCTGAGCAAATTATGAATCCTAAATAAAATATCTGCCTGATTATTAATCTGTTCATTAATGTTCGTTTTTCAACTATTTTTTAATTAAAAAATTTCTAAATTTTCTAAAATATTTAACCTTCTTTTTACGCAATTATGAATCAGTTTCATCGATTCCTTCATTTTCAATGTGGTATGTACTTCTTTTATTAAATATGTTGCACAGTTAGAATTTTGTTTTAAATAATGTGTATGATTTGAGTGGGGTTAGAGACGTCACCTAATGCTACATAAAGCCTTACAAAATGTCAAAATCAACATATGACTTAATTCTTATGAAGCTAAGAAAGGTACGTAATTACGACGTACCTTTGTATTGAGTACAGTTGTACTCAATACAAAAATTATGACTCTTGTAGCAGAAGATATAGTAGATATTTGTGTGTATATATATATATATATATATATATATATATCCATGTTTGACCGGGATTCGAATCCAGAATATTATATGAGTAATAATTTTAATTCTTAATTTGGCAGTGATAAAAAAAAAAGTATTATTATTGTGTAGAATTTTTTTAACGTTTTTTACTTTGGTCGCATGTTGTTTGTGGTGGGATGAAAATAGATTTTCTTTAGTTTTTGCGGTATTAGGATTCTGAAAATACAATTCTCTTAAGTTGGTGTTTCCTTTGATATATTTATATATAAAATACAGATCTCCAAAATTACTAGATCAGTTCCATTATTTGATCTAATTTGATGAAGAATAAGGAAGTCATTCTTGAGTTACGCACAATTTAATTCGAAAAAAATTGAGCGGGGCAAATTAGAAGCGTGGTTCATTATGATGCTGCACGTTAGATCGTTGGCGTTCTTTATGTGCGGTATCTATTTTTAGCAATATTAAACCAAATTAAAAATATATTAAAACCAAATTAAATTAACGAAAAGTCTGTCTTCTTGCGTAGAACTGAGCAAGAGTTTTTTTTTGTTTTTAATTGCTGGAGAGTTTTAAAAACAAGTTTTATTTTTATTCAGTATGTTAAATTATTCAGTTTATTTATTAGTTCTATAGAAAAATGTTTTTAAGAAGAATGTTAACAATAAGAATAAATAAATATCGAGAAGAATATAGTGAAATATTGTAAATTAACTATTGCCAATGGAAAGCTAAGGTGTCTGGAATGTGAGAACATTTGTAAATCTTTAACCTCGAGTTTACCAACCTATTTTCTTAAATTATAACCCAAAAAGAATTTGAGAATCGTAATTAGAAACATTAAGTGATCTAAGAATGTGGATTTCAAAAGAGTCGGAAGCCATCTTAAATATATTAGTTATTAATGGTTACCTTTTGTAGAGGTAAAAATGTATTTTACCCGGTTCTTAGTATTATACCAGTAGGCGGTGACTGTATTAGTTTCCCATCTTTTTTTTTTATTTTATATTTTTAGTTAATGGTTGTGTTGGTTGAGCTTTCGCCGTGTACCCCGTTGAACCCCTTAAAAAATTGAAATTCAAAAATACATAAAGATAGTTTTTTAGATATTTATCTGAAGAGTATTTGCAAGCCCAAATCTAGTGTATATCGTTTAGTGTAGTTGTAAATGAGGAAAATTTGCAATCATTATTCAAATTTGTTAAACTGTCAAGGCCAAATTTCGAAAAATCTTGGAATTATTTGTTTAGATGTTCGTATGAACATTACCAACACCAAAAATGAAGTTGATATCATTTGTTAAGGAGAAATTTAAAAAAAAAGAAAGTAATTTCATTGTTTGTTAATTTTAACTCTTTAAAATTGGAATTTCAAAAATTCGTTTCTTTGGGTGCATTTACACCGAAAGAAATACAAAGCTTTTCTTATACAAATTTTCATTAGTTTTTCTAGATGTTAATATGTCAGTCAGTCAAGACAAGTTGCTTTACAAAAAATGAATATAAGCTGTTTTTGTATATTCTTGGTCATGCTGCTTTCCTTCATGTATTTTCCCAGCTTCATTCTTTCTTTGCGATTGTAGATAAATTGTTTGAAAGTCATAGATCCAACTAGTAGGCTGATTTTTAATGAAACAGATGTCAAGTTATATATTTTAATGATTAGAGTTCAATGTAATGTAAATATTTTTTATAAAAACAAAATGGTGACGTGGGAGTAAATACTAGAATTTTGTTTTTCAAAATTAGCGTGTATTATTTTTATACTTATAAAATATTTACCCAATTAATAAAAACCGTTATTTTTATTTATTTCAATTCCGTATTTTTATGAATCAGTCCCGCTATTAGTGAAAACGTTTGGTGTTTGCAAATCACTACAATTTTTTATTTATATAACAAGAGTACAATCACTACGCTGTTTTCATATTTACGTGTTTCTTAACCCAACACAGTAATAGCTTCTTTTTTTTTTTTGTCTTCAGTCATTTGACTGGTTTGATGCAGCTCTCCAAGATTCCCTATCTAGTGCTAGTCGTTTCATTTCAGTATACCCTCTACATCCTACATCCCCAACAATTTGTTTTACATACTCCAAACGTGGCCTGCCTACACAATTTTTCCCTTCTACCTGTCCTTCCAATATTAAAGCGACTATTCCAGGATGCCTTAGTATGTGGCCTATAAGTCTGTCTCTTCTTTTAACTATATTTTTCCAAATGCTTCTTTCTTCATCTATTTCCCGCAATACCTCTTCATTTGTCACTTTATCCACCCATCTGATTTTTAACATTCTCCTATAGCAGCACATTTCAAAAGCTTCTATTCTTTTCTTCTCAGATATTCCGATTGTCCAAGTTTCACTTCCATATAAAGCGACACTCCAAACATACACTTTCAAAAATCTTTTCCTGACATTTAAATTCATTTTTGATGTAAACAAATTATATTTCTTACTGAAGGCTCGTTTAGCTTGTGCTATTCGGCATTTTATATCGCTCCTGCTTCGTCCATCTTTAGTAATTTTACTTCCCAAATAACAAAATTCTTCTACCTCCATAATCTTTTCTCCTCCTATTTTCACATTCAGTGGTCCATCTTTGTTATTTCTACTACATTTCATTACTTTTGTTTTGTTCTTGTTTATTTTCATGCGATAGTTCTTGCGTAGGACTTCATCTATGCCGTTCATTGTTTCTTCTAAATCCTTTTTACTCTCGGCTAGAATTACTATATCATCAGCAAATCGTAGCATCGTTATCTTTTCACCTTGTACTGTTACTTCGAATCTAAATTGTTCTTTCACATCATTAACTGCTAGTTCCATGTAAAGATTAAAAAGTAACGGAGATAGGGAACATCCTTGTCGGACTCCCTTTCTTATTAGGGCTTCTTTCTTATGTTCTTCAATTGTTATTGTTGCTGTTTGGTTCCTGTACATGTTAGCAAGCTATACATGTTAGTAATAGCTATATCAGTTTTAATAAACAAACAGAGAATTATTTGCTTTTGTTTTTATATTAATTTTGAATGTCTGTTATCGAAAACAGAATGTCAGGCGTGACATCTTAATATTCAGGCATGTCAATTACAATATTTTCTCAGATACTAATAGGAAACAAAATTTTTATTTTATTTACTCATTTTATAGATTCTATGAAGTAATTTAGTAAATGATAACTTTTGCTTTATGTAATTCGTATTATGTTAATTTTAAAAAATATTTCATATGAAAATACAGTGATTATAAAACTGGTAAATGTTTTTAGCTTTTATATGTTTCATTTGTCAAATTTTAAAATATGCTACATTTATTATAAAGTTTAACAGTTTTTATTTGGTATATTAAAATGTTCCTGTTATCTATGTTTCCTACTAAAAAGTAATCCTTTTTGCTGGTTTAATATATCAAGTAATCTGAATTTCTTTTGACTTGCCGTAAATGGGATTTTTCAGAATACTTTATAGCTTTTTATAATTTTTTTAAAAATATAATGAATAGCCAACCTGTATATGTAAAAGATAATATATTTTGAACGATTATTTTTTATTTAATGGTTATAACAAAAAATTTCGTTTTTTGTTCCTAATATTTCAATTTACGTATTTAAGGTATTTATTCATGAAAAACAATGTAAAAATCTGTTTAGAAGTTGGACGGTTACAACGGGGAAATTTGATATTTTTTAATTGATAAGTATTTTATTGTGATCTACCGGTGTATTAATTAACATTTATTCAGTTTTTAATCATCAGGTATAAGAAAAGCTTAAAATATTACTGTTTTTTTTTTTTTTTTAATGTTTTACACCACTTAATCAGGCTATATATTTTATTTCTGTTAAACTAAAATTAAGTATAAAATATTAGTATCAACATCGTATAAATACTTAGTTCAGTTTGTACTAAATGACAAAAATACAAGAGAGAACGGTTCTAGATGAATAATATTGCCAGCAGCATCAGATAATTTCTAATTTATTATGTTTGCAGTTATACCTTTTTAATGAAAAATTAAATTTCAGTTATATCTAATGCTCCTGGCTATTATACCTTGATTTTATTATTATTTTAAAACCAGTTACATCTAAATAAATTCAATATGCGTATATTGTTAAGCTAAATAGTAATGTAATTTACTTACCGTTTAATTAAATTTTCTCCTTCTCAAAATAACTAGAATTTATTACATACTTCTTCCGTTCTTCTTCTTCTACTGTTGTATTTATAAAAGTTAATATTCCCTAATCTTCTTTATTCAGACCTAAAATTACTTTAGTGTCTTCTTTCTAAGATAGATAATTTATTAATGGGTATTTAAATTAAAAAGAAAAACATCTAAATGTAAGAAACTTTTTCTTTTAACTTAAATTCAATTTTGTTGTCATAATTCTAATTAAAATAAATTAAATTATATCTAACCCAATTAATTTTCCTTTTATTATTATCATACTATATTTATAATTATTAATAATCTCAAAGTCAATTAACCAGTGTAATTTAGTTTTGTCTTAAGATACGGTTGTATACATAAAACTATATTATGTAGTCATTCCAGTTATAATTGCCTATTTTTCATCTTATTTTTTATAGAGCTTATGTGGTCATTACCTCGTGTCACAAGCTAAAACTTTCTCATTAAAATAAAGTTAAAAGGCAAGTCTTATCAAGCAGGTCATCTGAAAAACAGACTTATCATAAAACAATAAAACCCCCCAGAAGAAAAACAAGATGACAAGTGTGTGCCCACTTAAAAACCTATAATCCTGACGTAACCAACTCAAGTGTTGTAATGACAATTTATTCTCAACAGGTCAGAGCATTTCTTGTTTTAATGGAAAATGGGCTACTAGTCTTAAATTAAGCTTCGCATAAGCATAAGAATAAGAATTAAGCATAAAACGAAGGAAACAGCTTGCTGAATAGCGTATAACTCTGCTTTATAGACCCTCGCTATTTTAAATAAATCCCAAAAGTGTGATTCGTCAAGTACGACTGTAGCTTCTGATATCATCTCGGTCTTCGACCCATCTGTGAATGTATAGGTGTAGCTTTTTTATACGAATATCAATCGTCGAAAAGTATTTTCAATATAAACATCCGGTACTCTCTGTTCTATCGTCTTTTTTAAGTTGATGCGGCCCTCCACAGTCGGCATTAGCCAGAATGGGGCTTTTCCTTTGGAAACTGACAGGACGTCTTGGTAAATCAATGCCATGATTTCCTCAGATTTCCAGTCTTCTTATCCCAGCAGGACTGAAAAAGATGGGTCTTATCCGATATAATTCGCCAAGTCTATAATAAAACGAAACGAAGTTTATGTCTGAGAAAGCAGAGACATGACCTGCGTATCTTAGGAATTTCCCTTCTGTAATTCAGGGGCATAACTGCGGCTTCTGAAAAAGTACTCTGGTTGCGTGGATGGTTCTTGTAGCGAGCCTGATTCTTATATTATGGATCACATCAAGTTTCGTTAGGTGAGACATTTTGGCAGAGTCACACGCTAGTGATCCGTAATCTATTCTAGACTGGACCAATGCTTTGTAAAGTCTTATAACAAGAGCCCCAATTAATGCTGGACATACACTTGAAAATATCTAAGGCTTTCGGACACTTCGTAACTACTTGCGTTATCTGCGCTCCCCACGAAATGTATCCATCCAAAGAGAAACCCAACAAACAAACTGTTTCTAAAGCCTTGTTATTTAGGCTATTATATAGTCTTATAATCCAAATTTTCTATTTTATCTGACAATAAATTTTTCCTGAGTATTAAACTGTTTATTTTTAACTTCCGTTATAGTTAAAAATAGCATGTCTTTTATCTTAGGTTTATGTATTTAAAACCGCTAATGTTTTTAACGATAAATATATGTCGTTAAAATGATGTCTAAACATCAAAGATGTTTAGGCTGTTTCATTATGAAATAATTATATATATATATAATAATAAATAAATATGAAATAATGTTTCATTATTTCATAATGAAACAGCCTAAACATCTTTGATGATATCGCCACGTAAGCTTAAAGCTTGTGCGTAGGGTATGGAAATGAAATTTTGTAGCGTAGGAAAAATGCCATGCTTGACCGTTATTCGAACCAGGGTCCTCCAGATGAAAGGCCAAGACGCTACTACTCGCGCCACGGAGGCCGATTGTAATAAACAGTATTTGTTTTTGGTCCATACTACAAGATTATTTGATTAATCTATGAACTTTGTCCCTGTATCTTTTGTAATGACAAATTCGTTATGCTGATAGAAATATTTTTATAAGTATAATACAAAATTTAATTTTTTCTCCAGCTGGTAGATGTAAATTTAATATATTTATAGTATAATATTTAGGATTAACCACTTGACTTACCCGACACTCAGTGCTATTTAATCAGGTTACGATGTTTAAAGAAACTTTTATCTTGTGAAGTGTCTTCTTGAGGTAATTCTATCCATGAGTTTTACTTCTTGCAGTTTTACTTAGTGTACATTATTTTTGTATTAGTTTTAAATGTTTCTATTCTTTTATTAAAGCATTTCTACAAAACAGTATGACAGAAATTATAAAATAAAATACTTAATTTAACTGCTTATTATATTACACTACATTATAGATACATAACAATGCAATGAATCTAATTTGATATACAATTATATGAAAATCTAAGAGAAAAAAGGTTTGTACTTAATTTTGTCTCATTAAATTCTCTAGAAAATGATAAATTAGAATTTATATCCAAATAAATACCTTCTGATTTAACAGAAAAGTTATCTTAACTACAAAATATTATTTTCTATTCTATTTTGTATAATTCTGGTTAGAATAAGCAGTCAAATGACATCTTATCAAAGAAAAAATATTACTTTTTTTGTAACGTTATTGTGAGAATTGGTACTAGAAAAACTTATTATTTGCATATTTATTGTTATTTTTTACATTTTATTTTACTGGCATTTTTTAAGACACATTTTATTTTGTATATTATTAAACATAAATAGCATAATTTATTATAGTTTGTTTCGTGCTGCATTTTTTGAAAGAGCTCTTCAGTGTTGTAAAACCCCTGGTGATTGAAGATAACATTCTTTCAAAATAGATTTTTGAAATTAGCGCTTATACCTGGTAGTATCACCAGCATATTTTTACTGTTCATTTAGTTTTTGAGAAATGCGAAATTCTTCCGAAATTATTATAACTATCAGGGAAGAGTTAAATCTCTATAATTAATCAAAATCCAGCAATATTATTGCCAGTTTTTTCTACTTTTTCATATATAACTTGGTAATATACTGTGTTTTCTTCTTAATTTTCGATTATTTTCTTAATTCAAATATTTCGATTATTTTCAAGATTTTAAATATGTTTTAGAATTTTTCAAACTATATTTTAAAAAAATGACTATGTTTGCATGTTTTAATGTATACTTACTTCAATACCTTTCTTGAGATGATGGTTAGTCATCGAAAGCACCAAATAATAAAATAAAATATTCAACTACTTACAGTGAACAATATTAACTTAACACTTACCAGTTACTCAACTAATTATCTGTTATTTTAACTTATTTTGAGCAGTTGAGCTTATTGTTATACTTTTTTTTTATACATTTATCTATGTTTTTTTTATTCTATTTCAATAAATATGCTTTAAATATATCAAGTGATAGAGCCAATGGATTTGATAATTATATATTTATTAGATTATATTGTAAGTAATTTTGTTCATTATATTATACTTATAATAGTTGAAGCTGGTAAATCTGTTTGATGAACAAAACGAAAGTGTTAACTTGTAGATATGAAATTCAACTTCATTTGGATGATCTTTGCGTGTTAATATAGAAAGATATATTTAGCTTAATGAAAAATTTAACTGGATATCAACTCGCTTCTTACTTTCTATATTAAGCCTGCAGTGGGATATTTATTATTCTTGAAATGGTAATGGAATCGTCAGGAGTAACTGATGTCTGTATATCCGGATATGTTTAACCATTAATTGTTACACTAAACATAAATATAATGAAATAGATAATTTCTAAACCCCATTTAAAAGTTCTTTGAAGTTAATCTAATATAAAAGAAATTAGTCTTTTCTTTAGACTATGCTTAGGTTTTAAAAACTGAATATTTTTAATTGAAGAAAGGACGTTAATGGAAATTGATTCACAAATTAAAATTTATTGCAATGGAGTTGTGCAAAGTATCCCATTATTTTTTTTGTTGAGATATCTTAAAAAATTTATTGGTAATAAATAATGTATCGTTGTTGCATTATATTATTGTAAAAATTACATATTATATTGGTAAAAATATACGTATAAATGTTGCTAATCGTTATTATCACTAATCTTTGTTATTACAAATATTTTTATTTGAAAAATGATTAGAATAATTTTCTAGTAAATATACCTACTTAGAATGTCATTAACTGTACATATTAAAATGCATTTATAAACCTTTATTCAATTGTTCAGGTTGCCGCTAATGGTTAAATATTTATAACTTAATGAGCAGTTGTTTACTATTTTGCTATAAAAATAAATGTATTGTTAGTCTATAATTATATTTCTACGGTAAGTGTACTTTTTATTTAATTTTTTTTCTTTTAATTATACTTTATTTACTGACAGCCGAAAGAGTTATTTATAATATGCTGCTAAGACTTGGCTTGTATTAATCTGGCATTATTTCATTGCCGATGAAAAAGTTATTTTGATAATTTTCTTCATAATAATAGTATCTTAAGCTAGTTAAATTTTACAATTAATTTTCTGTTAAAATGTTTCTATATTAAGCCTACAATGAAATATTTATTATTCTTGAAATGGTTATGTCATCGTTAGCAGTAACTGATGTCTGTATATCCGGTCTTATCTTATTACATTATTAAAATCATTATTTAAAAAAAAACTAAGAAAAACTAAAGAAAAAGATGACTTTTTAAATAAATTTTATTTAAAGTCGAATTTTACACCCGTCTGCAAATTACAAGAAAAACTCTGGTAATTAATCTTTACCATTTATAATAATATTTATTTTTTATAATAGCTTTCCATTTATTTGAACATTTTCAGAAAATATCTATTTTAACCAGTAATGATTATTTTTAATCAATAGATAACAAACTGGTATGTTCATTGTATTTTTAGTTATATTCGGTTTTTTTTAAAAAAAAATTCAGTTTCGAGATTCAGTTAACAAAAGATTATTTGTGTAGTAAAACAGAATATATCGGCGGTTTTTACCTCTTATGTAAAAACGATTAACCTTCAAACTCATCTGCGTGCAAGAATTTGCACCAAGAATTAACCTTCCAAGCACCAAGAATTCAATAATCGTTATACATTATCAGTTATAAAAAAACCTAGAATTAATTATTTATTACTATTGAAAGTAAAAATTTATAAAATCTTTGAAAGTGTTTATTTATTCGTATTGTTTTCGTTACATATTGAAGACAATGTATATTGTCATTTACAGTGAATTTAAATTTAAATTTCATCACAACGTTGATTGTTTCTCAAAAGAAAGATATATCTATATATATATATATATATATATATAAATTTTTTTTTGAGATTACAGGCATTGTCTGCTATGGTCATTTAGCCCTAATGGAAATTTTCAGAGTATGAATAATGCCATGCCTGACCAGGATTCGAACCCGGGAGGTATACATTAATTTGTGGACTTAGATTATCCGTCCAAATCTTTCTTGTAGCTAAGATAGATATAGAACTGATAACAGAATCTTTTCCTTAGTAACGTGCTAAATGTATATGATTAGCTAACATTTACATGTTTATTGAGATTATTTGTTACGAGTGTTGCTATTTGTTATTTAATTATATCAGAAAATAACTCATTAATCTGTAAGTGTTTCCTTATATATATTTCCTTCGTGTACGTGTTTACGGGCTTAAATTCTTATGATCTTTTACAATTGAATTTAAAAAATTATGTATGTTAAATGCTAAGAAAATGGCTTATAAACAGAAAAAAAAACATAATTTTGTCAAATTTTTTCATGTACGATTTATCACTATTTGTTTTAAATAAAACCGCCATATTATATTTTCCTTGTTCCTTTTAATAATGTAAACAAAACATGTGATCTGTAATCTGCCTGTGAATTCATTAAGTTTTGTTTCATTTTAAATTATTAAATGTAATGTATTTTCTAAATGTTCTGGATTTTATTAATGTTATTATTTACTTCAACGGATTTTTTTACTAGAATTTTTGATTTTTTTTAGTTACGTGTGTGCTATTTTTTACAGAGTTCTCACCTAAATGTAACAATTTTTTCTTGGTTTTATTTCTGTTAGATGAAGCATATGTTTATGAATTTATAGCTGATTTATAAAAAATATTCTTCAAGAATAAAGAATGAATTAATTGCACGGAAAAAC
Source organism: Lycorma delicatula (assembly GCF_047948215.1). Classification (NCBI taxonomy): domain Eukaryota; kingdom Metazoa; phylum Arthropoda; class Insecta; order Hemiptera; family Fulgoridae; genus Lycorma; species Lycorma delicatula. The sequence goes on along the minus strand of NC_134460.1, from coordinate 62,311,443 downwards.
ATTTTCCATTTTGTGTAAATTTGCTGATATGGTGAAATCATTAAGAGTTTATAATTAAACTAAATATGTACGTGTATATCCTTGTATATATAGTTATAATGATCTTTTTACGTAATTTAATCATGAAATAAAATTTAATGAAGCTTATTATGATACAGTGAATTCATTTTCACTAAGTTGAATGAAATGACAAAATATTTTAGTTTGTGTCATTATTACTTTCTTTTTTTTTTAACCCTTCACCGGTTGTTTAAAACTTTAACTTCAATATACATTAGGCTTGTTTAGAGGTGTAAAGAGATTTATGACACACCCGGCTCAAGCAAAATTAAACCTTGGATCATCCTTCTTAAAAGCACCATTCTAGAAATGTTCGTGGTAACACTTCTTAACTTTTAATTTTTAATTTTAAAAAATGTTGTTTTTATTTTTTTCTCTTCTTTTATGAATAATCATTAAAGCCTTTTTTTATTATACAACGTAATTTGTAATTTTAATTTTTAATAAATTTTATATTTTTATAATTAAATTGGAGATTGTACGGTTTTTTTGCTGTATAATATCTACAATTTTTTTTCTTCCTTACAGAAAAATATACTGAAGAAATTTTGAATGTATTTAAATAGCCTTTCTGAATTAAAATTCCAGATTATTAATGTTTCTATATTAAATATGATGGTGGAGTCAGTAAAATTTATTTATTTATTTCAATGTTTAAATTAAATAATTAATTTATAGCAGTTAGGAAAGTCATATTTTTCAGTAAACAATATATAATATAATGTAATTTTACAAACAAACAAAATTAATCTCTTGTGTTTAGCAACATATATTGTTAAACGTTTTAGTTCTGATGTGTAAAAGAGAGAAGAGACTTCTGTGATGCCTCAGAGACCTCACAGTGATATTCTGAAGTACTTAAACCCAGCTGAAAGTAAATCATTTAATATTAAATATTATAATTTCATAATTTGCTGTTGTTAACACAATTTAAGTTAAATTTATTGTTTGATTGAATCTGAAAGAAGCACAATGAATTACCATTAATATTAATTAATTTTATAATTCATTTATATTTAAATCACAATATCCTTCAGTTATTTTCATAAATCGCATTGGTATTTTCCAGATAGGTTATTAATTCAGTCTGAATACTTAAAATAGTTTTTGTTTCAATTTTTAATTTACATATAATTAAGTATTGTTGATAATATTCTGAAATAACTTACCTCATCAAAATTTCATTAATTTCGTAAATTATAATCTGCATTAATTAAAATAAAATAGTTCAGATAACGGACAAATTTCAATAAGAGGTTTTCTTTCCTCTTTCCTCGGTTTTTAAAAGTGTAAAAAAAATTAAGAGACATTTTTTAAATTATGAATTTTATTGTAATATTTTCACATAATATAATATTTAATGATGTAAATATGTAGAGAATATAAATTATATCTTTAATTTTTTTTTTATTAGATATAGGTTATTTTATTTTTTATTTTCGTACAACGTTTAATTTATTCATCCACGTTTACCTGCACGCGATAATCTATAAATATATTCCATGACGTTGGAATTTCTATTTCTTATTGCCTTGGGTAGAGTAAAAAAATATTTAGAAATGTTAAATTTTGATATCTAATTAAAAGTAATTAATTATATATAATTAACATTACATTTTATATATAATTCGGAGGTTTCCATGTTAAAATGTTAATCTGAAAATTATAAATCAAAGATCTGTCACTAATATCTAATAGTTGTGTATTTTAAGATAAACAAGTAAAAGTGATCAACTTTTAAGTGAATTAAATGTTGATCTCTCGAGGGACTCTCCGATCCCTTTGCGGGTTAAGTATCCGTCACTTATTCCTGATCCCATTTTCTTTAGTAACTATAATACCAGGTATATAAACCCCCATATTAACTATTGATAAGGCGTCTATAAACAGTTGTTACATTAGTAAAAATAAGTTGGTAGATGACTTACGACTGCTGACTAATTCAGTGTTTCCGTTTACCAAATGGGACTGCGCAAAGTGGCTAAGAAGCTTACGAATAAAGAAACGTCTTCTATTACACGTAAATATCGAAATAAAAGATAATGAAAATGAATAGGCAAACACAATTTTGAAAATTACTTACGTGGCTTTGAGAAAACCTTTAGCTTATTTTAACAAACAGATATATAAATATTAGAATGTGTATTTAAAAAAAAATAATGGCAAATAATTAGGATTTTTAAAAAGGTTATTTAGTTAGGTAATTTTATTATAAAAAAAGATTTGCCGAAAAAAATCTGGACTGAATTTGATCAATGAAAAAAAAAAGGTTACTAAAACACTGAATCTCAAATATTATTTATATCTAATATTACCGCTGTATGTATTTGGTGTGTAAGATATGATCCTTTTTTTATTGTCATAGCAACTAAATTTGAAGCGGTTATGTTCTTTAAGGAATTTATTCTTTATTTGTGCAGAAGTCTTCGTGATGTATTCTAAATCAGCTGGTCTTGGGTCCAATTTCTGACAAAATTATGATGTTTCTTCAGCTTACTTTTTTAACCAACTCATTAAAATATGCTTGAAATATGACTGAGCTGTTCATACCATAATTATATAAATGTTAAGCACGTTTAATTATTTAATGTAAACCAAAATTATGTTTATTAGGCTACAGTTAATCAGCCGAAAGTCATTTAAATTGATTAGCATATAACTGAAGAAATTTAACATTTCCTGAGATCTTAAAATCCTTTTTGATTATAATGAAGTTTTTTTTAAGTGAACAGTATAATATAAAGAAAAACACTTTAAAAATTTTTTTGTATATTTTAATTATAAAACATAGGATAAATTTTATTTATTTACCTTACTTTTTTCTTTTCTTTTTTTTTAAACTTAAGGGCTAACAATTGCAAAACTTTGTCACTGGTTACAATTAACTAATATATAAGATAATTGAAATTTATTAATTATAAAATGTTGTTTGGTAAACAATAAATTCGTACAAAAGAAGTCTCTATTCAGTGTAAACTATCGCCAAATCACAAAATGTTGAATATTCCCTTCGCTTTTTTTTAATTAAAATGTTTGGGTTATTGATAATTGGTTTGATAAAAATGTTTACATCACGTATTTTTTTACACTTTGTTAAATTTTATATTGTAACATTCATGTGTATATGTATATAAACACAGAACCTGATACATTACATTGAACCTACTAGGTTCTATTACATAGAACCTACCATTACATTGATATCTATCAATGTAATGGTAGTTATAAATTTCAATTAAACTGTAATGCATTTACAATTTACACTGCGTGTACATTTCTAATTAACCTAATTTTTTATTTATCTATTTATTTATTTTTTAATATCAGATTAGTTTTAACTCGTATTACTACTATTTGACATAGTATACCAAACAGTAAAAGAGTCTTTGCTGTTAATTTTATTGTTAAATTTACTCGTACTTATATAATTAAAAATTCTGATGATTTATTTTAATTGTTTAAAAATTAATGAATCTTATCTTCTGTTTTTGATATTTATAAAATTTAGTTAGTGAAAAGCGCAGCCTTTATACTGTAAATGACAGGTTCTTTTTCTTCAACGGTTTTGTTTTTGATCGGAAATTTTATTGCTGGATAGTTTAGTATTAGATAAAATGTTTCAAATAATACTGAAATGGCAGAAGATTCTTTTCTGTGTATATTTTACTATTTAAATTTTTTTTTTAAACTAATAAAATTAATTAAAATAATGACGAAATTTTTCGAAGATGAATGTATTTAAAAAATTCAATTTTAATAGAAAAATAAAAAAAAACAACTTCTAATTAAATATTAGTTGTGTAATTTACAGAAAAAATAATTATTAAAAATCATGCGTTTTAAATACTCATACACCAAAAAAGTAAAATATAATAAAATTAAAAATTATAAATTTAGTCAGGAAGCGTCAGGAATTTTTAGAAAAAAATCCTGTCTCTTTCTGACTTATTTATATTTCCTGACTTTTCCTCCTTTTTCCTAACTGTGGGAACCATGTTAAAGCTGTTAAAATTTTAATTTTTTTTTTACAGATTTTATTTTCAGTATAATTACAGAATATTTTTATATACAGTTACACAAAATAAAATATTTAGTATTTCTTTAATTGCAGGAAATCCACCGTTGGTTAGATAATTTTATCCATTATGGGTAATATTACCTTGGTTTTACCGTCTTAAATTTCTAACACGGTAACTTTAGCCGTGTTTTTAAAATTTTGATTTGAAAAATTATATAAAAAAATAATTTGTAAGATATTTTTTAACTTAGCGCGAAGTTTCTTTTAACTGTGAAATTAATAAAATTAATTTTATATATATTTATGCATGTATAAATGTAGAAATTAATACAAATGTGTCTATAATAAAATCTATTGGTCGCCAAAGATAACTTCTTTTTTTTTGGTAAAGAAAATTATTATTAATTGAATATTCACTTTGTTTTAAATCCATTTCGTATGTATTAAAAATACCAATTAAATAATGAATATACGTTAAGTAATATTAAACAAATGTTAAACTATATTTCGTATGATTTCAAAAAATAATTTTGTTTGCTATAAAATATCCAAAATGGAAATGTATTTTAGGTATGAACATATATGATGAAAGTATTGTTTGTTGAGTATTTTCCTTTATTATTATACACATTTATCTCTGTGTATTGAACATGCGCGAATGAAAGTGAACCTGGTTCAATTATTATCCATTATTCTTGTGGTATACGATACGTAGTATTATTGTAAGTAAAAACCTGACCAGCAATGATTTTCTTCATTCGACCAACATGAACTCACTTTAATTATGAATGAGTGGAAAAATAAATTTACTCTTATAGAATATAGCTTTTGAATTTGTAATTTAAATAATACATTGTATATAATACTAAAAAGTATTATATACAAATAATTTATTAATAAATAATCAATTGATGTAAACTGAGATCATTCATGTAAAAATACTTCCCTGGTTATACTTATCCTGCACGAAACCTCTTTAGAAATTGAGACATATTCACCTACGGTAGAAAGAAATCAGTAGTTGTCAATAGTAGTATTGGCCATTTACAAATAAACGCTACTGCGAAATTTTGTTTTCCTCAGACATTTAAGAGCCATCAAAGAGGAATTCTTAGGTCTATTAAAGGAACACCCTATGATTTGTTTGGCATTAAGATGATCCAACTATATTGTAATTTTTTCAATTCAATCTACCATAGTTGCCATATATTTGCTACATTGAAAAATGGAATTAGAAAAAAATAATAGAATTTTATTTGTAAAAATAATTAAACAGGGTTATGTTAACATAACCCATACAAATATGTTAACATATGTATACCAGTTTATCTGCATACCAGTATATAACATGTTTGATTCAAAAAATTCATTTTCACAATAGTAAAATAATTCGATCTACCACAAATCAAGCTGACTACTGCTCGTTAATTATTGGCAATATTTCCTAAGGTAAATTTTTATCCTGCTAGTGCCGTAATTATTATTTGAAAGTATAACGGAGTTTAATGATGAAGAAGCTAGCAAATACCTATATATTTTTTGGGGACAAATACCTTTCCAGTGCAATTTTGGCTTTTTATAGAAGTTGATAGATCCATCAAACAGTTAAAAGTAGAATTTGCGATGTCTCTGTGTAAGATACATATTTTATCACCCTTTTTCAGGAAAAGGAAATTTTATCATTTTTACTAGTTTAAGGAAAAGTTTTTTAAAGTGCTTTGATGAAGGAAGATTAGTAGAGATATTAATGAAGATTGTTCCTAGAATATGAGACCGGAACGACTGGCTACCTTGACCTAGTTTCTACGATTTACTGTCCTTCCACCATGAAAAAATCACACAATAATTGGTCAGTACTTCTCAGTTCCAGAGAATTGATTTGTAAAAATTCTTAATAATTCTTCACTAAGTTCCTTAAAAATCAAAATCATTTGTTCCAAATATTTTTTTTTACGATTGTAAAAATCTTTCGTCTATTGTCATATTTTTGTTTTCTTTTATAAATAAATTTTAGAAATAGTTCCCTTAAATATAGATTTTTAAAAATTATCCGCGATCCGCTAGCTTCATTTTAAATCTAAAGAACAACATTTTGGATTGTGTCTTTCTAAGTTCTGAAATTCAGATGATGAACTGGAAAAAACGATCAATCAGTGTTAGAGCAATAGTTAGCACATTGGCTTATCGTTCAATTAGTCCCCGGTTCTACTCCCAGCAAACATTTAGTACCTTTTTCATACTATTTCATTCATCTATCTGTTCGTTAAAATATGTAGTAGATATGTTATAGTAATATATAAATAAATTAAACAATAGTAGAAATTATTATGTTTTTTTTTTTTTTATTAATAATGAAAGAAGAGAATAATTATGATATTAGAATTCTTTTAATAAAACTTTAATTTAATTTATTTTTATATTTTACATAATATTTAATTTGTATACCTGGATGAGTATCTCTGCCTTTGTGTCTAACTCTGTATGTAGGCTTTTGTTTTAAAATCGTAAATAATTCGTTATATCTGAAATAAGCTTGCAATTTTAACTTTTGAGGGGAAAAGTTTTCACAAAGTTCATAATTAGTGTTTTTGGACGCTGCAGATATTACTGCCTAGGCTTCTTCTATTCTTAAGAATTATACTTTCAAGCAAAATAATTTAAGAATGAAAATACTTGAGAAACTTTAATTGTATAATAATAATAATAATAATAATAAGTAAAATAATTATTATTACAATATTAACAATATTATGATGTTAATTTTAAATAAGTGTGATTTATCTACTATTTTTTTATTTTTAATTAAAACGGTTGTGTGTTTTTTGTTAAAATAATTTAAAAAATATATATTTTATTTTATTTTTTATAATTATAAAATTTGAAAAGTACATAAAATTTTATTTCATTAAAACATGATATTTTATCTTTTCTTTTTTTGTAATTATTGAATTATTATTAATCTCAAAAATTGTCTTACAGTAAGAGGTTAAATAAAGCAATACATTAAATTAAACAAAAAAAAGTTAAAAAAAGTAGATGAAGTCTGATTCGAACCGATGTACTTCCATAGATCGAAATATTTCATTAATTAAAATTTATTTGGCTGTAACTGGAACAAATGAAAATAAGTATCACGTATGATATATCGTTGAAAAGCCCTCAATGAGGGCTTATTACTGCAGTTAAGAAAAATTCCATAATCCAAAGAAATTTGGATTTTGGCCTTTTTTTGGACATTTATTATTATAATTTTTTATTTATTTTTGTACACAATAAAAAATATGCAGACAAACTAAAAATAGATTGTATGAAAATATCTGTTCTGAAGAACAATATTTTATTTATGAAATTGTACACAAAAATTCTAAAAATCGACTTTTATTAAATATGAATTATAAGTGGAATTCTTTATCCTTTATTTAAGACTGAAATATTTCAAAACGATTATCACAAAACATATCCTAGACTATGTCTAGAATTTTATGAATTTACCTGATAATGTACGTAGATTAAATTCAGCCTTTCAGCTTTCGTATAAGTTTAATACTAAAATCTTTTATTTTCTTTGATCTTTCCGAAATTTATGCAATTTTTCTAGTAAGGTCAGATACTTGAATAGATTATTATTCTTTTTTCGGTCCCTACCGGTTTCGGATGTTGGCAATCATCTTGACTGTTCTCCTTCTATCGTGAGTTACGTGGAATAATTCTTCAGATGTCTTACAGATTCAGTCTCAGAGATTTTTTACCCAGGAGATCAATCTCCTACTGACACCTCTCTTTTCTGGTATCTTTTCCCGTAAAATTTACTGCAGTAGGTGTTACCTGCTTCTGTTTCTTATAATATGACCGAGTTATTGAAGCGTTCTTGTTTTCACAGTGCTCAGGACTTCATTATTTTTCATCTTGCGATGGATATTTTCGTTTGTGATACGATCCGTGCTTGGCATCCTTAGCATCCTTCGATAGAGCCAAATCTCAAAGGTTTCTAATTTTTTGCTTTCAGTGTCCACGTTTCAACATCACTTCTCTGTATAGAACAGAAGTACATTTTTTGTGCTCGATGTTAACTCACGGTTTTTAAATATTTTTCCCATTTTGTTGACCACATTCTTGGCTTTTCCAATTCTAGATTTCATTTCCTCAGAATTATCCCACTGGTAATTAAAAATGGTTTCGAGATATGTTTTCTTTGTATTCTTTCAGTGAGTTTCTTGTCGATTGTAAGATATAATGGTAGATAATATAATCGAAAGTATATAATAAGAGATATAATCGGTTGTAAGATGTCGGCATACTTCTTTAGTTAATGACCATAGATTTTGTTTTATTTAAATTAATATCAAGACCGTATTGAATTTTGTTGGCTTTAAGTGTTAAGACCATTCTACATTTGGTGTAGAATCCATTCTACACTAACGATTTAGTGTGATTTTTGATATTAAAAATCCTGTCGGCTATGTCACAAAATTTAACATCTTACCATCTATTGATAGTATAACAAAAGATAAATTTACAATGTTCTCTTTTTAGCTTCTACTTTAGTTCACTTAATTAATCATATTCAAGACAGGACTAGCTTAATTGTTTAATATAATATCTAACCATTTAGACTGGCTATGCGACTGACGCTACTTGATCAATATTATGTGAAACCATTTTTTTTTAATTCTATACAATAGTTTTTTTTTATAAATTTTCTTAACAGTTTGTGATGTTAACTTCAAAAATTTACTATAATTAAATTGTGTACCTATGCGAAAAAAACATTTTTCGATAACAAAAGTCTTAATGTACGCTATATTCGCACACAATTTTTTATAATATAAATAAACAAAATCTTAGTGGTATATTAAAATAGTACAGGATTTTTTTTTAGTACCATCTAGATGATTTTTATTTAACATTATATAATAAAGGAAAACTCCATACGTATATTGTATTAAATAAACGAGCTAAAGCTACGTGTTCCAAACAATTTATTCTTTTAATTCATTCTCCATTTTTTATTTTAAATGTTTTTAAACTAGTATTGTTACTGGAATACCGAAGAGTAGGACATGTACAGTAGACAGGAAATATAGAACGTGATGATATAAAAAGACACGTTCAACTTTACGAACACGTTTATACAACAAACCAGCGAACTACAACACAGTCATTGACAGCTAGAACTTTTTTTATCTAATAGTCACACATAAACTGTGAAATCTGTTTATTTTAATTTTATTACTAATTATTATCCGACATTAAGCCGATAATTTCTTTAACGAACTGGCACTATACTCGTGAGGTTTCAGTTTACAGAAACCAGTTTAGTGCGGGATCTGTCAGATCTAAAATAAATCAAAATATTGTATTTGTTTAGAAGATTAAACAGAAATTTTCGCCAATTTATTCTATGAAACTTTTGTAATCTATTCTATTCTGTGTGCATGCGTGCGTGTGTGTGTGTGTCTGCGTCATATGCCTGGAGCAATTTCAACCAAACTTGGAACACATATGATTTACTATCTAGACAAATACTGTGAGGGTAAGACAACCTTAGCAACCCCCCCGGGATTGTGGTTGGAATGGGGTGACATGTAAAAATAATCGAAAACGACCGGTATTAATGTCGATCCCTTAGATTTTAGTTAAATTTATATTATAGTAAATTTGTAAAATATTTTACTTTATAAATTAGGTGGTATAATTTTAAAAACCTGTAAATAAAATTACTTTGATTTTGCACTATAGATAGATTTCTTTTAGTTGCATTGATATTAAAAGTAATATCTGTAACATAGTACATCCTGGACTCCCGTTTGTTTTTACTCGTATTATACTCTGATATTAACTAATAAAATGTTTTTTTTGGTTTTTTTTTTACTGGAATTGATAATTTGTATGCATCTGAATTACGTATGTATATTCTCAGTATTCTCACACCGACGTTGAATTTGATTAACCGTTAAATAAATGAATAACAAAAGGATGATTCTGAGCGATCGTAGCGGGGTGGGCGCACTGTCTTTGATAACATTATGTAACGTAATCCTGTACATACACAAATTGCAAGTAATGGTAATTAAATGGAAAAAAGTCTGCAATTAAATTTTAAACATTAAATGTAATGTGTTAACCACAAATTATTTAATAAAATTCTCCGTGTTGTACAAAGAGAAAAAGTTTAGCATAATTGTAAAATAATGAGTGGAATTATGAAGTTTGTAAAAATATTTTTCAACAGTAATGCTAATTCTTAGTAGATAATTAATTTTGGCATCAGAAGAATTTTAATAATTTGAAATATGGAATATTATGAAAGTAACGAAATATGTGAAATAAAGAATTTCTTTAAAGTGTATAAACATAAAAAATAAAAATGAATTTAACGTACATGAAAGACATTCGTATAAAAAAATATTAATAATAAATAAGACAAATAGCTGCTCTTTTATCAAATTCGGGCTGATCCGGAGACGTAACATAATAAATTAAAAAATTCCTTTCGGCACGCCGGAAGGTGGAGGTAGATTTCACCGGTGCTAAGTAGGGGATAAAAAAAAAATTCCATCTTAAAGTTAAGAAAAACTTCAAATTTATTCAATACGACAATGGTTGCATTTGAAAAAAGTTTCACATATTTAGCATACGACAAGCCCCATCTTTTTACAATCCCAACAAAAATTTGGTCATCCCTTGCCGTAAAGGTTGGTCATATCAAAAATTGTTTCAGACTAAAATTGTATAGAGGACTAACGACCATTTTAATTCGATTCGGTACTGTGCCTATTAAGGGAGGTATGATCTACCCTATCGGTAGGACCTACTCTGTAGGATAGTTACCCTATAGGTAGAACCTACGTAAGTTTTAGTTCCTTATCTAAAGAAAAGTAGGAACTTTAAATGAATTCGATATTTTACTTAATAAGAAAGTTATAGCAATATTTTGTTTTTTTTTAAAAAAGCCCTCCCATTTGCACCGCCATGGTCCGATTTTGCCCATTAACAATCTCGACCAAGATTTTTTATCGTTATACGGTATGTATCAATTTGAAAGTGATTGATGCAAAATTACGGCAGTTATCCTGTCCACAAGAAAATGAAATATATAAATAGATATATAAGTGTTAACCGATTGGTGGTCACACAAATTTCAAGATTTATTCGATTACAAAATTACGAAACATGAATTCAGTAGAACAGAAAATAAATATAAACAAGTAAATATTTGTTGATGATTTTTGAAGTTTAGTTTTTATATTCACTGATTTTTGTGTAGTTATTTAATGCATTATATTTTACTTAATAATTTGTTCCCATCTGTACTTTCTCACTATTTCTCACCCAACCGCTAAGAGTTATTAATGGCAAATCAATGTTTTCTATTTAATAACTCCCGTTGTCGTTTAACTAGTGAAATCACTATAAAGCAATCTTAATTTCCTGTTAAATCCAGCTTATAATACGTTTTATCTTTAGTTTTTACTGATTATTTTGACTCAATTTATTATATATTTTTATTTTTCATAAAAACCGTATAATTACTGTATCGTATATCTGAAAATATATGATCGCAAGATTTAAAATAAAATTCAGAAAAAAACAATGTAGGTTTATCTATTGACAAAATATTTCTTCTTATGAGTTATTCAAATATTATTTTGTAACAGGTACTATTAAAACGCGTTTGTTAAAAAATAAATAAATAAAAACAACTTGTTTCATAATATGACAAGCATCTGGTATGCTTGTCATATTTTCCGTCTATGGTTGCACTAAAAACTAAAGATAGAAATCATCTTTTATCACTTGAAAACAATTTGCTTTTTTGTGTTTCTAACATAGATCCACGTCTATACGTGAACTTTCTCCATAGAAAAACTTAACATTAAAATAATAGTTTCTCCATAGAAACGTTTAAATGAAAAACAAACGCAACGATCTCATCAATTTTTTTTACATGTGTACTTATAAATGTAGGTAAAATGTTTATAATAAATGATTCTTTAATTTTTCATAAAAATGATTTCATTATTGTTTACGTGTAAATTTTTTGGCCAATTTGTAACCCCCAGGTTGAGAAACGCTGTTCTAGATAATCAATTTCTATTGGTCTCCACCCCACCAGACCACTTCACATTATTTATTGGTTAACCGCAGATTGCTTCAGCCATCATTTATTTTTGGCTGAAACAGTTGTACCCAAACTGGAGTATCTCCGAGTAATGATTTTCACTTTTTGCAGTCCATTCTTTTAGTTAACAGAGTGAAGGTTCTTCATCGACAGTGCTGAACATCAGCTGAATTTCGGTTAGCTTCCCAAACTCATGTGCAGTTATAAATTAAGCTTATTTAAAAAGACAATGAAAAACAGTTTCTAATCCACTTAATTACAAAAAACAAGGATCAGTAAAAATAAATAGGTAGCTTATTAGTTTGATTTTCATCACAGACTGTAAAATATGACAAGATTCTCAAACGGATAACTATTGTTAACAACTTTAGAAGCTTGTTTAATTACATCCTAGATTTATGGCAAAACTATTCCCTATATCAAAGTAAGTAACAAAGCTAAGATATTTGATTCGTCTTTCAATTAATTTCTAATCTATCGAATTAAGTTTAACTCAATATAATAGTTATAAGCCGTTTTACCTTTACCGGCGTATGCTTACATATGCATAATTCCTCTATTCGAGAACGTAATACAGAATATATAAACCTATAGAAGAGTTTCTTTGGTACATATAACATATGAAATACTTGAAAATTTGAAAACTTTATCGTTACATGTATAATCAGAGAAGGAATTAAAAGGTATTAAACTATATTATAATGTCGAGATATCTATGTTAAAACAATTTTAAAAATTCATTAATAAATTGCGAATTATATGTGTAATATTAATATTTCTGGTCATTGTTAGTTAAAAGATTAGCGGTACATAATTATGTCACAAGCCATTCTCAAATTATTCTTTAACAGTAACTTAGAAATCATTATAAAGAATTTTCCGCTATATTTTCATTTACCCTAAAGGCCAGTAGTTCTCTATCCCTTGCCAGTATATTTCATAAATGTTATATCTCATATTAGTGAATTTTTTATGAAAAATACAATTGCAGCTATTAAATTATATTTTTTTTACAAAAAAAAAAGAGATGAATTAAAAACTAAACAGCATAGACTTATTACTAGGAGAACATTTCTGTCTGAAAATATACAGAAAAATAATGAATGTGACGTAATAGAAGGTTAATGAGGAACTAGATAATGAAGTAGAGATAACACAATAAACCAAAAAAAAATAAATAAATGTTACATGTATTTGAGAGACATTAAGAATAATGAAAAAAATTTAATTCATCCTTCGTGTCAATTAATTTCGTAATTTTTTACTTGGGTCTTGCAGTGATTATGTTTATGGCTTTTCCCTTACTATTCTTTATCTCCCTGAACTTGCAAATAAATATCCTTTAGTAGGATTTACTTAGGATTTATTTTATGTACAAGTACACTAATTTTGTTAGTTTATAGGATTAAGCATCATCCAAACTGAATTATTTCAGTTGCTTTACAATTTATTTGGCGTTTTTTCTTTATAAATTTATCCAATCGATTTTCATCACATAAAAACTGAAAAGATTCTTTTAAGAATTTTTTATTACAGCTTGTCCTGTATAATTTCTCAGGTTTTTCACTTCTTTAGCAATAGTAACCGGAGGCAGGTGCTGCCAGTCGCGCCGCACGTACAATAAAAGTGGCTATGTTAGTTGAGCCGGCGAACCGTACACTGTCACACCCTTAAAAAATCGAAATTAAAAAAAACCCGAAAATGGTTTTTAGATATTTATCTGAAGTGTATTTTCAAGCTCCAATGTAGTGAATATCTCATTTAGTATAATCAAAAATTTGCAGTCATTGTTCAAATATGTTTTACCTTTCTTCATCCTTTTAAGGTCGAATTTAAAAAAAAATCTAGAAATTATTTTTAGATATTTACATGAAAATTACAACGCAAGTTGCTATTTTCGTTTCTTATTGAAATTAAAAAAAAAAAAATACTTTTTAACCATTTAAAACTCGAAATTTAAAAACATAAAAAATAGTTGGTAGATGTACACATGAAGATTATATCATTACATGCAACAAAAATCAAGCTGATATCTTCGTTGGTACCGAGGAATTAAAAAATTGTAAATTTTATTGTTACTCCATTTTAACCCTTAACTCAGAATTTCAAAAAATCCTTTCTTAGTGTGTACTTACACCGGGTATACAAATTTTTCTCAATTTATCATCCGTAGTTTTTGCTGGGAGTTGAGAAATCAGTTAGTCAGTCACTCAGGACATGTTCTTTTATATATATATATATATATGTATATATGAAAATGGTATGTTCTTTATACAGATCTAAATATTCTTTATCTTTCTTCTTATATATTAGGTTTTGGTCATAAAATAAATTATATAACTCATTACGTTTACAAAATTGTAAATTCCTGTACAAATTATGCTGAGATCAAGTAAGCAACCTTTTATTTTGATTTTATTTGTAGTGTGAAATAAAAAAACTACAAACGGCACAGTTTATTAACTGTTAGAAATCGACTTATTTTATAATACTTAGATTTTGTTTTAATATTAAAACCTACTCTTTAAAAACTTTCATGGTTTCGCATTTTTTCTTTGTTTTAAAATAAAGTTCAGTTAAATTTAAGTTTAACTGTGAATAGTCAAATTAATGTTTTTCGTGGGTGTTAGATGTAGATAATTATATTTTAATATAATTTATTAGTAGTTTTGCCATCTTGATTTAAAATTAGAAAATCCTTAATATCCTTAAAAAGGTTTCAACGTGGTTGCGAGATTCTCTAAGCTGCATTTATTTCCACTTACTACCGTGTTTTTAAAATAATCGTGCGTTTAACAGTAATGAACATAATCATCTGGTAAAATGAAAAGGGAAGAACATGCCTTGTATTTTCACAAATCCGGCCATCCTTTAAAAAAATTAAATGTTTTCCTCCTACCTATATTAGAACTTATGCAGGGATCTGGATTTTCCACAACATTGTGTAACAATTTATACTTTAACGTATTGGAAAGGTTTTATTACAATTTTTTCTACCAAACTTTACATCAATTAGCGATGAGATAATCATTTCTCCAATACTAATACAATTTATACTACTATAACGGTGTACTAATCCCGTTTATTAAGTCCTGAATTTCCTATTTTTTTTTGTTTTATTTGATCCCCTTCTACCATACCAATTATTATATTTATACTTTAAAATGTCCAAAAATTTTAAAACCTTAAAAAGTTTTTGACTAATTTATTTATTTTTTTTGTCCGGAATAATTTATGGGGGAGTTTTGTCAGATTTTTTTACATTACTATTAACTGTATTTAATAGTGTTATTTTTTTTAGAAATATTTAACAACATACATGGATTCACAAACGACGAATTCGCACACGAATACAGAAATTTTGCCTCAAATTTTTTTTGCATTTTTAAATTCAAGTAACCTCAAAAACCTCAAAAAAAGAAATCTTGTACAGTTCAACGCTTTACGACCAACTTTACGACCTACATACGTTCGATTAATGAGTAGACTTTACGGACAAGCATCAAGTTTCAACTCACTCACTCATTATTGTAACACAATGCATAAATGCGTATGAAAAATACACCAGTAGAAAGTCAACATAACCTCAATGTTGTCTGTTGTTGACCTTGATTTAACGTAACTAAAGAACGACTCAACCAATATTAATCTTTAGATGCACTACTGTGACATATTTAAATTTGAATGAAATTGATTCGTAGTTTTGGGAAATTTGGTGCCACAAATTTTTTGCATAGACCTAAACATATAAATATAAGGAAATTAAATTTACCATTCATATAAGTGAATGGTATTTCCGTACTCCTCATACCTCAAAACATAAAGAAAATTCAATTTTCCCGCCCACCACCGAAAGTAACAGAAAGTAACACCGTACTTTTCTTCGAAAAGTTTGTAAAAAAAAAAAAAAGAAGAAGAATCTTACATACAAATTTCCTTCATTATAGCAAATAAGATGTTTTATACTGCTCATAACCGGTAAAAAAATAAATAAAGGTATATTTGCCCTTTTCACTTATATTTTATGACTAAGATACTCTTTATTCACAGATTGTAAGTAATGAATTTTCGATGTGGTTCTACAAATAAATTGATACTCTGTCGTCAGATAAACCGAATGCATAGAATACGCGTATATGGTGATTTTCTTTGTTTTGTTAAAGAAGTATTTACAAATATTGTTTTGTCTAGCAGAATAACATTTTTAAGTTTTATTACTGTAAACAATTACTTTTCGTATTCTAAAAATTATAGGACTTTTTCAGCGTATTATAAAATTACGAAAACTTTCGTTGTTAAAAAAAAAAAAACAAACCAGCAGAATAAATATAATTAGAAAAAAGCTGATTAATTGGAAATTGCATCATTATATTTCACGTGAAATTTAAAATTCTCTAAGTCATTATTTCAAGGCGATTTAATATTTTATAATAGACGTGACTTCAGAATAATATTTTAACGAATTATCTTTGAGTAGTTGCGTATTTTTATTTCATCTTCTGAACTTGAACTTATAATATTTTCTGATTTTCTGATCAGTTAGTAATTAAAATCTTTCCATTCATCGTTTTTTTTTTTTTTTGAATGTCAAGTATTAAAAATATGTAATAATTTTTTGAATAAAAAAATAGATTATATTGTAGTATAACAAACTTCTAATCATGTATTAAATATTATAATTAATTAAGTATAATTGACTAAAAAATCCTAATTTCGTAATTGACTAAAACTTATTTCCTAATTTTTACTTCCATGTAAGAAGTAAACGAAAAAATTTTGATTTTCAAATTCAACGAAAATATTCATTTTGACCATCCCTTGAATCCATTATGACTAGTTTCGGCGTGAGGTCTGTACGTATGTATGTAACTCGCGTAACTTAAAAACGATTAGTCGTAGGTTGTTGAAATTTTGAATTTAGGACTGTTGTAACATCTGGTTGTGCATCTCCCATTTTGATTGCAATCGATTGAACCAAAAGTGTACGAAAAACCCCAAAATGCAAAATAATTTTAATTTTGGACTTTTTCTTCAATTGTAGTAATAAGCCCTCATTGAGAACTTTTCAACGATATATCAGAAGTGGTCTTATTTTCACCTGTTCCAGAGTTATAGCCAAACAAAATTTTAATTAATGAATTTTTTGGATCTTAGCGGAAGGCATATCGGCTTGAATCAGACTTTATCTCCTTTTCTTTAATTTAAATTTGTAGATTTATTAATAATTATTGTCTCGTAAAAATTTTTTACGATGAATTAAGTAACAAAAAAAAAAGAAAAAAATATTAGATGTTATTAATGAAATAAAATTTTATGTACTTTTCATTTTAGAAAAATGTGTAAATGTAATTTAGTAGACGTACAAGGAAGTCATGTGGTGTCCACATCAGATTTTTTTATAAACATATTTTCAAATAAAAACACAAAAGTTACATTATTTCTTGTTGCACTACAGTAATATTATAGCTTTTACTAGAATAAAAATGTTCAGCTTCAATGGACAGTCACTTTTTCCTTTTTTTTGTGCTTGTTCTTCTGATAAAAATGTTATTGAACGTAAAGAATTCCCCTAAAACCATTTACTACAGACGTACTATATACTACAGTTTCTTATATAAGGAAAATGCTTTTAAAAGCATACCTACATAAAACGAATTCTATTTTATTTATTTTTTTAAACTATTTCTTGAACTTACAACATGGTAAAAATTCATTTTATTTAAAATTTATGAGTTGTAGAACAAGTCATCTACAATAAAAGAAAGATTGATCAATTGATATAAATTCATAGGTTCATTTTTTTAAACAATAAATTTAAAAATAAGTCGTTTATTATTTAATAATATTTTAATAAAATGATAACAAAAATACTTTAAAAAATTCAGTTCAGTAAATTTAGAATCTTTTAATGCAACGCCAAGTTATCGATGATTAAGTTACATGTGGATTGATTTCTTAAATTAAAAATGTAAACGAAAATTTCAAAATAATTTCGATTTTTATATTTCGACTAATTAAAAAAGAAATCTTATTTTACATTTCTCAGCCTTATTTTTATTTAAACTATATCTTGATCTACAATAAAAAGCCCATTTATTAAAAACGTTGTTCACAAAAAATTTTAAACATAAAGTAAAAAAATTAAAAAGACTTCTTTATAAAATTATGAAAAAGAAATGCGAACCAACATTATTTATTACTATTGCAGAACATGATGTAAGCTTTTCTAAAGTGTAGTAATATGTAACAATTTCTGTTTAAATTCTGAAAAGAAGTCTAATGTAGAAATATAGTTTATTAGATGTCTACCACAAACATTTAACACCAAGGAATGATGATGCTAAGAAAAAAAAGTTATATATAAAAATTTAAATGGTCTATTTTGAGAATTTAGTTTTTCGTTTTCAATAGAAAAAAACCATTATATTTAAATCTTCAATTTATTTGGAAAAAACTTACAAACGGAATCAAACGAGGAATTTTCTTTAAAAAGAAAAAATGAAATTAGACCATCTGATGAAGAATAGGGCTTGAAGATAAATTAAAATAAATAAATAAACATACAGGTTGGTTTTAAAATATCCGTTCGTATTTGAAGGCAGTTAGAGCCAGATCGTTAGATTGTTAGAGCCAGTAATTTAAACCAGTGAACATAAAATCTTGTGCCATAAATAATTGTCATTTCTAATTCTGAAAAAGAAAAGAGAAAAAAAGCAGATAATACAATATTTTTGATTGATTCTCTGTGACGTAGTTAGGTTCAGATTACTAAGTATTGAATTATCTTCCACTGATTTTAATCTTTAATGTCAGTTTAGACAGTAATTTAAAATCAGTTACAAAAAATATGTAAGATGTTTTGCTATTAATTAATTTTGGGTGTTCGAAGATCAAGAGTTGCTTTTAAAGTTTAATAACAATAAGTAGTGTATATTTATTTCATTATCAATAATTTTGTATAACCTAACATGGTACTTTGTATTATACGTTTATATATATATATAATATAATAATGTAATATAATATATATATATTAAAAAGAACGATTCTTCAAAAGGCTTGTAAAATTAATTTTTTTATTAAAAATTAACCTTCGCAAAAACGATTTATTTGGTCTTAAATCATTGTTCTTAATTAGAATTTTTAATTCTTATAAAAAGAGAGATTTATAAAGACTTGTGTAGAATTATTTTTTTTTTATACAAACTTTTCAAAGAAAAGTACAATATTACTTTTGGTCGCTTGGAGGGAGTGGGGGTGAAAATGAATTTTCTTTACGATTTGAGGTATGAGGAGTACCAAAATATAATTCACTTAAACTGTGGTTTCTTTTTATATTTACTCGTATTTTTAGGCGTTTATATAAAATTTTGTGGCTCAAAATTTTGAAAACTAGTAGATCAATTTCATTGAAATTTAAATCTACTGTAGCAGTTTATTTGAAGTTTTGTGTGTGAAAATTTGATGAAGATTAGTTGAGTCGTTCTTGAGTTAGGCTCAATATCAGATCAAAAAATTTAAGCCGGTCAAGAAAACATGTAACTTAATATTACATTTTTTCAAATAATGAAAAGACGGTCTTATTTTTTTTTTTAACTGTATAATTTTTAACAATTTATATGCAGTAAAAATGTATTTTCCTTTACTAAACTAATTCATTTTTCATTTATAAAGGCAAGGTTTTACATTATTAGAATGTAAAATTGCTTTTACATTTCACACTAAAAAAAAAAGAAAACAATTTTAAGCGAAATTTAACTCAATTTTTACTTCCTTGTAAGAAGTAAAGAAAGTATTGTGATCGCGAAAAATTTCGGTTTTCAGATTTCAACGAAAATATCCATTTTGACTAGTTTCCACGTGACTTCTGTACGTATATATCTCGCATAACTCAAAAACGATTAGCCGCAGGTTGTTGAAATCTTGTATTTAGATCTGCTGTAACATCTAGTTGTGCACCACCAATTTTGATTGCAATCGATTGAACCAAAAATGTCCAAAAAAGCCCAAAATCCAAATTATTTTGGATTTTGGGCTTTTTCTTTAACTGCAATAATAACCCTCATTTAGAGCTTTTCAACGATATATCGGAAGTGGTACTTTTTTTCATCTGTTGAAATGAATTTTTTGGATCTTAGGGGAAGGTATATCGGTTTGAATCAGAATTTATCTCTTTTTTTTAGTTTTTTTTAATTTAAATTTGTAGATGTATTAATAAATTATTAACGTCTCGTAAAAAAATTTTTACGATGAATATTAATTCAGTAACAAAAATAAAATAAATTAAAAAAATATTAGAAGGTTGGTTATTAATGAATTAAAATTTTATGTACTTTTCATTTTATGAAAATGTACATATGTAATTTAATAGGCATACAAGGAAATCATATGGTGTCCATATCAGTTTTTTTTAAATTACTTCATTATAGTCTATATAATGTTAAAAAAAATGAAGTCACTCATTTTCAATTCGGACGCCGTAACCCTAATGATTATCGATGTCTAAAAAGAGATACATTCTTTTCCGATGATACCAGCATTCTGAAAAAAAAAAATCACATTACATACCAGCCAAAATATAATAAGAAACTTAAGGAATGAAACGTCTTTCCGTCATCACTACGGATCGAATATACGTACTAGCTAGTGTATACGTACTAGTACACTAGCTAGTGCTGCACGTAAATATTTAGAGACAAGCCAAATGGTTATATTTAGT
The DNA here is from genome assembly GCF_047948215.1 of Lycorma delicatula. Classification (NCBI taxonomy): domain Eukaryota; kingdom Metazoa; phylum Arthropoda; class Insecta; order Hemiptera; family Fulgoridae; genus Lycorma; species Lycorma delicatula. The sequence goes on along the minus strand of NC_134460.1, from coordinate 62,290,524 downwards.
ATTCTATAAGTTGAAAACTATACACTGTTCAACACTGGGACGACTATATAATGAACATTATTATTATAAAGGAATTCTTAACTGTTGCCTCTTGTACTACAGTTACTTTACAAGCGAACAACCATAAAAGACAGGTTATTTCAAGCAGCAAATTATAACAGACGTAACTCTAACTATCCTAATTTATAAATCTTATTTTTATTCTTATTTCTAAAATGTTTATTTATTTTAAACAACTCGTTTAATAAGAACTGATTAAAATAACAGATACTAATTTTGAACTCTCTTTAAATGGTGTACCTAATGCAGATTATTCCCTTTTTGGAGATTTTTTTATAATTTTTTTTCTATTATTCTCTTAAAAAAAAAACTAGCATGTAACTGTTTTTTTAAAAATGTAACAATTTCACTTGAAAGTATTAAAATAAAATGGGAATTTTTTCACCATTTAAATCTGCATACATATAGTTGAATAACCTATCTAATTTTATTTGATATTAGGTTTGGTTGGATAGACACAATTTTATTATTACACGAAATAACGTTTTAACAAGTTTCACTTGATTCTTTATATTATATTAAAATAACTGCTATAAATAAGTTTTATGAACGTCAGCAATATTAATGATGTATTGGAAGTTAGAAAATCGATTTTGTCGATTTATTTTTTTATTCTATAGATATATTTTATAAGAGAATAAAGTTAAAATGATTTCAGATAATATTTACTTTGGTTTTTGTTTTTGTATTATTATTTGTAATTCAACGCAAATTGCTTCTAGTATAATGATAATAATAATAATAAATTTAATGACGGGTTGTTTGATGATATTAGTTTTGTAAGACAAGAATACGGTCAACTGTTCCTTTAAAACAGAGTAAAGGTATTAACAACAACATAATAATGATGATAATAAAGTTATACATACTTAGATATTCAGTTTCTTCGTTTACGGGTATGGACAATAATAACTGGATAATTATAGAATAGAAAGTGTATTATATGTAATATATATTTCAAACTGGGAAATGTTTTCTTTCATAGCCATAAAACCTAATTAAGCACATATTTCTTTTACCCTATAACTACCGCTATTATTAATAAATTTAATTTTACCTTAATATTTTATATACTACTTATTATTGCATTTTTTCTTTTAGTTAAATGTTTATATCTACTAAATATAGAAGGAAGAAGGAAAAAATTATGTAAGCAGACCACGTTTGGAATATGTAAACAAATTGTTAGGGATGTAGGATGTAGAGGGTATACTGAAATAAAACGACTAGCACTAGATAGGGAATCTTGGAGAGCTGCATCAAACCAGTCAAATGACTGAAGACAAAAAAAAAATCTACTAAATAAAATTACCATTTTAAATACAGAATATTTGATAAATATATTACACACATTATATAAAAATATAATAAAAAAACACAATCAAAAGCGGGTGTAAATAAAGGTAAAAAAGTCACATGTTGGCTATTGTAAGAAGATTAAAGTACTCCGGTGCTGAAACTTAATTAAGAACACAGTAGGTTACTACTATAACTATAGTTACAGGCCAGGTTGGAAAAGCTATGAAAACAGATTGTAATTGTGTATATTGTGTGTGTGTGTGTGTGTGTGTGTGTGTGTGTGTGTGTGTGTGTGTGTGTGTGTGTGTGTGTGTGTATGTGTGTGTGTGTGTGTGTGTGTGTGTGTGTGTGTGTGTGTGTGTGTGTGTGTGTGTGAGTGTGTGCGCGCGCGTGTGTAAGAGTGTTTTGGATGGAAGGTAGATGTCACACGGTTACTGTACTATACTTTGGTTAGAGTTAGGTTTTGAAATTCACACAGTTCTATTGTACTACAGAATAGACGCCCACAGTCCAGTTCATTGTCACAGTTGTCCTATAACAGAAGCTAATGAAATTTTTACGGTGACCGTAAGGCCGTCGTTGCTATTTATAAATACGAATACAGCTTTTCTCGAAGACGTGGAAGGGATAAAAATAATGTAGCTTATTTTGTTCTTTTAATACTAAAATTTTATGATTCATAATGTAGATTTGAAAAAATTATCAAATAGATAATGTTTTAGTTCTTAAAAATAAACTGCTGTGTTATGTTTTTTACTTCAAAATTATTATGGAAATATATTCATTTTTATCGAATATATAGAATGTGTGAAAACTTTCTGGCAGAAAAGGGGAAAAAATTTATTTTTGGATAAATGAAAACAGTTGCTGTTATAGTAATTGTCTTAAGGAGTTTTGGTGAGGAGTAGGTAGAGGGGTAGAAGTGATAGGTAAAGTGCTCTTCTATCCCAATTAGATGGCCCAGTACTACTTAATATACCTCAACCACATCTCAGGCGCCAGAATGCCCTCGTACTACCCTGGAAAAATATTACCGATGCAGTGATATCAATCAACATGACCGTCAGTGGATTAACTAATCAGCGCTTGAAATCTTGAAAAATGCGTGGGAACTGGCCCTAAAGCTTATAGAGGAAGATTTTAAAGTCAAACAACAATGGCAGATCTCTTGAGAAATTCGGCTGCCAATGGATAGAGACGAATCATGCTCAAGTGCCGGGCTTTAGTCTACAAAGACAGTTGTAGTGCAGACTTAATGGCGTAACAGTTGGACATGGTAGTTGTTACTTTGTGAACTAATGGGATATATCACCTACGGCTAGTTGTGATTGTGGTGAGCCTATCCAAACTGTTGAACAACTAATTAAGTACTGACCACAGCGAGCAAACAAGGGTGATCCACAAGATGTTTACCGTGCTACTCGACCTGGTGTCAAAAGGCTGAAAAAGCCATATGTTAATTTGTAGCTATACTGAAGTCTGTAGTTATACTGTATAAATGCAGTGTTCAACTTTAGGATTATAAATAATCCTTTTTTACATAGGTTTTATGTTATGGTACTGTATTTTTGTGACATTTTACACTTTTTACAAAAAATAATCTGATATAGATATCCATAACTTCCTTGATATGACGCCTATTAAATTGCATATACACATTTTTTTTTAAATGAAAAGTACATAAAATTTTATTTCATATTAATAACTTTTGATATTTTTTCATAATTTTTTTTATTGTTATTATTATTGAATTATTATTTATCGTAAAACCTTTTTTACAATCAGTTTCATAATTAATAATAAATTAATATATTTAAATTAAAAAGAAAGGAAATGAAGTCTGATTGGTACCGATGTGCCTTCTCCTTGTAAGATCCAAATATTTCATTAATTATAATTTTATTTGACTATAGCTCTGGAACCAATGAAAATACATAAACCACTTATTATATATCGTTGAAAATCTCTAAATGAGGGCTTATAACTGCAGTTCGTAAAAAGTCCAAACTGCAATATTTTTGGATTATGGACACTTTTGGTTCAATCGATTGCAATCAAAAGGGGAGGTATACAACTAGATGTTATAACAGTTCTAATTTAAAAATTTCAACATCATACGGCTAATCTTTTTAGAGTTATGCGAGATACATACGTACGTACAGACCTCACAACAAAATAAAAAAAAATAAAATGGAATCAGGGATGGTCAAAAAGGATATTTCCGTTAAAATCTATAAACCAAAATATTTCGTGACACAATACTTCCTTCACTTTGTACAAGGAAGGAAAAACAAAATGCTTTTATGGTCAAATATTTCTTTAAATACCAAATTATTTAATCAATTATTTTTTAAGACAATAACCTTAAAATCAGAACAGATTAATTTGGTAAAGTTGAATAAGATTAAATTGAATCCAATATTATTTTTTTTTTTTTTTACTTTTTTTTTCTTTCATATTCACAACATAACGTGACAAATTGGAATAATTTATCCAGACGAGGAACATTACTCTTTCTGTGTACGTTGTGTTAGAAACATACATCCGTATTAAAAAAAAATGTAAAGTATATTTCATTACATGAATACATCTTGTTCTGCCTTAATTAATATTAAACATCATAAAATTATTTAAAAATTATATTTTTGAGAAAAGATATATTAATCTTATTAAAATTGAATTGTTATTTATTTATTTGATAATTCGACTATAATTTGTGTTGTTATGACCTCGAATATACTACATATACTTTAATAGCAAAAACGAGATTTGGTGAAATTGTAGAGGAAAAAATTCAAATAATTTTAGAAATCGAAATCACAATAGTTTAATTGAGCTAGCTTACCAAAGCATTATACCGGCTGTTTGGAGTTATTTTAGTACAAGTACGATAATAAGCTTTCACCAATACAAAATAGAATAAATAAAATGTTATTTAACGTAATCAACAAGCAAGTATTCTGAAAATAAACGTTAATATCATGTAATAAGAAATTACTGAAAAATATTGTGTAAAAAGGAAATGATTACGTCAGATTCATATAAACGCATAGTAGCTATTGTGTTAATTATATATTTGTTGAGAATGCTATATGTAGATTCGTTTAGGCTTTTCGGAGTAGGCCTGTTCTTCTTTACCAGTCATGATCAGATAATTTATTCACTAATTCGGAATATTTAAGTATTTTTTAATACCTAGAATATATACCTGGTAAGTTATGGTGTACATTAGAGGAATAAAAATGAATGTACCTTATCGTAAAGGACCTTGAAGCTCTTGTTTGTAATGAATGAATGCTGTTATGAATGAAAGGAATAATTACTATTATGAACAAACACCTCATATTCGTTCGCATTTATCCGTCTAGTTTGGATTAATGTGTACACATAGTATTTATACAAATTAAATTGAACAAATTTTTATTTAAATAACTTTTGTCGGTTTTTAGTAAAACAATGGAAAGTTATCACTGACTGATTATTTAGGTATAGTCTGAATAAACAGCAAGCAAATTGAAGTATGAAATAAATAAAAAATAAAAAAATAAAAAATATATGTTACGAATAGATTCCGCCTTGTAATCCAATACTGTGAATCCACCCTAAATTTATCATTCTAGAATATGTATTAAAAATAGAAATAAATTTAGTTTCTTTTGTTTTTTTAACGTATTTTTTTTTTAATTATTTAAATAATGTGAATTTGACTATTAAGGTTTGTTACAGAAATTACTTATTATTAAACGTAGAATAAAATGTATAAATAACAGTAACTTTTTTCGAGTTACCCACTTGGGGTATGTTGGATCTTTTATGTGTTTTGTCTGCCTTCCGTTTTATCTAATATTATTTCATTCTTTCTGAGGTTGCATTCATCCATTCTTTTGAAACTTTCAACCCTCTTTTGGAATTTGGTTTTTCTTAGAATCTTTACTTTTAGTATTTCTCTGAAATAGTATCTGTTTTTTGTTATTTAATCTGTAATATTTAATTAATTTAAGTCTTTTTCGATTTGTTTGAACCATTTACTCTTAGTTTTTTATTTTTTTTTTTGGAAAAATTCAAATATTTTTTTGTTAAGTTCTATTATTGTTGACGTTAAATATATGACTACAAAAATTCATTCTCCTTATTTTCTCATGACGTCTTAGAGTTTTCCAATCTTTAGATTCAGTTTTTATTGAAGATTCGTCTTATCTCATTTTAAAATTTTGGGTCAAATATTTTCCTTATTTTTTCTTCCTTTTCTACTTTATCTAGAATTCCTATTTTCTTAGCTAGGGTTTCAGCTGCGTACAAGGTTTCGGATTTTATTAGTTTTATAGTATCTAATCCTGGAGTTCCATGATATTGATTTCTTTTTATATTTGTGTTTGGTTAATTTTTCTATTTTTATGAAAACAAAAGGTAAACATATTATTCACTATGAAATATTTGTATTTATTTATTTTTAATATATGTTTATAAATCTACAGCTGCAAGGATTATAATCTTCGATGTAATAGTATAAAATGAGGAATAATACTTGTAAAATGTTTAAATTGTAAATAAATAGATTGGTAATAAAATGTATACAAAGTACATTATGTTAATACCAGAGTGTATCTATTGTTAGAATAGATGAAACTTCATTACTCTGCACGAACTTAAATCCGTAATTTAATGTTGTAGGTAGTGTTTTAGACAATAAATCCTTTCTTAGTCGTCTATTTATTTTATTCTTCTAAGCTCCCTTTTGTTTTATAATAACTGTACTAAATGGAGAATGAATTACTTTTTAACTTCATAAAAAAAATATTTTACCGACAGTAGAATATTAAACATTATAACTTTCATTCAAGATAACCCGAATCTAAAATGCAGTTGTAAAATGATGGATCTGCGCAAAGGAAAGTAGAATCTGAATTTCGAATTACTGTGTCTCTGATCAATGCAATAATAAAAATTTAAAACGTGGCTTGTATTAAAAAAAATTCTTTTTTAAATTTTTATTCATAACTAATAGCTTTATAACACTTATTTTGAGACTTTACAGTAGTTAAGTAAAAGAAAAGCGTATTAAATGTTTGGTCTTGATTCTTGCGATGAACCCGTTGCACAAAATAATTAATTAATAACGACATGTTATTTATATGTTTATTTTTTTTTTAAATATGTGAGAATATCTTCTTAGAAAAAAATTGTTTTAAATTTTTTGCTCTGGGAAAAACAAATTAAAAAATGGACTGAAAATCAGGTACTTTTCCTTCATTATCAGTTTTCAATAATGTTTTTAAATTACATACTTTTTAACTTCCTACGGCATTTTTAACGACATATGTTTTTAACTAACGAACATGCTTACAGAATGTTTTAGATTACTAGATTCAGAAAATATAGTCTTAAAATAAACTGTTATAAATTTTTGAAAATTTTCGTTTATTTTTTTATCCACTTTTTTTAAAATGAGCATTATTTTAATTGATGAGCTTGAATGTTTGTAAAATTAGGCTTCATCTGTTTTCTGATTTGCAATTTACTACAAGAAAATTAATTTAGCATTAGTTATTTATAATTTATCGGAAGGGATAGTCCTGAACGGGTTTGCAACGGACTTGGCGCTGATTGTGACGGCAAAGTCAGAACGGACGGTGAAGGACACTGCGAACAAGGCGAAAAATGGGATCATCTACCGCCTGCAGGTAATCGGGGTGTAGCTTTCGCTCTAGAAGACTCAACTGGTAACGATGTCGAGGAGGTGTTGAAGAAATTGGGAGATTTCTTTAGCGTCGGAAGAACGGTTGTCCAATCTTCTCCTGCGGTGAAGTACTTCGTGGTATGGATAAATACAAACACCACGTTCCTGAAGCAGGTGATCGAAGTGTTTTAGTAGGCCGAGAAAACAACAGCCGCCATCGGTCGGTTAATCAACAACATCGAGGGTCCGGCATATCAAAGCGGGGAGGGTTTTGTCACTGGTGGTGCTCTGAAAGTGTTGTACAAAGCACCAGTATGATCTATCACGCTGAGAAACGAGAGAGCCCGGGAAATTCTTAACCGGATGCACAGGGCTGTCTCCCTTTGGGTGTGCTGTGATTACAGCACTATCACGGGCGAAGAGAGGACCTATAGACTGCAGATTTAGATACAGATTGGAGATCCTGGACCACAAGAGGTGAGCAACTACTGGTTGCATCATTGGTGCAGCCAATTGCTGGAAAGCAACCACGATGAACTAAAGTACGAATTGACCCAGTACGTGACCGGTCACGGTTGCTTTAAGCATACCCTGAGGGCAGTGAAACCCTCAGCCGAGTGTAATTATTGCGGAAAGGATGACGTAGCAGAACACAGAGTGCGAACATGGGACCGGTTCTTGCAGAAAAGATAATTATACATGAGAGAATTCGGCATGCTTATCTGAGATAAAATTTTGCGGACTATGCTGCAGACCAAAACGGGCATGTCACGCTGTACGGAAGATGTTAGTAACTATTATTTGTACAAAAATGGAAAAAGAAGTACAAGGGTGAATTCTCCTCATTTTCCTGTGAGGGTGTGTTCGTAATCAAAGCAGGTCCGGCCCCAAGGAGAAATATCTGAGAAAAAAAAAAAATTTACTTTTAATTTACTATTGCTCTGAAAAGTTATTGATAAAAATTTAATCATTTAAACTTTGATGATATGAAGAAATTTTTATCAGAGGAAAAGTATTTTCTCAGTTGAACTAAAGAATATTATTTTATTTATTTTATATCTGGGTCACGTCAAATCTCAGTAACAGCAATATTTGATTTTGTAACTTTACAAATCCTTTGATATATACTTGTATATATACTTTCTTTGCTAAATCCCTTCTTCATTCAACTAAACACATTTTATTATTTTATTGTTTGCTTCGTTTTCTAGCTTTGTTAAAAAATCAAACGATACTCTTTCATTTAAAGTTATGTATAAGTTACAATATAATATAAGTTAAATTATTTATAATAGCTTTATTACAAATGACTGTTTTTTTATTATTAAAATATGTTATCAATAAAAAATTATTTATTATTCAAATTATCAATTATAATTACAACATAAGTTAGTAAAATAGCTAAAAATAATATTTCATAATTAGAAAATAAAGATAACTGTTATTAAAGAACGAAAAAGTTATGTAAATTTTATCTTCAGTAGTATAATAAACTTAATTTTATATATTAATTTCAGTGTTAGCTAACCTATGTGTAATATCTTTTTGGTAGATCTAATATAAATTATACACTTTAAAATTCTTCTTAAACAGTCTTTAATATTACAAGTTAAAACCAACTCTTATAAGCTTAATTAGAACTGATCATTTTTAAAGAGAAACATCAGAATTCTTCATAACTGTTTCCAATTAATTATTTCCCTGCTGATTAATGTAGCATGACTCATTTTACTTAGGTATTTTAAACTTTTTACTCTTTTAGTTGGCAAAACCTTCAAATGAGTAAAGAAAATCAGTTGATGTTTCTGCTTTAGAATTATGAGTAACCTAAAAATTATTTTTTTTTTACCTGTTTTGATCATAAGACATGCAACTAAATCATTCGAGTTCTATTATCCTTTTTTATTTAATCCTTTATTTATTTAACTTTTTTTTATGTAACCCGAATTCATCTATTAATCTCTTTTTATCGATCTGATTTCAAAAAAAATTTGAATAATTTCATTTTACCCATCTTGTGAATATTATTCTAGCAGTTGATAAAATACTAAATGCTTTTTTTTAAATTAAGAGATTGATTTTTTTTATTTGCAAATAACTTTTGAAATACAAAATGTAATGCCTTCATGAGCTTTAAAACATGTTACATAAAGTTACTATTATGAAAATTAAGGAATCTAAAAGTAGAATATTCGTAGTAATTGTCTGATACCATAGAATGCCATTTAATAATTTTATGAAATGTTTTAGTAAATTTTTCTACTTTCCGTAGTCTATGCTATCTCAGCATTAGTTTTTAAGAAAACAAAAAATGTAAGTTTACTTTCTAGTCACTTTAATTTCATTACAAGAATCTTTTTTAAAAAGTTTTAAAAAAGTGAAGCGCAAAAATTGTTAATATGTTTTATTTACGTCCTGAGAAGAAGTTGTCTTTTATTTTTTCATAAGGAGAAAATAGTGTTTTAATACAAATAATTTACTAGTTATGATTAATTTTTTGACAATTTTTTATTTTAGTTAGGATTATGTTATGTTTAAAAATAAAATAAAAAGCGGATACAGTATGTTCACTTTGATAAACTTGAAAGATATATAAAATTAAATAACTCAGAGAGAAAAGCACTATACAATCTCTTAATAACATAGATAACATATCTTCTACTGTGGATTGCTTCTCGTGCTTATGAAGCGTTTCCTTTATAAGCTTATATTTCTTACGATATTTACCGTACATCCCCGAAATGAAAAGAAATATTTAAACAGGTTTCTATTTATAAATATTAATTCATCCACGACTTAAATTAGTTGATTTTCATTGCCTTTAATTTATTTTCAATAAAATTAAAATATTTCTACTCATCAGTAAGGATGTAATGTAACTATTGTAGATTATGTTATTTTGACTGAGCACACGCTAACTCATGTACATATACGATAGTTATCCCTCACCACCGTTTCAGGAAAGGTTATCTGTTATTTAGCTTGTTATTATAATAATTTTTGATACGAATAATTTCTAGAAGTGGTTATTTTCATACATAAATCTTAATCATAAAACTTCTGTTTGAAACCATATAATATTCACGCTTCAGAAATGTCATATTAGTCTATTGTTTGCATAGATGATTGATTGAAATTGTGTAATTATATGATTAGTCAATTAATTTAATATTAATTAAATTTATTATTATTATTATTATAGCTTACTGTTAGAAGCTGATCATCTTGGGTATAGTCTAATGTCCCTGTATTTAATTGGAGTAAGCTATAATACCTGTTAACACAATAGATGCAGAGACAAATGTTTATCCTAAGATTAGATAGGGGTTAATACATCCGGGATACACAAACTGTCAGAAGTTAGAAGGAGCTCTAATAACCTTTCTGTGTTAAAGAAAAATGGAAGGAAATTTAAATATAAGTACTGTATTTTTTTCTGTTCGTTGTAGAATATAAATATATATATATATATATATATATATATATATATATATATATATATATATATATATATATATATATATATATATTTTGCCACTATTAATTTAATAATAATTTTAAACTGAAAACATTTATATATTCTACATCATGTAGCCTAGAGTTTTATTTTCTTTTAGCTTTTATAATGTTATAACTTCATACTACCAACTTATCTGAAATTAATATTTAATATATGGTCCGTTAACCTAGTTTTTCATTTATCAAAATTTTGCCATAAGCTTTTTTCTTTTCCAAACTCTTTCTGCATATGTATGCAGAGTAATTGCACAGAGTTTCACTCCGTAATTTTTTTATTTAAACATCACATTTCAATCATTCCTATCTTTTTACTTGTTTTCCGTGTTTCGATACCCAGGATAAAAACAATAATAACATTGTTCAAATTATTTAGATTAATACGATAATTTGCGTTATAAATTATTTCTTAAATAAGGAAAATGTTTGCATTAAATTCATTTATATAAATGTAAACAATTTTTTTTTAAGTTTTAGTGTTTTTTTAACAATTTATTTAAAAGTAAACTAAATTTTATTGGTCTTTTTTATGGTAATTAGCATTGAGTTCGTTTATTTACGAATATTTCTTTGTATGTATAATCAAAGATAAATATGGAGTAGACTTTAATTTTATTTTTTTTGTTAATATTAAAATATTAACGTAAAAAACTGTAATTAAAATCAGTAAGCATTAGGAAGTTAGTTGTAACAAACTACATGAAAAGTGTATCTTCAAACGATTTTATTTTTTATTTATAATAAATTAATTGACTGTTCAATTCAGTAAGATCTGATAGATTTTTTCTTACTTTTTTTCCTTGTAAGGACATTTTTTAAATAGGAATAATTCTATTTTATTTTAGAAATTTAATTTCTAAAGAAGAGTGTTTTGTCTTGTTCTATCACTGCAGTAAATTAAACATACGAAAACTATACGTAATATCCTATTCTAATTATTGCACTCTGATTATTAAAACCCGTTTTTTTTTCTGCACGTATAAGCCTTCAAGGACCATGAAAATATAATTTTATGTAGTTTCTTTCTATTTCTTCCAGAAGTTCTTCATTCTTTCGGACTGGTTGGCTTTCTTCTTTCTTCAGTCAATTCCCCGCTGTTAAGTTTTTCTTTTCATTAAGAACCTTTAATTCAAAAATTTTCTTTTCGAACTAGACAGTAATTTTCTGTAACGTTGAACTTTTTGAGCATTTGTTTCATCTATTTAACATAAACACCTTGACCTTTATAATTCCAGAGTTTATTGAAAATCTGTTTGTTTAGCCTTGATTGGATCAATCGGATCATGTGTCCATACAATTTTAGACGTCGTTTTCCTGTTGTTACTTTTAGGTTTACAATTTTTCCTATATCTCTTTATTTTATCTCAATCTGTGGCTTTCTTGTGTTCTTCTTGGACCATAAATCCTTCTTAAAGGATTAATAAAATAGAAAATTTATACAATTTATTAATTACATATTTTAATAGATAAGATGAATAGAATAACAGTACGAAATATATTTTAATACAGATATGCAATAATTTGTTCTATTGCTACCTTGCCATGTTTCAGTAAAGCAAACAGATTTTACACTATTGTTTATTGTTCAAATAAATGTTGTTTGGCTTAACATTTACAGCAAATACTCGGATAAAGGTTTTTTTTTTCATGCATAACGTTGAGATCTTAAGCGATTATGTTAGAATTAGTTTTGTAATTGTTCAATAACATTATTTAAAAAACAACGTTGAGATCTTAAATTTTTGTTAGTTATTGTTTAATAAAGTTATTTAAAAAAAAATATATATTTTTTTTTTACAATGTAATTTATTTTAATTCTCATGCAATTTTCATGTGATTACTGAGGGGAAAGGATTATTCAGTATGATTAGCTCCCATTCTAAAAATTAAATATTTATCTGAAGAACTTATTATTTTACAATGCTGATGTTTATTACAGCAATCTATTTGTGTATATAGAATTTTTAAATAAATAACTGCACGAATGTTTGCATTTACACCCAGTCACGGACATGAATCATGGGCTCATATATTTTATAAAGGAAATTTCAGATTAAGATATATCTGCAACTATTATTTCATTCAAATTATTGTATTTGTGTGTATATATATATATATATATATATATATATATATATATATATAGATAGATAGATAGTGAGAGAGAGAGAGTGAGAGAGAGAGAGAGAGAGAGAGAGAGAGAGAGATAGCAAGCGAGAAACTCTCTCTCTCTCTCTCTCTCTCTCTCTCTCTCTCTCTCTCTCTCTCTCTCTCTCTCTCTCTCTCTCTCTCTCTCTCTCTCTCTCTCTCTCTCTCTCTCTCTCTCTCTCTCTCTCTCTCTCTCTCTCTCTCTCTCTCTCTCTCTCTCTCTCTCTCTCTCTCTCTCTCTCTCTCTCTCTCTCTCTCTCTCTCTCTCTCTCTCTCTCTCTCTCTCTCTCTCTCTCTCTGTGTGTGTGTGTGTGTGTGTGTGTGTGTGTGTGTGTGTGTGTATGTGTGTGTGTGCTCGCATGCTCGCGTGTGTAACTAACTGACTATTTTAAATAAATTTTTATTGTAAATATGTAATGATTATTAGGGTTTTTTAGCATCTACAATTAATGTTAACTATTTTAACCCATTTTTTTTCTGTAAGGTAAAAGGGCTAAAGAAAATGACAATTTGTTTGTAGTACATTCTCGCACTATGTTAGAGATATCTTATATAATCCAAAACACTACTATTAATTATGAATTTCATTGGTAGAGTAATATAATTGAACTTGTGTTGGGATCGATCCTGGGATATTTAGATTACAAAATGAATATCATAATAGTTAGTCGGCAATTTTACTTACTATTTATAATAACAGAATTGCTTTCGTATTACATAGCGTGATATTTTGGTTTAAGTGAAAAGGGTTTTTATGTTTTTGTTTCTTTTTTCCTTTTTTACTATTTTTTTTTTTTACTATTTTGATGAGATTGTTGTAATACTCACAGAAAACCTGAATTTTCTAGATACTCGTTTATTCACCTACCGGGTTGTTCTAGTGGTGAACGCGTCTTCCCAAATCAGCTGATTTGGAGGTCGAGAGTTCTAGCGTTCAAGTCCTAGTAAAGTCAGTTATTTTAACACGGATTTGAATACTAGATCTTGGATGCCGGTATTCGTTGTTGGCTGGATTTCAATTAACCACACATCTCAGGAATTGTCGAACTGAGACTGTACAAGACACTCATACATATCATCCTCATTCATCCTCTGAATTATTATCTGAAAGGTAATTACCGGATGCTAAACAGGAAAAAGAAAGAAGTTATTTAAGTGCACATAAACGAGTATCTTTTTTATAGTACTTTTTACTCATTTTTCTATATTGATCAAACATTTTTCATCCTTGATCCTTCTAGGCACATAAAACAGCAGTTCATTTTTTATTAGCATACCTGCTGTTTCTCTGGTGTTATATATGTGATATTTAATTGTGTTATATAAAGAATTTTTTTTTATTTGCCATTATTTTTAACTTTTCTTTTTTTAAGTTTTTCTGTTCTGTGTTAAATTGTCGCAAATTTTCAAGCATTTTTTCTATTATATTGATAATTGATATATATATATATATATATATTTTAATTTTGATTACAGTTGTTGAAATCTAATCAGTAACTGATTTATTTCACGGGAGATGAAATTCCGTGAATCAATCTCCTGTGAATTCTAAGCTGAATTAGTTTAATGGGCGATTGTGACATCTACAGCAAATAAAACTTAAAAATCTAGTTGATTTAAATCTATCATTAAATTTAATCTAATCATTAAATGGCTCTACTCTATTTACTTGTTTATTTGTTATTATTCTCTTATTAATCTGGGTGTTTCTTTGAAATAATATGACTTTCTAATTTCGTATAAGGTGGAATATGAGATTACCAGGAATTTTTTTGTTTAAAGCTTGTTTAGAAGTGTAGGAAATATTGTTACCGTAGCTGATCTGTAATTATTTATGAAGCATTTGTAATGTACCAGGGGAATTACTTGGTATTTTGATTTGAGGCGGTATAGCTTAGCTTTTATAAAAGCTTTATTAACAAAACACCTTACTCAGTTTGGATGTGTGGATCACATCCAAACTGAGTACAGTATTCTCTTGAATAGCTTAAATCACAAATTTCAGTTTACATATCAGGCGAGACTGTTCACCTAAAATAAGATGGGCTATTTTCATCTATTCTCTAGCATTTTATATTTTGGATTATAGTGTGTGTTCCAACAGAAAGTTCAATACGTGTGATTATCCAGGATAATTTTAACTTTTATTATTTTGAAACTTTTTTCTTGCAGAAATTCAACAACTATTATTACTGTCATTAGAAACGTTTTTATTCAAAAATTGTAGTTTCTCTCGTTTCGGTTTTTTAACATTTTTTATAAATTAGCCTATTATTACCTTTATTTTTGTAAATATGTAGTTTGTACTTACGACATGCTTTTCTTCTCCTATGTAAGTGTTAATAGCCGGAATGTGTAATTGACATGCACTTTTTATTTGGTTATATAAAAACTAGGTAGCAGGTTGTCGAGGACTTAAAGTTTGGATCTTAATTTAAACTTAATCTTACACTGAATATCACTTTTTTTTTAAAGATATTTTTTATATTTTTGTCCTGTGAATTTGGTTGGTGGCCGTCTCTTCCATGGTTTGCTATCTGCAAGGCTTGCTTCATCTGGCCATACTTTTTTTTGGAAAAGTAGTTTGCCAATGGTTTACTTAACTGAAGAATCATTACTACTGAATCCTATAATTACAGTTTATTGTAACAGAGTCAAACAAAAACCGAGGTATTGCGTACGATTTGTAAACTTTTGAAAGGATCGCTTCCTCTCCATGTAACCATCAATAGTTATATAGTAACAGTTTAAATTTCTTATAATCATTTTTTGGAAAATAACTGAGCGGGAAATAAAAACGCATCATTTATTTTATAATCTTCATATAACACAATACTTAGATTACGTTTTGAAATTTTTATTTAATAATATATACATTATTTAATTAAAAATTTATCTTAAAAGACTGAAATGACAAGAGATACTTCACGAATAGTCAACAAAGATTTTATATATTTATTTTTTTTTATTTTACAAGCACGTGCTTTAAATTAATTGAATTCCAGACCATAACATTTTAGAGTGGTAGCGTCTCGGCCTTTCATCCGGAGGTCCCGGGTTCGAATCCTGGTCAGGCATGGCATTTTCACACACGCTACAAACAATTCATCTCATCTTCTGAAGCAATACCTAACGGTGGTTCCGGAGGTTAAAAAAAAAACAAACAAAGTTTGTGTTTTGTAAATTGTATGTATTTTATTACATTTTTAACTCGTACTTTTTCTCAACTACGTCAGAAATATATTTTGTTTAAATATATACATTATTTTCTCCTATAACTATAAAATCAGAAATCCGATTTTCATGAAATAGTTTAGAATCATTTCTGTATTGAGAGTGACAGTAAGTGCAAGGAGATTTGTAAAAAATGGCGTACATTGTATACTTTTTTAAAACAGACAGATCGTAATTACCTGAAATTAGCAATTGTGATATAAAAGAGTAAGTATAGAAAATTTAAAAATATCTTTAAAAAATTAATCGATTAATTTAGATAATAGGACGAATTATGGTACTTTAAAAAAGCTAAACAAAAATAATCTAAATATGGAATTAGTAAATTATTGTTTGATTTTATAAGATAAAAGCAAACATAAGCAAGATATTATTACCTGAAATTCGATTAATAACTTTAAAACAAATGCTGGTAAAAAAAAACCCATTGTTGAATATTTTTGAAGTATCCCTTGTCATTTCTGGTTTAGAAGATCCTACCATCAGATATCCTATATAATAAAAATAATTTATTTATACTTCCAAAAAATGTAGAGAAACATTTAATAAATCGTTGGAATGGCGGTTTTTCTTTTTTGTTTTTAAAATCCTTTTCCATTATACCCTTCAAATAAGTGGAACATTGTTAACAAGTTATTTTTGGCCTTATTGAAAAGTTCAATGAAAATACAAACTCGATTCGTGATTCTAATATACTTTTTTATTTAAAACCGTACAAAATATCACCATACCTGTTACCTTTGGTTTAAGTTTTTTTTCAATCTCGTAATTCTGGAATACTTAACATTTATTAATTAGCGCCAGCAGGAAATTATTAGAATCTATGAAAAATTATTAGAATTTTCGTGACGTGTAGAATCTTTTGTACACTTCAATAATTCCATACCACTTCTTCAAACACAAGCTTTAAACTCTGAAAATAAATCATACAAAAAATGTTATTACAAAATATATAACAACTTAAGCCGAGGTTTTTCATTCAGCAAAAAAATTTTGTTCATTTTCATAATTCGTATATAAACTATCGCCTGATGATAGTAAATTCTGAATCGTTCTACTGTCTGTTGTTTGTATTGAATTGATTACTTTACATCACTTTGTTGAGCTCCTTATTTAATTTATTTCCGATTGTAAAATTTTATTATTATTTTTTTTTCATTGTTATTATTTTTGTTGTAATTTTTATTATTACGCTTGTTTCGGTAAATACTCATTACGAAGAGAAGTAATATAAAGTATTGGTGTCGGTATTTCACGAGGAGTATCTCTGAGTTTCTTTCTGGATACTCTTCATTCGTTTCATTTTTCAATCCATTTACTTACGGTTTCGATTATAATTAAGTAAAAAACCGATTGTATATAAAGTATAACAAAAAAAATAATAAATCTCTCAGTATCTATAGAAAAAACCAAACCTGAGTTAAAAAAAAAATTTTATCATAATTTTTTTTTATTTGTTCAATGCATTTCTTCATC
This sequence comes from Lycorma delicatula, assembly GCF_047948215.1. Classification (NCBI taxonomy): domain Eukaryota; kingdom Metazoa; phylum Arthropoda; class Insecta; order Hemiptera; family Fulgoridae; genus Lycorma; species Lycorma delicatula. Next base: position 62,273,114 of record NC_134460.1, on the reverse strand, counting down.
CAAAATGTTCTGTGCTAATATTTTAACCATAAAATATTTATTAACCAACACTCTTAATTATTTGTTTAACTTTTTTTATTTTTCTGTTTTGCTTTAAATTTTCATGCCTTTTTTTTTGATAAAATTATTCACTCTCAATCCCCTAATATGTTTTTTTTTTATAACCTCCGAGACCACCGTTAGGTATTGCTTCAGAGAATAAGATAAACGATTTGTAGCGTGTATGAAAATTTCTTCCATGGCAGGGACTCGAACCGGACCTCCGGATGAAAGGCCGAGACGCTACCGCTCGCATCACGGAGGCCGGCAGGATTTTAAATTCTTACTTTTTATTTTTCACAAAATTTTCTCTTCCTTCATTTATTTTAAAACCAATTTTAAACCATTTTCTTATTCCTCTTTATAATATTTTTTTCAAATTAGAAAAAAAAGAAATAAGATTGATTGTACATATTTCGCTTTTATTAAAAAGGGCCATTAGCTGCAAAAAGGGACATTTGCGGTAAAGCTGCATTATAAAACACTTTTTTTTTAAATATAGTTTTTATTTATTTATTTTTTTCTTATAAGTCGGCTATTTGATAAATGTTAGAGTTGATATAAATTTAACGGGTACATGAACGTCTTGAATAATTTTTATTTGTTCTTGCGAAATTGGACGATCAAAAATTAAGTGTTACAATTATTTTTCATGTATAATAATAATAAAGATATAAGAAACTGGTAAGAGTATTTTTATAACGTAACAATGTTGACTGCATTGTTTTTTTTATTGTACATTTTGTATGCAGTTCTATTTAATGATTTATTATTTCAAGAAAAATGTAAATTAGTTAAAACTAAAATAAAAAGAAGAATTAATCCGAACGATTCTATATTTGGGTAATATATTTGTATCATAATGGTACATTTGAGAGGGTTTCAAGTCCTAGATTAAGGTAGTTATTATGTACGTACATATAATTATTATGTACGTATAATATAATATACTATAGCTTTGCTATCATTCTGATATGGCGAACGAGCAAAGTGCGTCAGCTTTATTGTTAAGCAAGGATTGCTTGCGTCGAGTTGAATGCATTTGTTGCCTCTACGAAATACCATTAATACTTGTCAGGTTGTACGCGATACGATCAATAAATGGCTGTACCTCCGCTCAGAATTATCCGCAATTCGTCTACGTTAAATCATTCCGATCCATTCCCCAGCAGATACCAAATACTCTACCTCCAACCTATCCACCTGCGTCGTCTATCAGTAATATAACCAAATATATCTATCTAGTAACTAAACGGTACCGCCAATAATGCGATCACGCCCGCACGTATACGCACACCAATACAATACGTATTGTACATATACCATATGGTATAACCCGTGAACGAAGGCACTGTAAAAAATACCTAACCTATAAATTCTCCACCTAACCAACATTAATCTCAATTATCCACATCAAAACAAATCGAAGTTTATTGGAAAAGTCATATTTAATCTCATCTGCAGGATTTAGAATTATTTCGTTTTTTTATCTGTGGTAGATGAACTTAATTTATTTTATCTTTTAACGAATTTTACATCAATTTTATTTTTTTTTTTTTATAAAAAAGTTTTTTTCATAAAAACCTAATTATTTTTATCTCGATTATTCCTTTACTCAATTAATAAAAATTATATTTTAATGTACAAAAATGTTGAAAATTTGAATAAAACTAATTAATATTATTTTATTTATATATATATTTTTTTTTATTCTCGGATTGTTCTTAAATTATTTTATTACAATTTAAGGTACAAGGGGTACTAGTCAGGGCTACTTTCTTGGAACGCATGAATATTCAATATACTCACGTTACTAGTCTTGAACAGATTGAATATATAATCGAAAATATTGAAGTTACCGAATTTTTACTTATTTTATCGTATTTATTTTCATTAGTTCCAGAGTTACAGCCAAATAAAATTTTAATTAATGTAATATTTGGATCGTACCATGGGAAGGTACATCAGTTCAAATCCGACTTCATCTCCTTTGTTTTAACTTTCTGTTTTTTAATTTAAACACATTGATTTATTAATAATTATTAACCCCTGATAGTAAAAAAAAATGTTTACAATAAATAATAATTCATTAAAAACATAAAAAAAAAATATGAAAAAATATCAGAAGTTATTAATGAAATAAAATTTTATGTAATTTTCATTTTAATTAAAAATTCTTATAGAGTTAATAAATTATTAATAAATCAATAAATTTAAATTAAAAAAAAAAAAATGTTAAAAAAATATATGTATATGAAGCCGGTTTCGAAACGATGTGTGCATGGTTACGCATCCGACACGTTCTAACTTACACCACATAACTACTTGAGCGACGTGAAACAAAATTAATATATTAACTAATATAAAATGCTGATACGGACACCACAAAAAAATGTGATACAATGTGGTGTTCACCACAATGCAATTGTGTAACTGTCCACTTAATTAAAGAACTGGATATCGTTTCAAATGAAATAAGTTTAAATGAAGTGCAGCAAAAGATGTGTGTATGTAATTTAATAGGCGTACAAGGAAGTCATGTGGTGTCCACTTGAAACTTTTTTTCTAGAAGTTCGGTAAAGTACAATTTTACGTTTGGAGTGGAAATCAGGCCGAAATCTTTAGAAACCGAAAAACAAACACCAACCTTTTTTGAGACTACAGTTTTATTAAAAGTTTGTTTTTTTATCTGTACAGTCCATTTTGAATATATTGTCATTTCCCCAAGGAACACGTATAACACATACGAGTATACCATAAACTGCATTTTATGTAATTTAAAGTTAACCAACCATAAATTTTCCCGCTTGCAACTCTAACTTAAATGTTAACATAACAACCATACTCGTATAATTTTCATTTACCTTAAAGATCTTATAGAAACTTGAAATCATAAGCAGAACGACGATCAGTGTATCGTATAATATACTTCAGTAAATACATAGTTGGTTAAATTAAGAATATAAAAATGTAACATTAATTGTTTAATATTTTATTATTCATATAAATCGAATGAAGAGGTAATAACAATAGAATTTACAAATACATTATGAATGAGAAAGCGATTTGTCTTTCCAACGCCAAATCATGGATAATTGGACTGTGGATTTTACATTTTATATATAATTTGAATCTATATATATATAATTTCCCGGAATCTACGTCAAAATCCTTCTAAAAACTTAAAAAATCCTACTGAAAACTTCCTTGTGCCGTTTTCCGTAAGAAGATCGACTTTTCGTTCATTTAATTTGGCTTTAATATTTTATTTATTTATTTTTTAAATTAATTTGGTTTAATATTGCAACAATTGATACAGCAGATAAAGAAATGCCTACGTTCCAACTTGCTGAATCATAACGATCCACGCTTCTAACTTGCCCGCTCAAATATTTTGACGTTAAATTGAACGTAACACAAGAACAATTCGACCAAGTTTCATAAAATTTTCACATACACAACTTCAGAGTAATACATCATATTTAAATTTCAATGGAACTGATCCTGTAGTTTTAAAGATTTTCGAGTCATAAAATGTTATTCAAAGGCTCTATATATATATATATATATATATATATATAATATATATATATAAACCCCAATTTAGCTGAATGGTATTTTCGTACTCTTCATAGCTCAAAAGGTAAAGAAAATTCATTTTCATCCCCACTCCCATCATGCGACCGAAAATAATACCGTACTTTTCTTCTAAAAGTCGGTAAAAAAAAAAAAATGAGTCGTTGTAGTTCTTTCAGAAGAACCAGAAAATAAATCTTAGAGGATTATTTTTATATCTTTTTTCAATTTTTTTCGATTAATTTTTGTTACTAAAATATTGATTCAATTTTGATAATTTATAGAAAATTTGTTTAGGAGTTGTACTTTTTTTAATACAAAAATTAACTGAATGATAAATAAATATATATTGAAAGTAGATTAAAAATAGAATTAAATGAATCTAAAAAATTCAACGTATCCTTTATCTTAAGAATTTAATAATTAGTTATTATTTATAACCTAAAAAGAAATTAGTCATTTTTAAGAAACATACAAAAACGGTTCTTGGTTAAAGAAGTTGATCGTAAGAAACCATCATTTAAAAAAGTTGTAAAATCAAACTTGGATTCCTGCCAAAACATTGACTTGTCTTATAACTTTAAGGGCGTAGCTGAGAAAAAACATGATGTTTTCTCCCTTTTTATCAGTAAAATCAAAATATATTTATATGTATATGTATATAATATAAAATAATTTAATTAGGTCATATATTTGTATGTGGAGACATTAAATAAATATTGTTCATTTACACGCGACGAGGATCATAGAATTAAATATTTTATCAGTTTGAATTTTATTACATCAAGATTAAACAAAAAGGTTCATTCTTAAAAAACTCAATAAAATTTAATTTATGGTTATTACACATCGTCAGGCTCTTAAACTTTTTTAACAGTTGATAATAACGTTGAGAATTGCATTATTTGGTCAAATAAATTCTAGTTACACATTATGTGTTTGCATTGACTAACATAAAACCTGCACGCTGTGTAACCAGTATCTCTTTTAACCTTTTATGAATAATGTATATTCATATATAATTTATAGATAAAATGAATTAAGGTTATATTTTTTTTTAATCACGTGACTGTAGCGTTTATTTCCTGGTATATAGACTATAATTATTACTGTTTTTTTTTTATGATTAACAATATTCTTCTGTTTTATAAATGGGAAAGATACTGATGATATCGTCAGTAACCTATTTTATGAAATATAACTGCAAATAATGCAGTTAAAAAAAAAAATAGTTTTTATTATGCAGTTTTTACACTTACAGACTTTTATTTATTATGCAGTTTATATTTACAATAGAGTATTTATATTTATAGATATTTAGTTAACCAAATTATACGTATACCAATTTGTTTTTTACGTTCACCAATCCGAATTAACCAGTTAATAAAGAAAAAAAATGGTGAACCTTATTTTAGTAATAATTGTTAGTTAATATTATATATTTATATAATAATTTCATTATAAAATAATTAATTACCATAATGGTTAGATATGTGCTGATATATGAAACAAGCAATTTAAAAAAAAAATGTTAAAGGTCTTTCCAGCTATAGTAACCATCCCATAACATGACAAGCATCTTAAGGAAACCGAAGAGTAAACAAGTACAGTTTGCTTTCTTTGATAAAACTAAAATATTTCTATACATTAACATGTCAAACACACCGAAATAAAAGTAGTATTCAGTCTTAGTAACGCTTTCATTCTGCATAACACTGCAAGAAGCAGTACATCATTACTTTTAATGAAAGCAACTCCTTCTTGTACTTGTTGTTTTACTTATAAATAGTCGTAAGCAAGACGGTTTAATGTAACTGATTGTATTCACTATATGGTGTATATGTATATATATATTTTTTTTAATAAGTAAAACTGTGTAAAATGCTCTATCAAAGCCTATACTTTATGCTACATTTTAATAATAATTTTTCAATCCCTTCCCCAACACAAAATATGTTAGATCCACACCTTCATAGATTAGTTACACCCACTACTAAAATTTTAATTAAATAATAATAATTTAATATTATCACCTCAAAAAATTGATTTAAACGAATAATTATTATATAGTGGTGATATCGTTCAACAGAATGTTGTGGGAATAGAGAATCTCCTGTAAAAAATTTCACAAAATTTTATCTGTCTTAAAAGAGAAAAATTAATTAATAGATTTTCATGGGAAAAAAAAGAAAAGGAAGTGAACTTATTTAAATAAAAAAATAGTGCTGAATAATATACAGATATCACGAAGTTCTCCCGGGACTTTCATAACCTATTTCATTTGTGAAAATAATTTTCTAACTTTAAACTTCATATAAAAATATGTTCTAAAATGCTTCGTGTACGAGTTACGGCTAGTGAAAGATTTCGCTTGGATTTCAGCTATCCCGGTGAAATGAAGTGGTACTGAAATTTTTAGGGAGTTAATTAAAGGATAATATTAAAGATTTATCATGATTTTTGACTTGAAAAATCGAATAAAATAGGTCTTAACCTTATATGCAGTAGTTTTTGAGAAATCTGGGGTAAAACCAATAAATTGGGGTAAAACCCTATTTTTTTAAGTGTGACGTATAATAACATTGTTAAATGAGTAAACATATAACAAACAGAACTTGTAGATAGAATTTAATTCAAAATAAAATATTGTAAGATAAATTGAATAAAAGAAAGAAAATTAGATAAATTCGAATTTTATTTACAAAACAGTACGTTAACTACATTCTTTACAAAAATATTTAGTAATGTAAACAAAAACCAAATTTTTTTTTGATGACGTGAAAAATTTGTAAAAACAAAATTTACTGTTAAAATGTTTTAAAAACTGGATCTTAAAATATTTGATTTTAAAAACAATTATAAAATAAAAATTAATTGGTTAATAATTATTTTATTAATTATAGAAATATAATAAATCATTTTAAGAATTATTATTTCAAATTTGGTAATAAAATAACAGCAGCTGATCAACAATGCATAATAATGTATTAGTGTTTTTAACAAATTGTAAGGTACATTAAGAATGTCGGATTCTGTGAACTGTGCTGTCGTTAGCGAAGGTTTCTGTGAATTTCAGTTTTAATGTGATCGGTTTGCCATTGAAGTAATGCCGTACTTATTTAAAACAGAGAAATACACTTATATTGTATTCACTTTGGGTATGTGTAATGGTATTGCTACAGCTGCTGCAGTAGGATATGAAATAAATTTGCCAAATCGCAGGATTGCAGTACCCAAAACAATTACCGCCAATTTTCGCAACCTTCGGGAAACAGGTTCATTACTTAGTATTTGTACAGCTACGAACTATTTATCCAATACGATGCTGTTATGGATAAAATTATTATCTTTGCAGTTCAGCGCTGTCTAGTCGTCAGTTCACGACGTCTTTCTAAGCGGATCGGAGTTTCGCATTCGATGTTTTGAAGGACACTTAAACAAAACAAGTTTTATCCTTATCATAAACAGCCAGTCCAAATCTACAACAACAAGTCTACAACAAATCTACAAATCTACAAGACGGTCCGCTTCCCCTGCAAATGGTGGAATACAAATCGACAAGTCTGTAAGTATGTTTGTTTACCGAAGAGGCAAATTTCACCCGAGATGACGTCAAAAATTTACGCAATGAGCAAACATGGCAGAAGTAAATCATAATGAAACGGTGGAAAGCAAGTTTTAACACGTTCTTTACGGTTTTTGGCCCCGAGGTCAAGAAAATTTCATTTACTAGTGACGGGCATAATTCTTGGTATAACTTAAAGAAAAAAGCGGGGTTGTTTTATTTGTTTTTTCTTACTAGTTATACGTATTCTAAAAGAGAATATAGTGTTAATATTTTCATAATTTTATTGATTATTGTGTTCTTTACCCTGAGGTCAATTGCCGTTTCTTTGCATATCATATTCTTGTGCGTAGTGCCAAGACCCGATTTTATGTTATGAAGTTATAGATTTATAACGGCTCTTGCTCTTAGAGTTAACAACGAAAACACGCAGACATGATCATTCATGCACTTTAGAAGACTATATTTCATGGCTCTTACGTCTTGCGTTATATAGGGTCATTGAATACAGACATGATTCTTGTCAGATCGTTCAATTAATAATTATGATATTGCAATGCTGCTACTCTGTTTGTGTATAACCATTGATCTAGTTAGTGTCATTTTGTTATTTAGATAAAATAAGATTATGTCTTCACGAGGAAAGCAGTTACTTGCATTAGCTTTGATGCAACCTGACTCTGAAAGTCAACCATTTAGTAGTGATGACAGCGATTATGACCAGAATTATGAACCTGAAAGTGAATTTAGCAGTGACAGTAATACAAGTGACAAAATAATGATTATTATTGAAATTTTTCTAATTTGATTTTTAAATGTATTTACCGAGTTATTCTTAATAAAAGTCTGTTGTCAAAAGAAAAAAAAACACTAATGATAATTACTAATGAAAACTAATGACGATTTTTTTGTTTATTGATAAAAGTATTGTATAATAACAAAAAGTTTTTACAAGAATATGTCATACTTTTTTTGGATAAAATAATAAGAAAATATTTCAAAAACTTTTTATTGCCTCTAACCACGATTCTAGTTGCCGGAGTCGAGAACGGGCAAGATAAATAAATACTTCATGAAGTGTACAGCACAGTTTAGTAAACGAAACGGCGTAGCTACAAAAGATTGATGTAGACGCCAATAGAGCACTGTAAAAGTGTACGTTCTTGACGACGGGGACAAGATCAGACGTTTTGTAACTGCTTACCTCTTTACTCAGAGGATAAGAACCGTTTACAACTAATTCTGTTAATATCAAACAACCGTACGGAACGTGTTAATACAGATTTTTAGCGTCAATATATATAGAAGGCCGCACCAATATATGGTGCGGCCTTCTTCACAATCAGCTGTTTGGACCGTTCATATTACCTGGCTGCTTAAATTCTGAGTTCTACTTGCACTATCTTCAAGAAGAATTACTGCAGCTGCTTGAAGATTTTCCTCTAGTGCCGAGACGCAAATTATACTTCCAGCACGATGGCGCGCCTCTTCACTTCAGTTTTACCGTTATCACTCACCTAAATCATCATTTCACTGAGAAATGGATCGGTCCACATTCCTGGCCATCAGATCGCCTGATTTAACACCTTCCGATTTATGCATTTGTGAATGGATGAAAAATATTGTATACAAAACAAAAATACATTATTGTGAGGAAATTAATTGTCCGAATTACGGACAGTACTAGTGTGGTGTTTCCAAATAAAATCTAACTTTTCTTCGTTTTTCCAACTTATCTTAAAATATTTTGTTCAGAATTAAATTCTTTACAAAATTTTTTAATAGTTTTATATGTTTATTACCCATTTCACAATGTTATTACACGTCAAACTTATAAAACAGGGGTCTTACCCCAATTTATTGGGTTTTATCCAAGATTTCTCAAGAAGTATTGCATATATGGTTCTAGGATCTATTTTATGATGTTTCAGAATAGTTCTGTCCCTTAATTAACGTCATAAAACTTTTAGTAAGATCTCACTTCACCGAGGTAGTTGAAATCCGAGCGAAATCTTTCACTAGCCGTAACTCGCAAACGAAGCATGTTAGGACATATGTTTATAAAAACTTTTCTCATTATTTTCACGAGTAAAATAGGTTATGAAAGTCCCGGGAGAATTTCATGATACACTCTGTATGTTACTATTCCGCATTGTTATTTTTTTAAATTAGTTTACTTTTCTTTTTTTTATGAACTCATTTCATTTTTTTGGTACCTTTTTTTATAATGAATAATAATAGTAATTTTATTATTATTATTTTTTTAATAGGTAAACATGGGTAACAAATGGATTCTTTTTTTAAAAAAAAGCGATATAAAAAGTAGTACCATAAAAGGAAGGTTACTAGGTGATTTATAGAAAATTTCACACAGCGAGGAAAGAATTTTCAAAAGCGTAGGTAGAATTATCAAAAATCCTATCATTACCTTAATTAAATTTGAAAAATAAGAATTATTAACATAAAAAAAGAAGAAACTTTCGTTTCATCTACATTTGTTCTTGATAGATTAATCAAAAAAGGCTTTGTAATGAGTTGAACTTTTTATTTATTTATTTGATCACCCACACCATTATAGTTGCCTATAATTTTGTTTAAAAAATACATTTTTAAAACCAGTTTTTTCAAAATTCTTTAACATTAACAATATTAAACCATTATGATGAGAAATTTTTTTAATTTCATTTATAATTCGATAGACTTAATTTGTTTAATTTGAACTCCCAAAAAATGTATGTGTTTTTTAAAAGTACGGCTCCTGGGGGGCCCTCTTAATATAATTTTTTGATTTGCGAGAACAAACGTTTGCATGAAGGTTAAAATTAGACGGGATCATATTTAAATCCTTCTCGTTTTATTTCTAATAAATTTTAAAGATAGCTTTGTACTGAGCTAATTTACTGTACTGAGCTTCAGCGATAATTTAAATAATTTTTTTTTATTTCTTAAAAATTCTTCAGTTATAGTCTTAAAAGACTAAGATTTACAGAATCTTCGAGAGAGGGTTTAAGAACGGCTCCCTTAAGAGCTAAAACATTAATTGTTAGGAAATATACCAAAATGCTTCAGTTTAATATGACCAGATATTTTGATTATAAAATCCATACAAAATTTTCATTTTATATGAATTACAGAAAATTCTTTCTTATTATTTGCATATTACGACAAATTTCTTTACAGATGGAGCTTTCATGTCTTTAAAATTTACTGAAAACGAAAAAAAAAGGGGGTTGTTATTTCCAAATGCCTGGAAAACGTTTTTCATTTCCTATTTCTTCATAGTCTGTCATCAAAAAATAAGAGCACTGACTGTCTATATATAGAGGCTTCACATCCTTATTGAACTTTGAAAAGAAAATTCACTGTTTTTTTATAGGCCAATGGTGGTAAACTGTATGGAATGTAATAACATTCTATTCACTAAAATATTACTGTGTTTTGGCAGAACCCTTCTTAAATTCAACATATTTTGTTGTCTGTAGATTTAAGTGTTTTGTGTAGTAATATTTTCAAAATGACCTTTCAGTATCTAATATAGAAGAACCAAAGATCGTAAGAAATTTTTATTAAAAGTTAATGAGATAGGAACATTTTCTGGTTTAGGTAACTATTAGTTCCATAAAATACTTAACATGCAGAATTTAATGTAAAATAAAATTATGCTTTATTCTTAAGCGTTGCACAAACTTTTTTTCACATTATGATTTTTGTTAAATTTATTATTTTATTTAATATCTTTATAATTTCATTGTTTTTATTGAATTTTAGTGATTACACTAAAAACTACTCATGAAGCCTCGATTTTGATGTACTCGTATTTTATTTGATTTGTTTAAGTCGTTCGTTGTTTAAATTGATAATTTCAAAATGTAGTTGGTCAACCGCGGGTAGATATTCTTTCATTAATGATCGTAAAAATAATTTTGGAAACGTTAATTATATATTTGTAAATAGAATAAATTAAAATTCAAACTTACCAACAATTCGTCTGTGTTTTTTCGAGTACTTTCGATCATTTGACCATCATCAGGAAAAGTTTTCTCTCAATTTAAAAGTATTAAAATTAAAATTGACATACTTAAAAATAACAATTGCAACTTTCCTACATAACGGACGTAATTACTTTTACACTATGACGACCGGTTGTTATAATTTTAATATTTTATAACTTATTAATCCATTTATGTTAATTTTAATTTTATTAAATTTTAGTTAAAAGAAAACTTTTCCTGATGATGGTCGAATGACTGAAAATGCTCAAAAAACACAGACGAATTGTCGGTAAGGTTGAATTTTAATTTATTTTATTTATATGTAAATAATCTTATATACCAACGGTGCCATGATTTAAAAATTAAGTTTATTGTATACTTTACGTCATAGTTATCAGTTTTATTTTACCTAACTTAATGAAAATATTCACTTGTTTTCAGTTCCGAATTATTTTTAACACTGATTGCGTAGTACCAATCCCGGTAATAATAATAATAATAATAATAATAATAATAATAATAATAATAATAATAATAATAATATTTCTTTTGATTTTTAGAATAATATTTAAACGAATCTACTGTCAAACAACAGACTATTAATCAAATCAGGATAACGTATTTTCCAATATTAGGTCGACTATCCCTGAGCAGTAGTGTTACCTTAAATTAATTGAACCGTATCGATTAATTACATTTACATTTAGATCAAATATTGCTCTCTTGTTCTGTTGTTTTTATTTTAACTTTAAAATATTGTAAAATAAAAACTTATCATAATTAAAGAGTTAAAAAATAAATAAAGCTCGTATAATGTTTGGTACACAAAATAAATTTTAAAGAAGTAATAAAATATGATATTAAAATCGATTTCAAAAATCTCCAAAAATTAAAAAGTAATGCCTTTTATATGCCTGTAAAAATCTTTACTCTTTTTTTAAGCCGTCACCACATTACAAAAGTTATTAAAATCTTATAAATCCTTAATTTGGCAACGATTTCAAGTAGAAAACTTTTTTTTATGAATTGGACTATATATTTATTTTAACTTTTAGAGCAATTTTTTAAGATTTGTTTTTATGATAAAAAAGGAAATATACATATTAAAAAAAATTAAATGGTGGTACAAGAAAGGGAAACCAAGGTCTTAACAAAAATTTAAAAAAAATGAAATTGATGAAAAAGAATGAGAAATGATATAAAAGAATTGAGGTAAGGTTATCTGGACTGAGGAAGCATGTATTTATTTTGCCTTAAGGTTCTAAGTTATTTGAATTTTCCCATGAAAATATTTTGAATGACAACGTTGTAGCAGTATATATATATATCATTCTATAAAAATCTAAAATTGATAACAAAATAATGAATATTATTTTTAAATTATTTGTAAAGCAATATGATTTTTCTTTCAAAAAATTTGTGCTTGTTATATAAAAAAAAGAACGTAAAATAAGACCGTTATACGTATTTTGTCTACCAAAGAAACGAATCCTCGTAATCGGTCCATAATGCGAAGACTAAGAATTGAGCATACAAAAAAATATACACAAATATAATAATTGAATTAAATCTTTTGATTTCTATTTAAAAATAATTATTAAAATTTAATTTATTTAAAAAAAAAGTAGAACAGAATAAATAAACTATACGGCCAGCTAAAATTATTATTTTATAATAAATCTAGAATAAAATAAAGGGTGGATTTGTGTGTTTGATTTAGTAAAAGGGTTTAGAGAGTAAAGACAAATGCCTTGTAATTTTATATTCATTTATAATTATTTATATATACATTTTACCTCTTTAGAGATCTTAAAAGTAAAATTTCTCGCGTCCATAAGAGTGTTTGTTTTGTACAAGCGTTTAAAGTACAATAATAATAGTAGTATTACGAATAGTACTCGTAATTATTATAACGAATGGCACTTCTCTTGATTGCATTAATTGTGTTAAATTATAGACATTGAAGTTGTTAAGATGTAGTAACAATTACGTAGTACTGCTGTATTTCTGTTCTTTCTTTCACAAAGTCTTTAAACAACCGAGTTAAGTTGAAGAATTAATTTCGCTCTGTCTACTGTAAGCTTTTAATTTCAAGTGCCGCATTATTTTAGGACCGAATGAATACATCGCGCAATGGTAAATAGCAAAAGCAATTGAAATAATAGGGACATTAAAGGACGTAAATAAAGAACATAGTACCGTTTAGAGCTGTAAGTCACGAAGGGTACTAGTAAGAAATGCGAGGGATTGTACTCAGAGGTTAAGAAAAAGCTTTTGAATAAGAGCGTTAGGAGGGGGAGCGTTTGGTTTTGGGGGGAGTTAGGGAGGTATGCGTCGGTTTTATAATGGGTCTAACGAAGGACTGTATACAAGCTTAGCTGATGATAATTTTAGGACCATGTATTCTAGAACTTTTATGGCCGTTAAATAATTCCCCTTCCTACTAGTATATATAGTGTATGCTACCTACGTCATTGACAGGCCGGCCTATTTAAATTAATTACAATTTCTAATATAAACAAATCCTAACCCGCCTTAACTATTAAACCAGAAACACCTGTGTTATCTTTGGGGGAAATATATTTTTTCCCTGCAAAAAAATTGACTTTTGCATTCTAATTTTCTTCATCTTGCCATTTTATAAACAGTTTTTTTTTTAAATTAATTTACTTTTAATAGTAATTAGTAGTCAGAGGTATATTCATTGCGTTTCTTATTTCGTTATTATAAAATTCAGCATTACACTAGCTATTAATGAAACGTTTTATCATCATTAATATTTTTATTCTTTTTCATATTCCAGTGTGATATACACATGTATAATATTATCTCTTTGATGTAATACCTCTAACGTAGAACGAATTTGAAAAATATAAAAAAAATCATTTTGATCACCCGAAAAATCGCGAACAATATTTAGTAAAATAAGTAAATAAAATGTATTTATAATCATTTACTCAAAGTACATCATGTTATAATAAAAATAATCATGTATATCAAGCAAAATAAACAGAATTGTTTTCTTGTAATCCAGCACAATAGAACTCGGTATATACAGTGTGTCCCATATAAAACGCAACCCAACCTTATATTTGTAGGTATTGAAATAATAAAAAGGCATGTGTAAATATAAATGTAATTTTTATTATTACCATCCATTACCTTACATTTAGAGTAAATGTTGGAAGTGGCCGCCATCTTCTTGAATACAAGTTTCAATACTTTTTACAGCATTTCTTGCAACTTTTTTCAAAGTTTGTGGTTGGATATTTAATACAGCTTGTTCAATATTGACTTTCAATTGTTCGTGGTTTGTTGCTGTAGGCTTTTTCTTTGAGGTAACCCCGTAGAAAAAAATCCGCCGCAATCAAATCTGGAGATCTTGGTGGTCACAAGCCTCGACCGATAACACGATTACCAAAGAATTCCTCAACGAAATCAGAAGTTGAACCTGCGTAGTGCGATATCGCACCGTCATGTTGTAGCCAGCAGTGTCTGTCCTCTTCCAAAAGTGCAATGAACTGAAATAAAATATCCTGATATCGTTCGGCATTAATGGTGTACTCGAAAAAAAAAAGGACCGATTATTTTCTTCCGCGATATCGCGCACCACACGCCCAACTTCTGCGGGTGTAATTATTTTCGTGATAAACGTGGGGATTTTCAACACTCCAAATTCTACTGTTTTGGCTGTTTACGTAGCCGTTTTTCTTTGTCGGGCTCAAGAAGTTGATGAACCGTTTGAATGCGATAAGGTCGTAATTGTAATTGTTTGGTCGCCCGATGAACAGTTGATTTAGACAAATTAATTTCAGCAGACAAACGTCTGATCGATTTATTTGGCGAGGCGAGTAATCGGTCTTTGATTTCAGTGACTGTATATGTATTCAACACTGACACAGATCTTTTGTGTTCCTTGTTATTAACAGAACCGGTCTCTCTAAATTTTGCGACTAACCTTAATACTGTTGTTTTATTAGGAGCTGGTTTATCTGGGTACTTATGGCGAAACAAATCTTGCACTGCAACCACTGATTTCGTACTGAAGTACGACTCAACAATGATAACACGTCCATCTAGCGAAAACACCATCTTGTCTCTAGCAATACACTAAACGTTATGATTGCATTGTTGTTACTACCGGTAGTGTTCTACTGCGTCGCCGCGATGTTCAGATGTTGGACGAATCCATTTTAGTAACGAGTAGGGGAGTAAGCTTAACTTTTGAAATTTCATGGATGAGTGATTAATGGGTTGCGTTTTATATGGGACACCTGTAGAAAGAGCCTTATTACGGTTTTGTTGTCATTTTTTTGTTAATTAACTCCCTATCTGAAAGATTTCCTTTAATTTATTGACATTAGATTAAAAGATTTTCCTTTACAGCACCTATTTTACTCTTTAGTCAGTCGATGACTTAACAATATAAAAAAAAAATCATATTGATTTTTTTTGTATATTTTTTAAAGTTTTATTTTAATTTTATTTATTTATTATTTTCACATACTTTATTATTATTATTAATATATTATTTCGTATTTTACCTGATACTATCCTTTCTTTTATTGCTTCTCCGGTCTGCCACGGTTTCCTTTATAACCTGTTCGGCGAATACTAAGCCAATTTATTTTTAATCTGTTGAATAGCATACTTATTCATTCCTGACGTGATGAAGTAAACTCCCGAACCCATTGCTTTTATTAGCCATTGTGATTTTATTTTTGATCTTTACATAAAAATCTGTATAATAAGGATTTTTGTACAGATTTTTTACGTATAATGATTATGAATTAATTATTTTATGTAATGAATTATCTCATATTGTACATTATTAAAAATAAAAATTTTTCCATAACTATTTAAGAACTTTATTTATTTATCAATTTCTTTTTTAAATTAAAATTTAAATGTGTTTGTTTTCCTTACCACCTCATGTTATTTTACTTACGTTTCACCTGGTGTAGATAATTTTTGGATTAGTGAATTTCAAATAGAAATGTAAGTATTTTGCATAAATTATCTTTGTTTATGTGTGATCAATAGATTAGATTACGATTAATCTGAAATCATGTAATCAGCCATTTGAAAAATTCTATTTTCCTTAACAAGAAACGCATATTTGTATGGTGTTGGAGGGGCAAGTGCTCGGGGTATACTTTTAGAACTTCCCATCTCAGCATTGCAATATATTCACAGAAATATATTTTAGTCTAAAAAAAATTCTTAGTTAAATAACTGTTTGTAGTGCATTAATATGTTAAATAAAAATTCTTAAGTTTTATTGATTGAATACATTACATAATTTTGGATATTTTTAGTAAATTAACAAAATGAGAGTTTTTTTTTATTATAATAGGAATAGGCAATACACTTTATAAATGTACGGAAATTAAATTTATTCCCTTGAATTATTAAGTAAGTTCGATTGCACCTTCACGCTACCTATTTATAGGCCAAACCATTGAATCTAATTCTACCTGATGAATTAAATAAAAAATAGTAATAAATAAGGCAACTTGGCTTATTCGATTTGAAGAGCACTCACTCTACCAATAATATTCTTCATCTTCTTCTTCTTTTTGTTACTAGGAAACATTATAATTTTTAAATAGCTAAAATTTAAATTTATATAACTAAATCTTAAAATTTTATATAACTAAATTTTTTATATAGGTTACATTTTTTTATAGCAAAATTTTATTATAGTTAACATATAAATACACTGAACAAATTATATATATATATATATATATATATATATTCGTTAATACACATAAGGTCAAAGACAGTGGCTCAGTATCTTTTACTCCAAGTATACAATATCCTAGCCGGTCTACGTGGGCTAAGTGGTAGCGTCTCGGTCTTTTATTTGGAGGTTCCGGGTTGGAATCCCGGAAAGGCATGGCATTTTTACACGCAAAAAAATTGCCATTTCACTTCAACCTCTGAAGCAATACCTAACGGTGGTCCCGGAAGCTAAAAATCAAACAAAAAAAAGGATACAGTGTCTAAGAATGCAGTGAATAAAAGCTTTCTCATATATGCATAATACAAGCTATTTTCCGAAAATCTTTGTCTTTATAAATATTGCTTAAAATAAAATAATTAAGATGTATTGAAAGCTAATAAGTATGCTGCTGTATTTATTACGAAAAAAAGATATTGCACATTGCTAATCGCGTTATCATTATCCATAAGCTAGAACCTTAGAACTTGTTTCCTAATAATGTAAAATCCCCGGATTTGTAAATAATTTATTCTCCAATCTCTGTCTTATCAAACTGTAAAATTTCATTTCAGTATTTTTATTTAAAAACTAATATTGAAAATATTGAAGAGGATGTTGTTTTTTGACAACTTTTTTCTTAAATTAATGCATAACAGTGTGAATGAAACTCGCAAAAAGTTGTTAATAACTCACTGTTTGAAAGTCGAAATAAATTAAAAAAATTATGTAAATATCTTTAGTTTCCTTTAATTTTATAAACATAAATTTAATTATGAAATGAAAATCCATAATTTAATGAAAAATGATCGAAAGTAAAACATGACAACATTCAGGACATCTAATCATATAAGTAAATTATCAAATACTATCTCATTCATATATGTTTTGATTGTATTACTATATATTTGAAAATAAATTATATGCTTACGGCTATAATAACAGTGATAAATGCATAATGTTGACAAGATAGGTAGGAAGGAACCCTTCCTTCCTATCTTTTCTTCTAACGCACTTGTCTTAAATTTGCAAGGTGAGCAGGTGTGCATGCAGTAAGCTACTCACAGACAAAATAAACGAACATGTCTGAACAGGTCTGCGGATAGATACCACGGTTCGCTGTTATACAAATCGTTATCGTATATTAAACATCGTAATTATGTAATTACATATTATTTTCAAACTAATCGAGTAGACCCAATTGTTTATAATAAAAAATATTTAAACAGCTTAAATTTAGTAAAAGTAATTTAAATTCCTTGTACGAAGTAAAGGAAGTATTGTAATTGCGAAAAGATTTTTGAAATCGGTTTTCAGATTTCAACGGAAATATCCATTTTGACCATCCGTCCATTTTGACTAGTTTCGGCGTGACCTGTATATCCGTATGTCGCATAACTCGTAAACGATTTGTTGTAGAATGTTGGGATTTTTGATTTAGGACTGTTGTAACATCTAGTTGTGCACCTTCTCCAAAAATGTCCAAAAAAGCCCAAAATCCAAACAATTTGGATTTTAAACTTTTTCTTAACTGCAATAATAAGCCCTCATTGTGAGTTTTCAACGATAAATCATAAAGTGATACTTATTTTCATTAGTTCCAGAGTTATATCCGAATAAAATTTTAATTAATGAAATTTTTTGATCTTACAAGGGGAAGGCACATCGATTCGAATCCGACTTCATATACATATTTTTTTTTTAACTTTTTTAATTTAAATATATTGATTTATTAATAATTATTAACCTCTGATTGTAAAAAAAGTTTTACAATAAATAATAATTCAATAATAGCATACAAAAAAAAATATATATATATTAAAAAAATCAGAAGTTATCAGCGAAATAAAATTTATGTACTTTTCATTTTAGTTCAAACATTTTTACAATCAAAGGTAAGTTATTAATAAATCAATATATTTAAATTAAAAAAAAAGTTAAAAAATATATGTAAGTCGGATTCGAACCGATATTTGGTTACGGATCCGACATGGATTATCCACACAATTACATGAACAGTGTGGAAGAAAATTAATATATAAACTAATATAAAATGCTAAGGAAATTTTTAGGGCCATTTTTCTTACGTATAATTGAATATTGCCTGTTAGTATTTTGTGATAAAGACATGTAAATGGTTTAAAGTGATTGTTGAGAATTTTTTTCACTTGTCCGTAATATGCTTCTTATAACTTTTATTACATAAAATATTATTCTACATCAGTAATTATTCGTATCTTTGTGAGTTACTGATTAACTAAAGTTTCAGATAGGTAACCCTTACATGGTTCTCTATTTCTCTATTTCATAAATACATATTTTTTTTTTATTTATGCATTTGTTTCAGTCTACTTGTAATAAATATCGCTATAAAATTTAGTAACCTTCTCCTGTTTTCATTTTGTTAATGGTTACATCATAATAATTTAAAAAAACACAGTATTAGATATAAGACTTATATTTATTTAAAGACTAATAAACGGGCTTTCTTAATAATAAGGAGCTTTTTAATTAATAATTAAACAAGTATTTGACGTTAATAAAAACTAATATTTTAGCAATTGTGTAACTGTTCACTTTATTAAAGAATTGGAGGATCGTATCTCACTTTCAAATGAAATAAGTTTAAATGAAGTGCAGCAAAATATGTTTATGTGTAATTTTTAATAGGCGTACAAGGAAGTTATGTGGTGTCCACATCAGATTTTTAAACTTTACTATACTATGTTAAATAGTATATTAAATAACGAGTCATAAATTCCGCTTAATAAATTCAGTTTTTTAATACGTGTGATTTTTGAAGGTTTTTTGTCGTTTATGGCTGCGTTAGTGTAACCTACCTTAAGCATTCTGCAAATTTCTAATACGTTATCACGCTTGTATGTATTTATCAATAACCACATAAAATTTTGCTAATACCTTCTACTTTCAGGTTATTTACTTCATATTATTTAACCACAGAATATTTAAGTATAGTTTATTACAAAGAAAGAATTATGATCTGTTAAAAAATGACCCTTACGGAAATTTTTGTATTAATTAAATTTTCAGGTTCTGTGATCTAGAAACACAAAATTCTCATTTAAAACCTTCTTACAGTTAGTTAGTTCATGTATAACCTTCTTCATGTATAGTTAGTTGTTTATAATTTCAAGTAGGATTTATTTTTTAGAAAAATAAAAATAAATACTATTATTAAAAATTAATTTATTTGTAGTGTCTAAATCGTTGTTTACGTCGCTAAGAAAATTATAGGTTTTTTGCCAGCAAATTATGTTATTTCTTTTTTTGGAGTGACTTAATTCATTATAAATGAAGTCTAATGAAGGAGTTCGATTTTTATAAATATTATTCCTTCACTAAAAAAAATGTTAGCCTAGCTTACATAATTACCTAACACCAAACTGCCTTTTGGATGAATCTGTATCATGTTTCTGTTATACTCGATTCACTTTAAGAGCTATATTTTGTAAACAAACCGTGAG
Organism: Lycorma delicatula; assembly: GCF_047948215.1. Classification (NCBI taxonomy): domain Eukaryota; kingdom Metazoa; phylum Arthropoda; class Insecta; order Hemiptera; family Fulgoridae; genus Lycorma; species Lycorma delicatula. The sequence goes on along the minus strand of NC_134460.1, from coordinate 62,252,732 downwards.
GTGTAATAGACAATCTCGGAAGTTACATGTACAAATTACTAAAAAAAAAATAAAAAATAAAAATGATTCGTATATTATTTGATGTTTTTATTTGGCACTGACTGAATCAAGTTATTTACAAATTAATTACATGGTAGCTATATTTAAAGTTATATCGCTGTTGAAAAAATACGATGGACGATGAGGTATTATACTAGTGAGGACTAATAAATTGAATCATTTGGTACATTACTTCTTTCTTTTTCCTGTTTAGCCTCCAGTAATTACCGTTCAGATAATACTTCAGAGGATGATGTGTATGAGTGTAAATGAAGTGTAGTCGTGTACAGTCTCAGTTCGACCATTCCTGAGATGTGTGGTTAATTGAAACCCAACCACCAAAGAACACCGGTATTCACGATCTAGTATTCAAATCCGTGTAAAAATAGCTGAATTTACCAGCACATGAACGCTAGAACTCTCGACTTCCAAATCAACTGATTTGGTAAGATGCGTTCACCACTAGACTAACCCGGCGGGTTCGGTACATTCGGTACATTACTGTGCTAATATAATCGCACCCGTTGCAGTAAAATCTCAATACTACAAACAACAGCTAGAATAGTTCTTACGCTGAACTGAATATAAAAATGTTTTAATTATTTTTTTTAAATTAAATTAAAGTTGAAAATTGATTTTAGTAAAATGATACCTGCTAGTAAATGAGTTTTGAAAAAGGTAAAATATGTTTAAACTGTCGTTGGTATGGTTGGTACATTTTTTCTTTTGAAGTCGAGTATCCACCAATTTTTTCGTGATTATACGGGAGAATAATAATATTTTGACAAATAAGTAACCTCCTGAAGTAAAAAAAAAAATAATTAGCATATTTATTGATTACATTATTACTAGCTTATTGTAAAAGAACAAAATATATTATGAATTTTTATGCTATACTATTTGTACATTAATGGATCAAGTAAAAGAATAAAATTATTTGTTTTTTAACTTGTAAATATCATTTATGTACAATTGATATTAAAAAAATAAAAATGGGGAAAATTACTTGTATTTTTTTAAATTTTTACTTTTTTGTGCCGCATTAAATAATAAAAAAAATTATGAAATATACTTTTTGTGTTTATGAACTATTTCTATTAACAGATAAGTATTATTGCCCAATTAATTTCATATTTTGAAGTTAATATGCACGATATATTCATATACGAATGTTAGCTATTGATCATTAATCATTTTTAATTAATTTTAATTTTCATTTATTGGGAATGGAAAAAAAATTTTAATTACGTAGCTGTACCATTTCATTGTAAAAAAAAAATTGAAATGAATGATAATTAATTTTTGCATCTCTTGTTACGAGCTGAAATTCCAATTAACATTTTATATATTTATTTTTTTCCCCTCTTGATATGTGAATGTAAATTAAAACATGTTACCAATGTACTGAAATATTTAAAAATAACCTTTTTTTTTCGGTGTTTGATTGCTCGGGATAATGAAAATTTACATATAATTATATGTTAAAAAAAAAATTAAATACACATCATATTTAAAGATATGAAATGCCAGTAAATTATTTATTAGCATTTAAGCTTATCGAGGACAAGTGTTATTATGTATTTTAATTAAGATTAATTTTGAACGATTCTTAAATTAACAGCAAATCAGTTTTTTTTTTAATTTAATGATTTTTGTCTCACGAGTAACAATAGGTGAAATTAATACAGTTTATTAACCTGATTTCAAAAGTGTATTCGGAATTTCTCCATCACCCACAGTTTTTTGTTATTTTAATTTTTTTAAATATTTTTAAATGTCTTTTCTTCCATTTGTTAAAAGTTCCTAGAGCTTATGATGGAAACAAATGAGCTAACTCAAAGGGTAGCTTTGCTACTGTTGTGCAGGTTCAGACGTGTACAGACATGTACAAACGTAATCTAGTGTAGCACACATTTATCAGAACGATGCCAGTTGTGAATTAGTAGTGAATCAGTAAACACGCCAATGTAAGTGCTTTTCTTGTCTGAATTATTGTGTATTGCACATTTAAAGTTTATTTCTTTTAACTAATCGTTAGTTACAAAATTCCCTAGAGTTTGCTTAAATCATCCTAACAATTTTTGTTAGAGTTCTGCGAATCAGCCTAGACGTTATGACGTCAGTCTGTGAGATGTAAATATGCGAGGAGAGTTTGCGAGAGTGCCACGAGTTATTACGTGACGTCGACGCGATTAAGGTGTGACGTCACACGTAATTCCAATACACAAAAACAAGAAATGGTCCGGTGAGTTACTGTAAGACTGTAAGTGAAAGATAATATAGATAATGTACTAAATTTCATTCCTAAATTGTTAGGGCAGTTTTATATCTGAGCAGCAAAGGTATTTACAGTAAAAGAACTTTATACTTGTCTTTGATTTTACTATTGTTAATACTAAACTGGTGGTTAAAAGTGTTTAGACTAGCGTCATGCTAATGTCTTTTGTCAATGGGGCTGAATTCTGGTTTCCATTATTTATCTACCTGAGCATGAATCCTGACGATTACTTTAAATTCTGTTTTGTATGTAATCTCTGATTATTTTTATTATCTACATTTTTTATTATTATCCCACACCTTCACAGCTTTTACTTTTGCCGGTGACATTCCTAATACTCAGAGTAATTTGTACCAACGAGATTAGGCTTGCTATTGTTGACTAATTGCCTTCCGGGCAACATGGCAGGTGTCAATTATCACTCTCCTTTGCATTAGCGCGTGGGTCTTCCACTGGATCTTCAGTTTTTCAAGACTATTGTGCAAAGTAGATGGTATTATTCCCTCCGCAGATATAATTATTGGGATTATATAAACTTCTTTTTGATTCCACATTTCTTTAATTTCAAAAGCAAGATATGTATATTTCTACAGCTTGTGTTTAGTGTTGTTGCTGCTTGATGGGATGGCTACTTCTATTAGGTAAGTTACTTTTTCCATTTTATCAACTACTACCATATCTGGTTTATTACAGTTGATGGGTTTTGCTGTTACAATTCCCTGGTTCCAGAAAATTTTTGCGTTTTTCTCCAAAAAGGAGGCTGGCTCATAAGTATAGTAGGTCCCTTTTTGAAACTATAACTTGTATCTATCGCAGAGTTCTATGTATACAATTTTTGCCACAATGTTGTGCCTCCTGGTGTACTCTGTTGGAGCTAGAATCGGACAACCAGTGATTATATGGTCTATTGTTTCATTGTGTTGCATACATAGCCTACATTTGTTGATATTTTCTTTAAGAATAAATCTCTTAAAATTTCTCGTTGCTACTACTTGATTCTGTATGCTACATATAAACCCCTCCGTCTCAGAATGTAACTTTCCCTGCACAAGCCAATTATTTGAAGCTGCTATGTCGACTCCTCCTGCTCTAGACGGTGCCTATATCTCCCATGCAGCTCTTTTCTTCTCCAATCTAGAATTTTATCTGCATTGCTCTATTTCTTGTGTTCTACGTTGTTAGTCCTGTTGGCTAGGTTCAATGGCGTATAGTTTTGGTCTGCCGCTACAATTGCTTGATAGAAGGGTTGATGCCTGCTATGGAAGTAATCCCTTAAGTTTTCGTTCTGCCGTAGCATAGATTTTTAATATCGAGTACTCCTCTTCCACCTTCCTTTCTAGAGGACGAGAATCTTTCTTTTAACGAGTGGATGTGGTGGGACTTTCCTTTGTAGAATATTTTTCTAGTGAGTCTGTTCAACTCTTTTAACTCTGCTTCACTGTATTTTATTATACCTAACGCATACGTGAGTACTGGTACTGCATATCTGTTCACTCCCTTCACTTTATTTCCCCCATTAAGTTCCGATTTTAATCTCTTTTCATTCGTTTTCTTAATGTTTTTCCTTAATGGCTTTGTGCTCCAATTTTATCGTTTGATCGCTTCCTAGGTACTTGTACACCTCCTCTTCTTTCTTTGCTTCTATGCTACTCTGGGCCTGCAGGTCGTAATTCTGCGCCTGGTGGAACTTTCCCTTTCACAATTGACGTTTATCTTGCACTTACCTTTTCCTACTCCATTCTAATGTCTTCGCTGAACATTTCGACAATTTGAGCAGCTGCTGTACAGTCCCTCCATAAATCTTTAAATCACCCATATAGAATAAGTGTGCCATAATCTCGTGCTCGCGATTTTATATTATAACCGAATCTTGTCTCCTTTAGCATGCTTGAGAGCGGGGTGATAGCCATACAGAACCAGAGCGGGCTCAGGGCGTCCCCTTGAAATATTCCTCTACTTACATTTAGGGGTCCTGTTTGTGTTTCTCTGTTTCACTGTTTGCAACTAGTATCATGCTCCATGCACTCATTGCATGCCTCGAGAACCTAATCGTCTTTTCATCAACTTGACAGGTTTCTAAGATCTTCGTCAGCCACGAGTGTGACACACTATCGAATGCCTTTTTACAGTCTATATTTTTTATTGACATTTAACATTATTATTGTTTACTGTTGGCATTATTGTCATTATTCTAATTATTATCGTGAGATGTTTTCTTATTGTTTCTTATTATTTTTATTCTGATTAATTTTGTGCTTGTGATTACTATATTTTTTTTTATTATTGTCGTTTACTACTATGATTACAATTGTCGTTATTATTATTGATTTAAATAAATTAAAAATTAATATAATCCACCTTACCAGCACGTTGATACGTTCTCTAGATCTTTCGGCCTACTAGAAAGCCATCTTCAGGAGTTAAAATTAATGCATTAAAGTCAAAATTTAAAAATCATAGTTAAAATTTAAAAAAAAGTTGTTTAAATTAAAAAGAAAAATTTTAACTATGATTTTTAAACTTTGACTTTAATGCATTAATTTTAACTCATGATAGCTTCCAAGTAAGCCGAAAGATCTAGAGAACGTATCAACGTGCTGGTAAGGTGAATTATATTAATTGTTAGTTTATTTATTTAACATATCAGCGGTACCATGTTTGAAATATTAATAATTTGTCTTGTTTTACTTATATTTTTAGATCAATAAATTGTAATCATTTAAACATTTTTACTTGTCAGTCTCTCAATATCCTGATCGAGCCGCGAACACGCGACGATATTTTGTATTTCATAGCATTTATATAAAAGCTGAATTTAAATTTAACAAAGTATTTCTCTTCTGCTGTTTTTTTTTTTAATAATATTTAATAAAGTATTTGGAAATATGAAGGAACAATTTCAGTCTCAAAGATTTTTTTCTTTAGTTTATCCTTTTCTTATTTTGTTCCGATACAGCGTAAGACCTATAATATGTTGCTTCTTTCTTACGAAGCAGAGGTTGTTTTTCACTCCTTCAGGGAGTTAAGTATAAATGTTTACTGCTTCGGGATTTTGATCGTTTGAAGGAAACCATTCTTGCGTTATTTCATCTCAATAGCTTATCACCAGTTTATCGAAAATCTTTCAATGTATAGATACATTAAATAATTATTGATTTTACGTAATACATATATTTGTTTGTTTTACTTTTAATTATTTGTGTCATTGAATCCAATAATATAAGCCGGTAAATATCTTATGTGTGAAATCTTGTAACTAAACTTTTCAATGATCTTTTCACTTTCAAAAAATTTCCAAAAGTTTTTTTTGCCAGAATGAAAGAATGATTTGAATTGACTTATTCTTTAACGTTAAAGTACTCTAACGTTAACGTAAAATTATTCTTTAAATTAAATAAGGATAATATTTCTATTGTGACAATTATCAAAGAACATGTTCTGTACTCAAATGAGGTGTTACAATGTGAGAAATGTATGTACCTTCGTTCAATTCAAGTTGTTCTAATCATTTATTCATTACAGAAATAGTTGTTAACCCACCGGGTTGGTCTAGTCGTGAACGCGTATTCCCAAATCATCTGATTTGGAAGTCGAGAGTTATAGTGTTCAAGTCCTAGTAAACGCAGTTACTCATACGGATTTGAATACTAGATCGGTGGATACTGGTATTCTTTGGTGGTTGGGTTTCAATTAACCACACATCTCCGGAATGGTCGAACTGAGACTGTAAAAGACTACACTTCGTTTACATTCAAACATATCATCTTCATTCATCCTCTGAAGTAATGCTTGAATGATAATTCCCGGAGGCTGAACAGGAAAAAGAAATAATTATTACTTGAAGAAAAGTGGCCGATAAATTAGATATCATTAATTAGTGACAAAAATGCCCAGATTAGGCTCTGACAATAAGAGAAGAATACGTAAAGGGCAATTAAAGGGGGGCAGTTAATGTTTTTAGAATTTTTGAACTTTCTGACGGGCGTAAAGAGGCAGTATGTTGAAGAGTTTTGAAAAAGGTTTTTTCTTTATTTTTTTGTAAGTAAATAATATTTACGAATTTTATTGAGTAAATAATTAGAATGTAAAATATAACTACTCAAATTTTATTATTGTGGTTATGAAGCAGATAATTAAGACTACTACAGCAACGTATTAATCGATGTATAATCATATTTCGAGCAATTTCGGCTGGTGTCAGACGGTTCATTTCTAGTTTTGACACCAGAGGAAATATTGAAACATATCACAATGTTATTCAACAAACGCATACAATTTACTCGTTCAGTATGATTTCATTCATTGAGTAGATTGTGTCAAAATATTTGTTATTGTTTTGTCTAGTTATTTTCTCGCTCGACGGCAACCTTATTTCCCTTTCCTGCTTTACAACTTTTAGGTAAATCATTTTATTATTTGTTATTAACTACATATATTTATATTTTAATACGTTATGTCATCATACGCCTCTTTCTAAATCATTTAATTACTGTTCTACAAGTAGCCGCCACGTAATGACGAGCTTGGATGATCAGCTCGCACGTCACTCCTACACTATTGTTCTCTGAAAAATTGGCACACCCTGATTAGTCATCTGTTAATATCATAAATATGATACATCATATGTTGGGTATTAATCGTCGCCTATCCAAGCTCGCTGTTACTTGGCAGCGACTGATGTCATGGTTCATAAGGGTCTGATATTTCGTTTTGGAGGGTGACATCAGACATCATATTTGTAATATGGCATTTAATTTTCTTTCGTTTCTTGTGTTTCATTATACAATAGATAAAAAGTTGAAAATGATTTGAAAATCATATGATGTTACAATAGATGCAGTTTTATTATCAAACTCTATTACCATTTCTTTCTATATTCTCTCTGAAACATTAGCAGATCCAAATATAACTGAAATATCTTCTCAGTCAATACTGAAGAAAATTTCTCCTCCTCTTACAAGTGAAGCAATCGAAAAAATATAGATGTTATAAAGTGAAGATTTAAATTTAACCTATAAAATAAAAACTGGAAAAAAGGATCTTAGGATCCATTTCTTACAATCGAATTGAAAACAGAATCTTTGATTCTTTCTTTTTCCTGTTTAGCCTCAGATAATTGCCTTTCATATAATTCTTCAGAGGATGATATGTATCAGTGTAAATGAAGTGTAGTCTTGTACAGTCTCAGTTCGACCATTCCTGAAATTTGTGGACAACTGAAACCCAACCATCAAAAAACATCGTTATCCACGATCTCGTATTGAAATCCGTGTAAAAATAACTGACTTTACTAGGTTTTCAACGCTGGAACTCTCGACATCCAAATCAGCTGATTTGGAAAGACGCGTTCAGCACTAGACCAACCCGGTGGGTTACGATCTTTGATTTTGCGTTAACTAGAAGTAACGTAGAAAGACACAACAAAGATATGTAAACTATCAAAAAGTAGAAAAGTAAGAAATATGAATAGAATAAGCGAAAAAAAGAAGTAAAATTGTCATTGACATTCCTATCTGCTGAAGATGATGAACAATTAATTACATCATATGTAAAAAGAGCTTCGTGGAAAACTAGATTTTGTACTAAGAATATTATATCCGAAAATTGTGCAGAACTAGATTCAGGGGTCTTGTATTGTTTATATGATATCCGAAAACGAAAGAATACACTTTCTAGATTCAAAAAATTACGATACAAGTTACTATACTATACTAAATTAACCGTCTTCTCTATGTTACTATAAATTGCAATAATGGACATTTTGTATTTTTTCAACTTTTTGGTTTTATGTGTTTTTTTGTCATAAAAAATCTGATGTGGACACTAAATGACTTCCTTGAACGCCTACATATACACATTTTTTTTTTTTTTTTTTAAATGAAAAGTACATAAAATTTTATTTCATAAATAACTTCTGATATTTTTTCATACGTGTTACTTTATTTACAATCGGAGGTTAATAATTATTAATAAATCATTATATTTAAATTAAAAAAAAATATTAACAAAAATAAAAAAAGGAGATAAAGTCAGATTGGAACCGATGTGCCTTCCCCTAGTAAGATACATATATTTGATTTATTAAAATATAGGGAGATTTATCTGGTCTGGATTAACAATTTATCTTTAATGTAAATTCTTCTACTGCCAAAAATTCAGGGATGAGCGAGATTGTTCCTTTATACACTTGTATCTGTACACGATGACTTTTCAGTTTCCTCCATATATTAATTAAAGTCAGTCATTTTTGTGGTAGCATATACTGAAAATGGTCAGTGTGTACTGCTAATGTATTTATAAAATCTGAAATATACTGTTTAATCAGGATAAAACTATATCAATCTCCTGTAGGATTGTAGGCTTCTGGACACATTCTGCCTGAAAGGAACTTTGTTATTTTTCTAGGTGAAGTTTTTGTTTTTTATTTCAGTTTTTCCGACAGTAGATTGTTCTTTTTCATCGCCCTTTCTTACACATTAATATTACTATGACTAGTTCTAACCCTACTTGCTTCATTCAAAATTTAGTGGGATATGTAGCGTAAAATATTGCGAAGTGGAAACCTGTCGATCGAGCATGGTAGTCTGTGTTTCCTATTCGATAGCTGCCCTAATAAGCCTAATAGTTTCAGAACCTGTTAATAAAACCTGGTCTTCTCTTATTCATAACTTTTCTAAAATACAAATATCTAAAATAATTTTGAAATCTGGGTACGAAATTGTATCTCTACGTTATTCATTATACAGAGAGATTACAAATGAAAAACACACTTTCTATAGCTTATTAAAGATTTATTTTTTAAGAGTTAAGAAGAGTAAATAGAAGAATTCTTTAAGTTTTTATTTATAAATGTTGAATGTATGCACCGTTTGTAATACGATAGATATCAACGCTGTAGTCAAATTCGTCCCAAACACATGCAAGCATATGCCGGTCAGCGGTAGAAACAGCATTTGCGTTGTTTAAAGTCGTCGATATCAACAGGAAAGTGTGGTACAAAAACATTTTCTTTTACATAACCCCACAAAAAGTAGTCGTAAGGCGTTAAGTCTGGATACGTGGTGTCCAACGCTTAAACACCATGTTTTCCTCACTTGCACGGTCAATCCATCACCTGGGAAGGCGTTCATTCAGATAATTTCTGACCTGTAAGTGCCAGTGAGCCGGAGCTCCATCTTGTACAAAAATGAAGTTGTCATTATCTTCCTCGAGTTGAAGCATTAGCCTTTCACTAAACATGTCCACATAAATTACTACGGTTACGGTCACTTCGTGAAAAAAGAACGGCCCGTACACCCTTCCACGAGATACAGCGCAAAACACGTTCAATTTAGGGGAATCGCATATATGTAACTTTCTCTTGGGATTTCTGTACCACATATTCTTACATTATGTCTATTAAACTTTCCACTGATCTTAAACGTACATTCATCGCCGAAAATCAGGCGATGAGAAAAGCCGTCGTCATTTTCAACACATTTCTTCCACTCCACACAAAAAGGGATTATTTAAGACTTTATCGCCGACATTTAAACTTTGTACTAATTATAATTTATAAGGCGTCATTTTCAAACGTTCCGCAGAATTTTCCACACAGTCGGTTGAGGTTGAATCGGTTGAATCTGCAATTCCAAACTTGCTGATCTAGTCGATTTTCCTGGGCTACTTTGTTACACGTCACGAACTCGATCGTTTTGTTTTTCTGAAACAGGAGATCTTCCAGCACATTTCTTTTTACACAAACACCCTGTGTTTTAAAACCCGTTTATTCCATTCGTAGATTGATTTTCTTGTCGGTGGTGATTTACCGTATTTTGTTCTGAAACGTTACTACCAGGACAGTAACCGAGTTTGGTTTTGCTAATTCGAGCAAACTAAAAGCTTTCTCTACCGCAGTAGCAGCTATTTTGCCAGAATTGTAATGACACGTCAATCATTGACGTAGCAGCAGAGAAAATATATCACCATAAGCATTAAAAAATTCCCTGTAAAAGCATATTATTTATTGTATTCACATACACCAGTTTAATTCTTTAAGCTATTGAAAGCGTATATTTCATTTGTAATCACTCTGCGTTTTTAAAGTGTTTCATTAATAAATATATTATTACCAAACATTTTTTCAAGCACCAATGAAAACATATATTTTTTAAAAACAAAAAGACGAACAAATATAAATCAGTATTATATCTTTTCGAAAGTTTCTGGATCACAGTTGCTGTTTGCAACAGCATCACACGAGAACAAAGCTACCGATTGCTTTCATATTTTCGAAATATATTCGTGAATCTTAGAGAAGGTTTTATGCCATAGATCGAGGCCATAGTCTACATTAGGGGTTGAGATATTAAAGATATTCATTAAAGAAACAAAAATTAACCTTTTCGTTCATTATATTTCTGTAACCATGGCAACAGAGATATAATAAATTAAAATGACTAACTCCTTTTTACTTCCTTTACAAGGAAGTATTGTGATCGCTCAAAATTTCAGTTTACAGATTTCAACGGAAATATCCATTTTGACCATCTCTGAATCCATTTTGACTAGCTTCGACGTGACGTTTGTACGAATGTAGAGACGTATGAATCTCGCATAACTCAAAAACGATTAGCCGTAGGATATAAAGTTTTGGATTTAGGACTGTTCTAAAATCTAGTTGTGCACCTCCCATTTTTATTGCAATCGACTGAACCAAAAGTGTCCAAAAAAAGCTCAAAATCGAAAAGAATTTGGATTTTAGACTTTTTCTGAACTGCAGTAATAATCTATATCATAAGAGGTACCTATTTTCATTGGTTCCAGAGTTATAGCCAAATAAAATTTTAATTAATGAAATAATAAGGCCACATTGGTTCGAATCAGACTTCATCTCTTTTTTTTTAACTTATTTTTTTTTATTTAAATACATTGATTTATTAATAATAATATTAACCTCTCATTATAAAAAAAAATTACGATGATTAATAATCAAATAAGAAAACAAAAATACTCGTGTATATGAAAAAATATCGAAGGTTTTTAATGAAATAAAATTATGTACTTTTAATTAAAAAAAAAAAAAAAAAAATGCATAAATGTATTTTAATAGGTGTATAAGGAAGTCATGTGTTGTCCACATCAGATTTTTTTTTAATGAATATCTGTAAAATATTTAATATTTTCATAATCATGATGATAACGAACACGACGGGGGTCCAAGGAGCGGAGCTCCCTCGCTAAACTGTTGAGCGAGCAAAACGCGCTCTTACCAGATAGTTATTTTATAACTCTATTTTATTAAACCATTATTATTATTGTTGAAAATAAAGGTGTTATTTCTATGAAAAATTTTATTTATTAAGTAAAGTGTAGTAAAATCTGTTAATAAAATGATGTAACTCTCATACACAAGTATGCACTAATATCATTAGAGAAGGATAATGAGAGTATACATTAATGTCTAAACGTAAACTAAACTGTCCTGAGTCCATTGTTTGACCCAGATGGGTAGAATAAATAATAAAATGAACATTACAGTCTAGTAGATTTAATTATATTCCAGTTATTACCATAAATTCAACTTAACAGTGTTCCAGTAACATGACGTGTATATATATTACTGATAATAACGAATCATAATTGGTATAAATCACTTTATCAACGAACGGGTTTTGAGTTTATAAATTTGGCCATTATATTATTATATAAATTAATATACAGATTCTATTCCTTGTATTACTGAATCAACTACTACCAAATTTGTATATTCATGTATAATTTTGAGATTGAATTTTTTTTTCTTTAGGAATATACAAAAACAGTAATACATTTTATGAAGAACCGAGATAATAGTTGCAGTGTCGTAATAACTGTGTGTACTTTCATGATAAATTTAGCATAGCTATAATTAGTTGAAATTATACAGATTTACATGCCAAATAAAAAAAATAATAAATGTTCCCCATTGCGTGTTGTAATGCTTTAAGCTGTGACCTTGATTAAAAAAAAAAAAAATCTAGGCAGTTTATTATGATATACAGGCCTACACTTGTAGCGAGATCTGAATGAAATACAAATGGAATATAAAAAGAATTTTACGGAGTAATTTAAATGGAATTATCTTTTTTCTTGACGTTTACAGGAATAATTTCTTTACATCACGGTACCAGCATAGTTTAGCAGTTTTTTAAAACAATAAATCCGCTACATAGTAATCCTTACTTATGTTTTTTATTTTTTGTAAGATTTATCTACAACCGTTATTATATTCTGTCAGTTTAACCTTATTTATTTTAATTTTCTTTTAGTATTGTATAAACGTTTTATTCTTCAAATTGCTTTATACATTATTAGACTAGTACGTAGAATACAATTAAATTGTTTATCTTTTTTCCTTACTCAGATTACGTCTAAATTAACTGTCCAAAGATGTAGGTCGGAATTATGTGTTTTTGTTGTTTTTTTTCCAGTTCCTTCATTTAAAGAAATGTCGGTGAATTTTTTAATTTAATAATAAGATTCAGTTAATCATTATCATTTGAAGTGTCAGCTTTCATGTGTTATTCTGTAGGTAATTTAAGGAAAGAGAACAATGAAAAGCTGGATGCATTTGAAATGTGCATATGGAAGAGATTGGAAACAATTTGTTGAACAATCAGTTCGAAATATGATAATGTAATTACGAGAGGTGTTGTTCTAAGATACACCAGAATAGGAAATCAGTTTGCTTGGAAAAATGGAAGGAAAAGATATATAAAATAATCTAGAAGAATCAGTAGAAATTGTATCGAGAAAATGAAAAGAATAAATATTTATGGATGATCTAAAAGTAAACGAGAACTAAGTTTCGCTGGAAGTAGAAGAGATTGGAGACAGATTTTGTACAAGAAACCAGCTTTAGGGCGTGCAACCACATGAAAGTGATTGTTATTATTATTACTACATTTATTGTTATTATTTTTATTAATATTATTGCTATAAAAACTTCAACGAACATAGAATCGATTCATAGATCAAGCTTTTATGCCTTACTAAGTTTCATTCTAATTTTATCCATTTTGGGAGTTTTCTTCATTTATGGTATTTGAATTACCGACGTACAGAGAGAAATTTGAGAATGGATTGAATGAACCGAATCAATAATGAGGATGTACTCAAAAGAATTCGAAAAGAAAAAAAATATTAAATATAAAAGTAAGGAAATTATAGCGTTCCGGGTCAGGAGAAATACACTACCTTTTACAACTAATTATTAAAGGAATTATACAAGGCAAACAAAGTTGTAGAAGAAAATGTATTACATGAATTAAATACGTCAGAAAATAGTTTAGCTGTTTCTTCACTAAATTATTTGAACTCTGACAATAAAAGCTAAAATCATCGCGTAGTTTTAATCTTTTTTATGTGTATTTATACTTGTATCTTTATCATATTCGTACCACTTTAAATGCGCTTTTCCTGTTGCAAAAGATGGTTAAAGATTTGTGAAACAGGTTGATACAGGTAACAAGTATGTTTTGTTTGCTACAGAAGAATCATAAATAACCTGATCACATATGAAATAGTCGAATCTGTATTGTAGATTATTTTTAATTCATTGTACGAATTAAAGGAAGTATTGTGATCGCAAAAAATTTCGGTATTCGTTTTTTAACGGAAATATCTATTTTGACCATTCCTGAATCCATTTTGACTAGTTTTAGCGTGACGTCTGTACGTAAGTATCTTGCATAAGCCAAAAACGATTAGCTGTAGGCTGTTGAAATTTTGGATTAAGGACTGTTGTAACTTCTAGTTCTGTACCTCCAATTTTGATTGCAATCGCCTGAACCAAAAGTATCCAAAAAAGCTAATAAAAAAAAAATGGATTTTGGACTTTTTCATAATAACATTAATAAGCCCTCATTGAGAGATTTTCAACGATGTAGTGGTACTTATTTTCATTGTTTCTAGAGTTATAGCCAAATGAAACTTTAATGAAATATTTGCATCTTATTCAAATAAAATAAAAATAAAAACAATACTGCCTCACCAATTTTTAAATAAAATTTGAGTTTTTCAAGCCTATTATGTGACCAATAATTTTTGAGACAATGCTACTAACCGAACTCCATCGATTTGTTACATCTTTAACAGATTAAAATCCGCTTAAAAATAATCCTTCAATTTTTTTTGGAATCTTATATTATAATAAAAATAATAGTGTTTAAAAAACCCTCGTTATATCAGGATCCAACATTTTCTTCTTAGAAGTGTTTAATAAATAATAAACTAAATAACATTAACAATTAATGAAATCCACCTTACCAGCATATTGATATGAACTCAAGATCTTTCTCTTTCTTTTGTTGAGTATATTGGTAGGACCGGATAGTCATGACTGTTTTACATTTTAGCTGTGATCTTTTAAATTTTTGACTTTAATAAATCCCGGAGATAATAATTATCTCCTGATAATGGTTTTTAAGTAAGCCGAAAGATCTTGAGTTCATATCAAGGTGCTGGTAAGGTGGATTTCATTAATTGTTAATATTATAGATTTAGCATATCAGCTGTACCATGTTTGAGAAATTAAATAATAATCTTTGCAAATACTAAAAAAAAGAAAAACAAATTTTTCTAATCTCCATAATGCAATTACAACAAAACTACAATGTATTGCAGTTAAAATAAAACTCATCCGTGTTTCATTCTTGAGTTATTTTATTTATTTATTTTCAAAAATAAAGTTTCAGTTCCAATTATCCCCAGTTATAGTTAGTTTATGATATAATAATTTTGTAGCGTATGAAATATACCAAGTATAAGTAGGATTCTTACCTAGAATTTCCTAAATTATCGACATTTCCGACATGAAGGTCGGCAGAGATGCAGAAAGTAAAAATAAAATTAAAAAATTACTAGACCTCTAGTGGTGAACTCGTCATATCAAATCAGCTGATTTCGAAGTCGAGAGTTATAAGATTCAAAGCTTAGTAAAGGTAGTTACTAGGCGGTAACTACCTAAAAGGTAGGTACTTTTATACGGGTTTGATTACTAGATCATGAATACTGATTTCTTTGGTGGTTGGGTTTCAATTAATCACACATCTCAGGAATGGTCGACCTGAGACTATACAAGACTTCATTTATGTACTTCATTCATACGTATCATCCTCATTCATCCTCTGAAGTAATACCTTACGGTAGTTGGGAAGCTAAATAGAAAAAGAAAAGAAAGGCCTAAAAATATATTATTTTGTTAAAAGGAAATACAAATCAAAAAATCGATGCCAGGAGATATAGACAGAAAAGTGTAATCTAATAATTCAATTTTTTTAATTTGAATTAAATTTCCAAAAATCTGTAAAATTAATTTAATTTCTAAATATTTATATTAAAAATAACAAGCTTACTTAAGTTTTCACAAATCAGTAAATTTGTAAAAAAAAAAATAACAAATAAATTTCAATTCTTGTTTAAATTTTGAAATTTTTTCCAGATGAAAAATGTTTTTTTTTTCTTTTCTCTACATTCCTGGGCCGGACATTTACTTAAGTATACTCGGCCCAGGAACGTGTCCATTAGACTCTAAGGGGGCGTCCCCCCCCCACCGGTTTTACACCCGGCACGGTAGGTCAACCCCCCCGGTTCAGGATCTTTTAATGCCTGCCTCTAATCCCCGGCAGAAGAAGATGAGGTCCGGTTATGCCGTCCCCCCTCCCCCCACCGGGAACCGGGTCTCGGTCTTTATGCCTTGCCTCTAACCGGCAGATGAAAAATGGTTAATAACAGTTAACTTAACTTGAGTAAGCTTATAATTACGTTTTAATTTTTGTGAGGCTTTTTAATGTTATTATTATTTTTTTTTAAAATATGAATAAAATAAAAATTCCTTTGAGACAAACGCAAACAGGATGTCCTCATAAAATTAGGAAAGATCCAAATAAACGCATACAAAGATTACTATCAGATGTGAGCTAAGGATCTTTGGAGTGCAGGAATCTGTACTATTCTTTTAATTTATGATTTCTGATTGACTTTCTTACATTTTTTCAAGTAAATGTTTGAATATCAAATCGATATCTGGTTATAGATAATTTCATTTTATCAATCCAGTAGCGAGCAGTGATAAATTATAAATTAGCAACTACAAAATATCTTCAAATGGTCTTTAAAATAAACAAAATTTAAAAAAAATGTTTAATTTATTCGTTAAAAATAAAAAAAGAAGATCTTACAAATAATAATAAAAAAATGATCTTGCCCTTAAATGTTGGTAGAGAAAACAGTGCTAAATATTTAATAATAATGACTTTTAAGTGAAGTTTTTTTAATGTAGGTTATATTTATTCACGAAATTGCTTTTTCCTTCTCTGATGTTTTTAAGCGCTGTTCCTAATAGCACCACTTTCTTTCATATTTTAAATGTTAGATGAAAAATGAATTATGTAATCCATTTTATACTGATGAGAGTTGAAGGGTTTTGGTATATTAAAAAAAAAAAAAATAAAATAAAAATTCTAACCTGGTTAAGCCATATAAGTTAGGTTGTGTTAAAATTTATTTATACGCAGGTCTTAAAATACTGTAAATGTGCATATTTTATTTATAAATTAATAAATTATTTTTAATAATAAAAAACACGTTGATAAAAATAATTACTTATTCGTTTGCAATGAAATTAGATTGTTGATTTGTCCTTGGTCCTTATTCGGACATATGCTGTATTACAACCTTTTTTTAGAAATATGCAGCGAGGCTGAGATCTAGATTAAAAATAATTTATTAGCAGATTTTTTCGTTAATTTAATTTATTAAAAATTAGACAGACATAAAACAATCGTTTCTTCTACACAGTTGAGGTAATATATATGATTTTTTGTTTCATCATAAAAAAGGGTACGTTCATTTGTTAGTTTACACATCTGCCCCAGCTTTTATTATAGTAGTAACGAATGTAAAGCGAATGAAATAAATGAGTCACCAGTCAACATTTACTTTCTCTGAGAGTAATGATGTTCGTTTTACATCCAGTTACTCTGGTGAACAGAGTCAGGTGTTACTTTTAAAGCTAACTACACCCGAAATTTTTTGTTTGGTACGCTAGACAGTTTATAAAGCTTAATGAAGAAGACAACGACTTCATTCCTCTAGTAAACATG